>NC_047538.1:21743907-22424689 GCF_012275295.1 Melopsittacus undulatus | reverse complement strand
GACAGATGGCTGGAGAGCTGTAAGCGCATGGGCCCCTCAAAAGAAAGGTTCAAGACCAAGAGTATAAAGTGCTACATCACAGCAGTTTTCCATTATGTCAGTTTTCTAAATGCCTCTTTGCTCTCCAACACTCCATCTCTCTACCCGGCTGACAGGAATCAAAAGTGCAGGGTGACTCCATTCCTCCTCAAACAAAGTACAACATGCACAGGCAGAAACATCAGCCTAAGAATAGACTGAAGGCAGCTTGTTCCAGCACACTTCCAGGTCTGAAGGAGTGAGGGGAGTTAGGCCTAGAGTAGCTCCAGTTGCTGCTTCCTTATTCTTGATACCATAGTTACAGGATGCTCTGGCTTTGGCAGAGAAGCTAGCCTGATTCTAACCCTTCTTGCTCCTACTCTTAATGTGTCTGTCTCATTCCCACAGTTGACAGCATACCAGCTGGTGGAGGTATGCTGTTAAAAAAGACAATGAAAATGACTTTGGTTAAAAATAACCCTTATTCTGTGTTGGAACAGCTCCTGTACCCTGTGGTGACAATCCAGAATGAACTACACAGCAAATATGAGCCCTTTCACTGAAGCTGTTCTCAGGGAAGATGTGGTACATCATAAATCAACCACATAAGCCTTAGGCTGGAACCAGAGGTAGTACTAGGAAGGGGAATGGTTATAATAATAACCAAAAGTATCTCTTGATCTACCCTGAGGACATATTTCACACCTACCAGCTTTCCCACAGATTAAGAAACAAGGGAAAACAAGTGACCAAGCAGCAGTCTAAGCCATGTTTTCACTAATCAACACTGTTGTTATCCTCATCAATAGCTACTTGAATCACAGCACAAATTGCATTATGAGGCACACAAACATTCCTGATTTCCAGCTGTTTGCAGTTACTTGCTGTAGTGTTAAAGTCTTTAGGAATAAATCTAAGCTCAGAAGCTATGGCTCTTGTCTTCAGCAGCACAAATTCAAAAGAAAAAGAAGTTACATCTAAATTCTCAAAATGTAATGCTCAACAGTTATGATGTATCTAAAATATGTCTCTCGAATCTTATTGTTTAAATAATGTCAAAGGTATATTAGACCCTAAGTTGTGCAGCATTCAGATATTAACTGTTGGTTTCAAAGTGCTTACAATGTAATTATACCCATAGACTAATAAGAGTAGAAATATGCAAAAGGAAAGAAAAGCAACTAGGCAAAGAGAAAGAGTACTTTTGAGTATGGGCATTTGTTTCTAGGACATGAAGGGGAAAGAATGCAAAGGTTCTTCATGGTACATCAGGGAGATTTCCAAGTAAGTAAGAGCACAGAGAAAGGCCAGAATTTCCTGTTCATGTGCTTAACAACTCCACAGGTCACTCTCCCCATTATGACCAGAATGAAACCTGGGTGCAGTTTTATCTGGCTACTGCAAAATACTTTGTAGGAGGCAGCACTGCAATGCACTGAGAATCTATTATGAATTTAAGTTATATCCTGACATACTCCACAACCAGCTGGGGACCTGTGACAATTGAAAGAGAGAGCCAAATTACTCTTGTTGGTTGCAACAGAAGAATAGGGCACAGCTATAGAAGATTTTTCATTCTCCTTTCCTGCTAAAACGATTCTCTGAGCTGTGCTAGACATAGCTGGTCATGTAAAGAAAAATAACACATCATCATCATCATCTCAACAAGCTGTGTGAATGTTCATAAAGCATCCAAGAACTACAACCTTTCATTTACTTGATTTTCAGAAGCTCCTTTGCAAAGACAGTGGAAAACACCTCCCTCTGCTTAAATGAGCCAAGATATTTATGAGTTAGCTGAGTTTGCTGCAGCAGATTAGCCTGTGTTGATGCCGGAACTCCAGAACAGTACCTCACATCAACGCTGACCTTGCTACAGCTTGCACATCACTCAAATGAACTGCACTGCTAAACCAGCCTGAAAAAGCTGGTGGCAGCACAGAAAGATCCCATCAGGGACCTGCAATTCTCAACTAAATTAAATTAGCTTAATAGAATATTTCTGCTCTGCACAGAGGGCTTCCAAGTGACACTTAGAATCTCAGTAACTGTATGCCCACATCTATGCTTTCCCATTGGGATCTCAGTACACACATGCCCAGGTTTCCCTATCCAGCTCTTCCTTTTCCATAGACGTTTCATTCAAACCTAGGCTCGTCATGCTTTCAGAAGACAGAAACTATTTACATACACAAATGAAAGAAGCATTGAAACATTGACTTTTATTCCTGTAATTAGCACTAAAAATATTTTTATGGCTTAATTAGACTTTATGCAAATTTGATTGAGAAGATTTAATTTGGAGTTTGATAACCTGACTGTTATAGTTCTGCAGTTGCAAATGCACTCAAGAGTTCCATGCTGTTCTAAAGCTACGTCCTCCATTTCAAACTGTTTTGCTTTACTTCTGGCAGGTTTAAACAATATATTTTCCCTTTCCATTTGCACAGGGTACAGTCCTTCAGGAACAGACTGCTACAGTGCGGATCCCTGCAGGGTCAGAAGTCCTGCAGCAAGCCTACTGCAGCGAGCGTTCCTGTCTCCATGGGGCCACAGGTCCTGCTAGGAGGCTGCTCCAGCACGGGCTTCCCATGGTGTCACAGCCTCCTTTGGGCACCCCTTGCTCTGGCATGGGCTCCTCCCCAGGCTGCAAATGGACATCTGCTCCACCATGGACCTTCATGTGCTGCAGGACAGCCTGCCTCACCCCTAGTCTGCACCACAGGCTGCAGGGGAATCTGCTCTGGTGTGTGGAGCACCTCCTTCTTCACTGATCTTCGTGTCTAAAGAGTTGTTCCTCTCACATATTCTCAACCCCCTCTCCACATTTCCTCCTGCTTCTTCTTAAATACCTCATTCCAGAGGTGCTACCACCATCAGTGAATGGGCTCAAGCCTTGGTCAGTGTTGGGTCTGTCCTGGAGCTGGCTGGCAATGGAGGAAGCTTCTAGCAACCTCTCAGAAGCTGCCCCTATAGCCACCCCCACCACACTCCACTGCTACCAAAACTCTTCTATGCAAAACAGTACCCACCCCCAGCTCTCCACTGAAAATCTCACTAACTGCAATGACATCAGTGTGAACACACTGGATCACTGAGCTGCTCATCACAGGAGGAATTCCTGTACTTTTACAGGAGTCTAATATTTCCCAGGCACTCTGACTGGGCACAGAATACAGATGTTCAAATCTGCTCAGTTCTCTGTGCCTTAAGACAGTACAAACCAACTGAATAGGAAAGCAATAACCAACTCAGCATCCACCAAAGATTTTATGATGCTCTTCAATAAGCCTGAGTGTGAGGCTAATAATGAGGGAAGCACTGGTCAGATCTGTGCAATGAAAACACTCTGTGTGGACTAACGTACAGCAGTGTTGTGAGAATTCGTTAAGATGGTAATCAGCAAGAGCAAAAGTTTCCACTGAAAGCAGCAATATATGACTTCACTGTGTGCTGTGGAAAACAATGCTTACCAACAAAAACACTGCTTTTATATCTGGGAGGAACCAGATCAAGTCGCAGTAAAACACATGGAACAGGAAAGCAGGCACTGGCAGGCCAGTTCATACCAGCGCTCCCTGCAGTGCACTGCTTGGCTTCTGACAGTTACCATCATATGGCTTAGCAAAGGAACCTCCATTCTGCAAGAAGTAACCATTTGCAAAAAGGGATTATTTTGTGTTCCATGTCAGACACTAAATACTGAAAGGTTTGAATTATCCTGTACCAATGCTTGAAAGCTGGAGTGGTTCACTGTAGAAGAGTTCATTGCTTGCTTGATGAACTAACCACAGAGGTTGTGATATGTGCAGAGAAACAAGGTCAAAACTATCAAGCCAAAAATATAATGTTCAGTAAAAGCCTTTAAAATTAAGGATATTCATATTCATGCCAAATGACACTCCCCTGGTCCCCCCTTCCAATGTAGGGCTATTCTATTCATTTTTTAATTTAAACTGATGAATTTTATTACCTGGAAACTGAGATGCCCTGTTATAGATCAGCAGATGGTATCGCAGTTAACATAAGTGTCTCCAGATTTCCAGGCTACAGCTTTAATGACTATGAGCACTGGTAATATGAGCCCTAAGTCTTTCAACCAATGAATGGTATCAGGGATATAAATGAGCTTAATGTGCCGAGAATATGAGGTTTCATACCTGTTCCTTGAACTTGGTGCTATCCTTTGACAAATAACTGTTGTGGTCGAATGCTTTCCACCATTCCCCACCTCTTGTTTCACGTCCCACTGTCGGGGGTCACTTGTCTTCGCACTGAGAACGTTTACACCTTTCTTCACCTTTGCCCTGTTGGAAAGAGTTTACAAGAGAGTCATTCAGGACCATGATCTGACTCAAGCTTCTTTCCTCTATTCTGGCAATAAGTTTTTCCAAAGAGGAACCCATCCCAACACAGAAGACTCAGGAAGGTTCTGTTCATCTGTACCAAGACAAACTTGTGCATCATCACTGCCAGAGGAATACTTCACTGCAACTTTCTAAATAACCCATTTTTATCCCATATGGTATCCTTCTGGATATCAGTGGACAGGTTGCTGCTCTTCTGCCTGGCAATTCCCTTTGGGGATTCCAAAGGCAATTTCCATTTGAAGTCTCCAGCCTAGAGAGAATACAGCTGTTGGTTAAGACAAGACTTTATAACTTGAAGATGTTCTTATAGGATACACATTTCTGCCACTGTTAGTTGTTAAGCCTGTGGAAAAGTTACCAGACTTTATCTAGGGATGTTAATATTGCTAATGACAGCAGTAATTGAATGGAGGATTAATTACAGAGCACTTCCTTTATTAAGGAGCATTTGTATAAAGATCTCCCAGCAAGGAAGTTATTTGGGTGCAGAACCCTTAACTGCTGATCTTCAGTTCTATTACAAAGTATCAGGAATAAGGAACAGAGAGATTTCCACAGCTTTTCCCTTCAAAAGACACTGAGGGACAAAATTCCACCACCCCACCAGTCACACAGGACTGTGGGGGAGAAGGAGGACGGTTAGGAGCACATGGCTCTGTGAGTAGCTTGGCCTCAGCCTTGGATGGTGAAGGCAAAGGGCTGCTTAGCTTCATACTGTCAGAGTACAGTTATCATGGTCTCTACCAGCAGGAACTGGCTTCCCCATAGCAAAAGTGCTAAAGCATGGTGAAAAACTGTATTTTTAAGAAGTACTTATGCAATACAAAATGTTAGTTATTGAGCAAATATCATCATCTTGTTAGATGTCAATATTTTCTTGGCATTTATGAGGACTCAGCACCTAAGTTCCTTCTAAAAAGCAGTCTTTTGCATCTTTAGACATTAAAACACTTTAAAAATATAGTAATGAATGGTTGAGAGTATTTGTCTTGTTGCAGTTTTCCAACAGAGACAAAACACAATCAGTGAAAGGCATTGAAAAAGAAAACATTTTTTTCCTCAGTATTAAAGTGTAAGTGCTTCATTCTCTCACTTGTAACAGGAATATCATGGAGCTTCACAGATTACTGTCTTGCTCCAGTAAAACCAGCACAAACCTGATGCCTCTCTAATGCTTTCAGTTGGATTACTCAGAAATGAACATAGAAAAAGTAAAAGGAGAACCGAATCCATCATTGAAGGTTCATTAAAGCTTTAAGTTCCATTAAGTCTTCCTGCATATTACAGTTCAAATAAATGAACAATAAACATTTGAGTAACAAGGAAACACTACCACCAATCTTGGAATATGTATCAATCCATCAGTATGTTTTCCATAGTATGTATCTTAGGAGATGTTTGCATGTGTGTTAGGATATACTGGAGAGGAGTAAAAACTGATCATTTAGGCACTTGATTCAGTTGGTCCTTGAGAAGGGCTCTCAAATGTCACATCAGTCAAAATGAGGTTCCTCATGTTTGGATTTTCAACAGAATCACAACTTTGCCAGCAGCTGCAAACTGCTCTTTCACAATGTAGGTTGACATAGTCAATACCTGGGCTCCTGTTAATTAGGACAGACATTTTGTATAGCCAAGGTTAGTGGTAAAATACACTTCCAGAGGATGAAAGACCATGGGTACAATGCCATTTTGTTAATTAACTACACTATGGGGCATTAAGTTGAGTGGTTTTCACATATGCCATTATATAAAGCCCATTAAAAGAAAAAAATCCCTTCATCCCACAGTAAAGTAGGTTATGTTTAGCGAGAAAAATCAATGTTGTGATTGCACTTAGCACTGGAATTAGGGTATGAGCACCCAGAAGATTGAACTTCCTATATAAATATGCAGAAGCACAATTTGCAACTCTCCCTCTGAAAAGGGCGTTGAGTTTTACATAACAAGGTCAATGGATGAATTAGAATTAAGTCAGTACTGAGCCCCATACATTTTTAACTGCAGTCTGTACACACAAGCTACAAATGTTTTCGCTTCAATTTTTATTTACTGGGTGTTTGAGTGCTAGCAAGGAAAAGTATTTAGTTCTTTAGCGAAGATTTGTTGACCTTGTTGTATGCTTGTGATTAAATATTCATTTCTTAAATCAATAGTGCCAACTTCATACACAAAAATGTGCCAGTTACATTACCTCAGTAAACCCAGAGCCTGAGGACCTGGAGGCCAAATTACTTGACAGCCTCCCCTATTTACCCACCTAATCAAGGCAGTATATATACATTTACCATGCTTGCTTAAGAGAGGCAGGTACAGTGACAATAAATGGACATGACAAACAGCTGAAGTACTCCAGGCTTCCTTAGTGTGTGGTTCCTCACTCCAACTGGAAACTTTCCCCCTTTGCCATGTCTGCTTACTCATGAGTAGATGGTTGGCCTTGCACAAATGCTTTGCTGCACAGCTCTACAACCTGCAAGTACCCACTGGCTATAATTTGTCAGCCTGGACTTGGCCCCAGAGTGGACTCAAAATCTTCCCCTCAAATGTTATTCTCAGAAATGATTGTATTTTCTGTGAGTGTCCCTAAATTTCCTCTGTCCCTTGAGCTGTGCACTGCATGGTAGGAGTAACTAAATCACAGCCCCAAGTCCACAGCCTAGTAACAAAACCCATCTAAGAATCCTGCTAAGCAAGTCACCTACATATGCACAAAACCTAAGGGCAGCAGCTCATTTATTTGAGTTTGATTGATTGTCTATGTGCTGAAAGTTAAGCACAGGTTTTGATCTTCTGACAAAAGCAGACCCTGCAATGGGAAGATGAAGGAGAGACTGTCATTAAGAACGGCACAGAATGCCAGAGGTCAGCTTCAATCCCACACTAGAGGACTCCACCTGAACAGGGTTCTGAAGCTTTATGAACACATGCTAGCCAGATCAGTGAAAGACTTTCTTGCTTGAACTTCTAAGGTTATTAATTCATAACACAGGAAATCTGCCTCAGCTTTGTCTCCAAATAACTGTCTCTATAAAACTCTCAAATGGAGAATTAAAACATTGTGCTGGCATGCAGAAGAAACAGCACCCCAAAGACATTACAGGAAATGTCTCTAGCAGCACACCTAGAAATCAGTACTTTTTCAAGACCAAGTAAAAACATTTAATTGCCCAACCTCACAGCACTCACAGCAAGTGCATTTGTGTAAATGTGCAACTTTCAGGCTAATATTTCATTCCACTTAGCACCTTATCTTCCTAACATGTCAAACTCAGAAATGATGCTTCTAATGAACACATTCTAATCAAGTACAGATGAAAATGTAGCTGTTCCATTTCACAGTCCTCAAATTACAAGAAGTCTCAGCAGTATTTAGACATAATACTCTACAGCTGATAAAGACAGTAACTGAAATGCAATTGAATCAACAACAGCCAGAGGTGGGAATGTGATTTCTGATTTCAGGAGCTCAAATTATAGTTTCCTATTTAAATTTAAATTTTAATCTTGCAAACTGCTATGGCCATGGAAGGGTTCTGCTGCCTGCAGCAGTGCTAGAGAGGGAGCAGACCACTGAGGACTCCACACAGTTCTGCACATGCTCTATGGTTTTGCTGATGTATGCTAAGCCTAGAGAGCATCACCTCTCTTATCCCCACAGAAAGTCATCCTCAAAGCACTGATCCAAGCAGGGCTGCATTGTTCGGGTGTGCTGTGATACACATAAGTAATCCACCAGCAAAGGAAGAATCTGAAGCTGCAGGTAAGCTAACACCACTTGAAGCTGATTAGGAACCCCTGGCTCAGACCCTCCCTTTAGCCTGGCACTAACACCAGCTGACTCACTGGCCAGCTAAGTTGGTAGCATTAATCAGTGAATGATTTAGCTTCCTTGATGGCTCACAGCAAGATCAAATAAGCAGCAATGGCAGTGCCAGAGAAGCACAGAAGCACAAAATGAGGGACAGAAGAGGGACCTTCAGCAGCAGTATGTACCTCCTATGTGGGGTTAGCAGTACTGTCAAACCTACACAGCCATGTGGGTAGACAAAGCTGCAGTAAAGAATAAAAAGCTAAATCAATATTAAATTCCTATAATCTGTAAGCTCCATAATATCTGGAATAGTTTTTCAGACACTAAACCTTCTGTTTCCTGAAAGACTGTTTTCAGATGCTTATACTGTGCTCTGCATCTTTTGTGCTCCTCATAAATGCCATGCTATTGTCAGCAGGCTGGACTTTGATCTGAGAGCAGTCTGGTTTTCAGTCAGTGACCACTGCTGTATACAGACAGGCTCTTCAGCTCACATCTGCTGTCCAAGCTGCTGTGCTGGAAGACCTTCATTTAGGAAGCATTGAAAATGTAAATATTAGAGACAGATGTGGACTCAGTCTCACCAGGGCATCGGCTCCTCCGTAAGGTAGTCGCTGGGTCACGCAAGCCGAGCGTGGGCATGCTGTCTCCCACCATGCTGGGCAAGGGAAAGGATGCTCTTGCTAAATCCTCTGCATTTCCAAATGTAAATCCTTGTCTGTTTGTATTTGTCAAGTTGGGTTTTCAACTTAACAAACACTGACCCCTTTTGGTCAGTCTGCTCTGGAGCCTCAATGTTCCTGCAGCTCTTCTCTAATCCTCCCTTAGCTGCCCAGACCTGTAGAAGACAGTGACATTCCCGACTGTAAAGGTCACGTTGTAAGGTATCACTGTACCTCCGGAACCCAGGCAGCCTCTGCTGGTGGTTGGTTTCTGGGCTGCATTTTACAGTAAGCCTCTAACCTTCCCCAGCTCTGCCAGAAGAATTCCAGCTTCTTCCTGCCATGATTTAAGTTCGCTCCTTTCCTTCTTTGTTCCCAGAGTAAATCAGGAGATTAAAGCCAGCTGCAGGAACCCATAAAATCCAGGCAGGAGACTAACCACAGCAATTAAGCAAGATTTGTTTTATTGAGTAAATCTTTTCCCTTTCATCTTTCTATGTGAAATGAGTGGATAGATCTCAGCACACAGGGCAGATGTCTGCCTGGCAAAACAATACTCATCAGAAGCCCCATTGCTGGCCTTAGTTGAGAAGCCAAAAGCAGGACAGTAGAATATGACCTGGCTAGCCATGCTGACCTTCCAAATACGCTCCTTTAGTTTGCAAAATACGTGGACAGAGTGTGATTAAGCAGCTATGGGTCTGCTTAGGGAATATGGGGGATCATGTATCAGCATGACTCTGTCCATGCCCTCAGAGCCCTGTATGCCTCCGTTCTTCTCTAGCAAGCAGATTTCCACCACTGTGTTATGTGGCCACCTCTTTGCTGCAGAGGTTTTCATTTACAAGCCAATATGCACAGGTAAACAGCAAAAGAGAACCCTGTCTCAGCTGGGGAATTTAGGTACTAGATTTGTTAGGTAATAAATCACTGCTGATAGTAGTATTTCAGATTTGGTTCCCATTAAGGTCAGTCCAAAGGACCATCCATGCAAGACTTTGGTTTTCTTTGATTTCTAGATGTACAACATGGGCTGACCATTAGTAAAAGTTAAGATCTTGCTCCTCGGAGCACGCCTTTCTCCTTCAGGCATTTTCTTTCTCATGGAGTATCCAGAAAAGGCCCTTAGGAAACAGCTTTTGCAAAACAGGATAAACCCCCTTTAAAATGCCCAAACAGCTCATCTCCAGGTATTTCATCCTTCCTCTTCACTCCTCCCCTTCTCCTTTCACTTCTCAGCATGGTGATCTGCTTGAAACAACTCTGAAAACTGCCATGTCAAAACAAACAACAAAATGAAGTATTTGTTTTCCTTTGAAAATGCAGGAACCAGATCCTTAAAAACCTCCAAAGCAGAACACTTGAGCTTCTGGAACACAGGTGTAATCCTGGGAGCAGCTGAGCCAGATTTCAGTACTCCTGAAACCTCCTCTGTCAGCTGAATTGGACTGAATTCAGCTTCCCCAAAACAGCACATTCTGGTGACTTTACTGTCCACCAAAATTACATCAATTCCCTTCCGTTGCCAGTGAGGAATTCTGGGATTCGAAATTGCACAGGAGCTCTTCTTGTGTAGTGTTTCTTACATAACTGAAATTCCCCGAGACCCTAGGAAAATCAGCTGTCTTTCATGTCAATGGGATAGGTGCTTCATATCCATTAGGAAGCTCTGAAGAGCTCAGCTGCAAGGCACAAGATGGATGCTGTCAGCCGGGTTTTGTTTTCCCATAAAAAGAAATCCTGTGTGCTTTAGGATGTTCCAGTGACAGTCTGGTTTGGGCTGATTTCTGTGATTAACTTGTGAGCATTACAGTCCTCTGGAGGTATTAGGTATTCCACTGTGTATTTGAAAAGAAAGAGAGATGCTTTCTGTGAAGCTTGGATACCATTACTTAAGCCACAGAGACAGTGATTTTAACCTCCTAATGTATCTCATGGCAAAGCTGCTTTCTCCAGGCACTGAATGTTAATAGCTAAGGGATTACAAGAAAAGCAGGAGGAATAAAACAAAAATGTATATAACTAAAAGCAGGAAGGAACCACACAACAGCGAGAATCTGGATTTGTCTTCCAAGCTGAGAGGAATCCTAATCTGAAGTTACAACCTGCTAACATTCTGCCTTCAGCAAAGATAAACACTGTAAACTCCTGACGGTCACAGAAGCTGTCACAGTGCTGCTACTGCATCCAGCTCCAGCTCATCCCGCTTTCAGAGCAACAGTCACGTTCTGGACCCAGATATTACCGAGGGATTCTCAAAGCCACTGGCTGGGCTGAGTATCTAAACCTGAAACAGGCTCATAGGAGCTCAAAACACAGCTCTTGCAATGGCTACCACAAGCTCTACTTGCCCTCTGCTCCAGCTAATTGCATTTAAGGGGCCACTGGATTTGGCATCTAAGTGGCCCCATAAATGCAATTAGCCAGAGCAGAGGGCAAGCAGAAACCCACTGCTATGGAGCTCAAATTATCAGAAGAGTTACAAGATGGGAGACAAGATGTCCCAAGGTAGCAAACACCAAAATCATGGGCCACATAACTCCAGTTCAGCTGATACCTTCCTTTTCTTAGCATAGTTTCAAGAACTCCACTGGACACAGCAGTTGTTGCCAACTCCAACAATTCTACATGAAGCATTTCAGGGTTGAGATTTTTCTTTTTAAGCCTTTCATAACTTGAAATTCAAAGTAACCACTAGGTACAAGTCAAGGATCCATCCCAAGGACTCTGCAAGGAACTTAAAGAAGCTGATCCATAATCACGTCTAGGTAAAGTCCCCAGTAAGTCTTTACTACAAGATCGGTATCTGAGTGTACCCTCATTCCTAGATTCCTCCTATGAGGGAACTAGACACCACACTGTCTGCTTTGCTGTCTGTTGAGAAGTGAGTTGGAAAAAGCATCTGTCTCACACCAACACATGCTTGCAGAGAGAGGCATAAGAGAGAGACAGCGATGGGTGTTGAGTAAACAAAAAACCTACCAGGGTGAATGGAGAGTGTAGATTCAGCTACAGATGCTATGTACAAGCTGATCACCTCCACAGGTCTGTTTTATAGGACCAGAGACACTTTTTAGGTAAGTAAATGCTTGGAGATTATACTCCCTACTACTTGCAGTTTCTATTCTTAAAAAGAAGAAATCTCTAAGCTGCATATTTGGGACATTCCCCCAGCTGGCAGAGCAGCAGCAGTGCTGAGGAAACACTTACTGTTTGCAGTGGTTATTAGGATTATGACCTAGACCCCAAGCAACATTCTGAAGTAATCTTCCCGTGCAGTCCCTTTGTGGTTTTAATCCCATCCACACTCCCCCCTCAGCAGCTGTCATGAATACAGGTTTGCCATAGGAGAGTTGTGTTCCCCTTACAGAAATATAATACTGCTGAGATCAATTGCTAGAAAAAGGAAGAGGAAAACGTCATTAAAACATCAAGAAAGAGAAAAGCCATTCAGCCAAATAATTGTTTCAAATGTTACATACTGCAGGAGGTATTTGTACAAGTGATGAAAGAAAAGACTGATTATCAGGTGGTTCATTCCAAAGGTACAGCACTGTCCCCATTGTACTCTAATCAGTCTAACTTAAGCTGACTCAAGGATGGGGCATGTTACAATATTCCTGGAGAGAGCTCCTTCCAGACAGTTGGAGTTTGCTGACCCTGTGGGTGCTATAACAACATGTGCTTCCATTTGTTTAGACCAGCTTCCTCTCCCTCTGTGTTTGAAGCATGGAGCAGCATCAAACAGGGCAATGTGTTAACACAGAGTGCCAAAACTGTAACCAACAAAGTAGAAAGACAGTTAAGAAAGATAACTGTAGAATAAAACAAGAATTATGGCAACGTGATTCCTTTATATCCCTCATACTGTGACTCCAATGCTTGGTAAAGATTCTCGCTTTGCTCATCATAACCCTCACACCTTTATTTAGCCACTTTGAGGCACATTAACACTGCTGCTATTCTTGACTTTGTTTCAAGGCAAGCATACCTTGTGTGGTAATCTGCATGCAAGAGTGTGATAGAAATGCTACAAAGATGGTCTAGGGGGATACAGCAGACAGAACTGCTAGCTTTTATGTTTGAATTGAGTCTTAATCTAGTAAATGCTGGCAGTGATCTGTACTACAGCTTCCAAACTGTGTTCTTTCATGCTTTAAGTGTACCCAGCAATAGCACAAATCCTTGTGCCCTGAGGCAGCTGCTGGTAGTTTGTGGGTTTAGGTAGAGTCTGAAGTCCCTGAGACCCCAGTAAGTCAGCAAGAACACTCCTGCTGACACCAAGGGCCTTGGATGAGGGGTATGAAGCACACATGTGTTTCCATGGGGTCACCTGGCCCCCCGGAGCTGGTGGGCACTGTCAGCAGGCAGGGCATGAGGTGGAACAGCCGGTGGCTCAGGAGTGAAAAAGCAAAGCTAATAAATCACAGATGGGATGTGGCTCTGGGACTTGGGGTTATGTAAAAAACCACTCATCCTCCTGACACTTCTTCTGTCATTTAAACAAATACTTCTCATTTTGTCCAGGGGTGACTGAACAGAGACAGAGCCATCATGTCCTATTTATTAAGAAATACCTCAAAACCCGGTGGTTTTACCTTGTATGTACCTGTACACACTTGTCCACAGATAGACAGATACAACTTGTCCACAGACACAAGGTTTTCTTATTTCTCTCCATTTGATTTTTTTCCATGTGTGTCCCTCCACATTTGCTTTCTCTTGGCTTTCGATACCTCTGCATCTCCTCTTGTAATACTCCTTTTTCACTTCCCTCACATCTATTTTCGCCTTCGTCTTTCATTTAGAAATGTGACTAAACCAGCTGAGTCACCACTGAGTTCCAGTTCTAATTCCAACACATCTATATCCTTGCTGTTCTTTAGCAGGATTGAAAGGACACCCTGAATCTTCAGCTTCTCATTTGCCTGGCCTCAGTTTGCAGTTATGCCACATGACAGTGCAAAGGCTTTCATTTTATTTTATTTTGCTTTCCAAAAGAAACAATAATGCCAAAAAATGATACAGTTTTCAACAAGCCGGACTCATGGTCAGATGATATCTGATGCTGCCAGAGGATAAGAACTCAGACAATGAGGGGTCCTCTTTAGAGTGGGAAGCTTTCATGTCCAAAAGCATTTGCTGAGTTAAATAAGTGATTCCTCTCAACCCCTAAACAATTCATTATTGGAGAAACTGTGTCTCCACCTTGTGATTACACTTCTCTCAGTTACCTGCTCCCCTTCAGGATGCCTTGTTTCTGGCTTTGGGATACACTGGCAGAAAGCTGACTTGCCTTGGCCGGATCTAAAGAGCCTTGACTAATGTACCTCAACAAAGGGAGCCCCTTAAAGTCTTTCCGCATTAGGTAAGTGGCATCCAATTCCTGTTCTAGGAAACGAGGAATAAATATCGACTGTAAGAGAAATGAGCCTCAACAGCTGTAGGGCTGCTGCACCAAAGGATTAGGTACAAGAGCTAGGGCAGCAAATCATTTGGAAGTCGCTTACGCTTCTGTCTGGTTTGTCTTACTCCAAGCATCTGATTGTAACAGCAATTACTGCTGCAGAGCATCTCAACCAACTTGTCTGCCCACACAGGGCTGTCAAAGCCATCTTTAATAGTAATGACAGCCTATCAAAGAAAGGGTCTTTCCTATAGAAACTTTCAGGAAAGAAAGGGAATAACAACTACAATCCAAATAAAGTGTGACTTGACACTGTTTTAAACAAGAAACTCTTCACCCTGTTTGAAAGGCTGAAAGGTTTTTGCATGGAGATGAGGTTGCCTTAGGAGTGAGCAGGCAGATGTCCATGCACTACAAACCAGGAGCCTTCCCTTCACTGCTCTATAGTTGCAGGACCAAGTTTTTATACCTTTAATTTCCCAGGCCTGAATTAGGTCATTGATATTATCTCAACAACCATTGTTGGACATGCCCACGGGCAGCAGTTCCCTTGGGCTATCATCAGACATTTCAAAAGGACCTTTTAAGGACCCTTTTGAAACTGAGCCTGCTCTTGAAGCCATAATGAACAGAGTGAAGTCTTGAGAGGTCAACAAACTGCTGAGCTCCTTTGACATATTGCAGGAATCAGCGGGAAGATTCTGGGATGTATCAAAAGAAAACCAGCTGTCGGTGAAAGCCAGGGGCAACAGCGTGTTCCTGGATGCAGATATTAAGGTCATTATATACTTCAAACACAAAAAACCACCCATGAGATAAAACAGATCAATACATCCGTAACTCTCATTGTGCTTATTCTTTCTCTCGGTGAGGATTACAAACCAGAATAAGTCACATTCCCTTTATCATCTCCTGGGGAGTCTTTTCTTTCCCTTTCCTCTCAATGACTCTCCCCAAAAAGTCATTTCAATTCATCCAAATGCAGCCAGTTACTGACTGCAGGGATGAAAATCATTTTGTTTCAGCTTGATGCAGCAGAAATGCACTAGACCTAAATAGCATATGACAGAGCACAACACAAGCACCTGATTTAGGACTGCATAGGCTTCAGCAGCAGCAAAGGATTCGCTTGATGAAAATGCTGAAGCAGCTACTCCCAACACTGTCTGTATCAGACTAATAACATTCCAACTGAAACACTGGGTAAACAAGCGCATGCACAGATAGGTGAATACACACAGAGCATCCTCTGCGATCAGACTTTATTGCTGCTACAGAACCTCAATCTTAACTTCTTCAACCTCCTGTGCATATTCTGTTTATAGCTAAGCCATCTCTGGAGACAAGAGTCTTATCTGGAGATAAGGTTGGAAATGTTGTGAGTACATTATAGTGGTCCAAATAGCAGTCACTGAACATAAAGAGCACTAATACATATCATTATACACCCTCCTGCTGCTCTCTTCTAATCTGGGGCACCTGATTCACAACTTTCAGATGCTCAGGACTGGCAAAGTTGCTGCACATTCTTTTCTGGGGCCAAAGAAAAGCAGTGTGGGTTTGCAATGATCCTCCACTCCATTTCTACACTATTCTGCCCAATACTTCTAGAGGCAGATGAGGAAAGACTCAGTCTACAGGTCTTCTCTTGTTATAGTGACAACAAGACTGTTTTAAAGGATGTTTTAGCACTGGCCCCTGTCTACCAGAAAGCTCAGCAGCCATAGAGGATGGTGTTATTGGATTTGCACATTCTGTACGCCAGCCTAGGTAATGCCTTCACAATCTTCTGCTCATCTCCTAAGCCATTCACTTCCTTCTTTGAAAGGCCTTCGATAAAACCACTAAGAGTTTATATGATGTACAACCACCAAGGATATAGAGAAATGACAAGTACAAAGAGAGGAATATGAATAATATACAGCAGAGGCCATTATTCTATGTGCTGAGGGAAAAGTGTTTCTGCTCCTTAAAAAAGGAAGGATTTATCTTCCCCTGGATCAGAGGTGACAAAGCTAGAATGTTAATGCTGGAAAACACAGGGAGGGCAGGGAGAAGGCTGCCAGCAATTTTGCTTTGATTTCATCAGCCGGTCATGCAGTTCTACATTCACTTTGTTTGTGAGCAGCAGACACGTTCACACGTGGGGTGTTCCAGGAACAAACAAATTCCTAAGTCTCACAGATCCTTCTACAGAATTCCACATGTATTTCAGTCAAGCAAGACATCAGTGTTCTCAATCTCCTGTCCTTTAGGCCTGACACAGCTCATGTTACTGACTTTAAAGGGGACAAGATTGGTCATCAGGTACTAAGTCTTCCCTCAGGACTAAAATTTCACACAGACATAATTCAGGGCCAGCTCTGATTCTACCTTGCTGTGGATGATAATCAGGTCAGGCCCTTAGTACCTAAGCTCCCTTAAAATTATAGTACTTTGTCTCTGTATATCATTAGGTCTTCTACTCCCCTGCTCCAGTCCATATGTGCCTGTGAACATGCAGCTGGGGATGCTCAGTAGCACTCAGCAATGTCTGCTATGTCACAAGACATCACATAAATGCACTTATAATAATTCCATACAAAGCTGTCTCTTATACACCACTATATGCTCTGCTTTAATGCCTACAGTGCCAAGTTTAATGTAAATGCAAGCATGTTAGTGTGAGGATACTTTCAGCAAACACAGAGGTGATAAGGCAACACAAATGAGAGTGAAGATTGGACCATATCATTATCCTTAGCAGGAACAGCAGCCTCAGAAGAAACACTAAAAGGTCCGCTATGCTGTCATACTAATGCGCTGTTAGGGAGTTTGTACCCCAAATGGGTTTGTTAAGGGAAAATCACACCATAAATTGCTGCATGACCCCTGATTTTGGATCAAACTACTTGAGGTCCAAGTATCACCTTGGACCTCAGCCCATGGAGTTCAAAATCCATCACAATTCCATAAACCTGTTGTTTCTGCCACTAGCAGGGAAAGCGGGTGCTCATTTTCAGCATGAAAAACCACTAGCCTGAATAAATATTAACAGTACAACTGCATTATATGGAGCAAAGCTGCCATGCAGTTAATATGCAGAAAGTGTGTCAGCCTTGCAATGAAACAATAATTGCTATATTGTAACCCTGAACTAGCCACAGCAGTGCACTGGTCCACAAGATCATTTGTGACTTCATTTTATGGCATATGCTGGGAAGCCATTTTCCGCCCTTTTATGATATTTTAAGGCCATTTTTTCACCATATAAAAAGGAGCAAAAGAAAATGAGACAGACAATTTCAAATGTTTAATTATCGTTACTGAAAAGTAGTAATGGAAAGTAGCTGAAAAATCTCTCCAAATTAACACTGGAGTAAGTACTTAAATTTGACATGTAAATGTAGGATATCCTCCCTAGCACCAAATAGATGTGTCTGTGATACAGGGCTGGACTGCTGGACTGCCTTCTTCATCAGCCAGCTGAAATACAGCCACTAAAGCATGCTTTTAGTTGTCATCTAATTTAGTCCTTCATTAGCAATCTGCTCTCCCAATCTAACTTCACTAATTTTTAAGAACCTTTGCCCTCCTAATTCTATTACATTGGTGATTTTAAAACAGAGTTTGCAGCAAGTAATGCAGAACACAATCCCTACCCCTGCCACCTGCTTCTCCTCCTTCCCCCATCAAAATGATGACTTTCCACAGTGACCTCAAAAAAACTCTTCAGTACTTTGGAATGCCTTTGAAAACAGATGCTTATTTCTGCCTTTGTGCACAGACCTTCTAGATGGAATTTCCCAGCCTCTATTTACAAGGGTGGCATCTGGAAGACCAGTGCCCTATCTTCTATTTTTCATTTGTACCTCTGCTATTCCCAAAGCTTAAGGCCTCAGGATGAATGTATCTTCCCCAGATCCTCTATTGGCTGATGATGATTGTCTAAAGCTTGTGGTAAAAACAAGGACTGCGAGTGAGCAGTAGTAATACCAAGTGTAACATGAAGATCACAAAGGCAATAAATCCATCATGGGAATGGTACTGAGGAGATTTACTTTTTAGGGACAAGGCAGAGAATTGAGAACTGGGAGGTTATGAAATCACTGCTGGATGAGACAGGGGTTTAAAGGAACAAAACAGTTGTATTTCTACATTTCTATTAGAACTTTTACAAATGGAGGTGAATAAGGGAAGAAAAGCAGGGAAACAGTGGTAGTAAGTTTCCCAGAGCTGAATATTCATAGTATATTATGAGGACTTTTCCTCTATAAACATGTTAAATGATGCTTTGTAGCTGCAGAAATGATGTGAACCTCACAAAAACATGAAGTCACCTTGCAGAGGTGGAACAAAGCGTGTGAGCTGATCTGTGCCTTCTGCATTGTGATTGCCATACGAGAATGAAAAGTCTGCTTTCAGAGCCAAGGCTAAGGCCTACGGGCTCACAGCCTGAAAAATAACACCACCTTTTCATCTGTAATCTGAACAAATTTAATGTAGGAGCTATTGATGGAAAATGAACTTGGAACCTCACATGTCTATTTTTTCAGGGTAGAACTGCACTTTAAGTCACAGGCTTTATTAATAGAATAAGTGCATTTGTCTCTTGCAGGCCTGAAAAATAAAGCACTGAGAAGTAACATATGGAATATGCCTTGGGCGAGAAATTTTCTTCTGGTATTGCTGTTTTTCTAATAAAACTGGAATCGTGGCACGAGTGCACATGTTCCTGTAAAGTGTTTCACAGGGGCTGGCCTAAAATAGAGGCACCGACAAAGCACAGACATCCTTCATGGTACTGCTGATCTCAACTGCTCAAAACGCAATGATCTGGGATCCCCAGGCCCAGGAGATGGGGAGTGCTTCTGATTGCTTTCCAAGTTTTACACTTCTGAGTCTGATCTTCAAGTCAGGTTCCTGGGGATATTTTTCTGAGTTTCCTCTGTAAATAGAAGGTCTCAAACCTTCACATTATAATGGGAAGATGCAATCCTCCTGCTATCCCACAACTGCAGCAGGGGATGCTCCTATAATCACTGAGATCAAACTCCTTAGAAATAGCAAATTAGCAATAGATAGATAGAAATTCATTCAAATTAGCAATATTAAAAATCATGGTGAGTGCAGCCTTAGAAAGCTACAAATTCAACTGAGCTTGTTTCCAGGTGCATTAAACTGGTTCTTTGGTTATTATCACTGCATAGACAAGAGGACCCCAGCCCAGACACACGTTTCTCAGCCTGTATCTATTTAAAGCATTCCACTAGTGCCTCTTAGGTCTTTGAACCTTTGGTGTAAGATCCAAAGATACAGAGCTATTGGTAGCTCTTCTGCTTTAGACACTTCTCTGCCTTCATTCTCCCCATGTTCCTAAAGGCAGAGTTTCAGTACCTGACCTCAGAGCTGTGTTGCAGTCTTTCAGTCAGTATTAGTAAAGAGCTTTAAGGCAGAGGAGTCATAAGCCCTGGAAGCACAAGGACTGCAGAAGAGCATCAGGCAAAGAGATTACCTTTACTTGGGAACGTCTCTGATGCTAGGTCCTGGACAAGCAACATGGTTGTCTTATGCTTGGCAAAAACTGTATGTTCTTCTACTCTTGTCCCAATATTCCAGTAGGAAATCTGTGACATTCCAGAGGGTTTTTCCTCTTGAAAGCAGCAGTACAATGAGGCTGCCTGGTTAAAAAAATGCCCAAGCAAACCATTCAACTTCCATTGAGTCTATTTAGATTTCAAACTCACAACGTCAACAGCTGCAAGGGAAAGTGCTTTCTGGTTTCTTGTTTCATACTCATGGAGTGGCTAACTAAAGGGCTAGGCAGGGAGAGAACTGGGAGTATCTGGAATGGTGTAGAACAGGAATGTTTTGCAACAATCTGACAAAACATCAAAGCACATAGAGCTGCAGTACACATCATCAGCTTTTGTTTCAGCTCTTTACACACAGTGATGCACTAGAACTGCAACATACCTGCAGTTTTGCCCTTCCACTCTGGACAGCCAGTTATCCCTAGGTACACTGCTGCACTGATACATAAGTTCAGTTTCAAAGCTGGAAAACATGCATAAAACTGTACTGAGCAGAGGCAGGAAAGACAGCGGTTTGGAACTCTTCAGCTCCCAGGAAAGAAAGGAGGTTTCATGAAGAAACATCAGATATAATACACTGCCATGTTTATGATTGCTATGAGAATGCCATCTAGCACAAATACAATCCAAGCATTATCCAGCACTGAGAAAGAATACTTGTCTGCACTGCTGTATAAACTGCAAGAGAACAACTTAATGAGCAAAAAAGCTGGAAGTTTTGCCCCTCAAGGTTTTCAAACTCCTGGTTCTAATAAAACAGAGAAAAGCGGGAGTTTGCTTCCTTTTCGTTGGTTCTAATAAGATATAGAAAAGTGCTTCTCCTCCCCCCATCTTTATACTATTAGCATCAGGTTCCTCAGGAAATACCTGATCTATTTGATGATTCCCAGGTACTACTAAGTGTGACAAGGCTGAGTTTAAACCGTATGTGTATGCAGGGGTACCTTATGGAGAACAGCATCAGCAAACAAGTCTTGTGAACTGCAAAGTACAAAAACACTCTGTAAGCGTTTTGGCAGTAAAATGTTTTGCAGAAACTCCAGATTCCAGAGGTACATCTCACTACCTGGAAGCACACGTGTGGTTCTTTTGAATCTGAAGCAAAATGTAACTAATTAAATGGAGGAGATGATGAAGAACAAACTTTAACAATCCCAGTTGCGATTAATGTCCTGTTCTCTTCTGAGAATTTAGGTAATGAATCTGATTTTACACTTCATGCTTTCAGCAGTATCTGCAGAGATAAAGTAATGGAATGTCCATTACCCTCATGTAGAATTGACATATTCTCATAAAATGCTTTGTGATTGCATAAATAGCATGGGACATCAAAAATCAAGACCATGTAGCATGTATAAAACATCCATAGACACCTCACTTTTTTCTATTCAGCAGGAAGCAGCAATGCAAGCAAAGAACTGGAGGCTATATTAAAAGGCATTTGTGCATTTCAGCATTTTTCCTTTACCTGGAGGTGCTTGATTAAATCCAATGGATATAAATAAAAAGGAGAGGGAATGGAGTACAGGCAATCCTTGGTGCTGATGCTGACTTTTCATTGCTAAGGTTCTAAATTCAAACATAGTCCATATTAATATTATTGACAGCTGATTATCAAAGGTTTAGCACCTGCAGGCAGGAAAAGCAGTTTTGTTTATGATCCAAGACACGCTAACACTGTTTCGTAGAGGGCAGGCAGCTCAGAAAGGCTGAACGACTTACCCAAGGTCACACACTGACTATATTGAAAATAGAGGAACAGAATACCTGACACCTGATTTCCTATCACATGCTGTCTTCACACCATGAAATCCAATGTTATCAAGTGACTGGTTTGTATATTTGAGTTGGGAGTCTGTCCACTTACAGCAGGAAACATCTCCTGTTGCCTGGACTCTCCAAGCAAAGGTCAAAGAGCAAATGCATGAGAGAGTTAAACCAAGACCATTGCACTTCAGCTATGCAATGCCTGAGTGAGATACTGTTGATTAAACCTAAAGCTTTCCTTCATCACACTCCACAGCCATGTAAACAGATAAAGGATTCCAGGTCAGAGGCATTTCCCAAACCAGTTGTGCAATCCCAGACACAAACAGTGAAAGCTGAGCTTTGTGATAGCTCTATCAGGGCTGTGGTTACCAGTGATACTGCCACAGTAATTCTCTCATGCTGCATGGCACCTGCAGCAACTTTTATAAGATTAAAATTAGAATTTTCCAGCATGTCACCATCAAACATACTGTGAATGCAGTTGGATGATGTGGCATTCCCAAAAACAGCATTAGAAATTGTGCACTCATTTCAGCTCCCCATTTCAGGGTGGGATAAGCACAGAACTGCCCTAGATTAAGCCCATCTTGGTTCAGAGGAGACTTTAACTCACCTAGAGTGGAAATTCCTTCCCCTACACACCACCAGCCTGAATCCTATTCACCATTTAAGTCTTCAACATAGGATTAGAGGATTTAAGTGGCACAGAAGCTTTACATTTTCCATCTAGCTCCTTAATGAATTTTTGTATTAATGGAGTGAGAATTACACCCATGCATACACGTTTCTCAACAGGGCTGTGCCAAGCCCTTGCAGCAGACAGCTCTAGCCACAGAGAACGCAAAACCTCCCCAATGTTGAGCAGCAAAATGTTTGCTTTTGTGCTGAGAGGGGATGAACTCAGACACTCAGAAGTGAAGATTAAGGGATGAATTTTTCCTACCTCTTCACTATTACAAGGGATTCTTCAGCTAGCTGTGTTTGAGGTGGTGCTCCAAGCAGTCCTGAATATCTTACTACACAGTATCTTTTAAATATATCTAACTGAGAAGCAGTTCTTGACAGTCTCAGCAGCCCACCTCATATAAACAAAGCCTTTTAAGAGCGAGAAATGAACAGCCCACATTAATTAGCAGTTATTTACTCCTTTTAATAAGCAGACACATGAAAATGAAAACTGGAAGTCACCAACATCACAAACCATGGTAAAGTCAGATATCCAGCTACACAAAAGTTTGCAAACTACATTTCTTGGCACTTCACGCATGCATGTAGGTGGACTTTTATCTGAGGATCTGAACACAGTGTACAAGCATTAGCTAATTAGATTTCTTGCAACTACTATAATATCAGAAGCCTTTAGAAGAAAGATAAAGGTAGGGTTAAACAACAGATCCAGGTCTCCTGAGACCTGCGTATCAAATGGAGCTCTACCACAGTCTGCCCACACAACTGCTGGACTTCTGTGTTATCAGCTCCATCACAGCACTTATTCCAGCTTTCATCAGAAGTTTTTGTTCTGCAGTATTACATGCCCAGAGGCACCAGTCACAATCAGAACACTAAACAGGCAGGAGGAGAAATTTCTACCTGCACATTAACATGGTAAAGCCAAACGATAGAGTGCTGTGCCATGAGCAGAGATGAACTGCTTTGTCTAACTTGCCCAAGTCTGCAGAAGAAATGCAGACTGAACCCTGATTTCCTATGTCCTTACATGCCAACATTAAAGAACCTGGAATGCCTTGGATTTGCCACACGTACACAAGTGACCTGTGCAAGTACATCCCGACTAAGTCTGACACAGACATGTCTGCTGATGTGCTGCACGATGTGTATGCGTATAGAGAATAACTGTTTACCTAGGGTGCATGAAAAAATATTGGGAACTACCTCTTACCATTCATAGAATGAAAACTCCTAGATGGCTGCTTAATGCTTGGATGGGAACAGAATGCCAAGGAAAGTAGTAGGCGCATGGAAACATGTAAAACTAGTAGCTTCCACTCCTGACCAGTAGAGATGAATTGTAAACCTAATCCCTTCCATTTAGCATCAGTTTATTGTCATTATTTTAAATTTGTAAAGTGTTAGGAAATACTCTTTTAGGAGCTAAAATGTAAGTACAAACAAGTCTTGCTAATATGAAATTCACTGAAGATGAGACATAAAAAGGAGAAGTGAAGGAATGGGACAGCTAGGAATGGAATGAGGCTGTCCTAGTTCTCATCTTTAACTTCACAGAACGTTTGAGAAGAAAGAAGGCAGTATGAGCATAAGAATAAGGAGGTCTAGTCTCCAAACCAGACATATGCAGCCTCTCATTAGAGTTCCTGAGAGATGTAAGCAAGCACCTGTCAGGAGAACCAGACCCTATGAAAAAGGAGTGATATAAAATCCCAGATCACTTCAGAGAGGCAATAAAAACAATATGGAAAATTTATAACCACCCAGTGTAATTGTTCAAAGGTAACTGCTTCAAGGACTCTTAGGAGGCTTGTAAAGGTTTTTCAGCTGATAAAAAAGACACACCATTTTTAGGATGGGATAATTTAAAGCACTGTTCAGCACAGCTTTGCAGAAAAATAGCATACTGAAGAGCATATGTTGGTTGCTGACCTTCTAATGTAAATTTAAAGAGAAACCATCTTTGCTAATAAGATACTATGATATTTAATTTTGCATAAAGTATTTTTAGACAGTAGATCTCTTCAATCCCTTTAAAATTCAACAGTTAAACCCTAAGCAGTAAGCTTGAAGTCCGAGACTGACAGCTTAGTTTGGCCAGGTGCAAGAAGACATCTAGTGTCTCAATCTATGACATTTCAGAGCAATACGCAAGAAAGGTGTGACATCCATCCTTACCTGAGTACTGCAATGAAAGCATAGCTTGGCATGCTTATAGGTCAAGAAAGCTCATCTTTGATCTCACAGGCCAGGGAAGCTTCACATTTGGTAGTTGAAGCCAAGGACTGTGAATGATGTGCTCTGGTCTTTCTCTGCTATTTACTCATCCTGCAACCAAGTTGTCTCACCTTTTTGTGCACTGGTCTATCCTTTAAGTATTAGAGGCATGAACATAACTTTAAATAGCACAGAGATGCATTGTTAAGAATTAAAACAAAACATTCATTTTTTTAGTCAAAAGTCACTATAATGCTGCCTACCAAAAACCTGAAAATTATCATTATTTGCAAAGAGTCCAACCCTTTTTGAATTCTCCTATGTGCTCCAAGACTGTATTACCACCTGAACAGTAGTTTTACAGGTCTATTTTATAGGTTATATAAAAAATAATTCCTAGCTTCAGGAGATTTAAGATGTTATTTTTCCCCTGAAAGCACTAATTTCCCTCTGAATACTTCCTTAGTCTATTCAATTACCTCAGAAATTTTTCTGTTATTAACAATACATCATTTAGCCTCGTTTTTGTTTTAATCATAACAGAATCAGGCCAGGTGTCTGTGCCTCTATCTGATAAACTTCTGTTTTCAAAATGTGAGTATATAAACATTGGAGAAACCAGCACAACAACTATTTATATTCAAAAAGCAGTAGTAAATACTGTAGCTAAAATACCCCTCACTGGAAAGGAACATCAATATTGAAGGCATAAAACATACAACGGGTCTTTTGCAGCATGTTTCTTTGCAATAATATAGTTGTCATGTTTACTTGTTTATGCCTCCTTTGAATATTCTGAAATTACTGCTGGAAAATATTAAAGCCAAAAAGGTAATTACCAGCAGACCTTGCCACCAATGATTCAAAGAAATGGAGCAGACCTGTAAATTAGGACAGCTTAAATCAAGCTCAGGCCATGAAGAGTAGCACAAACTACAGTCATATTCCTTGCCCAAGCAACAAGGCTGGGGAGCAAGACAACTGTTCTCTGCAAAAGGGCCAGTGTGCTGCAAACAGGTGTTAAGGTGTGCACACATTTTGGTGAGCCTTTGTCAGCATCCTTTGCTGCCCAGGGAGCAAGGACAAGAATGATGTGCAGGGGGTGTTATGTGTGGCAACTGGTGCCAGCTTTGGGAACTGGCACTATGAATGGATAAATCATGCAGGTGCAGAGTCACCATGGAAATGGAGGGAGCTTTTGTCTCTCCACCACCACAAGCTACTGCTGTGGTCATGGCCATGCACTTATCTGTTCATGAGGGATGCAGCCCAGATTTAGTGGCCACTTCTTAACATATGCTGGGAACCAGAACTTCTGCGCAATGGATTAAGTCTTGGATAGCTAAGGACCAGTATCCCAAGGCACTTTGCAGGGAGAAAAAAGCCTGTCACTTTCCTGCTGAAAAGCAAGTCTTTTATGTGCTGTGAATGTCAGGTTGTAGCCTCAACTACTTAAAAGTAGAAACACAGAAAGCCAGAGAAAAGACACTTAGATCATTAAATCTTTATAGGTACATTAAAATTCTATTGACAAGAAGTAATAGAGATTAAAAAGAAAGTATGGAAATGCGGTAGCCAACAGCCACTGCATCGTAGTCAAAAAAACAAGAAAGGGTCGGAATTATTTGCAAAAGTCATTAGTAATTCCTGGTCTGACTTCACTTACTGATCTAATTTTCATTCTAATTGGCAAAAAAAGAAGATGATGCATTAAGATAGATAATACTTAAGTGATCCATATTTTATTATTGTTAGCTTTATGCTCTCTTATTGATTCTGTACCTACATACTCACATTCCCCTTCAACCTTCTCCACAACTCCTTTCTCATTAGTATCCTCACCGTAGCATCACAGACCAATACAGGCTAAGGGACCTTGGGAGACAGCAAGTCCAATCCCCCTCAAGGGAGGGTCAACACTGAATTCAGACCAGGGTGCTGCTGGATTCTGAAATCCTCCAAGGACACAAATTCTACCTCCTCTTTAGGTTTCCTTTTCAGTCTTTCTTCTTCTCCAGGCCCCCAGCCCAGGGCTGCCATGCCCTCCTCTCAGAGGCTACTGCACAGCAAACTGATTTCCAATAACTCTCCAGCTATAGCCTTATTTCCTTATCTCTTCTGGTCTTTGGCTTTAATGCCTACAAGTAAGTACGAAGACACAGCAATGTAGTCAAAACAGAAAAACCCATTGACACTATACATGGAAAATGCTGATGAGGACTCTTAGCCTGCTGGCATGCAACAGAAATACAGTGGCCTGCTGTATTTGAAACACATTGGTTTGAAAAACTCTAGAAGCAGCACTGTAAATAAATAACTGCCCTGCCTGCACACAAGACATCTGATCATAGACTGTGTTTGAAAAGTGAGCACTAAGGTTGAGATCAGCTTTTTGACTCTGTCTAGATGAATCATGACGTTGTCCATTTCTGAGATGAAATCAACCAGTAGCACATCAACGCTGTCTTCCAAACATGAACTGAAATATCTGAGGCCTCTGGGAAGGCAATTTTTTCTTGACTCAACACTTGGCCGTCTAACCTTGAAATGCTCGATGTTGTAAATATGATTTACTGCTGCTATAAAAGTGGGGGAAAGTGCCTGAAACTCAAAATGAGAAGGCAGTAGGAGGAGGATTTCCCCCACCTTACTGCTATATCATTCTGATACTTTAAAATCCCCGAACTTGATCTTGCACTACAGAAGTAGTCACTGGTACCTATTTGAAATTGCCAGAGTCGATACATAATGCTATTCTCCCAGTCACAGTACATTTCACATCCCCTTTCCCAGATGTAAAAGTATTAGTGAAAACTTGCTGCAATTAATGGCCATCCAGTCAATTGTGGAAGCTTTTGGAGCAGCAGAGGTACTGTGCAAGGAAAAGGATTCTCTGGATACGTCTGAGAGAAGCAGAAGTTCATCAGTTTGGGATTCTTCTTTCATATTTCGTATCAACAGGGTATTGTAGCATAATTGGTAGACCTAAAGCTGACTTCTTTTGTTAGCAGCTCACCTCTATGAGCAGTGAAAAGTCTGTGCAGCTCCTATGTTGAGCATTTCTTCCCTCACTACAAGTTCAATTCCTTACAAGACATGCATGAAATCAGAAAACAGCTAATGGTGCTGGGCTTGTCCTCTTGATGCTCCCAGTCTTTGAGGCAGACACTAACAGAAATGGCTACATATCTGTAAATGTACAGTGCTGGCTTTCTGTGCCTTCATTAAGAGCATCATCAAACTAAATCATGGTTAGACCTTCTTCCTCAAAAACCTGTAAAAACAAAGTCTTTGAAAATATCATATCAATCATTCTGCATTACATTCACTAAATAGCAACATTACATCCATTGAGAGAGTTTGGTCTCCAATTACACAAAGAGATCTTTGTGCTTTATTATTATTTATTTGATATTCAGGTTAGTGATGAGGAAGTTTGACCTGAGCTGTTAACTAGTACACATCATATCCTCAGAGTGTCAGAATTAAAGGTAATGTCCTTTATAAGTGAAAGGAAAAATTCCATCTTCCCAGCAGGAAGGAACTGATGGATGCTTTTATTGACCTGCCAGATGTCAGTTAATACAGACACTCTCAAACAGATGGAGATTTAACTGGTCCAACCCAGGGTAGCTGATTCTGATTTGAGAGATCCTTTGCTTATGCATTTCTTTGTGAATCACTTTTTCCTGTTCATAACCTAATAAACATATTAATACTTCTGCAAACTGGTTTGAGAAGACTCAAGCCAGTGACAAGAAGGAGATGTGTTACTGCTTAGGCGTTTTCTAATCTTGATTCCAGCCTCCCAGTCACAGTTCCCTGAGACCCTACATGATGTTCACTGCAGAACAGTTGTTACTTTAGGTATTACCAGCCCCAGGTGTTTGTTAACCCCCCCAGTACTGGACACTGGGTGCTCTTCTGTAGGATCTTGAGGAAACTGAAATCGCCATGTGCTTCTAATGCAAGCCCCATTATTCTTACTCTCTTCTCAAACTGAACCCAGGAATGAATGACAGAAAAAGGCATTAAATGACCATCAGAGAACACCTCAGTTAAGTCAAGAGAATTATGGGCACATTTGGGGCATTTATTTAGAATGACTGATCACAAACTACTAAAAAGACATATTTGTTTGCCAATTCAGGGCAACAGATGGAGAAGCCAACTGAGAGACACATTCCTCTATAGCACAACAAAGGGTGAAGAGATATTCTTCTATCTAAACACAAAACCCAGCACAGAACATGGAACACAGAAAAAAGGGGGGCCATGGTAAACCCTTCATTGCCCAGGAGTGCAGTAACCTCCTTGAGAAAACTTTGTGTAAAAGAGTTACTCTAAAAATGCTTAATGTGCAGCTGTGGCAGCTGCTGCTCAGGGCCATGACTTGTTTTGGGATAGTTTAGTAGGAGATTTTGTCATTGTCTGTAGTAGACAGTAAGAGTATGGATAGTAGTGATCACCATTTTGTTATACCTGGTGCCTCCCTCAATACACTAGAAATGCTGTATGAATATACCAGAATACCAGCTGTAATTCTGAAAATACATTTCTAATCCTCATAGTTGAGCAGATAGAGCTTGAGCATGTAAAATTCATGTATTCCAAAGACAAACCCAAATCCAAATACACGGTGTTAAAAAACTGCCCTCAGGCCAATTTCACTACTTTGGGGGCAGTATGGAAACTCTGGTCAGAAAGGCATGAAGTAGGCATTAATGATGTATCATACCCTGAAAGGGTATCAGACAAAGCTAAGTAGAACATCTGCAGCAGTGAAATACTACATACCGGCATGGCAGGAGAATTTGCTGTTTCAAACACCTGCAGAATTGCCAAGGTTTCCTCCTGCTGAGCTGACATAGGGATTCAGAACTACACTGCCTTAACGACATTCAGATGCTCCTGAATTTTCCTTATATAATCTATATATTCTCCTGTTCAGCTGCCAAAGGCTGCCTCTTGCTTTCCTCCCCCGTTCTGTTATCACAAATGCTGGAAGCAAAGAACACAAAGCAACAGAGAGACCTGCCCTGAGTTATTAGAATATGATCTTATTGTAAAGTGTTTGCTTTAGGATAGCAGGGAGATTCAAAGCCCAGCTTTAAGAGTCCCTGGGGAACAGTGCAGACAGTGTGAATTGGCACAACTCACTTCCAGTTAACCTCATTAATACAGAATTATCTCAGTGGAACTCGTAAAGGCTGATACAGAAAACTATGGAATTCCAGAAAAAAAGAAATCCATTCTGCTTCTAACTACTGATTCTCTCTACAAAGCACAGAGCAAAGACGATGAACCAGAACAAAGAAGCCAGCTTTCAACTACCCTACCCCAAATGCAGGACCACAACCCTCTTCATTGTCAGAACTACTTCAGTTTCTAAACTTCTCATATTACTCCTCCCTTTCTTGCACAAACCCGGAATAATTCTCAGCTATCAAAGAAAGTGCTATGGCTGTGTGGGCTGAGCAGCAATTAGCACAATTTTCAACATTTATGTTGAAAATCCCATAAAATCCCATGAAATAAGATAGGTTACATCACTGGTGTACTCCCTGCTGTCCTCACTTTTTATGCTGGTCCATAAGCAAAGATACATGTACATGTGCTTACAAAATGGCTGGAAACTTCCCTACAGCAAAAGAGCAAGGACAATTTGAATGCACATCAGCTGGTTAATAATTGATAACCTTGAACCTCCCAGAGCCAGAAGACACACACAAAACAAGGGAAGATAACCACAGGAACCTGAGGGTCATTCCCAGAGCAAGATAAGCCAGCACTGGTCTTCTAGAACACCAGCTTGCACGTTTGCAAAGCCTGATGGAAACCACAGGCTGCTTAAAAAAGGAGCAGAAAAATCCCTCCTGAAATATACTGCTTCTTTAATGCCATGGATTCTGCACTACACATTTAAGAGTTGAGGAACAAACAGAAAGTTCAGTGGAAAATGGTTTACAAATAGAACAGCCAGTGTGTCAAAGCTGAAGTGGTAGCAGGAAAGCTAATATGAACATAAGAAAGTTTGGTTTGCTGCCACAGGTCTTCCCGGTGTCAAACCCAGGAAGAGCAACTACATTCGCTAATCCTTGGCCTAATTCCAAAGCAGTAACAACAAATTAGCTGTAACAGTGAATTTATATGGGCCTTATCACCACAATCATCAATAGATTCAGTCTCATTAAATAGTTTAGTACTGTCATATTAAGAGACAAGCCCATGAAGAATAAAGGCACTCAAGAGATTTGTTAAGTATAACATACAGGTAGCAATAAGGAAAATAAGATAAACTCCCAAATTCCAGACAGGTCCCAGATGATTCCTTCATCCCATTTCTAAGTCCAGTTGGAAGAAGGGAGGGCAGAGTGGTCACACGCCCTTCACAGAGCACAGATCCACAACCAGTGTTAGATGTTTCCCAACAGAAGCAACTGCAGTGCTAATGAACTGCAGCTCCTATTCTGTTGGTTTAATCTAACTAGATCTGTACCTTAAGATCATTTATGAGTGGAGAGGAATCTGATGTGGAAACCAAACAAGCCTGCTGTATTACCAGGTTGTTTTCTTCTCTATGAGTGGTTCTGGAATTTGACCTGATCTTCTGACTTTAAAAGTTGCATAAAATAATCTGCAAGGAAAAATCCCCTTCTGCCTAAGCAGCCAAATAGCAGCACTGTCGAAAGAGACAGAATAGCAGAATTCCTTACTGGTCCCAAACCATCCACATGATTTGATCTTTTGACTTGTGCTCCAGTGCTGAGATCCATAAACAGGCAGAACTGACTGCTTGTGCTGCTCTATCCAGCCCTTGAACGGGAATTTCTGGTACTGGATCCAAAATTAAAGTAAAACTGCTTAACCTCTGTATTTTACTACCTGACCTTCAAAGCTGATAAAAGCATATTTTTTCCCTTGGAAAAAAATAAAGCCATTATGGAGCCAGGAAGTGCTTTATCTTCATCTCATGACTCTCATCCAAAAGCTTGCATTACGTTTTATTTCTCATTTGTGCCAGTTTGGTAATGTGATTAAGGGATGGCATTACTGGCTCAAGTATGGCCATGACACAAAGCAGCAGACACCTGCCCTGCCTTCCAAAAATGACATTGGTCTGAAGACTCAAAGGGAGATTTTGTAGAGGTTTTACATCAGTATGTGCCAATATAATGGTGCTGAAGTAACAGCATTTCCATTTTTTTCCATGCATAAGAATCGACACAATTCTCTTACAGACTTAATTGCATGGTGCCAACTTTAATGTGATTCATACACAAAAGCAGTTTCTTTCATAATAGGTTGTATTTTGTACACACAGATGTTACAAAAAGCCAATATGAATGCCTTCAATAAGTAAATCTTATATTTAATTAAAAGTTTGTAATTGTGTAGGGGAAGGTAGAAGGGTTTAGACTTCCAAATGGTTGTGTTTAATAGAAAAAAATCACCTGCTTCGAGGAGAGGGTGTAATTTGCTGTGGAACAACCTACCTGCTGCCATTCTAGAGCTATCACCTTATCTCACTGCCCACCAAAGGCCAATAAAAAGAAACCGATTTTGTAGGAAAAACAGTCAGAAAACTATGAGAAGAATTGGGGTAAATTGAATCGATGAAGCAGAGATGGGTTTTTTTTAATCTTTAATTAAAAGAAATGCCCACTCATCAGGAAGATAAACAGCAATCTAAAAATACTCTCCCAATGACCATAACACATTATGCAACACACACTGAGTTCTGTAACGGATGGGCCTCAAGAACAACAGCCTGCTCCTGTGCATTTCTAATACTCTGCTTTTCGGACATGGAAAGCTCATCAATCCTCACCAGTGGCAGGACAAATCATGTCCATGCAACACAAACGGCCACTGGGTGTAAACACGCGTGGCTCTGCTGGAAACAGGATTCTATTCTCTAGTATATGCATTTGTCTGTTGACCACCTTCATCTCTGACTCCTTGAAGGTTTCAAGGCAATGTCTCACATAGCATTTCTATACCCTCCCTCATCACGAGTTAGTGTTCATTAATTTTAGAGATTCTTTGTCTTGCTAGAAAGTTTTAACCAGAATATACAGACCTTGCATTCTACTCAGGTTTCTACTCAACACTGGTCCTTTTTGTTCTTGTAGAACCTGCTTTAGGCCAGGTTTTGTGCCACCACCTAGAATACAGATTTTGATTTCCTGTTTTGCTGGGGAGGTTTATCCAGGTTTATCACTGGACTTTTTCCATCTCTTCTATATTTAGATTATCTGTGCTGTTACAGTCTCAAATGCTGAATGCTCTCTGCAGCTGCATAACACAGCACAGATGCACAGTAAGCTCCTCTCTATATAGGACATTGTGACACAGCACAGTGGATAGGAAGCTATTCCTGGATACGACACCAACTTCTTGTGTGACATTGGACAAGGCCTCTTAACCTCTCTGTTCCTCATCCTTCTCTGAAATGCTGATGGTAATACAAACCCATTTGATCGCTAAGAACTTTCAAATCAAAGGAGGAAATTTCAAAAGAAATGCTATTTATTTCTCTACTAAAACATGCACATCTGTGATGAAGGATGACACTTATCTCCTTATCTCTGTATCCACCACCCAGCACCGAGATGCTGGGGTTTTTCCACCTAAATTTTCTCCCCATCTCTCTCACTTCCTTCGTCTCCCCAAGTATTGCTATGGACTTTAAGAAAAACATGAGGGCCAAATTTTAGAGAGCTGTAGAAACATCTGGCCTAAACTCCAGTAAACACTGGACCCCACTTAGCACTTAACTATTCCGACCAGTAACCTAATTTAATCCAGAATCTGCTATACTTATCACATTCATTGCTAATGTGTCTGTTTCACAAAAGCCTTATCCAATGCTCTTCAAAGTCTGTAGTAGCACAGCATGCACAAATGTCATGGTTTAAACCAGAATCTGTCCTTCAGTGCTGTGATGCTAGAGAACGAAACTGTGACCTGGTTGCACAGCAGTTTGGTTGGAAAACCATGAAGCAGAAACACTTCCAGTTACTGGAATGCTGCCCCAGAGCCCTGCACAACTTCTCCCTCTGTCCTGGGTACAGTACCAACTCTATAAACAGTAAATAATACTCCAAAACCCACTTAAACCAAGGAAACACGACCATTTGAATGACTCCTCTGCATTCTAAACAGAGCCCCTAGCAAAAGAGAAGCTTATCAAAATTTTACCACTCTTCCCAATTTATAAACTATCACCTACCTGCACTCCACAGGACATCACCCAGGGACTCAAAATAGTTCAAAAAAGGATTACATAACCCTTTACAAAGAGACTGTCTTGTAATTTCTTTTACTGGGACGTGTGAGTTTTCTCTGCTTCAGTAAGCTCCTTATCAAGAACTCTAATAACCAAGAAAGAATCAAAATAACACTTTAGATTGCACGTAATCTCACTTAACAAAACTGTATGTAAAGGCACATGGGTATTTTTAACATTCCATACTACCTCTGAAAATCACTCAATGTCACAGAACTCAATGGGTCTGTTACACAAGTCCAGGCATGACAACACTGAAAGGTAATGGCTACCACAGGAGAAAACCCTGCTTGCCAACTAGGCACTCTGGTCAAAGTATATTCCAACTGCCTGTGCAAGTGTAAAGGGGTAATTCTCCACCTAACCACTGCTGCTGCATACAATCATCAAATAACTAAATTAGGCAGGTAAAAATCTAATAACTGCTTACTTTGGAAGTCCATTAATATTTAAGAAGATGGACAACTACATGAAAATCATCTTTAAAGTCACTGGGATTTGTAAGTGAAAGTATGGAGAAATGAAAAACGAAGTCTGCTCAGTAACGATAAAGAAATAGAGTTAACTTTTTCCAGCCATAATCAATGAGAACCTGGAACAGCCAGGGACTTCTGGGCCAAATTATATCTGCACATCAACCCTGGAATGGGTCTCTTGTGCTTCAGTCCAGTTCCACAATAAACATGAAAAGGAGCAGACTTCAGTGACTTTGTTCAGTCTTGGTAACTGTCTTCTCTATTCAAAACCTGTAGGTTTCCACCATACTTGGAAACCGTCTTCTGGCAACAGGAAGTGACTTGGAAAAAACCTCAGTGCAGAAGCCTTATACTCTGGGAACAGCAGGCATACAACTGCAAAGACAGTGGCTGCTCCAGTACGATACCTTAAACTGCAATGAAGAACTCATAGCATTGCTAAAGGATATTAAAAAGTAAAAGCTCAGGAATAGAACTTCACAAGTAATTGATTTGGGTTTTGCTGGTCAGACGAAACCACTAACAAAGGTGAAAACACTACTATCAACATAGTTTTGGGGGTTGATGCTTACCAGAAAGAGGAGAAAAATGTTACTGACGTGATTTTATTTCCCCCTTTTTTAATAAACTAAAAGGCTCTGCTTCATTTTCAGGTTGTCTGGCTCTTTCTTAAATTAAAATTTGACATATTAATTTCTTTGGCTGCCTCAAAGTTGTATTCTGCACTGAAGACATCATTTTGCCAGGAGTTTCAGCCAAACTCAGCTCCTAATAATCCTGAGCTATAAACACCACAACAGTGGATTTTTTTCCATTACTGGAAAGAGGGAAGCATATAGCAATTCATAGAAATAGCATTAGAGATGAGAACAGAACTGTTTATAGAACTGTACCTGCAGAAAGGATCAGGAGAAAATAAAAGATCTGAGGTATCAAAGACAATACGACATTAACACACTACATCTGTAAAACAGCAAGAAAGAGCTTTTAAACAGCCATAGCCAGTGAGGCTTTAGATTGCATCTCGCCTAAAAATCAGCCCCTATCATGAGAATTAGACATTTAAGTATACTTAGAGGAAAAAGGTCTCTCTCCTGATGCTCATATATGGTAGAGGACTCACCCACCTACCCAAATAGACCAACCGTATCTTGTTATATTCATCATAAGGCAGAGAGAGATCAGACTTATTTTTAATTTCTCTGTTCTCATTTCCAATGCCAGCCTCCATTTTTTTTTGCTTCTGTGGTAGACCATGAACTGTCCTAGGAATGGTATTGCAAAATGATAAATACTTGGATCTGGCATTATGTATCAGCCTTTGCTACGAACAGAGTAGTTTTCTGTGATGGTGAAATACATTGCTGCAATCTAGCAGACACGGTCATTTGTGCAGTTCAAAGCTGCTAATAAAATATTCATACTCTGTGTCTTTTCTGTTGATGGTGTCTGAACTAATCCAATTTTCATCTTATCTGCGTCCTATGAAACAAAACTGGTCTTTAGACACACAGATTTCCAGGCCAGATTTTCCCAACATGAAAACACAGATTCACAGCCCAAACACTTTGGTTGGCACTATGTTGTCTTAAAATGAAGTTTGGATTGCAGTTTACAACCATGTAAAAACTCTACATAGATACAGGTTTCATGTCGGACTCAAAAGTAACACAGAATCTTGCTCAGTCCTCCTAAAAGGCAACATCACTTTATTCTTAGTGTCTATGCAAATGAGATTACTGCTTTGATTATTTAATTATTTGAAAGCATAGACTGACTCTTACAGGGTGACTGCTGGCAAAACCCAGTTCAGAATTGTCTTTTGCTGCCCTGGAATTAGAACAACTGGTGCTAACATGCAGGTTGCTCCTTTACACATCCATCATTTTCTCTGTGAATTTCTACCTGCATCTGTATTGCTGGTTTTTACAATAGCATTTCAGAGCAGTTTCCTACTTGGAGGAAAATAGGAGCTTTTCAAATTACTTCTAACTGAGCAATGGGAAAATTTAGTTATAGCCAGAGAAGCAACACTGACCATTTGGGGCATGGTACAAAATCCTATTGCTCACAGAAGGAAAGTAATTTTTGCAATGAGTGAGAAAACGACAGTCCTAACTTTTCTATCATCATCCTCAGACTAGTAAAGATACAGAAGCAGGTTTCAGTTCTGAGCTCACATGTCTGAATAGCAATTTTACAAGACAGATGGGGCAACTATTCCATAGTAATTTAAGAAAAACTGTTTTCTGCAGTGACGATGCACATGGGACACCTAACCTGAAACTCTTCCTGTGGGAAAAAGTCAGACATCAGGGAAGAGATGTGCTAGATCAGTGCTAGATTACCCTTATGTATGTCTGATGTTAAAAAAAGAGATGAATGTGCCAACACTATGCTCTGGGAGTAGTTGTACTACTTAGCAACTTCCACATCCGTTCTGTCAGGTACCTTGCTACCTCTGACCCTAAGTGTAAGGTAGTATTCCACACCCTTCTCCCTTACTCTTCTATTTGTACTACAGATTCTTTTAGAGTGCTGTTATCCCTTGGGAAGAGAAGTAGGAAGGGGCCAGCAAAGTAATTTTATGTGGCTCCTACTCTGAGTGGCATGTTCATTTGTCTTTTGTTACTATGGAAATCACTGCATAAAGAAACTGTGCATGGGAGGCCAATTAAAATGTCAATAAAAGTAAATACATTTAAAGAGGTCACGGTCCATGCATTATGCAATGAGGAAAAAGAAAAAAGGCTTCTATTTGTATCATGCTAATTAAATTGACATGGTTATTGCAGATCATTTTGTTTCACCTGAGCTGTAATTAAACGACACCACTTAATGAGAAGGACCCAGTACTGACTGAATATGCTTCTGTAGTAAAGCTCCTCTGACAATGAAGGATGTTTCTGTTTACATCTCTCATCATTTCACATTCCCAAATGTCAATGACTTTTCAGTGAGGTAAACACTATTTTTTAACATAAACCATTACAGGCACATGTAATTATGGGCAGTCTTTAACCAAGCTTTTCATTGGCTATTTTGCATCCTGGAAAATCTATGGTGCTACTTCTCCTAAAGACAGATTGTAAAAAGTAAACCATCAAAGTAATCAACACAAAAATTAAAGTCATAATTGCCTTTCCAGTATGATTCATTTAAACTGGATACACTAGGACAAATTACTTTCTTTTTCACGGGGGTTTTACGGGGATTATTCCACATTTAGAGCAGATTGATACCTCAGATTGGTCCCAGAACTTCCAAAAGAAGTTAGTATAATCAGAAATACAAAGCTTTTGGTAGTAAGAGCTTACATAGTATCCAGAGACAAGACAGAGGGAGATACTAACAAAGATCACCATTACTATTTCTTTCTACTGATGCCTCTGCTGTAAGGTACAGCCTTTCACCTGAGCACAGAGCACACACCACGTTTATTTTAAGGTGCAGCAACAGCTTCTGCTGACATCTCCTGCCACTATGTGGAAGTGTGATGGATGGCAATAAGGCGACATATAAATGAGGCTTCAAAGGATTCTGCTGGCATCAGCCACACCAACCATATGTCCCTGATTTGCATAACCAAACTTGGCAGAATTTTTTTATTACAGTTCATTTTGTGGTCTCTGCAGATCCCATAAATATTTTCCTACACAGAGAAGCCTTGCCACATTAATTATAATAGGATTGCTTCGCTAGGCAAGTGGGAACACAGCCAGGATCTAATAATCTGGCACCTTGGTGCTTAATATTCAGTACAACTCACATATGAGATGGATCTGGAATGCCTACTGGATCTTTCAAGTGCATCATCAAATCTGGATCTCCAATGATTCTTTTTTTTATGCTTTAAAACTTGAAAGTGAATTCAGTGCTTTTAGAGAAGAAGGGTAAATAGAAGAGCTCTGAGCCAGGAGGACAGTTGGCAGGGTCTGTGAAAACTCCTTCACCCATTGCTATGAGAACGATACTATTTTTATCCTGGGCTGTGCTTAAAAAAGCCCATCCTTCAGGTTTAGGATGTAATGCAGTAAGAGCAGGACTCAGAAGGGAGTCTGACAGACTTGAAATCATTATGGAAATCATATTTCCTAAGCAAAATCTAGGTGTGTCTGGAGAGAAGCCTCACTAGAAAAAGGTTCATTACAATGCTCCATTCTCTTTATTATCGCCCCTAGAGGTAGCTCAGAATCTCTTCATATCTCTATGTTAGCAGGAATGAATTTTCTTACATTTGTCTTTAGCTGAAAGGCTGAAAACCAATACAGACAAAATGAAGCTGTTATGACTGTTACGACACCAAGATGTATGTATCTGAACTAAAGTGAACAAAGATGAGACACAACTCTAAGGAACCCTAAAAGTGAATTCACTCTTAGGGAAGAAACCTGATTTCCATCACTCAAGGTAATAAAATTCTCAAGTACAGGTAACAGTTGTGCCATTTTGGACCCTGAGAGTTCAGATGTCAAGATCTGTAAAACCGACGTCCAGCACTCTCCAAGTTCAATACAGAAGACCAACCTCCATTTCACATGAGATCTGCACACAAACATTGCCTCCATGGCAGACTACTGCATCTTTCAGCCTTAGCAGTCACTCAAATCATGGACATAGTCCTGTAAAAATAACAAAGACCAAATGAGATTTTAGGCCCTACAATGCACCGGGAGGTCCACGGTGGATGCATACCTTGTTTAACTTGATTACGAGTCATTTAATATCTGCTTACAATATGGCACTGTCAAAGTCAGAACAGCGAGATCCAGTCACTTCATTACCGAAGGTGGGTAACTAATGCTCTCAACAAGACAGGCAGTCGCCGTCTTGAGATCTGTCACTGGCACTACATGTTAGTAAGTGCTCACAACCATTCATCTTCACAGGCAGGTCTGTCTGCTGTCTGCAAATCACTGAGCAAACTGGCAGATAGCCAAAGCCTCTGCTCTTTCTCTCCCTTCCCTTTTTTGGGCCAGAGAAAGGAAACAATGCCAAGACAACCTTGGCAGTTCTCTCTGCCACTACTATCTCCTCTTTCAGCTATTAAAGTATTGCAACACAAATACAAAGGCAAGAACAGCATCTGCATGGATGTGAAGGCAAATGCTTTGACCCATAAGACCTTTTCTTTGCCTAAATCCATTCCCAAGCACTAGACAGCATGTTCATAGAGGGATCCAAAAATGATGTCTGAGGAATATATATCAGCCTTTTATAAACTTACATTATGAGTCCACTTTTGGTGCTTGTAAAAAAAAATACATATATATTTGCATACAAGTATATACATTTATTTTAGTAAGCACCAAGGTAAGGATAATAGAGATCCAGGAGGCTGAAACCATCCCACTGCAGTCTCGAGGCTATTATTCTAGCCATGAGCTTGCCCATCTTTTTACACCACAGCTTTCAAAGGTTTGTATCAATTCTGTTGACTGTAATCCCCTGATGACAGTCACAATCAGTGTTTTAAATGCACTTAACTTGATTAGGTCTCAGTGGATTGTTTGCTTTTCCAACTACCATATGCTTAGCAAGAGTGAAATATAAGCCTGGCCACCTCTCACGCATTCCTTTATTGATCCTGGCTCTCCCATCTTGAAGGCACTGAAGCTCCCACTGACATCAATGAGAGCTCTGCTGTATGAGAGAGGAGTGCATCATATGTTTATTTAAAAACAAAGTGAACTGAATCAAAACGAGAGGTGGGTGTTAAGCATCAGGATTTGAATAAAATCCTCAGCTTTCTTGCAGCCCACGGAAGGCACCAGATCAGGAACAGTTCAGTGACTAGAGCCTGATCTGACTTCAGTCTTCCCCACCTTCAAATTTCAACTCTGCTACTGGATATTGTTTGGAAATCACAGCCAGAAAGAATTCCTACGTTACTGCTACCCAAATGTTATCTGTCATATCCAACCAGTTTTGATAATGACTTTCAATAACTACAAACCTCAGGTGGTTTCAGGCCCACTATGCCCTACTTCAAGTTTTTATAGCATTGCCTGTCACCAGTACCCCTGCTCCCATATACAGCAGAACCACTGAGGAAAATGTCTTCCAATTGCCTTGTTCTTCTTTCTCTAAAAAAGCAATAACCGTTTTTTTACTTAACAATCCCATTTTAAGCTTAAAATACAACCAATAGGAGGAAATAAAATAACTACAAAAGGCAAGAGTTAGAAGTCACACGGCTGAAACTAATAGAAACCATATTTACGTAAGTATGTGTATCTAAGTGTTTCAGGTTTAGGATAAGAACCCCTTTGCCAAAAATGTGGCAGCTATATTTGCTAGTCTCCACGGGAAATGTTATAAAGAATTAAAAGCAAACAAATTTTCCTTTCAAATAAACTTGACCCGTATGTTTTAGACATGTGTTTTCTTTTGAATCCTTGTCCTTCTTTGATGGTGCTACAGACTTTCCCCCATTTAAGAGCAAATACTTTATTGTTACAGCAATACTTTCCCACAATTCTACTATGAGGGCCTCCCTGGTTTCTGAAGCCAGGGCTTGAAAATCATCTTCACTCCTCGCACACATCTGCTCCAGGCAGGATGCCCCCAGGCCCTTTCTTATAGGTCTGCATGCAAACTTCAGCTATTAAATTGCAATCACAGCAACTGGGAAAGAGAAAAATCTTAGTGGCATATAACTCACACAGAGGGAAACAGGACTCACTTTTGGATTTTCTCTGATCCTTTGTACTGTTCTGTTCTCTCTTCTTGCACACTGATCAATGCATTTTTCTTTCTTGCTCCTTTTGTGGAATTAGTTCCTCCTTTAGCTCGGATGAGAATTTTTTAAGATAGCAAATAAGATCTTGTCTCATTCTTGTTGGTTTAATTAACCCACTCAAACGAGCACATTGGGCAACAGGCTGCTAAAGCACCACACTGGACTGTCCAGCATGACTGAGCACAAGACTTCCAAAGCTCAAAGTAAGAAATTACAGTTACAAAAGGGATTTTACCTGTTGCTTGTGATAAACAACAAATGTGGGCTTCACTATAAGGCCTGCCATAAAGCTCACCGCAATGTACTGCAGAACTGTAATCACTTATTCCATGTATTTTCTGCTAATATATTTATGGATCTCTAACAATATGCAACTAGCAAAACCCTTATGGTGGTGCTTTCCCCAGCTTACTTCTCTATCAGATCTCTCTCACCTCTGTTCGGCCTCACTGTACTTCTGCCCTCATAAGCACTCTTGTATGAACAACTCCATGAGAAGTCTGGCACTTCACAAGATACTTCTCCTTCTGGACATGTCTTGTTTTAATTATCTGTTTCTAAAAGCACGACTAATTGCTAAAAGAGGAAAGTGTGATAATCAGGAGTCAGAGTGTGGTGTTACAGGCTACTAGTCCTTAGCACAGGTACTCAGTTGTCAACCTGATCTTTCAATGGAAGCTTTGACATGGATTTAAATCACCACAGGATCAGATTTTAGATCAATTTGAGATTTGTGTCATTAACTGCAACCTTTATATAGCATTTACATGCATCAGTAGCTGAAATTTATGGTAGTATCACAACACCCCAAAACACCTGGGTCAGAAATGGGTACGGTCATTAGCCTGAAAATAATCCTACCAGTATCTACAGTAAGAATCTACCATTATTGCAAAAGCACCAACACAGAGCATGTGGCAAAAGTGATTTTTATCAAGAACCAAGATGATTCCATTTAATGGAATGCCATTTTTCTTCTCCATCTCCAACACTTCATCTATTTGGAGTTCTGCCTACTCACACCTGGGAATGTCATGGTTTCCCAGAAGGCCAACTGAATCCTGGGCTGCATCAAAAGAAGTGTGACCAGCAGGTTGAGGGAAGTGATTCTGCCCCTCAGCTCTCATAAGAGCTCACCTGGAATACTGTGTCCAGCACTGTACCTCTCAGAGCAGGAAAGACATGGACCTGTTGGAGAGGGTCCAGAACAGGAGCACAAGAATTACCAGAGAGACGGAACATTTGCCTTCCCATCTATTGCACTGTAATCTCAACGAAGAGTGCTCCTTGGAAATAATGATGCCCTATGCATACAGGACAGCCACTACTACAAACAGATAGGATTTAAATATGAACACTGGCCCTGGAAGAAGAGAACATTAGCTCTTGTTATCTCTGCTAGATCTGTTCTTTGTGTTTGTGCATTCTTATTTGACTGTTCAAGTATTTTACACTTAAGCTATAATTGATGTAACATATAAAATATTAAATCAATACATTAAATTGTATTATATCTTATACTGTATATGGAAATAACATCAGGCTGTCTGGCCAATCACATACTCTTTGGCTAAATTTTCATTCAACAAGCAAATAGACCCAGAAAACCCCAGGAAAAGCTCACTGATAAATGTGCCCACTCACAGGGCTTTCACTAGCTGAGTTCAGGATGACAAATGAAAGACTTCACATCCATTTTTTGTTTTCAATAAAAATCTTGTTTAACACTGTCATGAATATTCATGTGCTTGGCAGAGCTCCAGATTAAGCAAATCAAACAAGAAAACAACAGTCCACTTGGCTCCACAAAAGGATGCACTGGATTTTGTGTGCTAAAGCACGCGCTTAAAGAGAGGTACAAATCAAACTTTGCTGTGACTGTGCTCCAAGGGAAATAAAATCCCCTGACACCAAAAGCAACCTCTTTGCATGCAAAAAATAACAACATTGGGCAGTAGCTCCTACCTGATACAAAGTCCACTGGCATTGGTCATGTGCAATACATTTACATCACAGGAGTGCAAAGGCTGAGGAGCTGCTGCTCTGCAGCTGCTGCTCCTGATGGCAGTGGTGGCCTAGGTGACCCAAAGCAGCAGCTTATGGAGGCCCTTTGGCTGTAACAGCTGTGTGTCCTCTGGAAGTGCTGCAGAGCAGTCTGGAAGGTGCTCCCTGGTGTAGGGGACAGCATTGTGAATTTTGCTTTCCTGGGGGTGGCCTAGCAGCTGCCTATGGTGGCCTCAACCTCATCCTATTTGGGTAGCTCAAGGACTGCGCTTGCAACTAAACCTTGTGCAACAATAGGAGAAAAAAGATTGCATCTACCACATTTTGGGGTTTTTTATTTCCTCCAAAGTCTTTGTATACTTACATGGAAGAGTCATAGCCCCTCTGAAAAGGATCACCAGAAGTGTTGTGAGTTCAGTTTACAGTCCCAGTACGCTGATGGATGTGAGACATGGAAGGATCAACTGAGCGACAGAAAACTGCAGTCTCATCTAGTGGCTCTAGGGATGGTATCTTAATCCATGACCTACTGCTTTACTCATTATGTAGTACCACTTGCACCAAGGGAGTATACTTTTACATACATATTTATGTAGTAAGCAAGTAACACACTTCATTACAATCAAGGATAGGAGAGAACTTCTCAAGTAATAATTTTCTAGACAAGTCAGTCATGCTCACTATTATTATTTTCAAACCTGACCACATGGAAATTTAATATATAAACACTGAAATCGTAATAACATTTTGTCCCCTCATCACATGGTTGTAAGTTATTATTACTCCTGTACAAGACAGCCCAAGAAGTATCATATCAAATGCAAGTCTCACATTGTGTTTAATCAGACAAGAGAAATTACAGCTCCAATCTCCATATATCTCTCTACAGTGAAAAAGTAAGTAGTGGAAGGTGCAGATAAAGCAGAAAAATGAGTAAGCTGCTTAAAGGAAGAGAGACAGACCTAGCCACACAGTTGGGCGTTCATGCAATGTAAATCTCAAGTTCTAGCGCCACCAACACTTATTCACTTACATAAATTTACTCCTATCAGAGTAACTTAAACTAGAAGTTAAACACAAGAATTAAGGTTCAACTTAGGAAAAGCTGGAAAGCATCATCCTGTTCCTAGGGTGTAGAAAAAACCTACGGATTTTATAGCGGCTGTTTCCCAGTCTCTGCTGCACACATCCACATCTGACAGTTACACTCTGCAATGACATCATACGTGTGTCTATAAGAAAACCTGTTCTAAATACACTCCACAGCAGGGCAGGGTCCCAGCAGATGTTGCTCAGGGACTTGTGGTAAGTCTGTCTCAAGCACACACACACACAACCATCTGCCAGGTTTGAGTGGCCAGAAGGCAGCAGCACAAACTCCTTGCTGGGGCAGTGGTGCAGAGACAGCCTTCATGCACATGGACATTTAAAGCCTTAGATAGCACACTAGGAAGACTTAAGAGGCATAAACAGCCAGATTCAATAATTCTCTACCAAAAGCAATCCAGATTCCAACTTTCTCCAAAATACCTACCTGGAATGAATTCCCACACAGGACTCATTTCTGCTCTGAATGATAAAGCTCTAAACCAGAAAAGAGTTTGCCCCCTCCAAATCGTAAGAACATGCTCAGACTGAGTTAAACTCAATTTGTGTTTCTTCTTTGTCTGTCCTTTTTATATTTATAGAAAAGAGAAATAAAAGGTAAAAGCAGTTATCCTTTGGACAAACACTTGAGCACATGTATGTTTCAGAGCAGCAATTGTGACTTTTAGTAAAACTAGTTTTCTTATGTTTGTAAAGACTCAATTACTACAACCCTCTTGCATTTTCTCCATTCTTTCATACTGCCAACTCTGAATCAGTTGAGTATTTGCTGAAAAGACAAGTCACGGAGCAAATGTTACTAGCCCAGGTGGCCCTTAAGCACCGTTTAAACAATTATCAAAGTAACATTCCTTATGCATTGAGACTTTTCTTGCGCAGAGAAGGACGCATGGATGTTCGCTTGCATTTGCCATGAATCCTTTAGATTTCCCCCTTGAATAGCTAGGACTTAAATAAAAAGACATAATAGAAATGAACAGCAGTGGGATGTGTGGAGGCGGATATAATTATGCAACACAACAGGACAATCATTGCCTTTCTGAACAATCAGAGCTTCCTAGGACAAGAAGTTCTTGACCATTTCCCATTCCCCGGAATTGTTCGTACATCCAGCCAAGATCAAGACATGACTCACTCTCATTTAGCACTATGAGAACAAGAACGTTGCTGTGGCTATTTCTATTCAGTCCTCTTACCTAATATGCCTACTGCATATTAGGCAAGGCATTCCCCAGAATGACACCTTCTGGTGTTAGTTTCACTAACATGGGAGAAACCAGAATAATCAGTATATTTAAAATGTAGCTAACTGTATGATTCTTTCATGCTAAATAACTGAAGAACTAGGAAAGCATCATCTAATTTGTATCAAACAGGTAAGCAGTTAGACCCTTTCGACAATATTCACTGCAGTACAAAACACTCCCATCTGCAGGATCAAACAGCATTTCATAAAGCATGATCTTGATTTTAAAGGTTATCGCACATGTTTAACTTCGGCCACAGCACATACAGCTAAGTGCCTGAACAGTCTCATTGCAGAACTGGGGCTTACAGCTTTCCATCCTTCAAACACTTCATCCATAGCATTTTTAATATCATTCCCAATAGAATGATCTATCCGACTAAACTGTGGTTGATCTTAGTGCAAGGTGGTACAGAGTCATTCCCTCATGGGAAATCTGTTTAATAGTTAATAGATATGAACCTAACAGGGCTGTAAAGATAGATAATGAGGATCCATCTAAGTCAGTCTGAAAGCATACAGAATGTAATACAGAACATGCAAACCTCTTCTTGTAGGTAAGAATTTAGTATTTTTTATTTTTAAACTCTAAGCCAAAAAGAAAATTGCTGCATTCATCAGGTAAGTGTGATAGGGAGGAGGGAGAGCCTAGAAAACACTCACAGATGGACCTTCCAACAGCACCATTCAAGAGGCAGACCACAGAGCTGCCCCCAGTTGAGTAGCACTGGGGCTGCTGAGTGTGGAAACTCAAAGCAAATCACATCCCTCTTCCAAGAGGTTTTGAGGAACCAGTTCTGAAGGCAACCCGGCTGCAGAGCCTTGTGGATTCATACAGCTTAGATAGCTGTATCTATAAGAGCCACAGATTCACACAGCTTTTCCTAAGACAACTGGTGTTTTTATGGCAAGAAAATAGAAGTACTAACACAGGAAAAGTACTGCTACTCCCACCATCAGTGTTCAGACAAAGGATGGGGATTTTGAACAACTGCCAGGAGTCCATGGGATCAATTCAACTTCAAAATGAAGCTGTTTAAGAGCAAAAACAAAGCTAGCATACCTCATCTGCTATTAGATCTCATTTCCCTTAAGTACTTGCCAACACACACTCAGGGACTGTTTCCACCTTGAAGTATTTGAAATCTAATTAAACATGGGTAGAAGCAAAAACAGAGTTGAAATAGCTGACATGATATTATGTGTGTGTTGAAAGATAAAGCCAGTTATATACCAGGGCACTAAACTTTCAAGTTTATTGCTCTCCATCCACTACAATAATGACATATTTGCACAGCTATATGGCATCCATTAAGTGTAGACAATGAATAAAATAACATGTTACCGTGGGGTCTATGTCAATGTTTACTTTGAGTAAGAAATCAAACCAACTGTTACCATAGCAATGGGCAAAGCACCCATCACCTGAAACGTTATGGAGATTGAAGAATGCAATGTATGGACGACAGCACAGCCATATATTTAACACTGAGAGATGAGACACATTAATTTCTGAGCACCTATTCAGGATTTCTTTAAAGAGCTTTCAGAAGATATTAAAATGAACCAGCTGTCATTGTGTGTACGCAGTGGATAAAATCTTCACTCAACAATGTCAGTATTTGTGCCCAGTGTTAATTACAATAGCATTGTCTCAGGCAGATAAGAGAAAAATTCTAAAGCAGTACCCTAGAGTCTTAGGAAATGGAGGTTACACATCACCTGCATGCCAGATTGCTGCTTGCAGTATCTGTGAGAGGGCTCTGAACAGCTTGATTTGAGATACTAACACTTCAGCACAAGAGTTACTAGGGAATTGCTGTGGAGCTCAACGTCTCCCAGCTCAGACCCCAGGGGACCTAAGCCACAAGGTTGCTGCTGCTCCCTTCAGTGACTCTGTTGGGAAGTTGAGCTCTTCAGGTCTGAAACCACCACTTCCGTGTGTCACCATGAGCACAGCAGCATCCACCAGTAAATCCAAGTTCAGTGTCAAGAATCCAAGTCACATACTTGAATGCTGCCATGATGTTACCTGCAATAGGAAGATGTCTACCTGATGCTAGAGCTGATTTGTGCAATAACACTGCCTGCTCCCTGTTCCTCTCTTTGCCCTGAGCCTCTCTGTTCAGACCAGCTCTTCACAGCTTGCCGAGTAGACAAGTGAATTGAAAAGTTAACACCATCCTTTGATCATCTGCTATCTCAGAAAACAACATTACAATACACGTAAGTGCACAATGCTCACTCTCAAACAACCAACAACAACTAAGTACAGAAAAGAAGTTTGGGTCATTTGCTTCTATTGGAGAACTGTAATCATGCTGCTATGGAAGTGTAAAGCTGTTGTGAAAGAAGCTGGTGCTAATGTGACATCTCATGAATGTTTCTGATCCTGAGGAATAAAAAGCAGCCTAAAGCTTGTGAATATTCTCATTACTCATCAGGACTAAAATCAGGTACGCTCCTAAGTGACAGGCTCCTGCTGTGGGTTGGTGTTTCCTTTCCATAGGAAGAGCTCTCTGTGCAATCAGGGCTTTCGCTAAGCTAGACATAACCTCAAGCAGAAAAGTATTTTTGCTACTACTGGTGGTATTTTTGCAGCCTGCTGAGCCCAGGCACACCGAGTGACTCAGTGACTCCAGCAATGAGCATCACAGCACCTCATTTTTTACAAGCTATAGCAAAACTCAGGCTCCTCTCTAAGCAGCCATGCAACCCATAGGAAAAATTTGTTTCCTCAAAATGGGATCCGCAAATGTCCAATATGGCAAATAAGAAACCCCCTTAAGCTGGTCAGCAACAACATTTGTGCCTTAATGATCACCTGAAGGGCTGAACTGCCATCCCCACTGCTCATGGGAGGAGTGAAAGACTAAGTACGACATTATGGTGTAGTATGTCAGGCGCTCTCATCCCCAAAACCAAGTTGTGATTCATAATCCATAACTATTTATGTGTTCTGTTTAATGACTAACCAGGGAGGTTGAGGAATCAGGCTCCAGGCTTTGATGCGAATACCACATATTCCCTTTAATGAGCCTGTCTCTCTTGTACAAAGAGCTCAGTCTCACAGCACTTTGGAAATCAAGGCTTACATCTTAGAGCCAGAGCTTGTAAGAAAAAGCAAATCTTTTTAAGCAGCCTGACAGCTGAGAATGCAAAGGGCTGTGTCTGAAATGCTTCCCCCCATTCGTCTTTTTCCTTCTTTTTCCCTCAGATACATGCTATTTCTCAAGCCTTCTTTTCTCTCGTCTTGCTGATCTAAGCAGCAATATGAAAACCTAAAATGATGCTGTTGGAGATGATTAGGCTGTTAGTGCAAATTAACCCCCCGGCAGCTTTGCTAATAGACACATTTTGTAAAACACCAGGAACCAGACAAACAAACATAAAAGATGCTGAATTCCTTTTCAAGCCAGTCTTATCTAAACTGTGAATTAAACAGATTTTCTGTGCACTGAAACTCTATAGAAATGCAACTTTCTTTTCAAGAGGATACCGCACACAGCAGCACACACCTCTCTCCAAGAGGCAGCATACACAGTACAAAGTGGGAATTCAAGGAAATACAGAGCACCAAATTAGGTCATGAAGGAAACGGTGACAAGCATTGGATTCAAACACCCTGCAGCTTTTAGGAAAGCTCAGCACTGTGTAGGAATTCTCTCTCCAGTACAGAGCAGCGCTTCCCACCATCCCCATGCCTTCTGTGGAAGTTCCAACTGTGAAGTGTCGCAAGAACATATAACCAATTTAAATTCTTTGTGTATGTGCTGTCATGAGTGAGGAGCAGCAGGATGCCCGAACAGAAACTTCAATCAACGCAACAGTTTCTATCTTAAATAATGAGTCCCTCAAGTACCAGTGAAACAATACAGATAAACCCGATTTTACAGTCCTCCTCAGCCACGTACCTGCTTTTGGATCACTCCCCATACTTCCACCCCACCTATGACTTGCTGCTGTCCCTGCCAGCATCACTCCAGCAAGTTACTGCTGCTTTTACAGCTTTAACAGATGCACTAGGTTTTAAAACCTTGTCATACAACTTTCTCAAGGATACTAATTTCCATTCAGACCTACAGGCTCACACACTTTCTCGCTTACAGTAGCCTTGGTACCCAACAGCTTGTCAGATAATCACACAGAGAACTCCCAGGAGATTCCCTAATGCATCAGATCACAGCCTTTTGCAGACAGCCAGAAAATATCTACCTTGGTTTAACTAAAATCTACTCCCAGTAGTATGAAGTTTCCCTCACTACTGCTGGTTTGGGAGGACTGGGATGTACATGGTATGATCTTTTAATGAGCCACCATTGTTTCTAATTAGGCAAGTAACCAGGGATTTAATTAACTCTGGTAACTTGAGTCACACAAACGGCTAATAGTCTAAACAGAAATTAAGCAGAGGTGCCTCATTTCATCTTTAAGCAGCCTTGCACATGCACAGGCATTTGCAAAGGTCAGGCAGAGCAGAAGCTAGCAGGAGACAACTGCACCTCAGAGCAAGACCTCAAAACAGAAAGACAAGAGCCAGAGGCACCAGTGAGCATTTAACAACACGTGCTGCAGCATAGCTGGAGAAGAAGCCAGGAATGACTTCACTAGTTTGCAGAGACTAAAGGGGACAGGAAACTGCTTACAAGGGGGATTTTAACAAGATACCTCAATATGAAGTACCTGAAACTAATACACACACGAGTTTGCCAAAAGTTAACCAAAACCTTCAGCTCCGGCAGTTGAAGCAGCACTGAGAGCTAGCAACTACCTGCTGACTGGTGAGGCACTCATTTTGTTCTCTTCCATTTACAGCCAACCCCTCTGTGATACAAAGAGTATTTCCACAAGTATTATACCACCAAATCAGTTAACTGCAAGACTCCTGCATGATGTGATTTACACTTAACAGGCAGATGACGGGGTTTTAAGGGTGGTATTTTCAAAAGGAAGGCTATAACTTCTCATCATCAGCACTGAGTAGTCTGTGGACATCAGCACCATTGAACTTGAATGCTCAGCCCCTGAACATGTTGTGGTCTGAAGCCTCTTCCTGGTTCAATGATTGCAAAGCTGTGCTTCAGTGACTCACTCATGGTCAATCTGCATATGACTTCCAAAGTAAGGAACACACACTCAGCCTTCTAACAACAGTCTACTCTTGGTACCAAGGAGTTACATTGCATTGGAGACGTCAATAGAATTGCTCAGGTTTCTTAAGCACACTTTTGTAAAGGCTTTTAAAGAGGGTCAGAGGAAGAGCTCCTGTTTTTTTATAGGCAGCTTCAATTTCCGGTTCACAACCAGTTGCTTTTAAAACCTTACCAATCCTCACTCATTGCTACCATAGACTCAAGCAAGCCCTGCACATCTTCACTCGTTTTGGTAAGAAGCACTTTTCTCAGTCTCTGTTTAAAGGACACCCTCACCAGCTTAGCATTTTGAGAATGAGTCATTTGTTCGGAGGATCCAGGTGCTCTGGTACAAGAGTGATGTCCATGAAGAGTGCTTGCTAAGAGTTAATGAAGTTAATTAAACTAACTGGAGTGTGATGCCATCCTCTCAAATATCATTAACACATTCGATCAAAATGCTTTGAGGAAGCATTTTTTATGTCACAAATGCTTTTTAAAGTTATATGGGAAATAGTTACCCTTTTACTGTTAGTCTGTTATATTCGTTAATCAATGCCAATTAGGAGTACATCAACAGACTATCTCCCCATTGCTTACTGAAGCAGAACATAAGAAATGATAGCACGATTGCTATGAATTTCTAACCACGCTTTTACTTTGGAGTAATCTTAAAGCACTTGGCAATGTGCTGCTACATTTGTTACTTGCAAAAACCAGAATCCCCGCAGTGTAACAGTTTTTGTATGATTTACTGTCACTTCTATTATGTAAGGCACAAATGCCCTATGAGGATCAGAGACTTGCTATACTGAATGGTGCACAACAAGCACTGCCTGGTCTCTTCCCTGAATGAAGATGAAGCCAGGAATAAAGTGATCAGTCTAAAGTAACACAGTAAGTCCTGAACAGATGAAAAGAGAACTCGGATCTCTTGGCTTCCTAATTAATGCACAACAAGGACTAGATCACTGCCTTTCTTTTATTAACCTGACAAACAAAAAACCCCAGAAAGAACTAAGTTTCAGAAGGCTAAATGCTACACAATGAAATATATAAACCCTTCATCAATGCAATATATAAAGCCCCTTCAAGCCAGAATTCACAGCTTTAAATGATTTTGCAAACCACCTCTGGCCTAACACCTGCCTTTGAGGGTCCTACCAGTACCGTAAAATAACTGGGAAACTCCTTTGATGGGCTGGAAGACTGGGGAAGAGATTCTGCAGTTCCTCTGAACTCCGATTAGAAGTTCCTATGCATGCAAATTGCTTTTATTTTCCTGTCTTAAAAACTGACTTTACTGAAAAAGAGAGACAATATAAAGTATGAACAGAATATTGACTCTGTCAGCAGGTTTGCATTTTATTTACTCACGATGGGAACATGAATGGGGAAACTGTATTTCAGGTGAGAACAAACAGCACTTCGCTATCCGGACTGCCTGTCATGCATGCTTTATTTTATACAGTGTAAGTAAGAATTAGCCACTTAAAGTTTATCTGTGCCTCAGGATACAAGATGTACGTCTAAAGAGGAGGTTTAAGGCCCTATAAATGGCAATGTCGCTATCATGGACAACATGTGTGTTATTTCTTACACCCAACAGGTAAAACTGTGGGTCTGAATTTTAGAAGACAAGAACTTCTTTCCAACTGAGAATGCACCATAAGGAGACAACAGAAGCAAGTGTGAAGGCTTCAAACTCCTCTCCCTTCACATGTCAACTGAAATGCTCTTGTGCAGTGAAATCGCTTTTAAATATTTAAGTAATGCAAAGCTGCATAGGAAATGAAAACTGTTTTGTTGCAGTTCACATCTGGAGCCACACACGCACGCCCAGAAAAGCATCGCACCAAATCGCTCTGTCTCTCTTCATTTCACTCAACTGCATTAGCTGTAAAACATGAAGCAGCATTACAAAAGCGCACACTTCATTTCACAGTTGGAAATCAGTATTCCATTTACTCTGGAAAACAGGTACTTGGGGTATTATGTCCCAAATTGTGGGTTGACACAAGACAAGTGAACTCAGCATTGGTTTTGGTTTCATATAGTGTGGTTAACTTCAGCTTTAGTCAGTCATTACAGTGTCACTTGGGTTTGCAGTGATGCAGCATTAAAAACTGACAAACCAACAGTTAAGCACAGGTAAATTTCAGAGGACTAAAGGTTAATCTTACTTACATAAGGAAATGTCAGTACCTAAAATAGAACAGTCATTGCTTGAAAACGTTATTAATTTTAGATTTTTACATAAAGCAGACAAAACAGCTGTGGGCAGTGCCAAGCACAGACACCTCTTGAGTGGTTTGCTCCCTAGGGAGGCTTCAGTAGGTCTTCCACGAAAACCAGTCAGAATTAGTGCTGGAGGTACCCCTGTTTCATGGCCAGATAACAATCCAGTCTTCAAAATACTGGGATTTATAAACACTCCGTACACAGATGTTATAACTACTTTTTCTAGCTATGGCTATTCTGTAGAGCTACGCCATGTGTGCATCTTCCTCTTGGTTTTTAGCTGTTCTCAATACTACCCAACATAGCACTGCTGTCAATACTCATTAGGAGCTCACATATAAAGCTGCCTCAGCTGATGGGCTTAATAAGCTTTCCTCACTGCGCTTATCCCTTATCCTTCTTCCAAACTGTAGGTTTATTATCGCTGCTAATTATCCATTGTCTTGGGTTGATTTAGTTTGCAGGACAAAGGTAATTCAGTAACGCTGTTTACAGCCTACACCCCTTCAGATGCAATGAGATGTGCTGCAAAATCTGTAACAAGAAGCCTGAGGGGGGGAAAAAAGTACCAATGTCTTTCACTTATTTTCGCTAATCAGGACAGATAACAACTTCATCCCTTTTCTTTTTACTTATCCTGCTCAATACCTCCTGTAAATCGGGTTATCTGGTGGCTCACCACCTTCTACAGTGAGTTAGAGATTAGCTGCTGCCCAGCACTCCCACACCTCTAGCTTTCACCCTGTACTGAACAGTGCTCTGTCAGATCAAATGTGGCATGTCACGCCATGAAAAACAGATGGAAGGATCCTTTAGTGGTGTAGTAGCTGGAAAAGCATTTAGAGCTGCAGAACAAACACAGCGATGCACACAGGCCAACCTTTCCAAGCTGCCTAATACACTCAGCTCACCAGCTCCCCAGTACTACAAATAGAAATTGAGTGCCCAGCTTCCTACCTACCTTCAAAATCTCAGCATACACATGCAGCTGCATGCTACTTTCTGAAAGTTAGCTGCACAAGAACAGCTTACTTTCAGCATGGCTATGGTTTTTCCCCCTTATTTGTAGCCTGCTGGCTGCAAGAGCAGCTCATAAAAGCATTCAAGAAGGTCTTGCCCTAAGGATTTTGCTTTCTAATCCTTACAGACAATACACCCAAAATAATGAGTAGATAACAAGAGTGTGTGTACACAGCAACAATCAATCATGGCAGCTCTGCTGAAGCCAGTGCTGTTAATTTATACCAGCTTTGGGAAGTGCACATAACACCTAAATAGTCTTTACTCTAAACATTGCTTGGGTTTTTTCACTTTTCTGTCCTATACTGATGCTACTTTTCTTCTGTTCATAGTTTACCCAACTGCTAGAGGAGGCATCAGTAATTTCTCATTCTGATCACTCATCAGGCCTAGAAATTCTTCTCCATGGTAGGAATACAGTGAAATATTCTCTTCCCTCTTCTCTGTTTCTTTAGCTCTTTAATAAAGATTCTCATTCGTATTACTGTTGATAATATATGGCAAACCTGAGAGCCCTTCCCATCAGAGGAAGCTAAAGTCTTCTAGGAACAGGTCTGAAAACAGGTTTACCACTCCTGCTGCATACAGAAAACGCCTGTAAAGACTTACCAGAGGTGACACAGCAGGACAGGACCTGTAGCCTGTAACCCATTAGTATCATTTGAACTGCTTGCACAATAGCCCTGTGCTTGACTAGTTACAAGAAAAGAAGATCTGCGTTTCTTCAGACAGTGCTCCTACTGCTCTAATGTACTACCACGCATAATTCGCTTCACTCCCTGTCACATTCGTCATTCTCTTGGACTTTACTGGTGTTCTCGGGCTGATAAATTTATAGATCCAATAACAGGATTCTGAATTAAGACCCAACCTAAGAACATGGTTTCAATTGCAATGATTTGTGGGTATGAGGTCATTCAGACCAGTCTACTTTCCTTTTGCCAGAGAAAATTTGCTGCTATTATTCCCTCTCCCCTACCCCATCAATGATCCCATACAGTTTGTTTCAGCACTGGATGTTGCAATACTTCAATGAATAACATACAAGAAGCAGAAAATAAACCAACCCACTATGCCTGGGGACAATGTGTGGTGTGTTTTACTTTAGCATGATTAAATGTGAATGCATGTCATCAAATGTAGGGATTGTTCTGCTGGGAACCCCTGAGCACGAGAGTATCCAGCCTTCTATCTAAGCAGGCAATGGCCACAGAGAAGGTTAAAGGAGCCCTTAGGCAGACCCAGCATATGCACTGGCTACTCCCTGGTTCCTGTATTTACTTGCTTTGTTTTCTCCTGTAAGATGCAGACACTTCACAGATTCCTGGGTCAAATCCCATGTTCTATTGCACCCAGGAATTTTCACTGAAGACAACGGATTTCCATCATAGAACTTAAGGTGGCTTTGCCAGCCTCTCACCAGCCCTCAGCCACTAAAACTATGAGAGAATCCCTCTCAGACCCAGAACAAGCCATGCCTATCAGGACTCATAGGATAGTCCTGTATGACTTTTGTAGTGGGGCTCAGCTGTCCCTTCCTCTTCAAGTGTCAGGAAAACACTTCAAACTATTTCTATTTGTTTCATGTGTAATTACCCACCTGGACACCTGAGCAAAGCTTCCATCTGATACCTTAACAACTGCACAGATCAGCATCTTTGATAGATACAAGAGACTAAAAGACCTGGAAGACAATATTTTCAAACCCAAGATTGCTCTGGATTATCTCACGTTGATTTTCTTGCCTTTGGCTGAGGAGAGGGAGAAGCACACAGCATAGTGCTGGTTTTCAGAACATCAGTCAGCCCTATACCACATCTCAAGACAACGACAAACCAGTCCATGCCTACCAGAAGCAAGCAAAAGCCATCTGAAAAACAATCTTGGTCTCTTCAACCTCATGTTCTTCTGTTTGGTTCAAAGTAATCTTATAATTAAATTAAAAATGCAAACCTTCTTTTCTCCAAGAGAGTCTTTCAGCAAGAGAACACGGCCTGAGCTCTGTATGTGATAACACAGAACCAACAACCTATTAACAAATGTCAGATCATTCCCTTCAAATAAACCTGTCACCTCTTCTCAATGCAAATCCATTTTGCTCATAACAGCAAGTTACACAGGCAACTACTGATGTCCCACGTTAGTGTATCTACCTATTGCACCTCTCAGCATGCAAATGGCATTGTTGCCTTGGCAGTCAGACTCATTTCTGAGCAAAGAAATATATCAGCAGATTTCAACAAGCTTATTGATCTTCAGCTCACTTCTCAGGATAATAAAGACCATGACATAGACCTTCAAAGGGCAATCCCCTCCCATCCACCGAGCAAACATCCAGTTCATTGCCTTTGGATTTCTCCTTTCACCACAGCTACGCCTGTTATGTGGAAAACAATTCTTTCCCTGCTACTTTGTGAGAAAGGATTTTCAGTAAAAGATAAGCAACAGCGTTAGAAAAGACCTCTATAACAGAGGTTTCACTGAGCAAACAGGTGTCTGGGAGATTATCTCGCCAATTTAACTAAAGCTGCAAACATCAGAACCATTCTGGGATGACTAAAATCCCTCTTCTTTAAAATAGAAGCCTTTTATCTGCCAAGCGACACTTCCTGTTCTAAAGGCTATTCTCCTCGGTAGTTGTCAACTATGTATTAATCTAATTCATATAAGCCTTAGAAATAAATACTTTCATGTGCAGAATCCTTCAGGAAACTCTGATTCCCTGAGGCTTTAAAGAGCAATTGTTGCTTATCACCGTGGAAATTTCCCTTGAATTTAAAGCCTGGTAACAAGGAAAAAAGATACATCAAATATTTCAGTGATTAACAAGTTTCCCAGTCATCCTCAAAGGATTTTCATCCGATCAGCAGGGAAACTGCTAAAGAAGAAAATAAAAGGGAAGTGATCTGACCCAGTAAGGCAGTTCTTGTGTTCTCACGTCCTGTATTCACCACTCCTGTCCAAAATAATGGTACTCGCTTCTAACAGTCCTTTACAATCAGCAGCAATATCAAACACATTAGGCCTTAAAGGGTATAAGTAGTGTTTCTCTTTGCCAGCACATAGCTACAAGTAGATAGTTAAACCCCTCCCTAAAGGGGTCTCATAACAAAACCACTCTGTGTGGGAGAGGCCTCTGCCAGAGCACTTAAAGAAACGCAGGTAATTGAAGTTTTGCCATGTTTAAACTCCATGCCTGTGCAATAGAAGCCTCATTTTAAAAGTGTTGTAAAGCAGAGAGCTTTCCTTGAGCTTTACTGTCCACCACTGTGCAGACCTGGCCTCACTAAAGTAGCAAATTGCCATGTTTTGGGCTCTGTTGCAGAAAGTGAGCATATGACAAATAGCATGGCATACATGCTAAAAGCTTTCTAGTGATGGAGGCTTTAGACCCTCTTTGCAGTGGTCAAGGGGGGAAAAGGTATTTCAGTGGCTAGGAGCAACTTTCAGCGTGGATTTAACATCAAGTGAGTTCAGATTCATCCCATGTCCCCAACATCTTTGCGTGCTACTACATTAGAAACATGCAGAAACAACCTACTGTACCTGAGTATGAACTGATCCACCGTAGAGTTGTTGGCTATTGTCACATAGACATTCACCACCTCCCCTTGCTTGACAGGCTTTGAGGGCAACCAGATAACAATATTACTATCCAGCCGTAGCTCTGTTAGTTGAGAAGTCTCCTGGCCTCTATAGAGGCTGACAGATCCAATCCTCTGTAAGTGGGACATGGGTTCATCCATGCCATCTTTTCCTGGCCGAATAGCATTCCCCTTCCTTATATCCTCAGCAGTACACTCTCCCTTCTCATCTCCCGGTTGAATAGTATAGTAAAGCTCCACAGGGCTCCCATCAAATTGATCCGGTGGCTTCTTACGGCCTGTGACAACCACAGGAGGGTTAAACCAGCTTGGCAGGAGCTCCAGCTCTGCCACACACAGCCCCAGGTCCCCTTTCAGCCTGCAGCTGCCTCTGACCTCCCGCGTCTCTCGGAAGGCGAACACCCGCAGGCAGGGCAGCTGCTCCGTGGTGCTGTAGTCATCCCAGTCCCTGCCCACGATGTAGAACAGCACCTGCACTTTGGGCTTGCTCAGGTAAATTTTGTTGCTCATGATGTAGGCCTGAAGTTTCCAGTTATAAGTAAACTTGTTGGCAGATCCAAAAAGGTTGGAAGTTAACATTAGATCCTGGGGCACAGCTTGTTCAACAGAAAAAGGTCCATAGCTGGCATTTAATATAGGTGGTCTCTTGGCTTTATATGGGAAAAATGATTCCACCCTGGACTGCAAACTGGAATTTCTCATAAAGTCCTGGTTGGCTTCTTTAAGAAAGAACGATGTCTCAGCACTGAAGAGACGATAGCTCACAGGTAAGTATGTTGGTAATGAAGAAAATCTCTGATTATTGTTCAAGACCCCTCTACACTCGGCCACTGTTAAAAGAAAAGATGATATGAATTAGATCACATCTGCACATAGGTTCAGAGGGGCTACAGCTTCAGCAGAGCTACTGGTAAGTCAGGGACAAGAATTATTGCATGCAAAAAATATAATGTAGCTGATTGTTCAAATGTAGCCAACTTTTTTTGTTTCATTACATTCACAACAGAAAACAAAGACAGTCTCTAGCTCTGCTTTGCATTTATCTATGACAAATGTTCAGTCACACAGGTGATGTACAAAGGGTTGTCTGCAGCGCAATCAATCATTCATACACCCAGAGTGAGTAGGAAGGTTCACAAAGCAGAAACAATGCTTCTCCCAATAGCCGTTCTACATGGCTGAACAAACTGCAGTTCTTTGCTAACACACAGCAGGTCTGGAAAACGTTCATTGTATACTTTGACTATCACCTGGATGAGAAATAAGTAGGTTACTTGTCACTCCTATACAATGTCTCACCTCCCTAACAAGGCACCAAGCAAACGTGTATAAGTTTGCACACACCAATCCTCTTAAGGACTTGCCACAAATCTAAGTCAGTCTTCCAAAAGCAATTCCCTAATAAACAGGGTGTCTTTCAAGCCACCCACGTGCTCACCTTCTCTACTCTTTTTCTGGTTATACCACCCCCTTCTAAACTTTCCACCCACTTAGGAACTTCCCTCCCATCTTTGTAATCCTTCTGTTCAGTTACAGCATGCATAAGGCATTCAGTACGTCAGTACGGTCCATTGAAGCACAGCCCCGAAGGACTCCTAATCACCAGCCCTACAAGAACACTGGCCAGGAGATCAAAGATAGGTTCTGCTCTAGAGCCAAGGAAAGGAACTGCTTTTCTAAGAAGTGACACACACACCATTTTACATTCTTCCTCTGCCAAGAAACCTTGCTCTTGCATTACTATTTCTAGCACTATGCTCCATGACTCTATAATTTAATATTGACAGCTAAGTTATTTAAATGCAGATGCACATCACAGGCGAGAAATATTTCAACAAGTACTAATACAGAAGATGCACACAGAGACAAATTAGTACATACTCACTGATTTTAAGTTTCAGCTGAGTATCAGGTCTGTTATAAAGATTAACACCACATACTGTCTAAAGGTTAAATTTATTACCTAAATTAGGGTAGATAACAATGGAGAACAGTTAAAACATGTGGATTACCTAATACTCACTACCCTCTTCCTAACTTATACTAAAGAGATTAACTATTGTTACAGAAGGTAGTTGAATGATGATGCATCTAGTGCTAAACTGTCTTCAATATTTAAAATAGACCTTGCCCTCTGACATATGTCAGTTCCAACGCCTTTGGGGAATCCCATCAGAGTTAGGATTTATGGTTCTATGTAAGTTCAGCTCTTTAAAGAAAGGCAGCCTTAAAGGCAATTTATAATGCACAGATTCAGCTGAAACTCAGGCAAACCTGGAGATCTCCAGAAAGCCCTATAGAGACAGGCTCTCACCAGCTTCCTCAGAGGGCTGCAGCTTGAGGAGTTTTACACATAACAGATTCATTGTCCTTCAGGAATGCTAATTATGAAGCCAAATTTAATTAAATGTTCTCAAGTAATAAATACTCAGTATCTATCATTACAACACATGACTGTTGCTGACAGACACCACCACAATCCTGCTGAGTGTGCACACAGGTAGTGTGCAGGGAGAGCTACGAGCTCTGGAAGACAGGTGTTAGGCAATTAAGGGAGGAGGAAAGCAACAAATGTGGAGGAGGAGGAGGAAATCAGTTTTCCAAGGGACAGCAGCCATCAGTTTGTAAAAGGAATTAAGATGTGTTCACTCGTGTTTAATTCACACACCACCACTGGGTGAATGAGTTCTCATAACAGAAAAATGCCATGATGGGCAAAAATGAAAATAAAATAAAATAAAAGGCAAAAAAATAGAAACAGGCCTGCCAATGACAACAGCAGCACACGGTGAATTACCAGCTCAACACCCTCTGTGCCAACCAGATTCACATTTAAAACACAACATCAGTTTAGCACAGTTACAATCCTACAAGTCTCCAATCTGCCATCTCCAATGGCATGTATTTTAATTCTACTGGTACAAATACCATCCCCTGAGCTGACAGATTTCTCCTTAGCTGAATCAAAATATTAACCTGCTGGGGTTACATTCCAAAGTGCTATAACAAATGAAGAGTGCAAAGAAGATCCTCTTTGGACTATGAACCTTTCAAGAAAACAGCAAAACTTACCTATTTTTTCTTGTCCAGGAGCAGCACAAGAACTTGGTTTACTGAAACAGCAGCACTTTGGTCTCGCTTTCCTCTCTAAATCCTTTCACCTGCCCTGAATGAGCCTGCTGTGATTGGTCAGCTGCCTGCAGCCCCTTGCAAAGAGCAGGTGTGTATATTTACAGGACAGGTAGCACTATTGAAAACACCTGGTTTGCTACACAAGAAGTCAGCTTCTTACTGCTCAGCTTGGCCACTGGATTTGACTTCACCAATCATTAGCATTTCTATATTAGGCATCTTCTTGTTTCAGGCCAAGAGCCTTGGAATGTTACAGGGCAGAAAGGTCTAGTTAATGACAGCACATAAGCACTTCCATGAATCTCAGCATTACTTGCCTTAAGCACACAGGTACATTTTGCTTAAGTTTTCAATAAAACCAAACCAAAGCAAAGCCCAAACAGAAATAAACCCAGCAGGCTGCAGAGACAAGTGAAGTTTTAATGGGCTGTTCATCAGGATCTATGCTTGACACTTAGCAGCTGTTTTCTGCAGTTCTCAGGACGTTTGCTCATACAGACATACCCTCATACAGACAGTGGTCTCATTTTTGCAGGCACTCAATTTATCCCAGATCAGCCCCATGGATGAGGTATGTGGGACTTGGCCCAATAGTAAGAAAAATAGGCATGCAACTCCTGCTTTAAAGCAAAACCTCTGCAGCCAGACTGACAGCAGGAAGAAGAAAAAGCTTCACTTTTCTGTTGAAGTCTGAAGATTTCCACCCCCTTTCATGCCATACATAATGGAGTGCTATATTTCCATAGTGATGGCTGTACTTTAGACAATTTATTTAAGCACTTTAAGCCTTTTACTGATAAACCAGTAGATCAAGTTGTCTATTTTATTTTAGAATCTGCACCATATGACCAGAAACTACAGGCCATCACTTAAGGGATTTATTCTATACTCTTCATCTCTATCCAACAACCTGCATGGCCTGCCATAATTAATGATATGTTTCCGGAGAGCATTTCTGTATGCTCCATCCGCTCAGCCACAAAGTTCTTTAATTTATCAGAGAATTTAAACAAGAGGCCACATTTTTTCTGAGTTTCATATCACAAAATGTTATTTTAAATAATCATTAAGCACAAAATGACTTAGACTATCTCCATTTCAAACTTTCTTCTGCTCAACCACTGAAAAGGTTCATGTTAAAGCAAGGTGTAAATTTAAGTGGTTTATCCCTATGGCAGCATGAGTTGTGGGAGCAATATTTCCCTGCCAGTTCAACCTCTAATGTGGGCACAATTTTACCAGTGAAATGAATCTAGGTCTCTGGAACAGGAGTGCTCTAAGCCCATTTGTACAAATGAAACTCACATGATGGAAGCTGAACTGCCTCAGTTTAGCTAAAAGGTATAAACATCCCAAGAAAACCCTGGATAATTCATTCAAGAGTCCTGATCCTTAAAGAAAGATGTTTGTTGGTCTTCCAAGTGGGTTCAAACAAGTGAAACTCACCTTTCATGAGTGCCTTTACAAACTGAAATGGCAATCAAGAATACAGCCAAGGGTGAGAAAGGATACACAGAAACACTGGGTCTGTACTGGTGACTCACTCTGATTACAGCAGGTCTGACTTACAAGTAGGCAGAGTTTTATCCTTCTACATTATCAAACAAGAGCTACAACTTGTCCAGAGATGAAGTCCAGCGTAGAAAAGATTAAGAGCCATCAAACAAAGCTAGCATTAGCCAAGAACAAAAGTTAAGGCTTACAAGTAATTACTCCTCCTTTCTAACGGCCTGGTGACTTCTTAATCCTGCTTCTGGCATCATATGCTTCTGCAGCACTTCATCTGAACCCAAACAGGCATCTGTTAAGCACATTACCAGCTCTAGTGTGAGAGCCCAGCTCAAATTCCTATAGCCTAGCAAGTTGATTTTTGGAGCTGGATATGAAATGGTAAATTCCAATCTGTATTATTACTTCTTGGATTCCAGTGTAAGAGGAATTTTCTTTGAGGGGAAATTCATCCAGAGCTGAAGCCCTGGGTGCTGGCTTCACTCTAACAGTCATAAAAGCTGAATATTTTTAAACCATTCTTTTATGAGCTTGGTTTGAAACAACTCTTTTGGCCTGGGAATTAAGGGTTTAGATTGTGGGTGGGAGATTACTGGCCAATGGCCATTATCTTCACTGACTGGTGTTTGATGAGCCACTGAGCCTTCAAGGAAACCATCTGCCTGTCCCCTCAGCCAGAAGGCTCCTAGCCAGAGCAAGCCAGCAAGGAGCAGAAGACATCTGCCTGTGCAAAGGAGTAATATGAGAAGCTTTCTCTGCACCTTGTATGGCCCTCACAAAGGCACATTTATAATTACTCCTTCCAGGAAACAAACCATATGAAAAGTGATAGACAAATTTCTATCCCTCTGTGCTCTCCTGTTACCCCCTAAGCACATCAGTACAGCTGAAGCTGCCATCAAGACTCCTGTACCTTTTAACGCAGGCTCATCTTCTTACTATGTGGAACAGGATTACCCACTGCCTCATTCCTCCATTCCTAAATGCAGCTAGAATGAATGCTGTACCATACCTATATTTTTTCCCAGATTCCATGCCACTGGTGTTCTAAGTTTTAATGAAATCACAAAACCTCTAATATTTGTTATAGCACCAGCACCAAATATCCTTCAAATCCTGCAAATATCATCCCCCCTCCTTATATAGACTCCCATTCCCATGCTGCCCCTGCACCCAGAGAGGCTACCTGTACTGTAAGCACATTATACACACCATCCTCCCACAGATGTCCCCACCCTTGAATTCTCTTCTGTGACTCCATCTTCTACTACAACCCTGTCCTGCTTTTGCACAGCAAATCGTATACTCCAGAAATAGAGAGTAGGGAAAGAATAAAAGTAGAAAAGATGCACTTGTATCAGCAAAGACATTTCCTTTTACCAGAAAATGTCAACAGTTACGTTTTCTGGTTCATTTTTCCTTAATTTCCTATACCAGCACCATGTTTAGTGACTTCAGAGTGTTCAAAATCTTTGTAGCATGAATTTTGCTTAGAAATAGAACTCAGCAAATATATTCATTTCGACCTCAAAACAACCTCAGCTGTACTCTCATTCTCTCCAAGCTCCCTTTTTTTAACATCTAGAAAAGGGAATTTTGCTGTTAGAAAGGCTTAGTGGAACTGAAAACTGAAGAAGCTCAAATTCAGAACATGGAACATTTTTAACTATGAGGTTTATTATCTGTTCAACAATAGGAGCAATGGTTTGCCCGTGTCACAGAAACACAGAATCCCAAGGGTTGGAAGAGACCTCGAAAGATCATCCAGTCCAACCCTCTGCAAGAGCAGGGTAACCTGGAGTACATCACACAGGAACTTGTCCAGGCAGGCCTTGAATATCTCCAGTGTAGGAGACTCCACAACCCCCTTGGGCAACCTGTTCCAGTGCTCTGTCACTCTTACAGTAAAGAAGTTCTTCCTGATGTTAACGTAGAACCTCCTATGCTCCAGTTTACACCCATTGCCCCTTGTCCTATCACTGGATATCACTGAAAAAAGCCTAGCTCCATCATCCTGACACCCACCCTTTACATATTTGTAAGCACCCCCTGCATCCCTATGCACTCATCTTTACTACCAGTTTCATGGGAAAACCTACATGCCAGGGTAATTGCAGAAGCCACGTTTTCTATTCCTTATGCTTTGCCCCTCAGATATGCCTTCTCATCCAGCGAGAACAGAGAGACTCTTTGACTAATTGCACACAGTCAATGTCAAGTGTCAAGTGCTTATGGTGAATGGCTTAGACCAATTTGTGAAGTTAAAAATAAACTACAGAAAAAAATCTGCCAAAGAAATCCACAGAGCAAACATGTGAGGGAATCTGCAGCCTGTTCTCAAACACTCCATGAGCACCCAATGAGGGCAAGTTTGTCATGCAAATTGTTCTCTTAGTTTCTCTTATTTTCTTAGTTCTTTTTAGAATCCAGGTTTCATAAACTCAGACCTGAAGTCCAAACATTAGTTTCTAATTGCAGTGTTCTGTTGATTGACCTGGGATGGTATATTCCTACTTGCATAGGTGTATACACATCCTTGGTAGCAAACCAGACATATTTTAAGTCCAGATGTAGATAGACCCTCATTTAGCCTAGATCAGAGTTCAGTTAACCCACATCACATACAGATTGTCAGGATACATTTAATCAGTTATTTTTAACAAATTCCCTATTTTATTTCAGTGAGACATTAACTTATTTCATGCTGTTTGTTAAATTAAAAGCTGCAACAATGATTTATTAGATAGGCTTCTCTCACATACTGAGAACATACCCTTAATGAAATTTTCCTTTGTCTATTACTGCAGCCAGAAACTCAACAGACATTTGTGGATTTAGTACAGAACTGAATGCTTCCCCATCTTCCTCCAGCAAAGGCAATGTACAGTCCTTTCAGAACTGCCAGGGGAACGACAAGAGCATGTGAAACAAGGAATGAACAAAGGTACACCAGAACTTCTACACTTTAAACCACACAACCAATGGGACAGTTACTGAAACTAAATGATGGGAATTTAAAGTGTGTGATTAGATGACAGAGTGCATTGCTAGGGAGAAGGGTACAGTGGCCAGGAATGTACCCAGACTTAAACTGAATGTTTGGAAAGATATGCAGTCCATTTAGAGTAATGTCATTAACTACATGTAAAACTGCAAGCTTTAGTGTTTATCTATGAGAAACCAGGATTAGACCTCTGCATTATAAAGCATTATCCAACATCTGTCAGGTTGTTCTATTTTCCCCAGGATTACTGACACGATAGGCACTCGTGTATAAGTCACAAAGAGCTATACTGTGATGTACAGCTTTTCCACAAACAAGAAACAGCATCTTGAAAGTCTAATATGGAAACACGACAAGAACTTTCAGGAAACTGCATGTTAGAAATGCACTTCTGATCTTTTAATGGTAAACCACAAAGCTCTGATTTTTCATTGCCACAAGTTCTGTATCTCTCACCCTTTGACTGCAGAAGTTCCCAAATACCCTCCTATTGAAACGTATCTTCTCTATCTCTCTCAATTTCTTTAACCCAGATGTGTTAGTCAAAGACTGGCTGACATTCAGGACTGAAATCTATAAACCATTTCCTCAGACTGGCTGATGACCTTAAAGGTCGGTAAAACAACAGTGTATATGGAAAGGTTAGTGAAGATTTCAGAGCTCATTCTTGCTCCCAGTGCTGACATTACCATTGTCTGCGCTGCTGAGCCCATCTGACATATTTAAGCTGGTTCACTGTTTAGAGTAGAAGATAAATATCCAGAACTCAAATTTCTGCTAATGAAAGCTTTTGTTGAGAGATAAGGTTTGGAACACTTCTATATAGACACCATTCAGGTACTCAGGCTTTCTTCCCCTTGCCAGAAGCTACAAATGTCAGTGTCCTGTGAGCAACATACAGTAGGTAAAATGTCATATGATGGCCTTTCGTTCCATTGCTGTTTGCCTCATTGTGGTAAACTCCATGGATTCTGCATTCATTCATTGTGTCAGCGCTACAAGTCCAAAGCAAATAACACTTAAGCTGATTCTATCTGATAGCTGTAGAGAACAGGAGAAGTATTTAGGACACCACAGTTTATTCACAGCTCCATCAGAAACATATGGCAACCATAGGAAGCTTCTGCAACCCAGTTTCTCTAGCGATGAAATGAGAGAAACTGTCACTAAATTTGATTGACTTACGATTAAAAACCACATTGAGTTCATCAGACAAAGACTAAAGGCCAGGTAAAACAGTTTTGTTCTGGGGTTCTTCTGGTCTTTACATGAGGCAAGAAGAACCCAGTGGAAGTTACAGTGTGGGGATAAGCAGACACCATGGCAATATGGTCAGGATTTTATGATTTAACCAGTAACTTTTCAGATTTGGATTACTTCCCATTGAAGACACTCTGCTGAAGAGACCTTATTTTCACAGGAGCACAGTGTGTGAATGACAGGTCTCTGCAGAGGATGTTGCAAATTCATCCCTACAAGACGGCTCATAAAAACCCCAGGGAATTTTAAGCCTAGGCCAGAATGTCACAGTGATCACTTACATGAATATCACAGTTAGATTTGACTTTTAAGTGTCATAAAAATGGGGACATGTAAAATATAAGTTACAAACAAGAAACAAATAGTTGTGGCCTTGGCAATGTAGCAATTCCTCAACCTGTGTCTCTATTTTTTAATAGCACTGTGCTTTCCTCTGCTGTTTAAGTCTTCGTTAGATGCTGATAGGCACCCACTATACTCTTTAGACATAAAACTGCTTGGCACAGGGTCCTTGGTTTAAAATGGGTTAGCGTTCTAAAGCCCAAATGATGCAATTTGCTCAGCACTCTCCACTGCCACAAAAATCAACAAAGAACAGGAGTACAGAGCTCAGCACAAATAGATGCACAAACAGATCTGTGCAGGATGGAGCTTTCAGATATAGGTATAAAAAAGGACACAGAGGACTCAAACTAATCATAAAGCTTTTCCCCTTAACACAGAGTATGAAAAAAGAACAGTTTTCTCTTGTAAATAGGTACATTGAGAAGTTAACTAAAAGTAAAGCTAACCTAGATGATCTTCACGTCCTTTCCAACCCTAACCATCCTATGACTGAAATGGCAGAACTTTGTGTTACATTAATGCCAAAAAGCCTACACTGAGATTCAGTCTGCATCATGATTCAAAGAGCAGTAGAACCTGGCAGTGAATAATGCCACGGCTGATGATGATCATCAGATATGAGCCAGGCTTTCTCTGGGGTTTATAATACACTTTTAGCATATACCTGAACATGTTCATAACAGGCATCTCCTGTTTCAAGGCCTGTATTCTCAGGATCCTGGATTGTACCAGGAAATAAACTCCTTCAGCAACTCACCTGAGCAATTAAATACCTGCCACATGGAAAACTTCCCCACCACATAGACAGGGAACTGACATAGTGTAACTAAATAAGAGTTTTTCAGGAGTTTCTATTAAAGCTAAGCACAGAACTCAGACATCTTTGGACTCTTTGATGTCATTATCCCACAGATCCAATCCTTCCATTTCCAAACCTCCTTTACACAGATTGATAATAAACATGTCAGAAGCTGCACAAACTTTTTAGAGGTTGCACAATTTAAACTTGCTCTCATATAAATCCATGGGAAAATCACAGCAAGAGGCATCCCTGACCTGTGAAGAGAGCTGCAGATTTGGGTATCACATCTGGGAAAGAACAGATTTCCAGATCATGTATTTAAAACACACCATGAAGTCCCACACCACTGGAAATACTGAAATAAGCTTTTAGCATTAAGTATCCTGTCCCTTAACACAAGTAGCCTGCGTTTTAAAGGTGATCCAAGTTATCTTTAGGCCCAATAATACCAACTGCCACATGGATTGTCTGGGATTGCGCTTACATGGTTGAGAGTTTTCCACACTAACAAAATTATGCATCATCAACCCCAAGGTACCTATGGCAGAGCAAACCCCTCCTGGAGAGCAGTTTCCTTTCTTCATTAGCACTTTCCCTAGAGCTGTCATCATAATGAGAATGTTTATACAAGAGCACTGATAACTGACTGAAAAGGTACGTGACTTGGATTAGGAATAGTTTTAAAAAATGCCTTCAATAAACCTTTCAGCTTCCCATGTTATGGTCTTGAGGGAATTTTACTTTACAGGAGAAGAAAAACTTTATTAGCAAAAACTATTTTCATTGTCCTAAGCAGTATGTGTAGAATCCCTTTTGTTTGCCTTAATTCAGGTCTAGAATCTGCGGAACTCAAGCTTAGCAGCAGACTCCTCAATGCACCTTTCGGTATTCAAAATCCACACACAGAGTCACACCGAAAAGATTTTGATGACTGCCTAAGCTAGTGTCACCACCTGGCAAATGTGCTGCATTCTGGACAGATATAACACAGTAAAACACAGCTAAATCCAACCAGTCATATACGGCATATGAAGCAGGAGACAGCAGCATTACACTGCATGTGAATCAGGTGAAAGCATCAAAACAAGACAGCCCAAGAAGGTAGTATGGCATGACAGTCTTACCACTGGTGTGTGAAACTTGGCAAGAGAAAGTAGCAAATGCTTCCAAGATTAACTTTGTCAGCTTTTCTAAGCAGTAAGTAAATGCTTCAGCCTTCGCTACCTGGGATCTCCAGGAATCTGTGCAAACTTGGTGTGAAGTATCTACTTTAAAAACACCACTGAAGTACTGACTTAGATCAGCTTTAACTGTTGCAGAATTCCACCCTTAGAAAGGTTTCACCACTGGTATAAACCGGTAGAGTTCTGTAACAGTCAGAAATCAGTCTGTGTTATCCCAGCAATGTCCCAGCCCCAAAGATTGTTTTCTATTTGCTTCCTGGGCAAATAAAAAGTTTATCATTTATATGGAAATCTAATTTAAGAATCTGATCTGTGAAGATGGACACTCATCCTTCTTCACTCTCTCCTCCTCCTCCATGGAGGAACCTGAAACAGTTACAGACATAATGCATGCACATCTTTAATACCTACATGCATTCATGCTGCGACGTAAAACATGTCAGAAAACCCCAATATCCTGCCTCCAACCCTGCCACCCATCTCCATTTCAAAAAGGAATGAGGATTTATGAGGAGATTAATTGAGAAACAAGGCTGAGGGGGTGGGGACCCCCTTGCCCATTCGGGAAATGAACCCAGGATCACCTTTAACCTCCAAGTAATTCTTTGTCACAGAGCACAAAGCAGCTCATCATACCAGAACAGCAGCAGGACACAAACCAGGCGGAAATGTATCTGCTTAAACACCTTCTTTCCCAGGGATTAATTAAATGGCACAGTTAGAGCACTGCTGCTATTGTGGTCATAGCACCACTACGGATCTGTTTTGAGGTGGTATCACCTAAAAGGTGACCTAGCTGCTGTTGCTAACAGAGCAAACAACACTGGATACCAGAGTAAGCAGCTATTCCCCAGACCCTGAATTGCAGTTTCTCCCAGGTATCCTGGCCTACTCCAAAGCTTGTGGTAGCCTCCCAGCTCTCCACAGCAGCCACCAGCTGATCTGTTTGGTGAGTGCTGGTACTGAGGGGCAGACGTGGGAAGAAAGAGGGTCCTTAAGGCCCAATCCCCACAGTAGCTGAACCTCAGCCATTCTCTAATCTCTTCTTTCCAGTTTACCTGCAGCAGAGGAGTGGGTGATGAAACGACAGGAAGAGCAGAGCAGCACAGGGGCTGTGGTGTTAGTACTGGATATGGGAAAGCCAGAACTATGAACGGGAAAAGAAAAAGCCAAAAGAAGGAATCCTCCAGAGGGCACAAGCAGACCTGAGAGAATGCCTCATCACAGTGAGGAAGTGCAGAAGGAATAGGTACATGTGGTTTTAATGTTTAAGGTAGAAAGGGTGATTTAGAAGTCCCTCTCTAAAGCCTCTTTCATTTGCTCTAATTGTCTTGTTATAATCTGCGTAGAAAGGGTCAAACCAAAGCACACCATCTGTGCCATACCTGAAGCAAGTATGTGAGAGAAGACATCTGGCAATTCCAGTTTTGAAGGTAGGATGCAGACGCCAATGAGACCAAGTTTCTCTTTCCAAGACAAAGTTTGCAGCAAAGGAATAAATTCAGAAGTCAGAAAACAAGGTGTGTCTAAGATGAAGACACTTAACAAGAACCCGGATCCAACTTACAAAGCAGAGAAACAGCCTGGCAAGTCTTCAAGAAGGAATGATGGATCACATTAATGGAAGAGGCAAAGTTGAGCTGCATACCTCTGAAAGTATGAGAGAGTAAATGTGTATTTTCTGGGGCTGGTAGAAAACAGGCTGCATTTCTAAGAATCCTACCTGAGTGTTGCTTCCCAAGTGTCCTCAAAGTCATTGCCAAAGACAAGTGATGATAACGGATGCAAGTTTGTTATGCTGAGTGCCACAAAACTGTACAGAGCAAATTCTTGTACCATCTTTGTAAGAGGTTGAATGTGTCATACTCCTAAAGTGCTGTTGTTCAAGAATCAGAGAGACCTCCCTGTAAATCAATGAAACAGAGCTTTGCAAGTTCTATTTTTGTCCTTTCCTAATATAACTTCCAAACCTTTCTCCTCCCCCATGTCCATGCCACAGAGCCCTAATTCACACAGTTTAAAGCACAGAGTACCTCCAATTATTTTTCCAACAGATGCAGTCCTTAAAGATGAAATTAATTTTTCCCTTTCTTTGAAAATCATCTTCATTCAGCCAGGCTCCTAAGGGAAATTAATGAGTGCTTACTGAATATGTTTACATAAGATCTCCTTAGGATTTATGCCATTAAGCATTAGGCATGTTTTAATCTGCCCCCTAAGGGACAGAAAAGCTGATGTGGCTGGTTAATGTCTCAATGCAAGGAATACTGTCCACTCACTACTGGCAGCACTGCATGTGCTAACACACAGCAGGCAACCAGAGACTAGCAGCAGAGGATGGGGTTACAGATGAATAAAAGCTACAGATTTAATCAGAAGTGTTCAGGGATCTATTGTCAGTGAGATGCCACAAGACAGATATACTCAGTGCAAAAGGCTACTGTAAGACCCTGGCTTTGAGCACAGCTCTCACTCCTCTGAGCCACCACTAATGGTTGTCCCCACTCTGTATTATCGAATAGGAGGGAGGCCTCTTGCATACCTCCAGTAACACACAAACGAGCCTGTCACATCCTTCTGCCTACCCAAGTGTATTTTCCCACATTGCTCTACACTGGACCCCAACTTCTCGTTCCTAGGCATTGGTTCTCAGAAGTCTGCCATAGGAATTTTATCACTGACTGTAAAATCAAGTACTTAGTGTGCTCCACAATCAAAGCTTGGCCTATGCTATCTGATACAGGCTTCTCTGCAGTTAGAAACATTCTTTTGCTAGTTCTTACTTACATAAAAGAAATCATACAGTTCTTTATGTAACAATAATAGTATGTATCATCATAATGAAATATGTACATGTGCAAACATACATGCAATATGTATTTGTACACACATACATACAGTTCGTTCTATATGACAACCTGGAAATTCAATTCTTGAACTAACTCTCAGACCAACTGGTCATATCAATCCCGAGCAAGGAAAAAGCCAGATACCTTCTCCCTGCTGTAACTTTACTGAAGCCAGATGTCTTGCATCAGTAAAGATTGTGGTCTAGCATGGCTGTTGGATCAAGACAATATGATTTCAGCAATGATTAAAGATGCCTGTGGTTTCTGGGTACACAGGAACAAAGGAATCCCTCTGTTACAGAGGGGTTACATAAAATTCACAGCTGCCTCCACATCTACAGTTTTCTCTCCTTTGTTAGTTATGAAACAGTAGAATCAGATTAATGAAAAGGAAACTATTACTATACTGACCAGCTTACAAAGCCTATCCTGGAGTTCATTTTGCCTCCCTGTTTCCCCAGATAAAGCTAGCCAGCTAAAGCAGAGCAGTACGAAAGCCACTGTGCCATGCAAATTCAAGAGCCAAAACCTAACTGGTATCATTTTTGTTTTCCATAAATAAATACAAAGCCAGTGCCACCCTGAAGTTCCAAAGTACTGCATTAACACTCTTGTCAGCTGCAGGGCTTTTGGACTGCTATATATATGTATTTTTCTTTTATAAGTCTATTTAAACCTGTCTGTATTTCAGTCTGCTAAGGCTGCTTAGCCACGTATGAACTCCATTCATGGCCAGCTGTAATAAATGTCACATGCTGTAATGCAAGCTCGCTTTCTGGAGATCCTCATTCAGAAAACGAGAGCAAGAGGAGTTTTAAGATGCTGTAAATACTGACCTGCTCACTGTGAAAATGCATGGTACTTGCTCTCCACAGAAAGTAAGGCTTGCAAGTGGGGTAGGGAGGAGGCCTGTTTACACCACCGCTCTGAGCCAACTTACTTGTGATGTTTTAGTTTAGAGGCATTATCATACATTTGATTTAAAAGACAGATATAAACATCTTATGCCCCTGCTGTACACAGAGCAGACTGTGAAACCCTTGCCCTGTGGGCTGCATGGTAAAGAGCAGCACAAATTTCTTCGTGGTATAAATTTAAAGGGAGGACCTACAATATGGAGAAATCTTCAAAGGCCAGTCAGATTTCCAGTCCAACAACCCTGCCAAGCGTTCCTTTAATCCTTTATTTACCAGTAAATGTGCCGCTCTGTTCAGCAGGCTTTTACTGGTATTGGGTTTCAGCTTGAAACCCAAAAGCTGTAAGCATATGCTGTGGAGCCCTAATGAGAAACTCAATCTATTAATGAGCAGACCTTCTCCACAGGACCAGGTCTTGGCAACATGAGTCAGTTCCTGAACTTTCACCTCCCACTTGGCAGCATCCCAGACTAACTCCACTTCTCTCAGCTGGCTTACATTATCAGCTCATTATTAACATACATCATGGCCAGATCTCTTTTACATGCACCCAGCAAACAGGAAACTAGACAAGGGGAGGGCTCCTCATTTTTGTTTGACTCTGGAGCTCATAAAAATTACTAATTAGAACCAGCCATAGTGGAGGCACTCTGCAGACTTGCTCCAATGTTCCCTGCCTGTGCACGTTAGTCCTGACTTGGGACAAGCACCATAAAATGCCATGGTAGTTCCTAGCTGTCTGCAGTCATCAGGCATCCCTTCCCTCTGCCACAGTATCTTACAGTTCTAATCACCAAGAGCTTATGAGAAGCAGAGATGTGCTAGTCTTCTTATTTCACAGTAAAGGAATCATGGTGCAGGCAGAATAAATAATCTGTCTAATGTCACACAAAGTCTACTGCAAAGCAAACTGGATTTCTTGCAATCAGCCCCTCTGCACGGACTCCCCCCTGCAGTAAAGAACTGTGTGAACTCTGCACAGCCAATTTCAAAGAGGAATGGTGTATACTTTAGATCTACACGCTTGCATGGGTTCAGAGACCTAGGTTCAGAGTTTCACTTTGAAGTGGCCTGCAAACCACCAGCAATGTACACACCACACTTTGGGAAAGCATTATAAGGAGTCTCTCATGGTGAGTTGTCTCTCATCAAGCATGGAAGATGATGCGCTTGCAGAGCAAGCACTATCCTTAATGACCTGCTACTACCTGCTAGGAGTTGTCGCTCTTTCCTTACTCAGTTGGTATTCGTTACTTTTGCTCTCTAGTTCCTGCTCCTCACTAGTCAGCCCCATGCCCAGAAGATTTGGCAGAACAAAAGAGATTTTCTCTCCTCCAGATGCCTGGTTCAAATACAGTCCAGCCAGGCAGTAACCAGAAGTTGCATTAGGTTGATAACTGTTTCCATATCACCTGAGCACAGATGCCAGTGCACAATCAGTGCCCACATCAGAAAATGTAATTAGAGACTCAGACAGAAAGAAAGGTCAGTAGGCAAAATGAACTAGGTAGCTGCTGATGACCTGCTGCTGCAAGAGGCTTTTGTCAGCTCTGCTCCTCTGAAAGATTTCACACTGATAACTAGAAAAGAAGCAGTACAAAATATTGTTATGAGACCAAAGATCTTTCAAATGCAGAGGAGTCAGAAATAGATTTTAACTACATAAAATGTGCCATCTTCTCTGAAACTATAGTTGAGAAACCTGCAGTTATCCACATTGAAGTGACTTTGTGGAAGCAATGGTGATCAGAAAAATAGAATGCTTTGGATCAAGTAGGCAAGAATAATTACAAGTAATTTTTCACTTGTAATTATGCTAAGATGGTAAACTTAAGATGAAATTTTTGAGATCCACAATGTTAAGGTAATCCCACAAGAAAGGCAGATCTGCCATTCTCCTAGAACTGAATTAGAATTTGATAGAATTTTAAAGCAAATCTGCTGAGATTCAATTTTAAGCAGAAACAAACTTAAGTGAAGTGTTTACTGCTCAGCATTCCAAATTGCCACACCAGCCCTATCTTACATTTAAAGGTTTTAGAGGTACCAATTTTACTTTTCATCAGTATATATGGTGTTTTCAGTTTGAAAGCTATAACCCCTGGTTTTTGCTGAATAAGCTACTGAGTATCATTATTAGAATTAACTGCCCTTAACACCAAAGCCAAATACAGCAAACAAGGTGCTGACTCATGGCTGCCCTGTTACCCTTATCTCCTCAGTCGATCTTAGACCTTCCCATCACACATTCACTTCTGACACTGAAATGGCAAACAGACAGTGGGTTTTGCAGCCAAGAATCTGTCCTGCCCTGGCTATCGGCCAGTAGAGAAGCCCTCTGAGTAACTTAATCAGCAACTTCCCTGCAGCACCAAGATTTTCTCTCCAGCAGGCCACATGGCAAAGTTGGTCGGTCCACTTCCATACCTCTGAATCTGACAAGTCAAAGAGGAAATGAACAAGTCTTTGCTGTAGCTAAGCAGAAAATATGAGAAAATAAACATTAATCAATTTATTTGCAATACCATATTCTCTTTTTATATGGTTGGAAATGTAAGGAATAACCTATGTGCAAGTGTTAAACAAGTGAATCTTATTTAGCAAGTCCAAACTGACTAGGTATGTTACTGATTTCTAGATTAATAACAATTGTCAGGATTACCTGCAAACTTCCAGTACTTATAGACAAATTGGAGCTGTATTTCATTAAAACTTCTACCAACCTCAACTACACACAGCACAGATGACTTCTCCCTTGGTCATTCCATTCATCTAGAGCACAGAAAGAATCCTGGTTTCTGCGAGTGTTATATCAGATAATGTATGTGCTTGAAATGACAGGAATATACCTATTGAATATTTTCTGGCAAATCTCTGTGTTCCATAGCTGGAGTTCCAGGATCAGCTCTTCGCTATTACATAAACCAGCATCAGAATCTGATGTGGGCTAGCTACATTTGCTAAGTTTTAGCTTAATTTCCTTTCAGAAAAACAACTCTCCCAACTTTTCTTCAAGCTGATGTACATGAATTATTGTATCTCCTTAAGTGGCAAAAAAACACAGCCGCAAAAGATTTATGAAACATTAGTGGCACTATTAAAGTAAATAAATGGTTTTCTGATGGAGTTTTTAAAGTTCCTAATACAACAGCATAAATAAGGCCCCTTGATGGAATATTAGTATTGTAAGTTGGCAGGAATCCATCTCATGATATAGTCAAGCAGGGAACTTCCTGAGCATATTTAATTCCTGTAACTAGCAAATAACAGCAAACAACTTTGTCCTGTTAAATCTCCTGCTTTACATTTTCCATTAATTTCCTTCCAGCCTCAATGCTACCACCAACCCAAAGAGCTTCTACTGCACTGTAAGAAACCTCACAACAAAAACCTCAGGAACTAAAGATAAATATTCCTTTGGCTTTTTAAACTTCTACAGTTCTCATCAGAAATGCTGTCAATTGAAACAAATCATTAAAGATGAGCACGGTCTCATGGTCAGAAACCCCTTCCATGACTGACATGTAGCAAACAACAAATTTCCTGCTAAAATGAGCTAATGCTCGTCTCAGCCATAGCTCCATTCATGCTTTCAGCACGCTGCAGGAAGGGGCAAAGACACCCATAGCACTTCTTCAGTCCTCTAGAACAGCCTTCTCAATTGGAAAAATATGCATTCTGAGCAGGAAATCATCAGATCTAAACATTTCACTCAGGTAATTTTTCTTTCTAAACCCCCTCAAATCACACATTTTGCATACAAACCCTTATTCCCATCTCCCAGAATTCCTTTGCATCTACTATGAAAGCATCTTGAAACACTTGGGGGACCAAAGTAAAACAGTTGATCAAAAATCATGATTAAATCAACATGTTTCCACAGTAGGTTTAGATTTGCCTAGGTTCTTGTGACTACAGATATGAGGGATCAGACCTTACCAGATGTGACACTCAACAGCAAAGCAGAAGAGTTCAAGAAGCAAAAAGACAATTGCTTCAAGAAAGACGAAACCTAGCCCCATAAAGAGAGAATGAACTCACAGCATGTCTCCTTTTTGAGAGTGCCTTTGAGGTTGAATAAGGCACTTTAAATGAATAACATTTATTTCTGTTACATCTAACAAAGAATTTCTGAGAAATAAGCATTTTTTTGCTTAGTTAAGCATCTGAAAAGCAAATGACAGTAGAACGTTGCCCCCATATACTAAAAAGATTTAACTGCTAGACTGCTACCAAGTTAAAATCCTACACAGTACTCCAATATATTAAAACCAAATCAGTGGCTTTTTCACTTCTGCTGGATGGAGAGGACGATGACATGAACTGCTTTCCAAAATCAATCTCAGATTTAATACACATAGCAAAAAAATGTACATTCATTCTAGAACAGGAAAGAGTACACACTTTCCTTTTTTCTGGGTTTTTCATTATTTACATCATCTTTCCAAGCTCTACACATGGCTACTGTTGGTGTAAATGCATTGGCATGTGTTTACAAGTGCTATTAATCATGCTGTTTAAATTCCAGTCATACACATTGTACTACTAGATACACCAGCTATATTAAAGAACTGCAGACCTGATGCAAATACCTGTTATAACTTCAGGATCACTTCCCTAGCCAGCAGAAGTCAGGGTCATTTCCACAGTTTTACAGGTGGTGAAACTAAGGAACAGATGAAAACTTGCTCAACCCATGGCAGTAACAAGACTAAAATCTGCTAGAAGCACAGGATGGAAGAACTGACAAAGCAACTGCACAAGACATCAGATACATTGGGAAGAAAAATACTGTTTTGATAAGGTTTTCTGTTATGTGAGGACAATTATATTCATACATATCAGAAGAACTTCATTCATTTTAGATGTATCACAAGAAAACTTCCCTATGGTTTAAGACTATCTAGAGGTTAACAGGAAGATTGAAAAACTAAATCCCATCCCAATTATTTACACAATTTCCCTATTTCTTCCTTTAAAGATATGTGAGATTATTGCTGCTCTAGTTCTTACCCCACCAGAAACTTAGCTAAATTCTGTCTTCTGGGTATATAATCACTGCACATTAATGTGCCAGTGTAAAAGAAGGCTGTTCTGGTGTTAAATTCCCTAGATACTCAGATAACTGCTTTCCCTGTTCATTTGCCAGTTGCTAGGAATCTAGGTTCAGTGGTAATTGCAGTGGTTAAGACTTCAGTGTTACTAGAAATGAATCAGTCTCTGAAGTACAGCAGTAGGTGCAGACTGTCCCAGTGTATTCACTGCTTGTGCTGATAGTTCCCTCCCATCATTAACTACTTTGTTTTATTTATTTACTTTAATGATAAAGTGTTTGCTTGGAAATTGTTAAGTGATCCCAGAAAACACAATAGCCTCTTGCTTCAGTAAGACACGCGCAGGAGATGCGCAGCAAAGAAATATCCTGAGGGTAGAAAGCAGTACCTTTGAACTCAAGGATGATATAATGATTAGAAGGAAAAGAGCATAACACATCATTCATTTTACTGCTTATTTCTTATTATTTGTATGACACCAGATTCAAACAGAAAAAGCTAGTCTCTCTGCAGATTTCTAATGCGTAAAATGGCATGAAAACGAACCTTCCCACCACTTTTAAAGTCCTTTCTCTTAAGAGCATGAAGGGTTTGAAGAGTTTCAATGAAAATATATTAATAAAAGGCTGACTAAACAATTTTCCTCCAATTTCTTCCTCAAACTGAATAGTTTTCACTCTTCCAAATGTAAAATTCATTCAGAGACAAACCAACACTGGTACAGAAAATCTCATTTCCAATTCTGATGTATTTATTGATAAGAAGGCCCAATAATAAGAAATACCAGGCAGCCTGAACTATAGATGGCATTGCCAGGTCCTCTTAGAATTGATTAGCTTGCTCCAAGGTATCAAAATCACTGTAGAAGGAAGAGAAATCACACATACCTGCCCACTCAGGTGGGTATGACCAAGATCTCATGACCTCTCTGTCTGGAGCAGAGTGTTGTAATGCTGTCCCTTGCACAACAATGCCTCTGCTGCTACATTAAAATGCTGCTTAAGTCTGCTTCTGTGACAACTCTTTATTTCAAATGGTTGTTTATGAAATTTAATAGCATCGGTTCATTCCCGGGTGATGGTGTCTTTGACACAGCACACTTAACGTGAAATGTGAGTGGCATTTTAGTACGGCTCCTGTACTACATATGATGGCATCCCTGGCTAATTAAAGTGCAGATGAGCTGTCATTAGGTCTGTATGAGCTCATTGCCCTTCTCAGGGACCAAAATTAAAGTTGCAACACATCTAGGGTGCAATCCTGCAGGCATTAACTTGCATTACCACACTTGGGAGTCCGGTAGCAGTCAGTACCCAGAGGCAGCAATTCTGAAGCTCAACTTGCAGGGCTCTAGAAATATGATGATTTCTTCCCACATTTACCTGAGGGATGAGCTCATTTGAAAATCTGGGTCTCTGGGAGTGAAGCAAAATCCAGTCTGTGGTGTGAACTTCCTATGTGGCAGTTGAAAGTTGATGTCAATCGTTCCACATACGTTACAAGCAACTGACATCCCGGAAGTCTCCTACTTCTGCTCTTACTTGATTTTGCAACATCACTGTTCATTTAACATTTTAGAAAAGGCGGCTCAGAAATACTGTAAATTCTTTACCTACACCCAAAATCCAAGCCTGAAATCCTTTCCCTGGGAACAGATCCTTTACTCGAGTCTGGTAGGAAACCTGCATGTCCTGTTCCTAACCTAGAGAAGCATGAAACCATCCACATAAGAAAAAGCTAGGGGAAAAAAATCACCCTTCCAGTACCAGTAATCAGACCCCAATCAGCAGCAGAGCACAAAGAAGCAGCTGCAACAGAATGTAATTGTAAAATGGTAATGTTGTGACCATTTAAAGAAGTGATCAACTCTTCTCTGCTCTCCCTCCCCTCCATCATTCACTCGCTCATTTCTGAGTGCAAGTCTCTCACAAATGATACCCACAGAAAGAATTAAATCACTGCTGGAATTGTTCAGGGTCTGGGCAAAGATATAGACATGAAGACAGTTAACTGACTTAATACTGATGGTAATTTCTTGATTATGAGCTCCTTTAAAACAACATGAAAACCCCTTTTCTTTCTAAATTAAGCACCCTTTCCCTTGGTTTGGGTGCTTACAGGATATACTAAGTCAGAGAGAAACACAGATGCCTGACTGCTGGCCTTAGCCTTTGTAAGCTGTATTGAGTGTCACCTATTTGCTGCCACTTTCAATGGAAGTTTAACACATTCATCTGCAGCTAAATCCACTTGGCTAGATTCATTCGTTTACTTTTAGGTTTGCCTTTAAGCATCTCTCTAGATGTCTGAAAAGAAAGAGATAAAGCAATTACTTGATTTCATCCTTCGGATTTTAGCTCTCAGCCTCGGCATGGTGCCTCTTCAGTGCTTGATTAGTGTCTAAATTCTCTCCAGATTAGAGAGGTTTGCCTTCTTTCTCTGTGCATTATACACATGGAAGAGAAAAAAAGAATCAAAGGGGTCCAGACTTCAGTGGGTATAAATCAGCTCCATTTCTGTCAGCTCTGGAGATGCTGTGCCAATTTACACATGATAAACATCTATTTCAAAATATTCTTCAAGCAGATATATACATTTAAGTATGCTATAAAACCTTAGCCACGATTTTAGAGTCTGAATTAATTCCACAATAAATAGCCTCTTTTTGAAGACATAAATGTGCTCTCATCAAGTCAGCTTCTAGAATAAACTCCACAGGATGTTTTGAATCGGTGCCCCAGAGATCATTGTCTGTAAATTGGAAGAAGAGAAATGGTTTGCTCAATACAAGAAGTAGGGCTGAGAACAGAAAAATAATTAGAGAAAGCTACTGTTGCAGTTCTCCAGTTTATTTCTGTCTCAAAGTCCTTGAATAACGATCCAAAACACACCACTGGTGATTACTGTTTCCCAGTGATTAATCAGCTGCAAAGTCATCATCTTTCTTCTTCATCATCTCCCTGAGAACAGAGAAGGAAACTGTGCAGCGGCTTTTTGAAGTGAAGCATTTTGTTCAGCTGCTCCCTATGAATCCCACACAGGGGCCAAGCATTTCTGACTTCAGCTCCTCTTTCTGCTCTGAAATCCTTAATCTGTGGATTATTTGTACAAATGGGAATTAAAAAGAATTTGCCCTTTTCCCCCAGTCTCCTCAGAGTCTAGATTCTTAAGACAGCTTTCAGAAGCACTCCTTTTCTGCTCTGTAAAATGTATACAACAAATGCAACAAACCTTAGGTGTGGGAGGAAGCAGCACAGATAAGAACTCTGCTCAACAAATTCCAGTCTCACAAGAGAGATCAGAGCTGATCCCTCCAGCTATTTTCAGATCTCCCTCCATCAGAGGGCTGTGGCTTAAACATTGCTATGAAACACTGAGGACCCAGTGCTCACAGGGCCCAGCTGGACTGGTACAAAGGGCTCCCTAACTTACAGCTACTTAATGAAAGGTTACAGTAATAAGTTCAGAGGTTCCTCCTTTTCTATGACTTCAAGTACCCACTCATCTTGCTATAGTTAACATTAACATTTTAACCTAGTATCAAGGAATCAGATACATTGGATGTACTATGTAGTTATACTAACAGAAAGCAACAATCCTGTCCGAAGTTTGTAACAAGTGTTCTATCACACTAATTCAAAAGTGTGGTTTTGCTTTTTTCGGTTTTTGCTGTAGTTGCACCTCTTTTAGAAAGCTCACAAATGAAATTGCATTATACGTGATTGATCAAAGTGATAAATGCAGCAATTGAATAAAAATACCTAATAAAATGCAGAAAAGCTAAGTTTCCAATTCATTTTACTTAATAAGGAGTATTGTAAACGAACTTACACTGTATACAAACTTACATTTGATAATCTGATTTATCAAGTGGGATCTTACTGAGTTGAAACTAGATGATCTTAAAGTCCTTTCCAACCCTAACTACTCTATGATGGTACACTAAGGTACATTGTGCAAACTTTTATTCCAGGAGCTGGAGAGACAGATCCAACAGCATTCCTACTCAGAAACACACTTCAGCCCATACTTACGAATCCTTTGCTCTTACAAACAAGATAATTCCCACTGATTGAAGCTCTGTAGCGTTTTCTGAATGGCTGTTAAAATTAAGAGGCTGTAAATTCAAACTATAAAATCCTTATCTGCAATACAGCTTCAGATAGATAATGTGCATACCTGTCAGAGCACAACCCTTGGCTTTGATGCCAACAGTACAGGCATACCACCAAAATAATAATGAAGCGAATGGTACCTTAAAAAGACATCTCTGACAAAACCACTCAAACTCATCCCTAAAGCACTGTCATTTACTACTCTGTCCACGAGTAAGTCATACGTTGAACAAGAACAAGCACAAAGTTAACGCCAAAAGGCAAGAAATCCAGACCTGAACCTTATGAGGAAAAATACAGGATGTAGATTCCAATAATGAGAACTGTAAGAGAAGCCTGAGAATCATTTTCAGCTCCACAGTGCAGGGTTACCTGATGTTTGCAATTGCTTACAACAATGGCTGCAGTTAACACATTCCAGCTGGGGATCAGTAGTAATGTGATGTTCAAACATTCAGCCTTTGACTCCCTGGTGAAACAGAACTTGGATTTCTCTCTACATTTGGAAACCACCTTCATTAAGCACTGTTAGGTCCTGTAATCAGTCAGTCCTTTTGGTCATTCCCAGCTAGGACCACAGTTATGTGGCTATGGGATAAACTCCCCTCTTATGCCTGGAAATGTAAAACCAATAAAGGTACAATGTATGGTTAAAAAGATGGAAAACCCAAGAGTTTAAAACTGTATTTGCAAAATAATAACTAGAGTTCTATTTCAGCAGGTCTGTTAGTAAAGTATGGTATTCTGGAAGACGGTTAGAGGGAGAATCATTTACAACACCCACATTAACTGCCTGACAAATATTCAGAGGTGTTGTATGTTGTAATTTACAACACACATTTCAGCTTGCTATTCATGTCCCTGAAACCGTGATCAAAACTGCAAAGCAAGAGTCTGGTTAGCTGCTGACGGGGTTTTGTTTCCAAGGCAGACACATAAAAACCACAGCAAACTTCTGTGCTTCTTTCCCTTCCTAACACAACTTGACCAGAGAATTCAAAAGGGTCAGACCACACAAATACATGAATCACATTTGATCCTGGTTTATGTAAGTCAATGGAGTCATACCACAGATGGCCTTTAAATCTGCTCTGACCTGAAGTACTGATCAAATAGACTGGTTGAAGTGCACTGGATATTTTTTTGCCACTGTCACTATAATATTTTAATCTTGAACGTGCTTAGTTTCAAAGCACTCCTATGAGACTGTAATATCCCTTTTTGTATCAGATGAACACAGACATGATTTGCCCAAGGTTACACATCTTGTGGTAGCAGAGTAGGGGAGTTATCTACATCTTCTATTTTTACATTACATTTACAAAGGTAATGCCTGCAGGGGCAGGTAAGACAGTTTGTCTTACTCATAGTAGTGATCCTTTATTCATCATACAGCTGATCTAAAGATCACGATCATGAGTGTACTGACGGGTTCAAGAGCACAGGATTTTTCATGTTCTTAACATGAGTCCATATTATAGTCTTTGTTTACTATAACCTCGGGAAGGACTGCTCCAAACTCTAATTAGGATCTCCAATTCTATTTTTTAAGTCCTCATTCCAGGAAAAGGAAACATAGGTATATTAATGAGATAAAACTGTTATTCTGCACCATGAAACTCAACGAAAAAGAGAACTAACCTAAGAAAGATCAGAAACAATGTAATTTAAATTCAGGGCCATAAACTCAGATCAGATGCTTTTATACCTTACGGGTAGTCCAAGTTGGAAACTTAGGATGAAACCTAAAACCAGGGAAAGTCCTGTGTGCTGCTGCCAACAGAGTGAAGAGAGGAAAAAGACACAGAAACTATTGTGCATTTTAAACAGAAAACAGTATCACGGTTCCAGAACTGCAGAGCAACTGCCCTTTCAGAAAGAAAAGTCCACGTGAAAGCTGCTGAACCAATTACAGGACAAAACTGTTCTGGCATCACCCTCACCACAGCCCCTGTTTTAAGCATAAGGGCACGTCCATCAGCTTTCAGTAAGAACTAGTTGGTTATTTCTGTTAGTCCCCTTGGAAAATTCCACCCCCATCTTTTCCACAGGTTCATCTACTCAGGTTCCAAAGATTTTGCCTTTAAACACACTCTTTAGTGTCTTTACTGAAGAGAGTACATATTCTTGAACTGCTCTCACCCCATTTTCTATTGCACTGGAAGTAGGGGAAGAAAAAAAACACAACCACAAAAACACACACAAAACAAATCCAGAAAAGCTCAGTTTAGCTTTCCCTTTTTAAATCCACATCTTTCCTCCCTGCACTCAGCAATGGGAAACAGATTCAGACAGCCTTAAAACACTATCTCAGTAACAAAGCATGCAATGTGCTCCATCTCATCTCTCCACTCCAACTGAGTTTACAGCAGTGGGTGGTTTTCAAACCTAACATTTGATCAAAATGAAAACCCGGGCATTCCTTTCACCCCATGACAGGCAGGCTGATATAAATCACAGCCTTCCCAGCAAGAGCTCTTCTACAGACAATGAGCTGTGGCAGTGCCTCAGAGCTCAGTTCTGGCCATTGTAAGAGAAAGTTTCACGTTTTTAAAGCAGGTCTGGTCTTTTACAACAGTACTAAAACCAGAAGAGGGAGGAAATTTATAGTCTGGTTGTTTGAAGGAGGTGGTGTTTCCCCTTCAGCAGTTGCATTTTCAGTGCATTGCTCTGGACAGGTTTGTGCCAGTTTCTGCTTTTATTACTTGTATTTCAAAAGCACTAAAATCTCCAGACTGGGGCAGCATTACAGTATTTTGCACACACACACACACACACACACACACATATGCATCCTCACAGTTATAGGGAAAGTCAGAGTTCATGCATTGCTCCACTGTTTTATCAGTAAAACAAAACTGCTCTGTTAGTCACCACTGCTGGGCAAAGCTCTCAGATCTGCCTGCCCAAGGAGACTGCACCACAGACACCCTCTGCTTCTCATTTAGTAACATGGACAGAGTAGGTAAGCATTAAGAAGTAACTATTAAATTTGTGTGGGTTTTGTGTGTGTGTGTGTGTGTTCACAAGACTGCAGTATCTGATCAAAGCAAAGCTGATACCATCCACACTACCATTGCTTTTCCTTGCTTACCCAGTAACCTATTAGAAATGCCCTCCGGTCTCAACAATTTTAAGCCTTGACATCAAAAGATCAGCTTATCCTTCAGGGCTAAGCTGACTGACAGGTGGGGGTCAGGAAGAAATCTCGTCTCCTCCCTCCAGCCGGTCATACAGAGCTGCACAATTGGCTCAGCACATTAGGGGGTTACTTCTGCATTCCTCAGAGACACTTGAAAAAGGCCACCTCCAGAGCTCAGACAACGTATGTGATGGACCACTCATCTGTTTCTCTATCCGAGCTTTGTGTAACAATAGCTAAGTTTACATGAGGCTGCACCATGAAGAGGCAAGAAGTTGGTGCTATCATAGAAGCTCGCTATTATATTATACAAGAGAGCTGCAGCAGTCTTGCTGCCGTTAGAGACCTACATACCTGCCAGAAGACGAGGATGTAAGTGGGCTTTGAGCAGCACTGTCTGTATCAGCTGGTCCCACTTAAACAGATGCTTTCACAAACCCTTGGGGAATCCAGCAAGTATTCGAAAGGATGTCTACTCTGCTACAGAACAGTAAGCACTAATAGCAGTAAAAGAGAGTGTAATGAATGCAGATTAAAAGAGGAATAAGAAAAGGCAGACAGCTTAAGAACATAGACTGAGAAAAGAGGAGGCAATGGGAGGAGAAAAAAATAGAGTGCACGCAGAGAATAGGGACACATGCCCTCAGTGCAAAGAGGTCTTACAGCCATACAGAGGTGCACATGGAGAAGCATTCAAAGGTTTTCCCTTTGGGGTATATGTATCTGTGATCAAAAGGCAAAGAACTACTCCAACAGACACTATGGTACAACTGTCTATCACGCTCACCCCCAGAAGGAGAGTCATGAGCTTTATACTCTACAACTTTGTAATGCAGATGACAGAAGTCACACCTGGTCAGCGCTGTTGTTTCAAAACCATGCAAATACTCTCCACCAAGAGGCTCTAACTGTACTTCCCACACACACACTACCTAAAAACAGGAAAAATTAGGACAAGGCAAGAATCTCAAAGAGCTGGAGACTTGGGTGCACTGAGTTGTTCATCCATGCTGAGTTTATGAATTTTCCTTTCTACCAATGATAGTTTTTCTACCCACAAGTGCATCAGTTAACTTGAAGCACTTTGCTGACTAAACAGAAGCCAGGGTTATATTCCAGCAACACAAGAGTTGTTTCTATCGGCTGGGAACACACTCCACACTACCTCACCAGGTTTGGCTATGTTACTTGTATTCAAGGAACCCATTCTCATGTGAATGATTTGCAGTGCAAAATGCAAGAGATGCAATAGTAGATATACACCTCATTTTTCCCCACAAATGGGATGCTACATTTCTCTTCATAAATTTTAGGACCCAAGCCAAGCAAAACAAGGCTAATAGTTACCTAATGAACATAAAGTACTGTTTCTGAGACTAGAATCCATGGGACAGAAGCTGAGAAACCAGCTTGTCCATCTTTAGAGATACACATAAAACTGGCTTTAAAAGCATTTTCCTGTTTGCAGCCATGAATTTGAATTTCTGCAGCCCACTACTACCTAAATTAGGCCATAGCTTCAAATCCAGTAGTCAGTTCAGCAGTACTGGAACTTTCCAGTCACTGAACTTCAACAGTGTGCCGATTCTGTGAAGCCTCAGTGTTAACTAACGCAGGAATATACAAGCACAAGTCTTGGAGCAGCAAATTTAGTGCCCTGCAATCACAGGCAGCTAAACTGGAGTTAAGCTAAAGGTCCACAGACTATTCATACACCATTGCACATCAGCACACATACCTAATAACTGATTCTTCATTTATGAAAAGTAAGCATGATGAGCCACAGAAATGGGAAAAGAACAGAGGCACGTTACAAAACCAAATGATCAATTTAAGTCTTGTGATTGTCAGTATTTTAAGGAACAAATGTGCCAGGCTCCCTGAAAATTCATGATAACAAGGTAAGAGAAGAAAAACCACTTGTCTGTGCTCAGATTTAACTACATTTTTAAATATTTCCTTTATCTTATCAGCTTCATGTGAATACAATCTGGTGTGTGAACTCATGCTGATACACAGGGCTAGATCCTCAGCTAATTTGCATCACTAACTCTAAATAACAATGCATGAATAGATAAGTGCCTGTTTTATAGCATCCTCTCTTTCAGCTTTTCCCTTGTCTCAGTTCATTTCCCCGTGGCTTGCTTTGTTCTTAAAGCAGTCTTAACCACTCATACATCAAAATATTTAATCAACATTTCTTAGTCAGAAATTAATCCTGCTTTAGACTGATTCAGTGGGAGACTCTGCAGTGGACTTGACATGAAAAAGGGTCAGGATGCATTTCCGAGGGTGCTTTAGAAAAATCAATGCTGACATGTTTTTAATGAAAATCAATAAGTGACATTAGATAATGAAACAAGCATCCAGCAGCACTGCAGTCAGGCCGTTTAGCCAATCAGTTTCAGAAGCAAGCAGTGAGGTTTAGCACTTGAGTGTGCAAGTAGCATGTGCTTAAATAAAGTCCTACTTTTACTTTAAATGACAATTTTCAGATCTGTTTCCTGTGAACAATGACTCCAGGGCTTACAATTTCCCTTCTCCCTGTTCTCTCACTCACCCCCAACTCCAAGTAAATCAGCCTTAGGAACCAGTGTCACGGTTCCTCTAACACTGTCTCTCCATTGGGAACCAGTGACCCGTGGAGCCGCCGCGAATGCTTTGACAAGCTGCAGTGCAGCCTCAGCAGGGGACAGAGATCCATTAAAAGCTGCAGTTGTGAAACTCTTTAGAAGAGGCCTGTCCCTTCTCAGAGTAATTAATTCTTTGACTGCCACACTGAGATGCAATGAATGAACACATACTCTCAGGAGTAACAACTATGCTAATGGGGAGAAGCTGTGCAGACAAAGAATACAAGTGCACACTTGAATTGGGCTAGACTCTCTATATGTAAACCAATGGTGCTATACACATGCCTGAAAATCAACAAAACTCCATCGAAACCTACCTCATAGACCAGTATTTGCCATGGAGATTAGCTTACACTCACATATTCTTTATCTAAATCCTGTGGGAGCCACCACCAACACTTCCACACAACTGATAATCTTTGTATCAGTTTCTAACCTATAAAGTACATTCCCAAAATTTTGGATGTAGGCACATGTAAGTATCTCCCAGTCACAAAGGATGGTCATCTCAGTGGGACTACAACAGAACTACCACTCCAAACGGCATGACTTGTATGCAGACTTGCTGACTGAAGCAATGTTCTCAGACCACCATAGGACTGGACTCATTGCAGCATATAAGTGCAATAGGATTGGTCTCACATGCTTTTCCTGTAGGGGAGGAGGAATTGCATTTACTTAGGGTCTGTGCATTTCATTAGGATATGAGTAAGTCATTCGCAACACCAGTCTCTGAACTCAGTCAGTATCTTCCTGGACCTAACTGCACCCATGCAAAACTGTGTGATCAGTTTCCAAGTTTTAAACACAGTAAATACATAAACACAGTATGTATTTATTATTATGTATATATTATGTAAATACAGTAAAACAAACAAACAACAACAAATCTATTAACTTGATAGCAGAAAATAAATCAATCTGAGGAAAAACACTAATGAGAACACAGAAATAAGTGCTCATTATTAAATGACACCCCAAGAAAGCACCTTCCCACCAAGAGACACACAGCAAACCCTCACCTCTGTGCTAGTTCTGCCTGACTCACAGCTTCAAAAAATGCAATCCAAAAAAGAAAACTAAACTTTAAACAGCTCCAGTCAGTTCCTCTGTCCCAAATCCCACTGCTCCAAAGCTAACAAGGAAACAAATAAACTGATTCCCCTCAAGGGTATGAAGCATTCACACTTTCCAGGGAAGTCAGCAAACTGTATAAACCCAAGCACAACTGTAGGCTGCACTGTAGGTTTCAATGAAAGCTAGCAATATTGGAGGAAAGATGTGGAACAAAAGCCTACCCATGGAGTCAACAAGACGACTGCAAGATTCATTACAAAGTCAGACATGGAGTTTTGGCTTCTGGCTGGACAGAAGGCTGTAGCATTAACACATGGTTCATTACAACAGAATTAGAGCCTGGTTATTCAGTACTGCAGGAATTAGGGATGGTACACATCAAACGGATTTTCCCATGAAAACACAGGGCCTCCAGAGCAGCCCTAGAAAAATCACTAATTATGGTGCAGAACCTATTTACATTCACAGAATACAACTTGTGTTTTGGCAGTTCTTTGTCTTGATTTTTTCCACTGCAAAGTATTTCAAAGTCATCTTCATGAAAAGACATGACTGAATTTTTTTTATATTAGACCAGAAATTAAGACACAAAAATAGTCAATAATGTTAATTTAGTATTTTCTCTTGGCAAGTGTACAATGATGTTGTATTAGCAAGATAAATTACTTTGCACCTCATAAGGAATGACTGTTATATTGCACTACTGCTGTAATTTAGACAGTTTCATGTAATCAGTCAGAGAAGATTTTAAGTTGTTGCTACTTAATGCCTAATTCCTCAAAACACAAAGTATGTGAGTTCATGCAATCAGCCTCCTACAGAGTGAAAGTAGTGGATAAGTTGCAAAATAAGTAAATGCTTGAAAGTAAAGAAAGCCAAAGATCTTGAAGGGGAAAAGGGGAGCTTCCTTAGTATTAATAAAACCCTTCATAAATACTTGTAATGAGTACAGTATTTTGTATTGATTTCTACTGAAGTTCTCATAAAACATGTTATGTGGTATAATGAACTCTGCAACCTCTTCTAGCAAGTTAGGATGCATTTGAAGAGCTTTTACTGAAAACAGGTCCAAGTCACCAAAAGCAGAAAACAAAACTGTACAAAAACAGTCATTTTCTTAACCACTATTCACTGCTGCTTACAACATGTAAATACCAGCAATGAAGAAAAAAAAGCTTCTTCCACTAAAAAGGAAAAAAAAGCATTAAAACCACCCAGCTTTTTAGGATCTTTCTTATTTACAGTCTTTTATATAACAGCAGATTCTCAATTGGTGTAAGTCAAAAGGCTCCTTAATATTAACAGAGAGCTCATATTTTTTCTTCCAGCTAAACTCTCCTATTTTAATTACACACAAGGTTTTCTTGAAGATACAGATAAATGAGACAGTGTTTCAATTACATGTCTTGTTCTCTATTTCCTTTGGAAAAGAAATGGATCCTGGGTTTGATGCTGCGAGGAATCCAGTTTTCACAATTCAGTTTGCAGTGAGCTCATAAGCCCACTTCTGATAGCCACTCTTAGCTTGGAAATTCTCAACCACCTCCTGCTCCTCACTGACTGCAAAGTGAGCTGCCCTGGATCCTCACAAATACAGAGGTTTCCGTGATCCACACATCAAAGTATCAGGAAGTTACTTTGCACTTATAAGCCTTTAAAGAAGCTGAGAAGCAGGTAAGAATGAGGAATTATTAACAATACAGAAAACAATAGGACAGAAAGCAATATGGGAGGACCTGGGAAGAAGTAGACTTAAACCCAATATAAATCTTAACCCTTCCAAATTCATCCACAGACAGGTATTAATATGAAGGTGTAACCATACTGCTGTTTGTAATTTGAAATGACATATTCATGAAGAATACTAGTTACTGTATTTGTTGTCACTGATTGTTTCTCTTCTACATGGGATACTTCATCCAGCAGTTTGGTCAGTTGTCTTCTTGACACTTGTTAAACTAATCTGATTAACTAAATGAATCCCCCGAAGCAGCTAGCACATTTTCTAAATGGTTGGCTAGCTGGAAGGTTTCTCCTGACTCAGCTGGATGGATGGCTGACTCTGCCCAGAAAACAGCCAAATGCATGGCTTTATAGCCCCTGTTCCCCTGGCAATCTGTCATCAAGTTCAAAAGCAGCCTTCCAGTTTCTCATCCCTATTGGTTATACATCAGTGCATCATTAAACAAACAAATCTGAAGTAACATCCCTGGTAACTTTCAACATACAAACTTGTGCATGCCAAATTCAAGTCAGACATAGAAGCAGTTCACCAAGATTGTTTCATGTATTTTTACACACGTATTTTGAATAGACACACAGAACTTTTTTTGCAAAAAGAGAAGAAACAAAAGGAAAAGTCAGGGACACAATTCAAGTATGTATTTTTAGTATAAAAATGCCCAACAGCTAAACTAACCTACTGATTTCTCTGACATAATGTAACTTGACTATACTAAAGACACATGAAGCCTCATCCTCTTACAAAAAGAAGAGACTGCTATAGCAAATTAACCTACTCCAGTGCAACACTTAACGCATGCTCAGTCAATTTTCAGTTTAGGTTTTACTTTATTTTCATGTACGAGGTAGGGAATGGTCCAATTATAGTAAAACTTACTCCAAAGCATCACTTGGTGCCAGTCTCTCACCCATAGGTCCATGTGCAATTCTGACCCTCTGATACAAGATTCCTGAGGTCAGACCCCCCCCAAAGCTCACTACTTTTCAGCATTAACTCCAAAGCTCTAGAGATTCATTACCAGCTTTGCAGCTCTACCATTTGCCAGCCTGGCACTATACAGTTTTATTAAGCAGTAGCAAATGCTGAATTGCACAAGTATGATAAAAGAAAGTATGGCTGAGCAGGAGGAAGGAAAAGTCTGGAGATACTTTCCCTCTTCCCTACTTATTCTTAATAACATGACTCCATTCCATAACAGGTCAAGAGGGACTTTATATGTCAATCTGCACTAACAAAAGCATAATGAAAAAGTCTCTCACTTCTTCAGTGACTGTGAAGGAACACAAATGAGCTCCACGAATGAACAACTCAAAGCAATCAGATTCACTTTCTGCACAGTTGGAAATGCAATGCTAAAAGGGTTTAAAAACAAAACAAGCAAACAAACAAAAAAACACCAACACCAAAACCACACTAAAATTTGCTTTCTTCGGAGCCATCAACCAATTTGAATGAAGAATCCACCTTTCAACCACAAACTGGCAAAAGCAGTGAATCACCACAGCAAATGTGCCTTTCAAAGCTGCTATAAAAACATCCTCTAAGCTTTTCAGAGGCAGAACTCCTTCCATATCTTCAACAGCCGACACACTCCTTTATCCACTGTACACCACTGCCCTTGTTTCCTTGCTGCTGCTGGACAGAGGTCACAACAAAGCACATTGCAAACTAGATGCTCAGATTATATCCTGTCTCAGGACTACAGTTATTAGATCAACCTTCTGGCAAGTGGCTTTTGAGGAAAACCTCCCTGACAACATCGTGCATCACGTGTCTGGCCATATCACACCATATATTTGTTCCACAGCTGAACGTATGCGATTCTCAGTGAAGGCCTCTCTACACTCACTACACAATTCCACAAGTGCTCTTTTCAGGGCCTTCTGTACTTGGCAATTTGGTGCGAGCTGGATACTCAGCATCCCTTTAGATCACACTTCCAAACTCAGCAGAATACACAGCCCTGCCTCACATGGCATGAGGGTGCCTCACATGGCAGGAAGGACTGGCTGAGAGGCAGAAGGCAAATAGCTGCACAGTTTGGCTTTAGTTTTTTAGGTTTTTTTAATGTTTTGCATTAGACTACTACTAATGCAATTTGCCTGAAGCAATTCAGCCAACCCCCTCACCCTCCCAAGTCACCATGTGGAAGAGACAATAAGAAAAAAACATCTATAGAGCTATTAAACAATCTTCATTGACAATGACTGATAGCTTGGCTGAGGTTTGAGGATTTGACAACTGTTATCCAGTCTAGTCATGCTGGCAAGCTGCCTAGATACCCTAATATCTTCATACCTTAAGGGTACTGGAAACCAGCAAATACAGACTCTCCTTAGAACTGCACAAAAGCATATTCCTCAATGCATAAACTTCTGAAAGAGGAACTGAAGGTCAGGGGAATAACTAGAATCCACTCAGCATAGACAAAACCCTCAGCCTAGCTACACATGTAACTGTGAAAAGCACTCACTAATTAAATACTCCAAGGGAATAGAGTAGGCTAAGTCAGTTCTTCCCACTATGAATTCAGACTTCACTAATGAATGCCTTACATCTGGGACTGTAAAGAGTAAATCCCAGGCTGAGTGAGCGTCTCACCTTGATTGCATAGTTCCTATCACTATCTGAATTTCACCTTGACTGAATATTCCTATCACACTGTCACAGATAGCAAATTTTTGAATCACAGTAAGAAAACCATTGAGCAGTCATTTTTAAAGACAGTGCTGAAACGCTTTTACCAAGAATGACAATACCTCTACACCAGGCACACTGGGATGGCAAGCTAGGCCAAGCAACTAGGTAGCAATGCCAGACTTTCAGAGGCCTTGCAAACAATACACAAACTGTCTTCTCATAGTTTGAGCCATAAGCCATGCACCTAGTAAAGAACTGGAAGGAACTGGACATAACTGAGTAGAAGCCTGGTTTGAGAGTCTGTGGTAGGTAGGTAAGTAATAAAAATAAATATTAAATATCTAATCCCCACACAACTGTTACTATTTCTCACATATAAGCAAAAAACCTACTCACCTATACATAAGTTTCTGTAAGCAGGTACCAACATTTTAACTATCACATAGATTTTTTCTTTCTAATGTGAAAACCCAGGTACGCATGGGCACAAGTAAGGGAAGAATAGAGCCTTAAATATTTAGTCTCTCTGAATCTTCCATACTAATAATTTAAACTAACCAAGCATCTCAAAAATCTATAGAATACTCCAAAGCCTTTCTCTTAAAGGTAGTTCTAAGGATGCAATCAGTTCCTCTCCTGCTCTGACATCACACACAGTGTCTCAGGCAGCAGTTAATAAATGTGAGCCCCCATGGCAGATTTCATCTTCCATAAGAAAAAAGAAATCTGGAAAGGAAACAAAAAAATAAAAGAGGATCTGAGGTAAATCTATTCATTGATCAGGGGAATGGGAGTACGAAATTCAGCTGGCAAACAGCTGCCTGGAAAAGGACTCATGGAGACCACTTCAAGTGTACTGTCACAGCTTTGTTCTGTACTGTAGGAACTCAGTGAGAAACGCAGCATGTTTTTATATGCACCCATCCAGCACTGCAATAGTCAGAACCTTTGAGATCCAACCTTTCTTTATCCAGTCAAAATCCTCCTATACTGTGCAAACCCAGACACAGATTATAAAGTTCTTCAATACCAAAAATTGTGTCACCTGCAATTGGCACATTGCAATGAAGAAATCCTCGTGTTTCATAACAAAAGCACTTGCACAAAGACAGTCACTTCCTTTTCACTCATCTCTCTAAACAAGTTTTACAGTAATCCCACATCTAAAAAACTATTTAGAAGCCATAAAGCAAGGCAGCCTTTCCCCTCTTTTAGGGAGGATTATACATCAATTCAAGCACAGACATGAAGAGTAGAAGGGGTTAAAATCTGTATACAATGGGAAAGAAGGCTAAAAAGCCTTGCTACAGTTAATGTTAAAACCACTAATTTCAGTCCATTTGTGCATTCAGAGGCATTCTGGTCTTAATTTCCTCACTGAAATCAGATGTCTTCACTGATCATCAGAACACATATGCTACAGCGTGTAGAAATATAAGCTTGTCCTGCGCTCAAGCTACAGCAAGCTTTGTGGCTTCCAGTATCTGAAGAGGGCCTGTAGGGATGCTGGGAAGGGACTATTCATTAGGGACTGTTGTGATAGGACAAGGGGTAATGTGTTAAAACTTAAACAGGGGAAGTTTGGATTGGATATAAGGAAGTTCTTTACTGTAAGGGTGGTGAGGCACTGGAATGGGTTGCCCAGGGAAGCTGAGAATGCTCTATCTCTGATGGTGTTCAAGACCAGGTTGGACAGAGCCTTGGGTGATATGGTTTAGTGTGAGGTGTTCCTGCCTATGACAGGGGGGTTGGAACTGGATTATCTTAAAGTCCTTTCCAAGCCTAACTATTCTATGATTCTACAATGCACCTGAAGAAAACAGGTAACTCAGACAGGAAGCAGCTAAATGTATAACCTGATGATTACCCAGAAACACAGCTTTCAATGTTGAAATTAGGAGGGTGGGAATGGAAAAGAACAACAGCAGTTATGAATCCTGAGCATAAAAGTATGAACACAACTGGGAAAAAAAATGTACATAATCAAGAGACAAGGTTTCACAAAGAATTAATGCTATATATTTGCTGTCATTGTATATAATCAAATAGACGTTATAATACTGAGACAGCATGTTACAGCTACATTACAAGCAGCACAGTGCCTGTTACAATAATTAGAGCTTTAACAAGCTCTAACATTAAATGCTACAACATGGCAGTGTCATGATCATCTTAACTCTCAAGCTGTCCAACTGAGAAGGGAGATTGTGCTTATATTAGCTTATATTAGTATACCACTTATCTGGTGTCTAAAAGCAGAATTAAGATCTTCTGCCATGTGCTGACACCTGGATGCTGTCCAAACTCATACTTCATTTAGTATTACCACTGAAAAATGGATCAACAAAACTGGAGGGAGATGAGCAGAAAGACAGTTGCCCATTACTGTCAGTCCATTCCATTTACCCATTCCTACAGCCTTCTGGAGACAGGAATGCTCCAGAAGTCACATGCCAAGAAACACGAAGTTTACTAAACTCACCAACTTAGGCTGTTGGTTCCCTTTTTTGTCCCCAAAAGCTTAATCACGACATCACTTCTGCACAGGCAGCCTGGGTGTAAAGTTAATGTCAGTGACGAGGTTTCTGCATCTCTAATGCCAAGTTGCGGATAACCAACATTCTTACAATGTGTTTCCTGACTTGAGAAAACAAGGTAAGCATTTTCTGGAAATGTTGATTCCCACACATAGGCTCTGCCTAAAGTTTCAAACATTGTTTCTCACCAACTCCTGAAACACTACTCCAGTGCTATTTCAAGCACAGAAACAAGATTTTCAGCTCTATCCCAGCTCCATCCAGTGATACAGTGGGAATTGTTCACTCTAGGCCATACTGAATGCAGTAGCTCAGTGACAAGTAATGGTTTCTAGCTCCAATAGCTTTTTTTTCTTTTAACTTAACCACATCCTATCTGTTTCATTCCTCTTTTCCATATATTCCCAGAAACACAGGAAATGAAGTGGTAGAAGAATTACCATTTAACTAGCTTGTGAGCCTCCAGCAGCCTGTTTTCCACATTGCAGAAGTTGCCAGGACCTTGCCAGAGCAGCAGTGTTTTACATGCTAACCCTAGCTAGAAAAAAACCCCAGGAATATGGTGATTTGCTCACCAGTTTACATACATATCCAGTAAGGGTAATATGAAAAAAGTAATGAGCAAAGTAATAGCAGTCCATAAAAGACAAGGTGAATGAAAGATTGAGAGAGCAGGGTCATGTATTTCAACACAGTTCCCTACCTGTTTATTATTTGAGACAGCTTCTCAGCAATTTTATAGCAACAGGGGTTCTCATTTATTCAACATGAGCTCAGTTTAACTGCTGAAGTTCTCTCCCGGTCATAAGTACACATAATGGTCCTTCACCAAGGGAACGAAATCTCTTCCACTGTCAGCTCTACACTACCTGACCCGCTGGATAACTTAGTCCATGAAGCTACCATTTTGCAGTGGCCATTCCCATATCCTTAAAGATTTATAGAAGAGCAGAACCTGCAAAGTACATACACACCAATACCTCTTTCCATCAGGAATGCCATTCATAGAGAAAGGAAGAATAATAATAGCCAGGACTTATGGTTTATCATTCTTTTGACAGTCAAAGTAAGCTTGAAGTACTCTCCTTTTATCCAGTCCCACCCTTTTTCTCATAGGGTCTGGGTAATTAAAGTATTTTACTACCTGACTGACAGTCCAGTGCTCCATGAGCTACAAGGCTATTAACTGGCATGCATATTCTAGAAAGAATGTTAACAGAGCCACAGCAAAATACAGCAGTAACCTGTATCAGCATTCTGAAAGATGAGGGCATACTCTGCAGAACTTCCCTTCACCCCTCCGTTGATTCTCCTATTAAAAAATCAAATCCAGTCTCAAGTGAACAAAGATAAGACCATGAACGTTCTCATTTTCCTCTAAGCATTCAATTTGCTAACGCGTTTGAGCTAAAATTCCTGCTTAGTCACGCCTGACACAATCTAGTCTTTTAGGCAAACATTCCCTCCATTCTATGTGCTATGGCTGCCAGCCAGTTTTCAGTTGATGTACCCAGGGTTTTTCTGCTTGTGTCCAAGCACAGTGAGATCTCTTAAACCTGCTCTCACACAGCAGTTTTACCCTTGCATATGCTCTCCATTTATAAACAAAGCATATGCATATTAATTTATAGGCAGGTCTAAATATGTGCACACTGATTTCAGAGGTATCACACAGAAAAACTTCAGATCCTCTAACTCAGGCTACACGCAGGAAAGAAAACAACTGTCTGTCCTGAAACAAATCCTTCTGCAAACAGCAAGAGGACATGATGCTTCACCCTGGGATTAAAGCCTTGTTGCAGGTTGATTTAAACAAAAGGCCCTGACTCTGTGGAAAAACATTAACAGAAAAGTATAATAATCATTATTTAAAAACCAAAACTGAAAAAACCCACTAAATGATCGCCATTCTCACTGCTGGGTCCTGCCTAACTTACCTAACTGTTTAGTCTTGGTACTAAGGGCAGGAGTGGGCTAAGCATGCTCAGAAAGAAAGGATAATTTTTTTTCCCCTATTACCTACAACAGTGGATGGTAGATGACAAAACAGTTTCCAAAACAACTCTGCCACATCCATATAGGCAGGTGCAAATTGGAAAGCAAGGGCAGAAAGTCCAAGTCCAACTTGCAACCCACCCTCACTGATGCTGAAATGAAACTCATTAGACCTCAGCTCTCTTCCTGTGCTATCCTTAGGTTTCTCATGCCTGAAGCTGCAAGCGTATCAAGTTTCCTTAGGTTGAAAGAGCACCAGGAATTTCTCTGAACATTCAAGTATCTTTTCTCTTCAAAGAGCACCATGTTCTTGCTTCAATCGCATCTGCTCAAGGTTCTTCCAGCAATGCAGCAGAATCGCCCCTGCTCTGGAAACTGTTAACTGTTCCCCAAAATAGGATTGATTTCTGAGTGATGTTGTGAGATAGTTGGCCTGTTGCCTCAGCTCCAATTACATTTCTCATGTCAATTAATTAAAACCATGCTAAATGAAATGCCAGCTTTTATTTAAAGTTGGGGGGGAGGGAAGTCATGGGATACAATTAGATGTTACCAGACGTGATCTCAGCAGGTTTTCAATTATTCCATGTATAATAGGTCCCTAATTCAATACAAAGATGTAATTAAGAATGTAATTAACTTGTGGCATTCTACTGATGTCATACACCACAAGAACACATAATGAGCTACAGTTTTTAGTGCCGAATTCTTAATGGATTGGTCTGTTTCATTGAGAATGAATTAGGTACATAAAAATAATTTACTATGGGAACCTGGCCAACATAATGGCCACATTTAAAAAACAAGTGAAATATAAAACAAGAGCAAATAAACTTTGTCCTGTCAAGGACAATCTGGCCAGAACCCAAATGTGCACCTGGTAACCATGGCATGGAACTGGTGGACTTGCCTTCATAACTAACAGAGCACTTACTGGCTATGTCTGTGAAGAGATTGGGAAGAAGCACAGCATGTTTGCAGATGCATCTACTTATAATCTGCATGTGGGCAGCCTGTCTGAATAGGAATAGAAGCAAATTAAGCTGCCTGATGTTATTTTGGTGATATACTGAGCTGTCTATGTACACAGCAGACAGAGTCCCATGTGCTTTACAGATTATCTTCCAGACTTGAATGAAGCAGAGCTTCTGGGTTCACAGTCTGTATTAAAACTCTGGATTTCAGTCTGAGTTTTGTAAGCTACCATGATGCATCCAATCTCTGTGCTACCACATCACTCACTGAACTCAGGGGAAACCCTCCAGGTCACTTCTACTTATTAAAAGCAAGCTTGTGCTTCTGAAACACAGACTGTGCTGCTGTGCTGTCCAAAACAAACCTCCCAGTTCTCAGACACAATTATCTGAACACCACCAACTCCTTAGATCTTTAGTTTTTAGTAGACAACATTTAAGGGGAAAAAAGTCAGGGAGTAAGAAAAACTTCCTGAGGAAACTAAAACAGGCTTCAGAAACAGGCATCAGAACTACAAATTATTGGTCTATGTTCATGCAGTGAAAACAAAAAAGCCTATACAGTATTTCTTTTTCATCCAAATAAGCCCCCTTGCAAGAAAGGTACGAGGATAAAAGCCTGATTTATTGGCTAAGGCATCTCCTCTGCTATAGTTCATTGGTGATGCGTAAGTAAAGAGATGAAAATATCATCACGTAAGGCACTGACAGGCACTCTAGGAAATATCCGGGAACTTTATAGCCATTGAATAGGCTTCTCTGAGTCTTTAAAAGAAGACATCTTTTTTTCTGCTTTCTCTCTGAGCACTTTATTATATTCCTGTCTTATGGAAACAAAAATGAAGTCATTAATGGAGTGTCTTATTACTCTATTTCTGCAACCCACTGAAGGAAATTACCACTTTGATATTCAAAAAACAAAGTTTTGTTTTGTATGCTAAAAGGAACTTCTTCATACAACAGACAAAGCTATTCTCAACATATTAACTACTAAGTTCAAAAGTGTGTAAATAGATTCTCCCAACTCCGCTCTTAACAGCTTAACTAGCAGGAACATACACAAAGATCTTAATGGCAGTCTGACTGCTTGCTTTGGAGCAACCTATACAAAAAGTTTAAATACAGACCTAAAAACTTCATCAGATTAAAAACTGGGGGAAGTTCTTACAGTTCTTTTATCAATCACACAGGTCAGCCCCATTCTTGACCTCGAACATGCTCAGCCTGTTTTACAGTGTGTTCAATCCTCACTCCCTGACAGCTGCAAAGAACTTTTAGGGGATGCTCTAGCATCTGGACTCTGGTGGGGGAAAAACTCTTCTTCTGCATGCAGTGTGACAAACTGGAATGCAATAAAGTGGGAAATGATAAATGCCTGCGCAAATTAATTCCATTAAACCTATGCATTTAAGTTAAGTTCTTCTTCAGCTCTTCCTATAATAAAGGAAGAAACAAGGATGCTTCCAAATAAAGAGTCATATCTCAGATGGCCTCAGTCACTTTTCTAAATAAGGTAGCTCTGTAATAACATATCTCAGGTACCCACTACAATCAGCTGGAAAGAATCCATTAAGTAACCTGCTGAAAGTTCACTAAGAGTTATTATAGAACTGCAGCATCAACTGAACTTAAAGTAAGTCACAAACACTGAACTTTGTTAGTGCAAGTCCAGTATCATGGTCACTGACTTTGGTAAGATCAAGTCCTGAGCTGCAACTTCAACATTTGTGTTGCCACAGGACCCAAATGCATTCAGTCTTAGCTTCTCAGGCTAACACCATCAGAAGCCATCATCACTTTTTGTGCAGGTCAGTAAAGCTACACAGGTAAGGAACAAAGTTTTATCATCTATTTGTGAACAGTTTCTGCTACCCTATCTGACCACAAAGCTACTGAGAGCCATCTTATAAAAAATACCTAAATCAGATGTACCTTTGAAACAACTCAGAGCACATGCAGCAAGTCATAAACATGGCCACCTGACCAGTTTATGAGGAAATATCACTTTGATTTTCTTTCTTTCCTGCACTCTGTTCAAAGGCCCAATTAAAAGAAGCCAAAGAGTCACAGGTTCTTCTCCCCATGACCTCTATGGCTGGTACATTTTCAAACCATGCAGTACTCTAGCTGGCAGCACTGTGGGTCCACCACCATCCCCAACAGGCACACATGGGGTTCTAACATCCTTTCACTGAACCCTTCTCTTCCATTTTCTCTTCTTTCCTCACAACTTCATTCTCCTGTGATGAACTGTCACTTAGTGACATAGAAACACACATTAACCTATCCTACACCAGGATATTAACCACATGAATGTCACCAACAGAAAAGTGTTCCTGAGCTCATCTGCCCATGGTGTTCAAACGTTACTCAAGAAACCTTTCCGTTTCCTAAAATATAATTCCAATAAACCCAATCCAGATGCTGTCTTTATACATTTTGCTAATGCTGTCAGTTTTTAATCAGAATGGAACTGATTGAATTAATGGCCTTAATTAACAGGAAAAAGTTCTTTGAATCACAAGATGTGATTTCACATCAAAGTGGCAAAGAAAGAGTCTGAGTTCAAATTTATTCTCATGTATCCAGGGTCTTTCTTCAGGATTCTTACTCTTTTTCCACAGCTCAAGATGTTGGCACTTCATGAATCAATCTCAAAGGATATTAAAAGCAGCAGGAATAGCCTACAATGAGCCAGAAGGTTCCTTTACAAAAAAAGAACGTTGGGTTTGCCAAGGAAAGCACTAAAAAAGTAATAAGGAAATCCAGACTTGAACTTAATTCATCCCAACATACATATGCATTAAGATACAGCCTTTAATGACATATTATTTCTTCCAGAGAACTTCTGCCTAAGGCTGACAAAACGGACAGCTGCTCACCATTTCTGTAGCATTATGTACAAGTCTATGCATTAATTCAAGACAAAATATTTAAGTGTTGCTTTGATTCTTAAAATCCTGATAAGCTTTTTATGCATCTTATCATGGTACTATACAGCAAACTTCAGAAACACTGATACACAACACTCTCCTGGAACAGAGTTTTTTATCATTTTAGAAGGGTGAACTGCAGCACAGCAAAGTTCCTATCTACACTCTCAGAAGCATCTGCTAATACAGATGCCTAATTTAGAAAAAACTGTGTCCTGATTTTCTGATGAATTAAGTGCAAGTTCTGAGCAAACCTCTTAACCTGTTAGGGACAGCTCTAAAATACATGAAAGCATAGCAAAAATCTGCCTTTTCTCAAGCATAGCGCTAAATCTGTGGCAGGAACAAGAACAGAGTATAAGTCCCCAGAGTGTTATAAAACTCCCTTTTATCTTTCTATAATCTTCATTACGTCCATGAGATTCAAATCAACCTGCAAACGTCTCCAGCATGTCCAGCTACAGCAAGCAAAAATAAAGGAGGGATTCAGAAAATGAAGTCCTGAACACCAAGGGAAGTTAGAGAGGTAACATAAGATGCTTAGAACCAGATATCCTCTTTCCATCTTCCTTCTGTAGGTTACATGTGGCTCATGAGGACACCTGTGGTCTTTGAAGAGCTATTTAAAAATATGTTCTAGGATGCTCTCACCAATACAGAGTGTGAAAAACAGTGACAATAACAGAGAATGTTTATGCTCAAAAATGCCAAAGTTCCCCTCTGTATAAATTTGGAAGTTAAACCCATGCTGAGCCTGTTACATCTCCACACCTTCCAGCTTCTCTACCAAATGAAGCCGAAGTCCACAGACAATAACCTCCTTCAGTACAAAAACTGGGTTTTTTTTTCCCAGGAAGCTATCCATCCTGTGTACAAAATGAGACAGCCATCCTGTAGATAACCACCTGTTCCTTAACCCTTGTCATACCCTGAGATTGCTTCCTCCTCCTTTTCTGCATGAAACAGAATAGAGGAAGGAGGCATTCTGACAGCATGCGAGAGCCTCTGCAGCTTTTGCCCTGGAAACTGGGCCTATGATGGCTTATAACAGTTAAAGAGGAACGTACCCAAGAAAATCCAGATGCAGCTCTGGGATCTGAGATGCAGTGTGCTCCACAAAGACAAGATTCTCAGAATAATGCTGCTGCCACCCTCTCAATTCTGCATTAAGAATAGACTAAAACCAATTTTCAGACTTAGAAGTCTGGCATCTCTGAATAGATCTTTCATGGAATTAGACCAAGAGCTATACAGCTTCAAAAATATTTTTATCCCCTTTTTTATGTGCCTTTTTTAAATTCAGGGTCATGTGTGCAGGAATTATCTGCACTCATGAATCTTATTTAGTAAAAATGAATGCTAGCATTCATACATCATCATCACTTCAGAAAGAGAGATGAAGGAAAACACCATCTATCTTTGCCTGTAACAGTGAAAAATCACAGGATTTAACCCAACTAGTGCTGCTCATAGAGGTGATTGTACCTGGCTAGAACTTATGATTTCTAGCTGGCTTTGTTCTCAGAAACAACTGAATCACTTCACAGAAACTTTTGCAAATCAGTCAGAACATATGCAGCATGGAAAACTCCAGCTAAAACTGTTACAGCTTGAGAAAGTCTCATTCTTAAAGGGTATTACAGTGGGAAGTGTTGAACAGTTAATCTGGATGTGAATTCCTATATACAGATATCTGCCACTTTTTAGATAGAAAAATTGTGATTAAACTCATTTATTAAATCAACAATTCTAACAAAAAACCCAACAAAACAACTTCAATTTTATTGTACTTCCCACTTATTTTTTAATATAACACCTATCCTTTAGGAAATATCACATCTGCAATGAATTAAACCACAGACCTTTCATCTCAAACTGCTTTGAAATGTTGCTCAGTAAACCCACTAGAGTTTGTTTTTCCAATGAAGAAAGATTTCTTCACTCCTTCTTCACAATGTAAGTGTACCATGTGGTTTGCATTTGCTGCTTCTTCAAAACAGTTTTCCCAAAGCTCACACTGTTTGATTGCATTTTCAGTTAAGAGGAGCTAAAATCCAAAATGCAGTGAGACAAATTTGAACTGACAAGGGGAAGGGGGATGTTACATTCACCCTGTACTTACATAGAGTTCTATTCGCTTTGTGCCATGTTAGTATAGAATTTAAATTTCAATATAAACCAAGGTATATTTCTTCAAAAACAATCAGAAATTATCAAACTCACAGGCTGGCAACCCACACCTCTAAGGGAGTGGAAGGCCAGATGACAGAGCAGCAGCTTCAGATAACCTAATACACAAAACAGCACACTAACAGGAAAATAAAGCTTTCGAGCTCCATGGGTAGAATTAATCTTACCTATGAAGGATGCTGAAATAGAACCATTTGAAATGCATCTATCACTTATTAACAAAGATTAATTAGCAGAGAAGAGATTTCCAAAATCATTTCAACTCTGACATGGTCTAGTAGTGCCAAATTACATCTGGCATCCTGAACTAGCTCTTCCAGCAAAAGAATATATAAATGCTATTAAAGAAGAATTCATACAAAACTAGTCTTTGCCTGTAAATAGCAATATGAATGTCCTTTTAATCAAATCTGTTTCCCTTCATAGGAAGGGATATTGCATGGTAAAATGAGGTAGACTGAAGACACTTTACCACACAACCATGAATTATAGAATCATAGAATCATAGAATAGTTAGGATTGGAAAGGACCTCAAGATCATCTAGTTGCACACACACAGACACACATGCATATATATACTGAACAGCATATATATGTGGGTTGAAATACTGATGAATTGCAAAACCTCTACTGAAATAAGTAGAGCACAGATTTCACTTGCAATATGCAGGGCATGACAGAGTGCCCACAGAGCAGAATTTGCTTCATTATGAAAGAGGTAGAACTTGATCACCCAACAGCTTACGCCAGTGTCTTGGCAGTTATTCATGTGGAGGTTCTAACACTAAAATCTCATCTTTAATTTCAGAAAAATCCACAGTCATAAAATAATGCTCCTACAAAGAGTCAACAGAAACTGATGAGCACTGGGGACCCAAGGCTTCAGTCTGATCTTCAATAATCTATCTTCAATATTCTTACTGAAAGATAGATGAAGAGTAGGTACAAGAGCCTGAAAGTAAAGAAAGGCCAGAACATTCTTAAAGTTGAAGTGGATTTGAACCACTGTTAGCTTGATTCAATATACAAAGCTGAGAGATCTATTAAGGGTCTAGATCAGGATCCAAAACCCTACAGACACTCAGAACTGTAGATTCAAATCCAATCTTACATATTTGTGCTACTGACAAAAGTGGATCTTTATCTTCTTCCCAAATGAAATAAAAACATTGTGAGTACTCTTCAAATAAATAATTTGCATTTTGTGACTTCCCTGAACCATATTGCCTAAAGGCACGATCTTTACCTCAGACCAGTTCTGACATTACTGCACTACATGATCATGTTTAAATGTCATCTGATGATTTCTATTAAAGTGTCACAGTTTCATCACTCAGCTAATTTAATTCTAAATGAATCTGCAAAACCAAGACTAAAGTTCAATGGAAGCCTGAAGCTTAGAGGACTTGTGAAGCTTTGAGCCTGAAATACAGCAATACCCAACTTTATTATGTTACACATTTAGTCAAAGAACCATAGATTCATGGTGTTGCCTTGGTTATTTCACGGATTAGAGTAAGACCTTCCAGATGGGCATTGCACTGTAGGTACTTCTGATCAGCATTTGTCTTTCAAGACTGGTCAGCATCCTCCTTTCATCTCCACACTGCTTGTGACATCCCAAAGGAAAAAAGGGAATATACTAATTCCATTATGTTTCACACAATTCCTTCTACTAGTTTGCTGACATTCCAAAGCACAACACATTAGCTTATGGTATCAATATGAAAATATGATTAATTAGCACCTGCAGTTAATTGCTGAGTACCAACACGCAATACTGATCTTTTATCAGTGTGGTTTTCCCCTGGGTAAAAATGAAGCAGTAATAATTCACATTACTGTCTAATCTGCTGCAGGTATTATTTTAAAAAGAACTTGCAAAGAAGAACGTTTTTTCTACCCACATCATAACAAAAAGGCAATCAGGAGCTATGGCTGTTCCCATTTTACAAATGAACAAATTCAGTCTGAGAGGTTACCTAAGCATTCACATCTGCACACAGAGCTAGAGAAAAATCCTACTTTGAATTTCTTGCTCCTTCCACTGAAATATCCCTTTTCTTGCTGAGATGTGACATGAGGGCATGCAAAACAAATACCTGCAAAGGGAGCTGCAGATTTCTGAATTTTTAAAGAGACTTCCTTCTGGAATTGTCAATGGGATGATTATGAACAACAGAAGCACAAAGACATTTAAAACAGCATGAGCTCAACAGCATCTCTCATAAAAGCCTCTTTTTGAACACCTACAAAAGATGGAAAATTTGACAGTCACTCTGCCAAAGAAAACACAATTTATTATTTGGTTTCTTTTTTTAAGTAGTAAACTTTGTCATCTAAAAAGACTAAGCTTTGAAGATACACAATGAAGACATAACAGGATAGACACAAGTGACCTGGTCAAGAATAATCACAAACTCATGTAATGTCACATCAGCTTTTCCAAGAGGCACAGGCTTTACATGTGTGTTACGCATGCGCAGCTCCCTTTGGCTACTTGTGCCAAAGTGTGTCACATAGAAATTCACTGAACAAGCATTTTATAGCACTGATGCCACCGCCAGAAAATGTGGTGTCTTTTCTAGTTGTGCTACCCATATGCTGGATGACTCAAGTCCAAATCCCAAATTAAAGCCACACACAGGGAAGCATCTTCTCCATCTAAATAGTTCAATACTGCACACCTGGAGGTGTGAAACACATCATCGAGATTCAGAGTACCCACCAAAAGAGCAAAGCACCTAAGAAATAAATCCTAAATTAAACTTGTTATTAAAAATGCAGAAATGTGAGGAACAACAATATATAGTTATGTAGAAGTGTGACAAAGGTGCAATACAACTTACTCCTCTACACATTTTTACACACATCTGTTGCAAAACTGAAACCCTCCTGAGTTTTCAGGCTAATACTACTCACAGGGAGGTATTCACCCTTACTAAGGGCAGCCAAATTCAATCTCTCTTCCCTGATGTTCTGATCAGTGAAAATTAACAGGTACTGAGAAGTCAATACTGTATTATCTTCCCCACAGTAGTTACTTATTATATTTGCTACTCTATTTCATGCCAGCAGAGTGATAGGTCATCTGATTCTACAGAGCAAAAACACACATTCTGGCTCTCTCTACAGAGATGAAATTTAAAACAGAAAAAGACACCATATCAAGTGGTGTTTAAAAAAAAACAAAAGATTAATAAAGCACGATTACTTTCTCTACCAGCACATACACACCACCCACCCATCAGGCAAGTGCTGGAGGTGTCTGTAACACCCCAGTAAGTACAGCCCAGTGTTCAGTCAGCTTTCACTGTCCCACCACAGCTCTAATAGTATTGTACAATGATTGAGAGAATAATTCAGCTGCAGAAAACAAGATTAAAATAATTAAGTCAGAAACAGTTGGGCCTGACTCTGCACCCACTGATGGCAACAGGAAGGTCTACCTGGTTACAATGGGCATTGGAGCAGGAGACATTACAGTAGGCCTGCACCCCACCCATCCACCTCTATTTCTCCTCCACATACAACACATAACTACTGTAGGAATGCACTCTGCATTCCAGGCTCTGACCAAAACACCCACACTCTATCAGCTATGTACTTCTATATGCATTTTGCTCAAGACTGAATCCTTTTTTTCCAATCAACACATGACTGCAATCACAAGGATTTCACACTGGACACAGATGGTCACTGATCTACAGCTGGTCACTGTCCCTACCACAGCTCTTACGCTATACCCAGGTCAGACTTCTGCATTAAAGATCTGTAATTGCAAGAAAGTAGAGCTCATCATGACATGGCATGTGCCTTTATGAAACCTTGTTGTAAGGACACATCAAGTCTTTCCTTGTCATAAGCAAATTCATTCTTCCCAATGCTGCTAACTTCACATCCCATCAGATCAACCATGGAATATTTTCTCAGGACTCTCACAAGTCTCCTCCTGCCAAGTTTCACTGGGATATCTTCTCTAAGAAGAGGTCAGCAACGCTTCCTAAACAAAGGAGAATCCACAGCTTCCCCCCCTCCACCAGCTCTGTTCTTGTAAACCACTGAACTCCTGGCTGAAGTTCTGGAAAAGAGAAAAATGTATTGAATCTGAGGCAGATGCTTGGCATGGAGTACTCTAGCTCAAACAGTTAATGGAATGGTGAGGGAATTTATACTAAATTAAACCCAAACTCTTTTAACAGCAGTTCTAATTAGAAGCAGTGCTACTAATCCTGTTTGTAATAATAGTGCAAGAAAGTTGGGGGTTTGGGCACTTTTTTATTGGGGATAGTGGGTGGGAGTAGTGGTGACAACGTGCATTTGGTTTGAATAAAGAAAAATAGTTTTATCTTAGGCATCAAAAAGTGCATTCTACCTGGAACACATTCTACTATGGGAAAGGACAATACATTAACGTAAGCCTCACTTTTATGTGTTCAAAATGGTACAGAATCAGCAGAATAAGAAAAACACACCCAATACAGAAATCAAAGCTGCATCATTTACCAAGTGCTTCTCATGTTCTCTAACCTCTCAGTGTTTAATATCCTGCATATACACATAATGTAATATATAATGCAAGCAACTCCCATAACAATCTTTTCTACTGTATTGTCCCAGGAACAAATTAAAGCCATACCACTGTAAGTGCTAGGCTGCAGGACCATGCTTGTTTAAGCTGTCTCTCCACCAGTGGGCCCATCCTCTTCTTGCTTATACAAGCATTAAGTTGATCCCAAGGGGATAGAAACTTACCCTTTGTAAAATCATTTTAAAAATAAAGTATTTTATGGGTTTTATCTGCCTGAAGCAGCTTACAGAGGAATTAGAAGCACGCCAGAGTTGGCACAAAAAGAGGGTTGCTCAGTTTGGGAGGGGGCAGAAACCTGCAGCATCAATTTACACTGGCTCAAGCTGGAAAGGAACTGCACCCTCAGGCAATACAACTGTTGGGAAAATGGAACTTCAGAAGGACAGAAAGTACCATTTCAAAGTTTTCTTTCATTCTTAATCAGAAGAAGTAAAAAACGTTGTCTAATGTTAAAATGCTTTTCAGAAGTCATTTGGAGTGACAAATCTTTCCATAGCAGATACAAAGAGCTGATTAATTTGTGTGATATCCAAACAATATTATAGAAAAATGCTAACAATGTGCTCCATAGAGTATCTACACTTTCATTATTTTGTATCTGCATCCATCTGCCAGAAGTCACAGTGATAAATTTCACATGAAACTAACACAAAGTATACTATTTTAGTAAATTCTAAACGCAAGCACAATTTAAAAGTAGATTGTTTTGGAAACTGAATCAGTTTCACAAATATTTTCAGATTTAGAACTGCTTAAAAATTTTACCAAGAAAAAAAGCACAGCAATTATGCAAATAATACAACATTAGATGTATTGCTGGATGTATTTCAACATCCAGACTCTGTGATTATATGTTGCAGTTAACAAGCAGAATCTAATGGACCAACCCCTTTGTTGCATCAGTATCGTGGGATATCAGTTTACCTTTTATTTACCTCAGATTTCCTCTTCATGCACAAAGAACCGACTTTTACATGTGCTCAGGAGACCATAAAGTCTTTTTTTTTCTAGCCAAAAGCATAAACTTTTTACAAAGTCTCTTTTTTTGTTTTTATAATTAAGTAAAGCTTCCCCTCCACCCTCCTCTTTACATTCTTATTTAACTTGAAAGTTTCCATCTAAATGTCAAATTCTTAACCACTGTTTTGGGGATTAGCGTTTGTTTCATAGCACTGAAAAGGGCAATTCATTTACAGTCTCCCCTTGCAGCAGGTTTGTGTTTCCTGATCTTAAAGAGGAACATACAAATAAAAAGCACCAAATGCAGAAATTCTTCACACTCTCCTCCTATAAAATTACAGAAACTTTATAACAACTGTAGAAGAAAATGGAAAATATTGTGTGAGAAGAAACAAATAACATAAAAGGTTTTTGACCTTCCACATGACACTTGTTACACTAGCAGATGGTAAAATCAGATTAAATTCATACTGCAGTATATAAGTGTCCACTTAAGGAGACTAGTCTAGCTATTCATGTCTGTCAAGCTGCTAAAGCTGCACACTTGTAAATTAATGTTTTTGATAATGAGAGTGCAACTGCAATTAGTATGATCTGTGTTAGTCAAGCAAAAGAAGTGCCAAAAAAGGTTGTTTCCAAGCACAAAGTTACTGACCTAGGCTGTGAGCGATGCAATAGTAACACATTAGCACACTTCTTAAGTGTAGTGGCAAAGAACCACTTAGTCAAAAGGTACTTCCCTAAAGAAAAGTTCACCTAGTTGACCAGCCCTGCAAAGGTGCCTGCAATTTTAGTGATGGGGATGACACTTTGTTTATGGAATTCAAGCCCAACAGATTAATATGCTTTGGAACAGTAAAGAAAATAGAAGAGTAGACTCAATGGGTCATTTCACTAGATACAGTTGAAAAGAAAAATGGTGACCTGAGGCTGTGTATTGACCCAAAAAAATGTGAACAAATAGATAAAGAGAGAGTATTTCCATTTGCTAACTAAAACAGACACACAGGCACTACTGGACTGAAATCATTTCCAAAGCTAGATGCATCCGCAGGCTTTTACCAGATACCTCTAAGTGAGGAGACTGCAGAAGCTATGAACTTTGAATGCACCATTTGTCCGTCCCTGTTTCAAAGGGGTCACATCTGTCACTAGAGCCTGAGCCAGTCCACAGAACACAAAACAGTACAACTGCTTGAAGAGCTGAACACTGTGAAACTGTTTTGCCAGGGTACTGAGTCTGTAAGGAAGACTGAATAAAATATAAAGGACTCAGGCCTGTAAGAGCAAGTCAGGACATGAGTTTGAGCTAGACGAAAGCAAGTTTCCTGTCCAGAAAGTTACTGTTTATCACTATGAAGGACAGAGCACTCAAATTTCAATCAACCACCTTAAAAGTTAACACCTTACAGCATCACAAAATATTGCTTGTATTTGTATCACTGTCGTATTTAGGTATTAAGCAAACAAAATGGCCTCACTGTACAAAGTGATCAAACCAGGATCAAGTCTCTCACCAATGAAATGATAATCATAATGAATGAGACAGGGACAGAAAGAGGGAAATGACTGATGAAAACAGCAAGACAGTGGTATTCCTGGCAGCAGAAACAAGGTCTAATTTCTGCTACACAGCTTTCCTTTCACTAAACCCACTTTCCTTTTTGGTATCTAATTTACCTAGGATACAGTAAATGCCTCCTTCAAACTAAGGGAGAAGTGTTATTTTAAGTCACCCATAATATGAGGGTTTTTTTCTCTCACAGCCTCCTTTTACCTTTTTAACATTTATATTAGATGATTATCAATTACTGTCTTTACATGCTTTAGCTCTCTCAACTTGTTGTCCTTTCACTTTTACATCTTTAAACATAAGATGTTTTTTTGTCTCTCTCAGAACAGCTAGGACACATCTAGTGGAGCCTGCCAGATGTGAACTACTGCCAAGACTCAGTGTGGCAGCACAAACTTGCATGCAGCATCTGAGTAAATTGAAGGGCTTACACCAAAGCCTTGAAGAAAACTGAGATTCAGCACAACAAATCTCTGATGTCTCTCCAATGGCATGATCATAATCTGAAGATTTCAAACTTTAATTACCTTGTTTGTCTCTTGACTAAATGCCTTAAACAGGCATGCTCTAACCGCAGGTACTAACCATGGCTCAGACATTCACTGCAGAGGGGGCATTATCTTGTAAACTACCCAGGAAAGTTTGTATACTAAGACTGCTAGAAAATCTGCCATTATTAATAGAGTTTTAGCTTATAAGCCACCTTTCCAGTGATGCTGAACTACTGATTTGACAGTACAGTTAAAAAAGAAAAATGCAGAACTAAATCCCAATTCTCAATAAAATCCCCATCCTTTCATCTCAGTGAAAATAGTTTGTCAATACTAATATTTAGCCATTTAGGAAAACACAGTGGTGTGCTATTATACATAGCACACATACATATACATGTCTTTTTATACAAATACTTAGTTCCTCACTTCAAAAACCAGACACATATTTATGCAGTAGAAATGCAATTACAGGTATGGCGTTTTATATTAGAATTACACATTTAGAAGCATTCTTGAAGAGACATTTATAATACAACTGCCAAGTATTTTACTAGGTAAGTGCAGTGTCTAATAAACTTTCAGATTTACTACCAAATATGTGAAAAAGTAAATAACAATACTAATAACACAATCTCCATGTTGAAAGTATTATATCCAAAAGAGATTACCCACTTAAAAAACTCCATATAGTTATAATTTCACATAATGCAGGTTTCCGCTGTGTTCTTAGCTAGCACTAACACGATGAAATGAAGAAAGAAAAATTAGGAAGTTTTCCATAGCACTAGGGTATGTCATGATACTGAACTGTCAAAATAAGATATATAAAACAAAATGTTACTGCTTAAACAAATTAAAACGGAAATGAAATTATATTCAAAATAAAGAGTTGCAATCAGTTTCCACATCAGTGTATCTAAAACAAGGCCATATCACGCAATTGTGGCACAAAGAAGAGCAGGTGCTATATCAACCTATGGATGCACAACTATGTTTGCATTTGTGTTCAAACACTACTTCAGTACCTACAATTCTGGTAACTCCAAATACCTTTAACATCTGCTCATGTTCAATACTTCCTTGCACATGCATGCACCTTGTGCAAACAAATCAATCTTTTAGCTGTGCATCATTAAACACTTTTTTCAGACTCATTAGATTCTTCACTTCCAGTTTCTATGATAGTTACAATTCACAGCTAATCTGACACTGAGGATTCTCAGTAATCTGTGTATTATACAATAAAGTAAATCTGTACACTTGTGTTCACATTTAAGCTTTGATTCAATAAAACAACTAAAAATCTCACTTCAAGCTCATGAATACTTCCTATTGGCTATAAAGAGGCTTAAGCATATGCATTAGCACTTGCTGAAAAGAGGTCATTTCCTGAAAGGAATATATATACATTTGGGATTTACTTATGTAAATATGATTTCACACACGCACTCTCCACCTAGGGAACAGACATCCAATAACTGGTATGTGAAACATGTGCTTGCACCTAAATCCAAAAGCACTTTTGCACACTGACTTTTTATACACCCTGGTCTGACTAGAGGCATGGCTTAAATTAAATGCCAAGCTTCTTTCTTGAGGTTGAATGAATTAGCATTATTGGCCAGATAATAACCACAGCATAATGGAACACTGAAGCCTAAGGCAACATTTCAGGAGAATTTTCTTAGACAATCAGGCCTGATAGGAGATGCTAATGAGTTCCGAGAAGTAAATATAGCTCTTTAAATAGCAAATGACAACTTGTCTATAATAGTAAGTTTCTCAGCACATTTACAAACGTTTTCGCTTGCAAGCTATAAAGTGACTTTCATTTAGTTGGACTTTAGCTCTCAAGAACAATCGCTATCCTAACATGCCAACAAAAAGACTGCAAATACACAAGGGGAGCACAAATGAAATGCTTGTTAAGGCCTCACAAGGAAACCATACAAACACCTTATTTAATAAGTTTAATTAACCAGCTCTTTTCAAAATCATACTGTGCCCAGCAATGCTGAGAAGCAAATTCCCTGCTCAGAAGCTCTGCTTTTCTTCCCTCAAGTAATATTTTCTCTTTCATTCTCCTAGAGCACAGCCCAGAACCCCCCAGCAGCTGCTGGAGCAGTGGCAGCGCTACTGACTTTCTTTTTTACAGCCAGGGTTAATGCTGACCCAGGTTCCAGCACTGAGAAAGGGTTTAATGAGGTTGGGTTGTTTATAACCTCGCACCGTAGCACTTTATCCCGCCCTTAAGAAGTGGCATAACCTATGTATTCCTTTTATAAAAACATTTTTCATATAGAAAATGCCCATATATCAGTGTCTAACTCAATATATTGAGTCTAATGCAGATGCTTCATGGAGAGGATGCATTTGTGACTGTCAAAGCCGCATGGCAGACGAGACATGCTGGCCCAAGAAAACACCAGACCCTCTTTGCAAGTCTTAATCTTGTGCAGTCTCTGAAGGTGAGCACAAAGCTAATATAATTCTCACCTCCAGGCTGCAGCAATCAAAATAGAAATCCATATTTTAGACTCCTCACATCAGCACTTTCAGAACATACCGAGTCACTGGGATGTCCATTAATTTTAATGTACTATTATTGAAATGACCAGCATTAAGAGGCCATGCAATTTTCTGCCAAGTACTTTGTTTTCCCTACCGATCAGGGTGAGAAAAGTCCCGTTATGAATTGCTACTGATTCTGCCCTTGATCCACTCTTGAGATACTTCTCTATATCTCACGCCTGCCTCTACAATCAACTACCCTGGGAGAGAGGTTGGCAAGACTGACCAGACTGAACAATGAAGAGTCTTTTATTAGTAATCTTCTTATGACAGTCAAACAGCACCGCTAATACCAGCAGGATAAAAGGCATATTTATTTATTTTTATCCCTAGGGATGGCAACAGAGTAAGAATTGCAGAGAGCTTAACAAGTTCCCACCCCCAGCCCCTAAAAGGGTCATGCTTTTAGAAAATACCCACAACTATCATGGTCTCAGCAAGAAAACAGTGTAGGGAATGGCAATCACCTGCTATTCTGCACAGAAAACCCTGTTTGGATCATGCACAGTTTACACCCATGAGTCACTTTAAATGAGATCTGCCTTTGTCAAAGGGACCCTTTGATCAGAGAAGTTCAGCGATGAGAAAAAACAGCAGACCGTTCTAATGACCCCTCCGCTAAGACAAACCTGTTCCTCAACTCTCCCTTTAATCAAGATAACACGAATCTTGTCCTGTCCACGTAACAGGGCTTCTATTCAGCTACCAACGCACAACTCCAATTTAATTTAAAGGACGGTATTCCTAAACGCTGTCGCTGTATTCCTGGTGCCTCTTACAGCTCCCCATATTCCATTCCAAGCTGCGACTGGGACACCCTTCTCCCACAGAGATCCTCTTAACACAACGCAATAATTAAGATGCATTCGTTAACACCATCACTTTTGAGGCAGAAAGAAAGGAAACTTTCCCCGGTTTTTAGTCGAATGCAAGCTTGTGAGGTTTCCTACCATTCAAATAAACATGAGAGAAAAACGGGGATGAGGGGAAGGACATCGTAAAACGTCAGAGAAAGCAGAAGGATTTCAAAGAAGAGGCAGCGGGGAAAGCCGGAGGCACAAGTACTTCAGTTCACACGCGCTATGGTAGAGAACGAGCCGCTTGCTTCGGAACGAGTTCCAGAGTTCCAGCCGCAGCCTGAAGCTGCGGAGCAGCGCCCGCGATCAACTGGTGCCTCCGCTGCTCGCCCCAGCCCAGCGCCGGCCGCCCCCCGCCCGGCCCCAGCCACAAGTGCCGCTCCGCTTACCTCCCCCGAGCAGGGCTCCGAGCAGCAGGCTGACAGCCGGGCAGCAGCGGCCCCCACCGCGGCCGGCCCCCGCCATGCTGAGGAGCGGGGGACAGGTCCCGGGGCGGCTCCGGGCTCTCCGCCGATGCCGCTAGCTCTGCCGGTCCGCCGCCGCCTGCGGCCGCTCCATCGCCGCGCCTCGCACGGAACACCTCGCTCCGGAGAGCCGCTCAGCCCCGCGGAGGGCTCCTGCCCATGCCGGCTGCTCTCCTTCCTCAGCACCGCACGTCCGCCTCTTCTCCCCTCAGCACCCTGCGCTAGCGCCGCGGCCCGGGGGGGCAGCGCCCATGGTGGGAGGGTCTCAGGGATGCCCTGCTCCCCGGAGCAAAACTTTTCCAGCGGCGGGGAAAGGTCCGGGGCCGGCGGCGGTGGCTCGTCCGGCTCAACCCGAGCGCCCTCCGTGCGGCTGCGGCTCCGGCTCCGGCTCCGCTTCTCGGTGCCTTTATCTCGGTGCCGGCGGCGGCCGCGCACACACACACACACACACACACGGCCCCTCTGAAGGGGGAGCGCTGAGCGCGAGCCGCGGCCGTTGGCGCTCCGGAGGGAGGGGGCGGTCGGGGGGAGCGGTACCTCCTGCGGCCGCAGCGAGGGCGGGAAGCGCTGAGGGGACGGGCAGCGGCTGCAGGCGGAGGTGAGAGCACCGCGGATGGGGATGGGGATGGGGAGGGAGGGGAGGCCGTGGGCAGAGCGAGGCGGAGGGAGGGGAGCCCTGCGGTGGGTGCGAGATGGGCAGGGTCGGGGTGGAGACGGAGAGGGGAGATGGAGTGAGGGAGGGGTGGCCCTGAGGAGTCACTGCCCCCCGGCAAGCAGAGCCAGCACTGAGCCCACCACCCTACTGCTGCGCCGGTAAGTTCCCATGTAGAGAAACACGTATTAGAAACAGCCAAAGAAGAGAGCCTTGCTGAAACGCGAGACTTATTGTGTGCATGTGCTTCCCTCCAGAGGGAAGCCCACTGCAAGCCCTAAACCGAAGAAAATAGCTTCACGCACCTGTATCACTCATCTATAGCCTTCCCATTGCCTCCTCTTGGTTCTTCTCTTCCTTTTGCACACTCACTTGGTTTTGCGTGGCAAAAAAATGCACATATCTGTGGCCCAGCAACAAACATACTTTTAACAATCTTTGGCATACAGCAAGCAAGGTGCAGTTTAGTAAAGTATTGAGTATTTGAAGTATTTCAGTGTAAGTAGCACTGAGTGCAGAAACTAACCAGGGAAACAACACCTCAGTCTGACAAAGCAATGCCTTAAAACGGTGATTTCTTTTACAACCTTCTGCTTTCACCCTGAGAAATTAGGCTCTGATCCTTCAGGTAAATACAGCCAGTCCTCTATGGGTAGCTAATCAACCAAAATTAGTGAGGTTCTCTTATCTGGGGTGTTACTGAAGCAGGTGTTAAAGTGTATTATTAGATATTACCCTAAATAAAAGGAATGAAACGTATTTTGGCTGATTTTAGGAACATCACACAAGATGTTATTTCCAGTTTGATAGTCCAGGTCAAGAAAGACTCCTTTAATAGAGAGATTTCTGAGGGGGAATTGCAGAGACCTTTGTCAGGAATATGGTTTGTACTGTCATGGTTTACTTGATTTTACTGTTAGTAGAAGCTAATTCAAATGTTGCAAAAGTAGAAAGGATATCATATGGATGTGATTTTAACATATTTTGTCTCACAAAAGCATAAAGGAGCATTTCTCAGTGAAATGTGTAACACCTGTAGTCTCTTCTGCTTGATTGTTAATTATGCTGGACAACTACAGACACCTGTTAGTTGACTTTAAATATAAGAATTCAGCAGTCAACAGTAAAACACAGCAGCTAACAAGTATTTATATCCCACACTTGAATTTTGTGATGTGTCTATGTAATTTGTCTGATTTACAAGAGAAAGCAGATACACTGAAGGCAAATGCTGTTCTTTCCAAGGCAACTTTTACTAAGGGACCAAACCGCAATCCTGTCGCCATTTGTAAACTGCCGACATTTGTCTTCTTTGAATTGTGAAGAAAATTTCAGTGTGATCCAAGTTAGATGGGATATGAGATTATTGGGATATACTGACAAGTAGGATATGTCTGTTACTTCTGTAACATGCTCTGAAGAAAGTTTTGGAAGTTGCACATGGAAACCATTGGCAAAGACTTTCGTGGATAAGAGGTGGAAGTAAGATAACAAGGTAGTATATATGGTAAAGAAGTCTGTACAGAATAGGTGATGCTACAGCTATTCTTATTCCTTTGAAATTTTATTTCTAGTTGTTGTAGGTACAATATTTCAGTACCAGGATTTTCAGTAGAATCTGTGCCCATGGTTTGTTTATGCTAACATTTTCAAATGAAACCAGAGGAGTTAAATACAGAAATCACACTTAAATTAAAAAAATTGGGCTTAACTTCTTTCTTAATACATTTATAATGAAAATATGAGTTGCTGTGAGCAATATATAACAGCATAAGTAACACCAAGCAGAAAAACAGAGAGGATGTGATTATTTAGCACTATGTTTATACTCAAAGATGCATGTAACTTGTTCTCTGTTGTTGTTTGCCTTGTATTGTTATCCTTGGCGCTATATCATGTAAGTGACTCTGTCTTTCAGTACAACCTTAAACAAGTCATCTACTCAATCCCTCAATGTCCTTATATATATAATGGGATAATGACACCAAATAGTTTCATCAAGTACATGGAAAAAAGCTACACATACATTCTACCATACTATAAAATTACTAGAACTAGGTGAATAAGTAGCTTTCTCCTTTAGTATATGCCTCTCTGCTCAGTCATTTATAATTATTCAGTATTACACTTTTCTTAACTCATTTTCTTCAAATATAGAATTTAAAATCCTTGGAATGTGATTGTGGCCAGTTCATAGTAAGGGTCGCTGCCAAAACTGATTTCTGTACTGTTCCATGTATATGGAACAATATTCCATATTCCAAGATAAAAAAGGGAGAGTGGTGCACCCCAAATTCTGCTGGAAATCTGAGGTCACATAAAGGAATAGAGTGAAAAAATGTTTTGTGCCACCCTTGTACCTGGGTGCATTATCATCTCTCTTCTGTCTTCTATTCCTTGTTTTGCAGTTAGGAGCATTGCCATTTAAAGTGATTTTATTATGCTTCACTGTCAGCATTTATCCTTGAAATAAAGGTATAACGTTGTATCTCTTAGAGTCATTTATTTGTGCTGCATGCAGACAGCAGAGCATGGGTTTATATTCCTTACACCTGAAATGAATTTTCCTACCATAGTGCCTGGCATTGTCATCTTTTTGGCTGACAAATATTTTTAACAAGGACTTAGGATCACACGATACCATTATTTGCAAGACGAGCCAGCTCACGTAGTCATTGTGGTCTTCCCTACTTATTGTACTCATGACTGTAAGCGATGTATGCAGTATGTATCTACTACATGGCTCAAATACTTGCATACCCTTCAGGTTTTGATCTGAAGATCTGGCTTTTCGACCAGAAGACAGCTTTCAAAACACAACTGAATACATAAAAAACCTAGTTATGATATTCAAATCACTGATATCAAAGGGACTAAATCTGTGGCCTTCTGTCCTACCATTCAACACTGCTACCAAAATGAGGTTTAGTAACATACGGAAAACATCTTTCCTCTGACTCCTCCCTTTGCCAAATTTATCAATGAGAAGCTTCATGGAAACAGGGCCAGGAAAACAGCTCAGGGTAAAGGGCGTATCATTTAAAATGGGGCATTTGATTAAAAGCATATAGAGATCTGTAAATCTTTTCAACATTTTAATTTCTGGTTCCAAAAGCTTCACCATATACATCAGCTTTAGGAAGGTCATGCCATTGGCTACATGCAATTTAATCTTCTGCACTTATGTAAAAAAAATGAAAATGACTCTATGTGCATGCAAAAGTTTTTCCAACATTTTCAATGACTGAAATTTTTTAAGAATCAGATCTTTCTTCTTCAGTTTGCTAAGAATCTCTATAATATTACTAGCTGCACTGAATCAGGCCAGAGGCTCACCTAGATTGTTTCTGTCAGTGACCGAAACTGGATGCCTTGGCAAGAGAACAATAGGGCAAGTGTGCAGTGAAAGTCCTTTCCCAGGGGCTGAAGATTTGAAGCTCAGAGAATTCCAGAAGTCACAAGTGTATTTTTGTCTTCGGTGGATTTCTCTCACCTGAATTTCTCTGATTTTTTTTGAGCCCATCTATGGTTTTGAGCATCTGCAAACGTGGTGTCTGTTCTAAGGCCAAATACCTTATATACTTTATACATAAACACTGTATTTTTTTTCATATGTAAACAATGTATGTGTTTTTATACATAAAAAATGGTGACATGTTCCTTATCTTTTTGAATTACAAAACTGTGATAACTATATTATAATTGCAATATTTTCAAGATGTCCACACTTGTAGAAAATATTCCAATTACCAGTAGCATTTAGGACTATTCACTTCCAGAGAAATAAAATGCAAATATAACTTCATCATTTGTGGGGAGCAAATGTGAGCAGAGCCAAGACTAAGTATTTGTTTTCATATATAGATCACTAAAATACCTGATTTTTCCATCTGTAATGTTTATTCTCTTTGTTTCTCTGTTTTATCCAAGTATTATGACCTGATACTACATACTCTTAGGAAGGACCATAATGAGCTAATAATGATTTCTAGTTTCTATTGCCATAGAATTCTGTAAACAATAATGCCTGTGTCTTATATAGAGTTTTTTACATGTATGTACTGTAGCATTTGCATATATGGATAACCTCTGGAACAATTAATCCACAAGTGTTTCTGATCCTTCTTATTCCTTCTGTCATATCTGCATGGATAAAGTGAAGTAGGTCAAGATGTCTTGGTAAGCTTTAAATATGTATGCCATGAATCGCTCCAGTATTTTTTCTGCAGTGTGAATTAGTTGTCTTAATATGTATGTACTTACTTATGAAACAAAAATTCTCTCAGAAACAGTGCATTTCAAAGGTATTTGTCACTTTACTTACTTCATATTTTGATTTGCTTGAAGTTAAAGCTTTGAAATACTCAAGACACATCTGTTGCAGGTTGCATTCTGAAAAGGGATAGCTACTTCAAAGTGCTGTGCCCAAGATAAATTGCTAATCCCAGTGAACTCTGTGACACTTAGCTTGAGTTCAACCATTACTTTAAACACATGGTAACAATTATTAGACCTTAAAGTTGTATTCCACATACCAGATCTGTTGTGACTGTACACAAAAATATGGCATTAATCTATGTTCCCGAACAATTGTAACCGACATTACAGCATTTGAACAGGAGTTAAGAGAAATGCCTTTTAAGCTCTAAGTTCTTGTGAGTGGAGGTTTTTGTAAGCTTTGGAACCCCAGGGAGCTTTTCCAGCCTGGCTCTGGCTTTGTGGAAGGCCAGTGATTATTCCATTTGCAGTGCGAGCAGTGCCCCCTCGCGCATCAGCTGCTGCTTCCAGCATCTTGCCGGAGGGAGCAGCAGGAGCAGAAGGTAGGCTTGCAATTCCTTCCAGTGCATCTGGTACTCAAGAGCAATAGGAAAGCGCCAAGTCTCATTAATGTAGCATACAGATAAACAGTTTTCATATCATTCTATGATCATGATGGATTATTTGGTCATAACAAGCATATTATCCTTGCTTAATGAATGGAACATGCTATTTCTTCCTAGCCATTGTCAGTCTTTGATACAGTACAATTAGCAGAGGTTCTCATTTAATTACCTAGCATAATAGGACCTGAAATGCTGAAATTCAATCTTTCATGCAACTACTGCTTTTCAACAGTTCCCTAGGCTAATGAGGATAATGTTCCAACCTAATGCATATATATTATTTATAAAGAATATGTTGCAAAACAAATACAGTCTTACAGGAGTATAATTCTTCAGATTACTTTAGGAGCTGTTTGATTACTGTGTCCAATAACTTGTAAATTGGTGAAGATGCAATTAAATGTCCTGCTTAAAAATTAATAGTGATCTAGGAAGGAATAGGAACTTTTAGATGTTACTTCTGCCTGGGTTGTTTTTTTTTAGTTTCCCAATCAAATGAAGGAAACTGACAACAAGTAGATTTCTCACAACATTTTAGATATAGCTGTAGTTATAATAATAATAATGCTGAATGTTGACTCTCATTTCTGTTAGGACAGATTATATTAATGAAAAAAAACAAAACTAAACACCAGCAAAACCCACAAACATAAACAAACAAGAAACCTCAACAGAACTAGGGAAGCATTAAAAAAAAGGCAGTTTAGGTACCTAACAGATTAATATAGGTATCAGGTGGTGATCACAAAAGGGTGATCAGGTATTGCAAAAGGCTGCTCAGGGAAATAGTGGAATAATGGTCCTTGGAAGTGTTCAAAAACTGTGTAGATGAAGCTGTTAGTGACATGGTTTAGTGGTGGACTTGGCAGAGCTGGGGGTAAAGGCTGGACTTGATGATCTTAAAGGTCTTTTCCAACCTGGTTGATGCTATGATTCTATATTGATCTAAACAGATTTTGAGAAATATATACATGTGCTGCAGAAACTGTTGCAGCCTCTTGGCACTTCTGAAGATTCTGAAGAACTTCTGTATTTTGATTTGCCTATTAATTTCAAATGCTTCCTCCAAGTTTCTAAGTTATCATAAAATCAAACATGCTACAGCTAACCTCTACCTTATGACTGCCTCCAGAAGGTGAAAAGCTTTTAAAATTCACTTCCCTATACAGTGTTCACTGTTCAGCCTTTTTATTTGTCCTGGTTTTGTCTGTGTTAGATAGGCTTCAATTTCAATCTGAATTACCCTGTGATTCTATCTCATTATTTATGTGAACTTGAAAATCACCAACTTACTTTATAAGGTGAAGAAGCAGAAAACAGTTATAACTGTCCATGCTGAGCTCTCAGTAAATATGTCTCCAGACTCATCTACATGAATATCAGGGCAGAAACAGAAGGAATCCAGTTGTATTTTGATTTTGAAGTGACACCAATCCCTTAGAAATCACTGGCATTGAGCGTAGGAGGTTAAAGTGAAGGAAGAACTTAACCCAAGAAGCTTTAGAGAAGCAGGTCATTTGATCAGTGGACTGCAGTCAGCTCTGAATATTTCTTGCAGAAACCACCATCATTGTCACCATGAGATTTCTAATTAAAAACAAAAGGCAATTTGACACTACAGATGAGCCACAGACTATTTAGTAGTTTCCATTAAATATTTGTGGTCTGAAGACCACAGTTCAGCAGCCTCTGACATCCACAGAGTTATGACATGTGCTTCATAACATCCCCTGATATCAATAGAAACTCATGAGGGAGTATGTAAGTCCATTTGTACTTCCGTCCTTAGTAGCAGATACATCAGACTTTGTGGTTACAAAAAGCAGCTCGATTTCCTGAAGTCATATGTTTTGTTTAGATTGAGCAGATCAAGGTTGAAAGCTCTCCACATAACTCTTCTGTCAGTGTTCCCTCTTTTTTTCAACAAGTTTGCCAACAGGAGTTAATAAAAAAGAAACTTAAAGATGCCCAGAGATAAATAGATTGAACTTCTGGCTCTATGGCTAATCTTTGATGCTTTAGGCTGCATCTATTCAGCAAATTGTAAGACTTCTAACTGATAGCTTGGATAGGTCCATGTGTGAAGCAGACATACGTGTTTGACATACCACTGAACATCAAAGGTAAATCACACTGTCAGAGCAGGAGGTCTGTAGTACCAAGATGGAAATTTGGCATTTTAAGCTGAGAATTGTCTTTCCATTGAACCATGGTTCCTGCATTTAATGCCAGAAATAGATTTTACGTGTAGTAATTTTTATGTGCTAACCCAAAAAACACCTTTCTAAAGACTCACGGATGAGGTTTTTTAAGCTTCCTTATTTTACTGTCCAAAAATTTAGACTTAAGGTGACATGATTTATATAATATTAGGAGAGTTGTTCCCCTCCCTTCCTATATACACTGGCATCTACAGGTTGATGACATACCACGTTTGTTCTAGATGGGTTATAAAACTGTATTTGATAAGTCTTGGACACAAAAACTTGCAAGCAGCAGTGTAAGAATTAGACTTTGACTTCTCTGTAATTTTCTGCTAAGAAGGCATCTGTTGTACTTTCAAGCTACTCAGTGTTCTGATTTCAAGTATCAACTGCATTTTCGTGTCCAAAACACAGTAACTTTCATCCAGAGGAAACAAGATCAACTGCATACTCATAACATATCTAGAAACAGCATAGACAATAAATATCTTTTGTGCAGAACTTTTTCTGTTCTGTGGGATGTTTTTGCTTGGCAGAACAGACAGTAGAGATTTTCAATGCCCCTTAGAATGTATCAGTTTCAATCTTGTCCTTAAAAACATTGATAAAATCTACCTCCAGATTTACAAGGATAGTAGCAGGTCTGAAGTGTTCACCATTATCTAGAATATCAGTTAGCGGACATTTGTCGTTTAATTCACAAAAGGTTATTAAAGAAGTGTTCTGATTGGTGACAATGAGTTAAACCTCATGTTCTGCTGAATTTCCTATGCTCACTGCTTGGGTGAGGAAACCAAACCAGTCCTTGATCTTGTTGGTTTATTGCTTTGTTCTCTGTTTTTAGCTACCCAAGTGTTTTTTTATCAAAGATTTGATAAAAAGAAAGCTTAACAAAATATTTCAGCATCTTTGTTCTGTTAGGGTACCAAGTTAAGGAACCTGGAGTTTAGTTTCTCAGTGAGACAATTCTCTGCAGTATAGGAAGCAGTAGCTTTTCTTTATGCTACCAGATACTGCAGATTCTGCTGTGAGGCTTGCAGGTACTATAGCAGTTAGGGCTCCTTATAAACTTCAGAATTTCACTGGAGAAACAATTAAAAGAAAGCATGATTACCTTTAATTGTCTTCCAGTTTCCTTTCTCAGCCTCAGCAATTGTCAGCGCTAGAGAGAGTCATTTAAATATTCTGCACATGCATTGTACCAAGACCACTGTTCAGTCATGTTATGAAGTAGGAGTTTTATTTAATGCAGATTGAATCTGAAGTGCTAGGGATATCAGAACTGTATTTCAGTGAAAAAATTTAATGTATGTGGTACTAACAGAAGGGGGGGGGGGAAATCACTGCTTATGCTATCAGTATGTAGTCTGAGCATTTAGATAGCTGCTTAGTATAAATAACACCAATCCCATGAAACTGTATGAGAGAAACGAAGTTCGATCTGGTTTAATTTATGATAGTGAAAAGTGCCTATACCTTTTAACACATTCCAGCTGAGGTTAATATTACCTATGGTGCCTTACTAAGAAGCTTAATGGCAATTCAAAGTGAGAAGCTATTCAGACTCAGTGGTAGTTAAGTACTTTCTTCTAAGTCAGACTTTTAATTGGCTCTAACTGTGGAAAAAAAAGGGTGAAGGAGTATAAAGAGAGAGGAAGAAGTTTGGTGCATTGAGTCACTGACCAGATAGAGCAATATTTTTACATGCAAAAATAAAAACATAGGTTTACACTGGAGATTGTAAGAGGTGGTGAGGTATCTGTAGGGAAACAACTTTATTAGCTGTATACAAGCTGTATGAATCATAGAATCATAGAATAGTTAGGGTTGGAAAGGACCTTAAGATCACCCAGTTCCAACCCCACTGCCATGGGCAGGGACACCTCACACTAAACCATATCACCCAAGGCTTCATCCAACCTGGTCTTGAACACTGCCAGGGATGGAGCATTCACTACCTCCCTGGAATGGGCAACCCATTCCAGTACCTCACCACCCTAACAGTAAAGAATTTCTTCCTTATATCCAGTCTAAACCTCTGCTGTTTGAGTTTCAAGCTGTTACCCCTTGTCCTATCACTACAGTCCCTAATGAATAGTCCCTCATCAGCATCCCTGTAGGCCAGAAAGACTAATTAAGTCTGCAGTGACTGGTGTTCCTTTGTATCAGGAAGATTATGACAATCTTCTGCATTTCTTTAATTTGTCTTCACTAGAGGTTGTTAATGTGTACAGTACTGAGCCTTTCCTCTGTGAGAACCTGACACCCACTGAAGCTGCTGAGCATGGCTGGTTCTAAGCAGAACAGCTTCCTAGAGCCACCAAGCAGGCAACTGCTATTCACAACAGATTGCTGGTTGCTGGAGGTGCATCAAAAGATCCCAGCCCAGACACCTGCTTTGGTTATGCCATACAGTCATTGCTCCAGCGAGAGAAAAGCTCAGGCTGGGTACATGGTAGGAGCTTGTCCCAGGAAAGAGGGCAGAAGGGTTGGCTCCTCCTTGGGGCTGGAACAGTTGCTGTCTCCTCTCCTCACATCTTGCAGAACAGCAAGTCTTACACCCCGCAGCTCTGTTTCCAACCATATTTCTGTACTAACTTCACTTCTTTTCTTCACCTCTGCACTGCATGTCCCTGCTGGTTCCTTCCACTCAGGTTGATGTTCAGTGGCCCCCTCACTAAAATGATTCAGTTCATACGAGGAGCAGGAAGGAGTTAAAAAAGAAAGAAAAGGTGATAAAATGCAGATATTTTTCTGCTTGGCTGACAAATTGAAGCAGTTCAGTGAAGATTCAAAAAACTGCCCCAAAGCCAGTGTAAGGAGACACAGCTGTGAGCAGACAGATGAGAAGGTGCAAGCAAAGAAGGAAAAAGGAAGCAGGTCTGTCCCTTTCAGGTACAGCAGGTTGTTAGGCTGCCTCAGCAGTACTGTGGAACGGTACCCAAGGGCACAGGAGAGGTCAAAAAACTCCTTTCTGCAACTGCTATAATGGATTAATGTGTGTTGACAGCAGTGTATCAGCTGTTCACAAATACAGAACGACAGCAATTAGTTATGATACTAATTGTCAATTTTTTTGCTCAGAGTTCCTGTTCTTTTTCTAATTTCAGAGTTAAGTGAGAGAAATGTTTTCATCTCTCCTAATTGGATTCAGAACAGGAGCTGAAGTGAGAGAAGTTTCCTCTTAGGAGGGATCTTCTTACTGTGCATTCCAGGTGCCTGTTCATTATTCTTTTGATCATGTGAATGTTTTACTTCAACTTTCATAAACAAACATTTGCCTTAGATAATATAAAGAAGCCTTCCAGTATTATGAAAGAACATTCCAGCATTACAGAGCACTGTGAATGGTCACGTTTACAAGGTCAAGCATTCTTGCCAAAACCCAAAGAGACATATATTATTTAAACAGAGAAACAAAGGGTGAAAGAGCTCAGGACATTGAAAAGGCTATTGTCTCTCTTTCAAGGGACTGTGGAGTTCAGTTTATGAAACAGAAATCAGACTGTGATCAAGCCAGATGGCTTTGCCACCTGACAAGGTTAGGTGATCTGTCTGACCTTGTTAGGAACCCATAGTGAGTGATAAATAATGCCCACTTGCCACTTGCTCCTAGAAAGGTTTTTAAACAATACTGAAAACCTGACATGTCAATTGTGCAGCTTACACTGCTAGAACTAATGGGAGGATAATTTTACTAACCTGCTATGTTTATTCCATTATTACCATGAACTGCACGGCAGAGGGCCCTGTAGTACAGCTGCAGATTAAGAATGATATTTGATAAAGCTCTGTTCATATTCTAATGCTGAGATTCTTGCTTCAAGCAACTGGAAGCTTGCTTGTATTTGTCCATATGCAGTTGTTTTCTGTCCTTTCGGAAACACCAGTCATTAGTAAAATGGTGAGCAAGTGAAGTTTTATTCTATTAAAATTCATTACTCTGTTGAACAAATAATGTTTTCTGGCTGTGGCAATTCAAAGTAAGAGCAGCTTCTCTAATCATTCATGTCATTTTTTATACCAATGCAGAGTATATATATAGTGTCTTACAAAATCAGAATGATATTACTCCACCTCACAACATGGTATAAAAAGATACAAAGAGGATAGAGGTTTTGGAGTAACAGTGACAAATCAAGAGTAGGCTGGAACAGCTAGAAAAATATTTTTACAAAAAACCCCATGCAAACATATGAACTAATCTATCAAATATTGTATCAGAAACAACTTCTGACTTGTGTCCCAAGACTGGCATTTTACAAAGCTTATGACTGTAAGAGAGGTTACAAAATATTCTTTCATGTATTAACTGGAAAAATGCAAAGAGACTAAAATGGTCAAAATCTGAAGTTTCAAGAGTTGTTTTGGAACATTGATTCCCAAAGTTTCCATGCCATGTTTCTCATGCTACAGCCAAAATATATTCAGGAACCATAGGGTTGTGGTCATCTGAGCCCTTGCTGTAGTCTCTGGGGTGAAAGATGGTGTAGAGTTCTGATAGCTGGTTGCTTTTCAGTGAATGAGCATTTTAGATCTGTGATTCTCTTTCTCTCTTCCTTGCAATTTCCTTTTTTCGTTGTTGCACAAACAGAATTCTTTTCTTTTGGATTTCTTTTCCAGCTCTTCCTTTCCAGCTATAGATAGCTGCCACATTCCAGAATTCCTGTTTGTGCTAACATCTCAGTTTGCAGTTTATCTCCGAACTATGATGCATTATTTTGATGCACTCACCACCCCACTGTCTGATTCAGTGCATGTAATTGTATTCACAGGCTTAGCTCTAATGCCTTTAGTGTCATCATACTGTCATCTCTGTGAATTTGTACTAAAGAAACACAGAAACTTTCATATGCATCTGCCAATGGAAAAAAAAGTGTGAGTTTATTAAATACAGACATGATCTTCTTCCCTGATGAAGTTTGGGAAGCTGCAGTAAAGAAAATCTGTAACTATAAGTCAACAAGACCAAATCCATTACATTGTATCCAAGTGCTCTTGCCCACAGAGTGTGTCAAGCAAGCTGAAAATACTGGTTCTGATCTGGCTGCTCTGGGACAAAGTAATGAAGTTTCCATTGTAATATTGAATATATTTTTGATACAATAATTGGTAGATGTCATTAAAAATGAAGTGAATCATTACAGCCTTCGGATAGTGGGGAAAGGACAAAACCAATGTCACTGTTGCATTAACAAATTATTTAAATTTTTTGTACTAATGTGTTTCTATTCTAACACCTTTAAGTGCTTGTTTGGGATCTCAGGAAATGAGATTACTAGCAGGTTAGGATCTATACTGTGTGAGAAGTTATGGTGGAACTAAATTTTACTAACATCTCTCATTTTCTCATACTATAACTAATGGTCCTCATCAAGACTGAGGTCCTACTTTAGCTGGCAAGTTGAGTTTACACTTGAGTCATGTCCTGGGTTCAGCTGTAGCAGTTATTTTTCACCTTCCTAGATGCTGTGTTTTTGAATTGAGTCTGAAAACAACACTGAACCCAGGACAAGTTAAAAAATATGAAATGTAGAGGAGAAACAGGAAGTACCTTCTTCAGGACCACACAGTATGTCAGATACATCTGGTGAGAAACTTGATCCTCTTTCTAAGTGAAGGGGTGCAGCCAAAAGCCTGGCTTGCATCCTTGGAGCAAAGACGAATGGAGAACAGAAAAGGCGTATGTTTCTTCGGGAATGTGAGATTATGATTACTTACTAGTTTGGGGCTAGAAATGCCTTCTTGTATGCTGTTCTCTTCACTGCTTGATAGCAGATTGTTTGCTCAGACCTGTTAGAAACGTAGCAATTGCTGAAGAAAAGTCTTCAAATAATGAATTCTGGAATTTTGTTTGATAAGCACTGAAAACCCATAAAGGTTGGGACAGAGTTCACTTAATGGATGGAAGACTTCTCATTGACTTTCAAAACCAGTAGATCAGGTCTGTAACTGGCATCAAAATTTTCCCTTGAATGCATATCTAAGTTGATGTGCATCTGGATTCTAATATACTTTTCATTATGCAAATTTGAATAGCAAGATGTATAAATTTGCAGATGGAAATAAATAGATTCTAGGGTATTATTTGTTAAACCTTTGCTCATAGCACTGCAGCTTAGCTGCTTTTATACAGAGCTACAGCTGCAGAGAGGCCAGAAGAATTCAGCAATCAGATAACATAAGAAGAGTGATTTCTAAATCATCACTGTAGATGCCCATTTTACTAATTTCTCTTGTATATTCCACTAGCAAGAGCATCAGTGGCCTTGGATTGGATTCCTCTCCCCACCTCCAGAGGAAGTGGGACTGGTGAAAGCAGTATGGCCATTCCTTCACATTTTTCATAATGTAAATTTGTTACTGATTTGTGCAGAACAAATCTGCAGAAACACACCTTTGCTTGCCTAGGGCCATTGCTATTCCCTTTCTTTCCAGGTTTCAACACTGGGCATGAAGTGGACAACTCAACTGGTGGGTTGAGTTTTCCACTTCACAGTGGTGTGCAGCATGCTTGGCAGAAGTGCTCCTCTGTGCTTTTATCATCGTCAGCTCTTCTAAGATTGGAAGGATCTCTTCCAGATAAAACAAACAAACACACAAATTACACTCTTCCTGCAGTTCCTGCTTTTCTTAGCGTGGTAGCTTTATTGTCAGTTTCTAAATGTGATTTTCCTGATGGGAGACTCTTTATAGGTCATCAATATCTGCCCAAAGAACAAAATAGCAGGGAAAAAAAAAAGAAGAAAATGAATACTGTTTTACATTGTACTGCATGGGCCATGAATCAGTTTCCTAGAAAACTGATATTCCCAGATAATTCCATATAGACAGAAAAAGTTGCTGGCCTCTATTATGATGTGTGCAAGCCTTTCTGCAAGTGTTTTTGCATTAAGAGGTGCTTTGCAGATAATGCAGTATTGGTATTACCTGAAGCTCTAGTCACTCTAGAAAAGACATTTCATTTTGTAATACAGAAATTACTTTTTAAAGAAGTCAGTAATTGCCAGAGACATGGATAATGTCTGAGATGTCACTGTCACCACTTATTCTGAGCACACTTATTCTGAGCACATTGTTATTTAGTTCATGGCATGCTGGGAGCTCACAAGCTAACGGATCAGGCAGATCACCCACAGTACAAACTTAAAGATCTCCCTTGCCTTCTGATCCTATCTTACAGCTGTCCACAGCTGGTGAGCACTGGTAAATTATTGTGTGCAGAGTACAATGACATTGGTGGGTATGTGAACGAGAAAAGAAACACAAATTGTGCTCGGTCTTGAAAAGTATATCTTAGCCATCAGGAAGGAGGCTTGTGATCCTTTGTACTTCAAAGACATAAGATAAATCTCACTTTTTAGGGATTATACGTAAGTATCTTATGGATACCAGGGACAAGAGGTCAGGGGATTAAAAAAAAAAGACACCAAAATAAGGAATTACTGTTATGAGTCATTAAACAAAATTCTAGTTATGTTTTATGTACTGTTGAATAAAGAGCTCATTGTTTTTTATTAAACTACCATCATTACCTGATAAACCATGTTAGAAGAGGATGGATTTATTATTGTTCCTGTTCAACTAAAAGGTTAACATCCTTCTGACTGCAAAATAATACACTTTCAGCTAATGGGAGCATTTAGCATTGAATAGAGCTGTGAAAAATGTCCTTGATATTTATAAATAGACCAATACAGTTTTTTAGGGCCAGCTCCGACAATCTTCAGGCACTGGGATGATATTTAAAGCTTTTCTCAGTTAGTTTTGGGTATTCTACTTGCAAGTATGATAATATTTAAAACATAAAAAAAATGGGCTCATATTGTTTCAAAATGTCTTTCAGTGGGATCATAAACAACAAAGTCAAGTTGAAAAACTCTCTGTTCCTACAGGTTTTTTCTATTACTACTTTTTATAGAAATGGTATGTGAGGTATCATGGCAATGACGAAACTATCAATGCCACTCTTTACAGAATCACAGAGTGGGCAGGGGAAGGGTAATGGACTATTTACTGTGAATTAATACCATTCTAGTAAAAAAGCGTTTGAAGAAGAGGTGCATAAAGCCATTTTCAGAATGTTCACCTGTCTGTCAGTGGGGACGCCAGTCAACTCCAGCAGGAACGTCTTGAACTACTGTTCCAGGCATAGCACAGTGATCTCAGTGATTAGATTATAGGAACTGTTTTATCATAAGGAAGATGTAAGAATTCCTCTGATAACAACTGTAAAGAGTTAGAAAAATATTAATGACAGCTATTTTATTTCCATCCTCTGGGTAAGACCCTGAGATAACCAGATATGTCCAGAGCAGTGAGAGTTCCTAGTCTTACTAATTCAAGAGCAATAGGTGTACCTCCTGTGGAGCTGAGATTATCAGCCTAAGATTATTAATCCTTGCATTAGAATTTAGTTATTTGAACTGATCAATGTCACTTCTGTTGCACTGTCTTGCCCAGCCAGTGTTGTCTGCTGATATATAGCAGCCTGTGAGGTACATCAATTTTCTTTATCTATTTTCTTTGTTCCTTTGTTATGGAAATTAGTTAGATATAGTGAGTATTTTTTTGGTAGTAGACAACATGTTGATGGAGTACAGATATCTCCTGGTAGGTGTGAAAGAGTTTAAGAAGAAAATGTGATGAAATATGTATATTCTTTCTGAAGAAAGAAAGAAAGAAAGAAAGAAAGAAAGAAAGAAAGAAAGAAAGAAAGAAAGAAAGAAAGAAAGAGAAAGAAAGAAAGAAAGAAAGAAAGAAAGAAAGAAAGAAAGAAAGAAAGAAAGAAAGAAAGAAAGAAAGAAAGAAAGAAAGAAAGAAAGAAAGAAAGAAAGAAAGAAAGAAAGAAAGAAAGAAAGAAAGAAAGAAAGAAAGAAAGAAAGAAAGAAAGAAAAGATTTTTATTGTCCTTCAAGTTAAAGGAAAGGTACATTACTTGAACCTTTTCTCCTGCAGCCTTCTTTAGAGGCTTAGAAGATGAAAGTAAGATCTCTTTGAACATGAAAAAGCTCCAAGTTAGACACATTTGGTTGGTATTTAGTAAAAGAATTTAATGAACTCTTATTAGTGCATTCCTCATGTATCTTCATTTGAAGCACTTTCATTATATCCTAATTTATCCAGAAAAAAGTACTACATGTGTTCAAAGGAAACTGCTTTCCATTTTACTTTTGTATTTAAATTGAATTGCCCAAGCCATTAGCATATTGGAGAAAACACTGAAGAAGATAGTTTTAAGTAAGTTGCAAATATTACTTCATTCCCATAGGCATTTCACTGAAGTCTTTTAATCAGTTAAAACCAGGTGCTGTGATACTGTGTAATTCTGTCCTTGTTTAAAATTCTAGTCTCTATTTAAAAAAATGTGCTTCCTATTTACTCTACATTCTTTTATTAGTGCAATGGTATTAGCCATAAATAAAGCAAATATGTATTTGCTGGAGGTAGAGCTAACATCTGATACAGACCATTCATTAAGTATGATATGATATGGTATCCAGTTGGAGGGAGCTAATTAAATGTGGGAGAATACTGCAGAAATTATTTAGCTGCTTAGTGAAATCAATGAAACATTTTACCTACCTATTGTAAGGAAGTTTGGCCTTGTGATTTGCCAGTCCCTCATGGATTCCTGATACAGTCTCAGAATGAAGACACTACATTGGCTGGAAGCCCTGCCCAGAAGAGATGTCAGTTGGGTACAAGGAGAACACCAGTGAGACTAAAAAAGCTACTCTGGGAAAGAAAGAAGCTTCCCTAGTAGTTGTCTTTTGAGAAGCATGAGGCCCAGAATAAATTGAGAGTATTCTATGCAATTGATTTAATTCTCTGGTTAAAATCCTGGTGATTTCCCTTTCCTCAGATGGTAAAATGATTTTTCTGAAGCTATCTTTATGAGAGAGACATTCTGCTGGAGTTATTCCCTGTGGAAAGCAGATATTGTGTCACCTTTACCTAATCCCAGAGAGCATCTTGAATCTTGAACTCAACCACTGTAGAATTTTCAGACAGTTGTTTCATAACTAACATGCTTATTCCATAGAGGGAAGAAAACATGTCAGAAATAAGATAGTGTGGTAACTGAAACTGTACTGAAAAGTCAATTAGTGACAGAAAGCCATTTTCTTTGTGACTAGCCACCATTATGATGACAATAATTTGCCATTCACTCAGCCTCCTGTCCAAGCCTTGTACAGGGAAGGACACATTCATCAAAAAGGAGCATGTTTAATCAGTTTGTGCTATCTTCCACATTCTACTTGATGTAATGCTTTAACATTATGCTGTAACATAGTCACACCCATACATATAATAATTATTGAATAATTTATTTTCCATAGTGGCAGCCATAAAAAGTCAATGGGCCTCAATGTGCAATAAAAGCAAAGACATAAAATGATATATAAAATTTCCCAGAAAGGGAACTGAACCTGAATTTTTTGAAGCTACTGACAAAATTACCTTGATTTAAAGTAAAACAATGTTTAATACTTGATTCTAATAGAGAAAATGTTTATGCCTATTCCTAGAACCAATATAGGCACCAAAATGCATTGCAAAGATTACTAAACATTGTTATCTTATTTTCTAGATGTGAAGTAATTCCATTTGTATTTTTTTGCAGGAATGAAACCATGGATGTTTATGCCGGAAAGTATGAGATAGAAACCGAACTCTCTGATTTGGAGACAGCAGAAGACTCAACCTTCTTTCTAGTGAAGATAGAGGTATTCCACTATGTTACATATACCTTTTAGCTACTGATATACTGTCACAGCAGTATATCAGCTCCATCACAGCAAAGCAACTGCTAATCAGAGTTTTCACTTCTGCACTAATCACAAGAGTGAGCAATAGGAAAAATGAGAATCAGGATTCCACAGGAGGTCTTTAGCCAGCTTTGAATTTTTACTGCCAAGTAAACAGCTCACAAATCCTATGTTTAGACAATTTTAGGAAAAGACATTAAAGCACAAGTTTTAGAAGTGAATTGCTGATTCCTTTGAAGGTGATGCCTCCTGGCATAAATAGCATAGGAGACTTGTTTTGATGGTATTCATAGTTTTTTAACTTATAATACAAATGCTTCTGCAATTATTGTCGTATAAACTGGGTGCTGCTTCACCTTGGAACAGTAATCCTGTAGGTATTTGACATGCAGCTCAATGCATAATACAGTGAGGAATATTTATCTGTAAAGTTTGAAATACAAATTTTAATTTCTCCATTTTTCTTCTGCTATTATAACTTTCTGTATTAATTCTATTGACTAGGAAATCATTTGTCTTTTATGAGTGCAAATATTTATAGAGTCAATCATTCATTCTCCCTCAGGTGAAATTCACTTGAGGTCTGGGGAAAGGTACAAAAGGGCTAAACCTCTCCTGCATTGTTGTTACTCAAACAATAAAATAAGAATGAAAAAGGTATTCAGTCATCTCTACTCATTGCCAATTTTCAGATTTCCTTGTGAGATCTATACAGTATATATTTTAGTTAGAGATTTAAGTATTTCTGTTATTCTGGTCTTATGTTTGTCAGGCTTGCCTTTTACACGTTACAGTGGCGCTTTTTTGTTATAGAATCAAGATTTTGTTTTGCTTTTTTCATACTGTCATCAAGTTGGGCTGTTGCTGGGATGTTTGCACAGTCCATACACAGTATCCCATCTCAGACCTCATTAGATAAGGAGCTGTGCCTACCTGTGACTTTTGAACTTTGTTAAAGTCAATAACTTACACTTTGAAAATGTTTACAAACCATCTGGCTCATATTTAATGTTAATCAGACCAAGTCTGTGAAAGTAACGGATGTTTCTTGTAATTAATTTACCTAGAAGAACAACACTGACAAAATAGCAGATCTTACAGACACACTAGTGCCTTCTTCACACCTAAAGGGAACATGGCAGATGGCTGCAGTTGCTTAGGGATTTTGGATGGTGTTTTCAGAACACCTTAGCATTGTCTGAAATTTTGTTCCATGGACTTTTAGAATTGATTTTAATTGAAATGGAGGGAAGGCAGTTGATGCTCAGATCTGTTAAAATCAGACATTATTCTTGTTCTTTCTGAGTCTTTCTCTTCTCTGTGGCTGTTTTGCTGACCTGCTTGGGTTTTCAGTATGAGATTGCCTGAGCAAGGACTGCATATAGTCTTCACGACTGAGTCCAATAAAAGAACTCACTAGAATTCCTGATCCTGATTTACAGAACTGTTGGGATTTGGGGAGGAAATTTACTCATTAATGATTTATATATGATTATGGCTTTATGAGAATCTTATAATATTTTAAGAGGCACCACAGAATTTGACCACACATGCATATATGCAGAGAAAAGCAAGCCAAAGGGTCTGGTCTTCTAGCTCATATGCACACATCTGTCTAATCTCAGCCATAGTCCAATTTAATGGAAATCATTAAGTGCTCCCACCTACCTATCTGATTTCATCATTACGCAGGGAAGATGAAACAGGTGTTGGGAAAAAGAAAATATGTTTTTTCTCATCTGGAATATATTTTGTGTGTTAAGTTGATTCATTCCTGCTATAAATGTTTCCCTGTTCAATTCAATATTGCTTCCTGCCTGCATGGAGAGAGTTAAATCAAAGCAGGCTATAAAGGGGTTGTTAAAGGACCAAAGAGGAAATGTAAAACAATGTCACAGATAAGAATAGCTTTAGATACATGGCTTCAGAGTAGTTAAGATAATAATGGCTGGGTCATCACTTGAAGGAAAACTAATGAGCTGGCTCCATCTAGGCTAGAATGGGTTCTCTTCCCAAGGCTAAGTGGGGGATCAAAGAAACCTTAAACCTCAAATGGAGGGAGCTTTGGGTGAGCCAAGAGAGGTTTCCCAGAATGTGTCAATTACAGAGCTGACAGGCTGGGAAGACTCACAGACAGAAAGAATGTGCTGTAAGCAATGTAGGCTGTTCCTCCTGAGAGGCAGACTAATCTGGATTTATGTAAATTATAGAGTGAGGAAATTTAGACTGGGAACATGCACATAAAATTAAAACCACTATTTTGTGCGTCAACACCTGAGCCTGCAGTCTTTGTTTCTTTGAATTAGTGAACAAATGATATTCGGTATGGTTTGGATCTTTCTAATTAGCCTCTCTAGCAAAAACCCTTCAGTAACTAAACCCCAGTTGAACGTCCTGAAGTAATCCTGATGGTTACGCAGGAGCTGTTACCCAGCTACAAAAGGGCATACTGCCAAATTTCTGGGTAGGAAAGTATGTACCCTGGGCCTGACACCACTGTAAGGACATGACCTTGAGAAGGAACAATGTTCAGTAACTAGGAGGCTTTCTAACAGTAATGGACCAAAACGTGCTATGAATTTTTAAGCAGATCATCTCTGAATGAGAAGCAGTTCTACAGTAAGGGATGGTGATAGCCCAGCACTGATGCATGGGTATGTCTTGTTAGGCACACACAGAGAATTTATTCAAGATACTTAGAATTTTTCATGGGGATTTTTATCTCACATTCACCACATCTTTTAAAGTAACTGAGACTGTTACAGATAAAAGATAATGTGAGCTTCTTCCAAAGGCTAAATGATGACCATGGAAGGATCAGTGAACATAGCAAGGATGTGGGTATTCAGTGAGCCATTTCAGTGAAGCATTGTTAATTTCACAAATACTTTCAACTAGAAAGAGGCAAATAATATTATTTGAAGAGAAAGAAATCTCTCAGGAGAATTGCTTATTCGATCAAATTACAGAGAAGTGGGGCACCTTGAAGAACTCTGTGGTAAAAAAACCCATACTTTATGTTAACCATTATACCTTACAGGGGATCAACAAAGTCTTTTCCATTTTAGCACTGACAGCAGCACATACTAAACCACACACTTATGGTGCCAAAATGCAATAATACCATGACAATGCCAGGTGAAATATGCAGCTGCTCTCTCCATGTTTTCTTCCTGAGAATCCAGTGCAGTCTGTTGATATAAACTAACACTTGGATGGAGACTTGCCAGCACAGCACATGGCTCAAGTGAAACAAATGAGCATTGAAGGACATCAAAATGCAGAAAATAGCTTTTTAGACTTGTTATGCTATTGCTTGTTTGCTTTTAGGCTTTGTTAGTAAGTAACATATTTAGAGAATCCCAAGTATGACTGTTATACAGCCCATCTGAGATCAGATAAAACAAACGTCAGTGATTTAGTCATTATTACTTGATTTTTTTAAGCAGTCATTGAACCTACTGAATGATGCCATTATAGAAGCATCTGTTTTCCTGGATACGAGACATTCCTTCTATGGATCACTCTTTTTCACTGGAAGCTTTTTGTAAGTGACAGTGACTCTGACATAATGCAGCTTTTTTTCTAACTGTATTTTATTTAGCGTTGTTATTATAAGCTCCTGTAGAGATAATGTTTTTAATAGCCTATTCTATTTTAGCTCCATAGCCCACGCCTCAATTCTATTAAGAAAGGGTCTGCAGAGTCACCAGAGTATAAGAATCTGATTAGAAAACTCAGTGCACTTCTTTTTAGAAAGCATCTTTGTGTTCTCCATAGCAAAGGAAAATTAACTATCCAGTGAAGTTATAATTCACAAACCTAATTCAAACTTTCACTGACTGCTCACTGAAATGGTTATCCCTAGAGAGAAGAACTGAGCAGACTGATTATAGGTAGTTTTATGATAATTCCCTTATATTCCTATAATGCCTTTCTTGCCAAAATACTTTACAAGTAGATCCAACCTGAGAATTGTGGAAATGCAAATTATTTTAGCCCAAATTACATGGCTTTCAGTGGGACACTAACCAACGACTAGCAGAAAGATTAACTTTATTTTGTGAACCTGCAGTGGGAGTTAGAGAAGGTAAGGAAATCAGAACAAAGCAGTTGAGGTTTCCACATCTTCCTTAACAAAGTGCTCTGAAGAATTTGTTGACTATAGATGATAAGGGTTTTGTTATATATCTCATCCAGAAGGCTTCTTATTGCAGGAGAGTATCCCAAATTGAAGACCTTGCAATGACTACTAGTCTGGCTTCCTCTAACCTCAGAGATGATCTTGTAGGGAAACCATATGAATTGGGAGTATGGCAACCAGGACTTGTAAGTTAGACTTCAAGAGATGCTGTGAGGAAGACAAGTGTCTCACTGTCTTCTATGGGAGGGAAGATTTTGAGGTACAGCTTTTTGGCCCAGGGTGCATAGAGGGCTCTGGTGTTCACCTGCATTTGGTATTTTACAAGAATGTTCAGCAAATGCAGACCATCTGACCTTTCTGACTAACTGATGCATCATTAAGCTGTGAATTTATCACTGGTTGCTGCAAAATAACAGCCCAGTATAGTCTTAGCCTAATATAACATAACAGATCTACTGAGACTTTGTCAGGGTGACCATCAGTACAGCAATCTGGAGAAAACTGTGTACTAGCATCTCCTGTCCTCAATGCTTACATTTATCAAGTGATAAACAAGTTAGATAAACATATACATTCCCCCAGAGCAGTATCATTTCCCTGTAACTCGCTCCTAGAAAGAGAAGCTACACACTATGTACAATCTTACCTCCTTGCTTGCTAAAGCAATTTTTTGACTGTTTCTTTCTGCCACCTTTCCTTCCATGGTTTCAGTTCCCATATTCCTGAGCACTGGAATGTCTTCTGTCTGGGAAGCCAGTGTTTCATTTTTCCTTCTGATTTTTTCCCCCAGACTTTAGGATAGACTTGACATTGCTTATCCAAAAGTCACAGATCTGGTTGACTGACAAGTATAGCTGTAAGAGACACACATTGGATTAATTTGTTTCTTTGCTCTGGGAAAAAAATGCCCATTTTCTTATATTCTGACCTTTTACGCTAATTTCTGAGATGAACGAAACAAAAGGTTTACAATTCTTACACCTTACACAATCTTAGGCCGATATAATTATAGTGGAATTACCATTGATTTACTAAGAAAACACCAATCTATTGCAGTATTGTACTGTCCAAAACGTATTAAGAAGTTGGCCATTCTAATACAACACTTGTAATTGTTGGTGTGTTAGCCTTCAGCACTACAAGCTATTGGCTGAGTGAGTCAGTAACTGAATAATAACTTGTTTAACAATCTTTTGTCACCTGTAGTATCTCATCTGGAGGGTTATCATAATAAAGACAGTAATTGTTTCTTCAAAGTAGCCATTAGAGAATTCTGTATCTGCTACCATTCCAATTAGAGCATTCAAGATTAATTTCAAGAGTATCATTCCCTAAGAGTTCAGTCACACTCATTTAGAAAGAAATAAAGTTGTTCGTATTTATGAAGCTGGTCCCCATTAAACATGTTACACACTTAATAAAGCAGAATAGCAAGTAGAGACAAAATACTGAGCTTTCTTTTCCAAGGTCATTGGTCTGCCTGGGAACTGAAGAATTGTTTCCTTAGCATTGTTCAGTGTCCAGTTCACTAAGATCTGCTGCATTTCAGTTGTGCTTCCTTTGAGGAAAACGCTTCTTTATATTCTGAGAGTGCAAGGACTGCAGGTGTACCTTCTGGGAAAGAGCCAAGCATGAGAGTGGGTGACAGGCAACTTTTCCAGATGTACCTGGTATAGGCTGATCAGAAATCTGCTTAACATATTAAGGTTGATTTACAAAGGCAGTTTCCTTCTTTTTCACATGCAGGCAAAGTTTGATTGCAGGGAAAAAGATATAAATCAGCTTCCTTTTGAAAACAAAATAAACCCTAAAATCATCAGATGTGGACAACTGTGATAACACTGGGAAAGAAGCAAATGGCATCATTTGTTCATGGTGAAGAGTTGGGACAGAGTAGTGGAAATGACAGGATGTGACCATTTCACACTGGGTTAATATCTGTGTACTAAGTTCTTTAATCTGATACACTTACCATAACTATAAAATCGCTGAGAAACACCAGATGGTGCTATTGTAAATGGTCTTGCTACTTTTGATGACCTGCTGATATGATGGTTTGCTTTTGGAGAAGTGTTTATGGTCAGCTGCACTGCATTCAGTTTTGAAAGCTGAGTATACCACCACCAATAGCCTGTTTTGTACTCATCAGTGACAGGACACTTATTAAGTCCATGGCGCAATGGCTTAGGAGCCCAAATGAAATGCCTGACTTCAGATTCCAATGAGTTTAGGGGAAGCTGAGATTCATGTTTCGATCTGAACCTTGCTGAAAGAAATCTTTCTTCTTGGCATGATGCAGGACAATGTAATATGTACAGAAACCAAGTGAATTCCAAAAACTGCAAAACTGGTTGTCTTCTGCTAGTAGAGCAAGTAGGATAAATGCTTTATTGTTTTAGGACTGAGAAGACATTGTATAAGACATCATTTTAAAGTTAACATGCAAAGCATTTGAGCAGCTTGTGGCTGCACATAAGCTCTGGTGTGTTCCTGTCACACTACGTATCACTGGAATACAATAAATACTATCCACTGAGAAATAAATATTTTTAAATCAGCAAGTGTACAAGCTAAATACATAGCGATCCTCTTCAGAGTGCTGGCAAATTGTGCTTTATCATGCATGAAGGTGTTCTTATTACTGCTCACCGTAGAGCGCATTTAAAACAGCCTTATTCTTCTCAATAGCTCTCAATTTTCAGTTTAAATGCAGAAGACATGCACACTAGTACTACATTAAGTTTTCGACATATGCTGTGCTGACATGCTGCCAGATCCTATTGCCTGAATATTAATCCCTTTTTTGATGTGTGAAATTTTGCATTTCAATCAGACGGTCTTGTTTCCTCTATGACCAACGTTTTCACAGTGTTCACTACTGCTTGGAGCTGATTCTTCCATTGGTGTTAAGTCTTTATTTTTTTTCTTGCAAATTTATTAAACTTATGATTCACCTTGTTTCTTGCTTACTCTCCCACACCCCTGTAACCTGCTCTAATTCTAGTACATTCAGTGAGGTAACTTATCAGCTGAAGAGGACACTGCCAAGGGTATCACATTGTACCTCTCTAAAACTGTGATTTTCTGATAGGTGAGCCATTCCAGCCAACTTATTATCAACAGGAAAGGAAGAAACTCCATAACATAGGTTTTTATTTCAACATCTTCTTATTCTAGCAATGGAAATATCCTCTCTCTGGGAACTGTTTTGTGTGTGTGTAAATCATGAAATGAACCATAAGTTGAAAAAAATAAGAAATTTCAGAAGTACTGGAACACAACACAATCATAGTGTTATGTAGCTTCTTTCCACTGTCTGATCTCACAGGATAGCAGGAAATAGCAAATATAGCTGAAAATGATTCATCACATACCCAAAACAGATGTTCTCCGATTTGAAACATATCATCTTAGCCAGGCAGAGAGAACTACAGTGGATGTCAGATACAGTTACATTTGCCTGACAGATACTCCACACTTCGGAATAACATTACTGCTAATGATAGCCTACTGTTGATGCGTAGTTCTTTATTTTGTTATTGATATAGAGCAGTCAGGTCTGCTTGGTGCATCCATTAGCAGTAAAGCTTTGTGTGTGTGTATGTGTGGTATTGCTAAATTGAATTCTAATGCAAAACACTGTCAACATCCTCACTTCATTTTTCAAGTGTTGCCTGTGCAGTCTCAAAAACAACAGTTAATAAGGCAAGTTACTCTCCTCCATAGAATTAAGCCACCTGATTTATTTCCCTTTAGGATAGTAACTTCCTGTGGCTGACCTTTAAGCAGAGCTGAAGTTGCATCCCCATGCAACAGGACAGCCTTTGTGTGTGCCTACATCCCTGTCTGATGGCTGGTGCCAGTACTAGGGCCAGCAGCCACTGTCACCTCTCAGAGCTGTAAAGATTTGTTGCTCAGGCTACAGAATAATAAAATGCCAGCCTCCAATTGCTCCTTTACAAACTGCTAGCAGAGCTTTGCGTATTTCCTCAATGGGATTTGATTTCTGCTCTAAAATAAAACCCCTTTGTCATTAAGTTACCTATTTTCACAGCAAGCAACAGATAAAAGCCTGGATGCTGGACAGCTACATAGATGCTAAGATTCATCAGCACAGTTGTCCAAAACTGGAGGGAGTTCGAACCCAAGATTGAAGATTTATACTGGAAAATGCTTAATAGGGGTCTTATGAGGATGAAAGAGGGAGCACACAGGAGCTCAACCTTAGTCTTCCTTGCTTGATGGGCAAAGTTTGATCAACATCTTTTTTCCTGTTGGCTGTTTATTCTCAGGCTGACTCAAGCAAAAGTACTGGAAGTATTTGTTATGAGTTATAGACCAAAATTACAACTTTGCCATTCCTCTCTATGTTAATAATATATAGAAGTGCACAGAGCTGAAGTTAGAGAAGTGGCAAATCAGGAAATTTTGGCTTCATTTAGGATTATTTACCTTGCAGGGCAATATTAAAAGGTTGTGGGGGGTTTGTAGTGTCTCTGTATAAGGAGTACTTGTAAATCTTCTTGGGAGATGCCTTTAAAGAAATTCTACTGTTTGCTATGGAAGTTAAAAGAATGCAAATGCAATTAACTACTTATTTAGTTAAACATCAAATGTTGAACATTTTCTGTCATTCAGTTATTCATCATTGAAGAAAATGTTTATTTATACTGGCTGGCAAAATTGACTTCTACTCTGGATGAGCAGTATGTAGAATTATAAAGGTGACTGATAGCCAGGGGAAATGAAAAGGACACATGTATTGTCAAACTGCTTTCTTTAGCGATAGATAACTGCATTAAGAGTAGCCTAAAGGCATGGGTTGGCGTGTTTTGATTAGGCTTGGCAATTTGCTATCCATCCTACATAGGGCTCTAATCAGTTGTAACTGCAAAGAGTCTGATTTGCTAAACACACTGATGGCAACAGACAAAGTGAATGCTGAGAGACTGTCAGCTTCAAAATCAGCTTTGGAAGCAGAGAAGTTGCCACTTGTAAGTTGCACTTCCTTTCTTACGTGCACACATACACATGCCTTCCAGCTAATATAGTGAATGAATTAAAGAAGATCAGAGAAACTTGAAGAGCATTGTTTTCCTCATGGGAGGACCTATATGTTCATTTCTTCATAACATCTGAAAATGAAAATGACTCAATGTTCCTGTAAACTGCAGAGTCTCATGAAAGACTTTAAATGGGGCTAAAATGAAGCTAAGGGGAAAAAATATATATTTTTTTCCTAACCAGAAAAGGAACTTCAGCACATCGAGGAATAACTTAGGAAAACGGCTGCTCGACAGTTTCACATAAACAATCCCAGTGATGAAAGCACAATATGGGGATAATTATCTGTTCTAATAAATCTGCTCCATGCTAATGAGCATTTGAACAATCCATTAAGCAGACAGTTTTTTTCAGTGCAATTTTCTTTGGTAAGCAAAAAATGACACATCCAAAAGTTTTATTAAGTATACGATTTCCTGTTTGTATCTTCCCATCTTTTCCAAGAAGGCACTTCATCTCTAGCGGAAAGGACACAGAACTTATTCCCATGGAACAGCTTGACACAGTGACAGCTGCCAGAGCTAAAAATCCTCATGTAGGATAGGGATTTGCTTACCATATGAATACCATACAGTAGCACCTTGCTTACCTTCAAAACTGTACACAGGCTGAGTTCTTGCATTGGAAGGTATAAGGTTTTCTGCAGAGTCTCTGTACATGCTGTCACCAGGTATCCTTGTAAAGTACTGGTTTCTTGTGGGTACAAAAAGAATTGGTTGCATTGTAAAGCAGCCTTCAAAAATTATGCTAATATCCGTAGTTTGGAAAAACCCTTTCCTTAGGCAAGCCGAGTGCTGTGGTCCTAAATGCTTGTTTGGTTCCTGCTTGGTTTTAATATTGTGTGTTATTCCAGAAATGAACATGTCTGCGGCACCTGCTGTTGGGTTAGGAGAGGGTGGACTATTAGTTGGTACTGCTTTCTGGTGACCTGAGACTTCTGCTGTAACAGCCTTTGGAAAATGATCTGTTAATTCACTGTATGTGGCTTCAAAAAAATGGAAAAATCAATTCCAAAATTATCAGTGCAATTAATACAATTTCCATGAGCACTAGATGTGGGAAGTAAAAACCCTAACATGAGAGCATCTCCTAACTGATTCTCTGGGAGAGTAAGAGAAGTTATGAGGTCAAAGATCATAAAAGCAGCTATATACATGTTGGAGGGCAAACTGAAGAGGCATGGATTTTAGTGAATCAAGGATTATGAAGGGGATGGTGTTAATGGGAACATGATAAAGCATTAAAATGGAAAGGGGTGGGGGAAGCATGCTGTGTCTGTTTTTATATGCAAGTGACAAAACAGTGCCAGGACTGTTGTGTTCCCTTCAAGAGCGGAAGGGTTATCGGTTCCTTTAGAGAGGCTGATTGCCACAGGCAGTTATGCAGCTGGCTGTTGAGAGAGTTGGCAAGCAGAAATGGTGGCATCTCACCCTAAGTTTGCTGTTCTTATTTATTTATCCAAATACTGTTCTAACTTAGAGGCAGTGTTCGCTGTAGCATAATGATCAGAGTGGCTCCCCTGACGTCAGTGGAGTTCTAGCAGCAGACAGAGCGGCAGGGAAAGAGGATTGAGCACAAAGTATTATTCACAGTTAAAGAAATATGCTGGTTTGCCACCTGTAGATGAAAATGTGTAGTTTGTTTATCAGCCCCGAAAGCTGAAGCTTGGCTTTGGCTCACAGGTGGTCTCCTGAATCAATGTTTGTAACTACTGCCAGTATAAATCCATTTGTGTTCCAGTTCTTGGACACACACCGAAACAGACATATATTTAGACTACACAAAGCTTTTACTTAAAAAAAACCCCTCTCTTTCTGGGAGCAACACAATTCAGCACCTCCTGAATAGTATGTGGAATCTTCCAAGTGGATTCAGATGAGATTATGGTAACAAAAACACCCCTTTGATGCTCGAGAGGTGCAGATAGGAGTGTCAGCTCTGGCCTGCAAGCCGTAGAATGACGTGCTGTTCCTGACTGATGAGCAGTGCTGAGAGGTTGGCTGTGTGAGATTAAGCAGAATGTTAAACATCCAGTGTACAGCTGACACTACTACCTGTACTTTATCTCCCACATTATCCCTTTTTTAGTTTCCGTGGGCAAAGGCATGGCTTCTTCTCATCCCTTTGGCCATGCTGAAGTGAAGAGGCCATGAGACACTGGGTTCTGTGCAGTAAAAGGGTAGTGTGTGCCCCCTCATGTCCATACTTACCCCTACAGGTCTACCAGTACTGCAACTAACACTGGTGTGTAATAAAATGGTAAGGGTTTGGGTTTAGGACCTCAAGTCACACTGGATTGGAAACACATCCTTTGCCTGATTTCTGTCCTGTCTGCTTGGGATACATGTAGAAGAATTTACATTACATACATCTATATGTATCTATATAGATGCATAGATACGTTTTTTCACTCCATTTTGAAAGTCATCATAGGGCGTAAATACATAGTCCTTGCAGAGGGGTGAATTTCTCATATATGGTAGGAACCTTGAAAGTATACCCAGCTTCATCTAATTCCAAAGAGAGAAAGTTAAAAGCTCTCATAGCTGAGCAGATGAGACTTTTTCCTCTTTCTGGTTAAACCAGGACAAGGCTCCACTGGTTTAATGTATCTAGAACTGGATATAGATTTTTAAGAATTGGATATGGATTTTTAAAAGAAGCTTGAAAGATTTAATTCTCACCATTTCCTTGGTTAGAAGGAGCTATTTGTTACAAAGGAGAGATGAAAGATTTTTAATCAATCTCTGAATTAATTCCAAAGTGCATTTTTTCTCCTTACATGAGAAAACTCTTTTTCTCTTTGCTTATTTCACACTTATGTTCAGGAAAACTGGCTCTCATGGAGACTCAGACACTGAAATTCCCTATGCTGTGATGATTTTGGTCACATAGAAACCTCACCATAAAAATAATGAATGCACTTACTGGAAAAATATTTATAGCCATTTCTTTAAAAAGGCAGCAAAAGCTTAATAACAACTCAAAACTCTGTTGAGTTTGTCAGATCTGGAAGTGCATGCTCTAAACAGATTTTCTTAATATTGTGCCCTGAAGATCTAATTTGTGCTATTATTAAGCATAGTGAGGTTTGCTTGTTAAAAAATAGGGAAAAAATAGCTTTTCAGCATGTTTTTGCTCTGGTATTTTTAGGTCTAAAAAGTATTTATTCCTCCTACCAATTTCTGCTTTCTATTAATTAATTTTCAGTGACAACTTCATTTTATCTTTTGTGGCTTGATTCCAAAGAAGTTTTATTTTGACAGATTTTACACTATGAAAAATACCCCCAGAGTTGTTCTGCAAAAAGAACAATACTTTTGGGGATCAGCTGCTCCTCATTTGTCAGGGAAAACACCCAAGGAACTGAGGCCAACTCTTTACTAGGAAGGCAGGAATACTCCAAGCACAGTCAATAGGTTTTATTGCCTTCTTATGGCAGAATAAGTGACCAGGTGAGAGTCAGGGTGATTATGCTATTGTAAATCTCAGTTTTACTTGGACTGTGTTTGCATGATTAAAGGTTAATAATAATAACTTGATCATTGCATTATTTCATGAATCCACTTGAGCTTAATAATTCCTGAGAAAGCCCATTTGAAGGGAAAAATTGAGGCTATTGTGTATACCAAACAAATTATGAGTCCTCCTAGTCTGGTTTCCAATAGTCAGCCAAACTCTGCTGATACTAGTAAGTGAAATTGCTCAACTCATTCACAACAGGACAGATCCAAATCTGTTGTATGTGCTATGTTTAGGATCCTAAACCTGCTCAACTAAGCATCTGAGCATTGTGGATTTGTCATTACATTGAAGTGGGTTTTGATCAGCCTCCTGGGAAATGCTGGAGTTAAATGGCCATGCAGGGTCTAGCACATACTGATGCTTGGAGAGTTGCAGAAGCAACAGTTTCCAGTATGTGGTGCTCTGGCTTAAGTGCTGCACGGAAGGGCACCTGTGCATTCAAACTTCACACAGCCCTTCTCTTGTGTCTCACCAGGCTTGAGTACTTTAAAAGTAGTCAAGATCAGCTGTCCTGAACCACAGCACAGGGGGATCATACTGAGGGTTCTGTTCAAAGGACTGAGATGGAAACACTGGAGTGGTTAAATGGAGGGCTGTTGTGCTGATGACTTTTGATATCTGAATAAATTGACAGCAACTTGAGAAATGCTACTGGGAATCCAGTTGCATTTCTGAAGTATCACCTAGAACCCCTGAAGCAGCTCAGGTTCCTTTTTTATGCTTTTCAGAAGAAAAATTACAATATCTGAAGCCTGATTTATATTTATTTTTGTGAAGAACATTTTCTCTCACTCTTTCACTGCATGCTGCTATTTAAGTCTCCCACCCCATGTTTCTCTTCTAGAGGATTTTAGGACTAACACTTGCTCCTACTCTTGGGCAAATAGGATTTTTCCCTACTGAGATATTTCAATAATGTCACAACATTAGGATTTTTAATAGTGTATTCACTTGCAGGACAAGTGGCTTAAAAACTGAGTAATCCCAGAGCTTTCTACTGCTCAGGAGGAATCGGCTTTTTCTCTCCTAGACCTAGTAGCCTTAAAATGACATTTTTGTCCCTTGTTATCCCCTATAATCATTTTCTCATTTGCTGGAAGAAGTTTTAGCCATCACACTTTCTAAACTGTGAATGTCTTGGAATGAATACCACAAAGGATGCTCCATTTTCTTCAACACTTCTTACTGTAGCCTACTTCCAATTTACTGATTTCTTTGCATTATCTAAGCTTTCAATATGGTGTTTTGTTGTACTTGAAAATCTTTTGCTGATACAAGCAAGAACACTGCTCACTGGCTCTTGGCTTTGTTTGGGAACATTTGTGCTGCAGCTGCAATGGCCTGGGTCCACTTCACTCTTACATTTGTTCTAGCTGGAAGTTGTTGAGTGTACTGGACTCCTCTGGAGCACAACGAACTGGGTTGAGTGATCACAGAGCTGGCAGAGAGATCATATCCGACAGCCTTCTCAGGCAGTGCAAATCATTCAGCATGACTGGAATTTGCTATTCTTTGTCATACACATGCTGACTTCAATAAGCTTTTTAACTGCATGTTTTGCTTCCAAACAAGTTATCCATCCTCTGTTCAGAAGGACCTGCTTTAATGTACCTAGAAGCTTGTAAGGAGAGGGATGAGCTCATAGAGATGAGCAGCAGATTTAAAATTACTCCAGGGATGGCTATTGAACAGAGAGGGTTAGTTGTAGGAAGACAAAGCAAAGTTACCAGATTGTTCCACCCTGTGCTCAGTACATATCGGTTTGTGGTGGTCAGGTTAGGTGGGTTACCCATTCCAAAACTAAGCTTGATTCATAGTATCGGTGTTACAGCTAGAACTGGTCTGTAATCTTACAACAGAACTTTTTCAGTGTAAATTTGCATTACATTTGATTGTCATGATTTATGAATTCATGCTGAGTTTGTCAAACTGCCTTAGCTAAAAGATTCATCAAGTCAAATAATTTTCATTTTGAAAGGTTTTATACAAAACAGATTTACATATTTCCCCACATTTTTAAGCAACCTTTTTATTTTTCCAGATACATCTAACTATTTTAGAACTGGTTAATTCCTCGCCAGGGCTTTTTTTTATAGGGAGGGCAAACGATTTTTGCAGCATCTCTGTTTAAGTAAGGAAATAAAAAAACAACCCAAGTTATTCACACAGTAATTCACACTTTACTGAGTTGTAAAGACATGTAGGTGGAGGTTATAGCTAGCAGGAGCTGAGGATTTGAAACACCTTTGTAAAACCTTTTCTAGAATCCCCAAGTACTGTTGTACATGACAGTATGTTTAAAAGAAAGGCCCTGTTTTGAGATACTTTCAGCCTAAATGGACAAGGTAAGTGGTGAAATGGAGATAGTGAGAAGATGTGATTTAGGAACAATGGGAGAGAAATGACAGAAAGGGCAAGAGCCAAACAGAAAAGCTCATTTAGGTGAATCACATAACATGCTATACATACTGCTGCAATGTATTGTAGAGGAAGAGGTGCAGCCCTTTATTTCCCCTCTCTGTCACCTATGACAAACTGTTTGGTTGGGAATGGTACTCTTGGCTCCTTAGAACAGGTAAAAAAAGTACAAAATGGTCATAAGAAAATATGTGGAAAAGGCAGTAAAAGACTTTCTCCTTTCGAAGATGTTCAGTAACTGAGGACTAAACCTTGAATTTTCTCTTGCAGTGTTCTATGATGAGAAACCCAAGCTTACCTACCAAGTACTTGCTGTACTTGCTCCCATTTTTTAGCCTTTTAGACCTAAATACTAACAACTTGGTAGATCATGTGCTTCCAGCTGCCTCCACTGTGAGAATTAATTCAACCTCAGATGAAGGTAACTACATTGCCTCAATCAGGACAAAAATGTAATGAAATAACCATCTAAGATATACAATTACCTGTGAAGAAGAATTGTCTGTCATCATAATCAACAAATGGCAAAGATGTTCCCTTGCTGTTCATCTGGGGTTTGCTGTTGTTGATGCTGTTATTACAACCTGTAAGAGAAATCACCTTTTGTTTTCCAAGTATCACATCAGAGACCCAAGGATCCCATAACTTTTCTCAGCTAAATGAGCATTCGCTACACCTGCCCTTTGAGAAGGGTTTTACATAACCCCTATTTTAGATGTGGATCGGGGTCAAAGAGTTGTAAGGGGTTTTAAACCCATGTAGTATCTTTAGCCAGTGCAGGCTTTTGATATAACTATATAAGCACTTGCCCCCTCCTTCAAGTAAAATCTGATCTATGTCTCCCAATTCTTTGCAGTGAAGAACATGCTCACTCCAGGAGTATAAGGCATTTTCCCAAGCTGCCATGGCTGGAAACACATCCTGAGGTTCTGGCTTTCATTGCAGACTCAGTACAGTGTGCTGCCCTCTGAAAGCTGGGCAAAGCCATGAGCAGTGTTGAGGTGCCCCACAAATGCCAGCCACAGAAGAAGAGAACTTTTCCAATTGTTTTCACTGAAAGGAGAGGTTGTTACAAGTGAGGGGTATTTAAGGAGTACAGGGGCATTTAAAGAGAGAGGTAAGAGAGGCTGAGGGCAAAGGAAGAGAGATCCTGGAGTACTTCAGGTATCTTTAGCAAAGGGGACAAAAAGAAAACTGGCTCAAGTTTAGTGAAGTGGCACACTGCTCCTGTGGTAGCCAAGGTTGCTGTTTCAATGCTTACACGGATAGATCAGGAGAAGGATAATTACCTCTTCGTGTTGTACATCTCTTGATCTGCCAAGCAGGAAACAGAATCCACAGAGCATTTATCCCCAAGGGGAGATCTGAATAAACAACTGCAGTTGGCTCTGCTTCCTGTTGCATTTTGTTTCAGGCTCCTTGCTGCACCAGCAAGTGTCACTATGGGCTTTGCTATATAGCAGCAGAGATAATGTGAGTTCTGGAGCAGAAAGGGAGAAATAAAACCCCCCAGACCTAATCATGATTGTGAGTGTGGTTTTGACACACCTCCATGTGGAGTCAGTAACCCTGAGTTACAAACTCCCTCTTTTTCAATGGCAAGCTGACCTGAAGTTGGTTGTTAAAGCTTTCAGCCTGGAGACATTGTAATGGTAGGATCATGTGATAAAATCTAGTAATTTCTCTTCCTTTTGTTCTTGTGGGGATGATTCCACCTGTAATAATCATTGTTTCATTTTCAAGATTGTCAGTTTGCTCAACCAAATCTTCAAGTTCAACTTGTCAGATTTTCATCTATGGGAGTGGAAGTTCATTGGGGTATATTGCTAGTGCTCTAGATAAGAATTAGAACATGAAATATTGATTAAGTTAGAAAAAGGAGTGAAATGAAATCTGTGACTATAATTGTATTTCTCCTCTGCTTTTTCAGTGTTGTTGAATATTCTAGCACCATTTTCAGTGTATTTAATGTTAGATGGGGAAGTGTGAAAGTGGAAATGCATTGGAGAAATGGAAAAACACCAACATTCCTGTTACTGAAACAAAACTAAATTATGATGACAAATATTATCATGAATATGGAAAGACAGCAAGATTGTGTTTTCTTCTCTAGAAAACAGCCTCGCTGCAATTTCATGTTCCACAAATAGGAAATGCAGTAGCATGCCTGTGATTTTGAAATATCAAGCTCTGAAACCAGTTTTATGTTCAGAAGATATACAGCTCATTAAAAATATTGAAATACATTTCTCCCTTCTCTAACTAAATCTTTATTTTTAACCCTTTGTACCTAGCTGGTTTAGGTCATAAAACCCTAGAAATTACACCTAAAATGCCTTTTCATTCCTGTATATGTGGGATTGATGCTTTGGGTCACGTTCTTAGCTTGCTAAATTGATGAAGGTGATTACTGCAAATGGTCTCTCACTGAGTGGGGATTCCACACTTTATTTCTTAGTCCTGTACCCTGTACCTTTTTCTATATCTTCTTGAGTGTTGAATGAAGTAGGTAGGTACAAAGCACAGGAGGGTTGTCAGCTGGGGTAACATAGTATGCAGTGCCTTTGCAAGACTAATGAATAGCTTAGAGCCGTCACCCGCTCCCCAGTGAAGTTCCGGATGTAGGAACCATGAAACTGAACTCCCTCCCACATCTTGAATTTCCATAGCCTTTACTTTGTAAAGACAAGTCTGACCTGGGAATGAGTTTTGGCTTTCAGACTGTCATCATTTTGGGGAAATGAAAAATGGAAATGGATGAATGCATTCACTCCTTTTAATTTGTTCTTTCTTGCTATAGCCTGATGTTCTTTCTTGCTATGAACTGATGCAATCTTGCCTTTGCTAAGTAGACTACAGAGTAACATTGGCAACTGGAAGAATGACTAACATCATGGAGGAGAATTAGAATGTTTGACCTTTCATAGTCTCTTTTCATCAGCTCTACAGAAAAGAACATCATAGCTCAAAGCTCTTGTTCCCTCAGGTTTCTTTCACTTTAATAAGATTCCTGCATGGATGTAATAAAACTCTCTTTTTTGGTGAGCTCACTTTTCTGCCTTCATTTCTACTTATCATTCGTGACTTTGGAGATCATGATCAGGACAACCCATAATAATCGCAGAGTATGCTGGAGGTGCCAGGGGTTTTGTCTTAGCCAGAAAGTTTCCATTTCCATTGTATTCATAATAATGTGCCTCATAGCACATCTGATCTGATTGTAGAGATTCAGAAGTTCAGTAGGTAGCTTTGAAGACAACTCAATAATCTGTATTTCCAAACACTGCTCATTCCTACCCAGAACTGACAAGCTTTGCAAAGCCATGGAGTGATGCTTCTGCTGCCAATGAAATACCAAAACGTAAATACTGGTATTAATTTCTCCTGCATAAAGGTGTTTTGTGGTGGTACTTATTCTGCTTGCTAAGCAGATTGTTATTGTCCATCAGTCAATGTGCCACTGAAACCTACACAATACAGAGGCATGAAAAATGTCAGTGATAATTTATTTGATTTTAAGCAGTTTGCTTTAGAGCTAGTACAGCATAGCTCTGCCAGCTGCAGCGGAGTTAGGGAAAGGAGTTTTCCTACACATTTTCAGGGAAGTTATTACACCTTTTGGAGATGGTGGCTGTCATTTTTCAATGACAATATGGACTGCCTGTACTGTGAGCACTGTGAGAAAATGTTTGGGTTTTCTTTCCAGGATTCAGAACAGGAATTAGAGACAGGAGCTGTCAAAAAGTTGTCTGTGATATGATGGTGAAATCTTCATACTTCACCACTATTTGCAACATGTAGAATATGCTGATTTTGAAAATCAAGGCCCAGATCAGGATTTGGGATTCTGGATATAGAAATTGCAATAGTTTAATGTTGTATATCCTGCACATTGGGAATGACTGCTTAGGATTGTTCTCCTTATACACACACACACACACACACACATATATGCATATTTGCTAGTTCATAACTTTTTTCCTTTATTTTGAGTGGACGTAGTTCCCATTGCTCATGAAGATAATTCAGGCTGTTCTTTGATACTTGCTGTGTGACAGAGAGGTGTAAACATTCAAATAAGACATATTAAATGTTCTTTTATATAGTTAATTTGAAATAGTTTCATTTCTGCCCTTTTTATGAGCTTGCTCCTCTTGCAATAGAATGGATTGTTGTTACAAAAAGCTGTTCATGTATAACAAGCAAAAAGAAACATGAATTCATTGGCGTTATGGTCAGTTTATGGAATTCATTTACTGAGGAGGTCATCAAATTTTATCTACTTGTCCTATTATGGAAAAAAACTTGGTAAAAAATAAGTGTTAACAGAGAAGATCTCAAAATGGATTCGTTGTTTTTGTCTTCTCCTCCTCACTTACAGGAGGACATTTGCTCACTGCCCCCTGCAACTTTGAATGTCTCAGTACTATTTGTGCTCATGCTTTGACAGAAAAGAGATAAAATTATTAGGCTCTGTCTAACCCCTGAAACTGCAGTGATTTTAACCCGGTTTGTTTTAGAGCAATTCTAAATTGATATGAGCTAAGCTGAAGGACCTGACCTTCTTGATTTGCATAACTAAATGTGTTTAAAAACCAAACTCATGTTACACTGGCACTTTTCCCCCAGGAATAAGACACAATGTTAGTACTTCTAGGTATAGCGTGACTTCTGGATCACATAGCTTATATGACTATCCTTGGCCTGACTTGGCACATTTTTCTGTGTAAAAGGCTTGCTGTCCATGATGGGTTCCAGGTCAAAGGTGTGTCAGAGCATTTCTGATTTACCATCATATTTTCATAATGCATGGCATGTGACCTTTAAAGAGCTGCAGAAAATGAAGCAGTGCTCATCAGCTGTTCTGTGCTGATAGTACTGAGTGACTGCTTCCTGACTTATCCTACCCATCCTAGGACCACAAGACTCCCAGGCAACTGTGATGGGTGTGGAGAATATAAATCCCATCATGCCACACTCCCGTGGTGAAGTCTTAAGGTGGAGAAGGCAAAGAGAGAAGGGACATCAGTGATCATATCTTTCTGTGATATACTCTGAGATTGACTCCAAAAACCTGGTCAGCTGTCAAGGACACATTGAACATGCTGTCAGTTATGTCCTGTTGTACGTGTGCCACCTGCAGCTCCGTGCCATACAGGCAGACTGCCATTTGCATCACCAATGGTGTGCTGAGATATATAATAGGGTATAGCAGGCAACATCAAAGGCAGGAAACTCCTCTAGTCACAGATTTTCCTTTCTTGGTTGACTTTTTTGCTTAGATTGTGGTATATTTTTCTTCTAGAACCCTTACTTCACAGCACAAAGACCCAGCTGCTTATGGGGCCATTTGGAAGTCTTAAAGTGTTTCAGAGCACACCAGAATAGTTTCCTAAGATTTTATTTTGTGTATCTGGAGGAGTGGGACAGTTTGGCACATCTGTCTTACACATATTCGTCATAGGCTAACATACAGAAGGCACCAGCACTCAAAACAGCAAAGATGTTAGCACAGCTGACACTTCCCTGCACTCACATAGTGAGCAAATGCTGCTCATGAGACAGAACATGTGAAAACTAACCAAATCTCATAGGGTTGAGTGCTTAAATCCTTATTACTGGTAAGCTGTGGTGATAAAGAAACCTTGTACTAAAATTAAAGAAGTATTCTTAACAAGCATCTTAGTATAACCTCTGGAGTGTAATAGCAAATGTGTTTTCATAGCTGGAACCCTTTTTACTTGCAAATTGATCCTTTATAAGATGTTTTAATCATTTCTCATCTATAGAGCAATATTATGCCATTTGGATCTTAGAAATGTCTGTAATAAACATACTGGCAGCTAATTAAGTCTTACTAAGCACTCCTGTATTAGGTAAGAGTTATTTCACATTTTAAATAGATAAATGGGCACAGAAGGGCTAAGTGACTTGTGTAACACATCATGTAATACATCATGTCAGCTGCTTCTGTGGTAAGCAGAGTGACAAGTCCTCTCTGCAAACAGGGGACACTGGTAGATTTTCATAATGGGAACACTCTTTTTTTAAGCCCCAGCCCAAGGAGTGTAGAGTAAATCTGCTGTATAACTGTGTTGGTTCCTTTTGGCTAGTGCTTGGAAGACTTTGTCACATACAGTAAATTACTGGAAGAAGAAATCTCCACCAAGGTAACAGGTGCCAAATAAAATATATTAGTCAATAAAAAAGCTATTAGAAAGCAAGTCCTTTTAATGTGATTTACAGTAGGTTGAAGTTACGAAACAGCAAATGGAACGAAAGAAAATTACAGCATGAGTGGTAAAGAGACCACTATTTTTATGGTATATATTGGAAAATGAAGGAAGAGCTATAAGTAGGTATTGGCCATGGCCTGTTAGCGTTCATTCCCTGGGGAAATAGTCTGGAATTTGAAAGGGTAAACACCAATGAGGCAGAGAGATTTATTTACTGTGGTCATAGTCTCAAGTATAGAGGCCATTTTCTGATTACCTTCCCCTGCTTTCCACTGCCCTGTGTGATCAGAAAGCTTTTTTGTGGACTAAGTTACTGTTTGATGTGTATAAGAACATGGGGATTAAGGAGAGGAAGTGTGATCAATTAATAACAGGACAAATTAACACTATTTAACAGATAGCTGCTGTTTAGGAGCTGCTGTTTGTATTGAGGAAGCTAAACTCGATACAACATGGTTGTTTGCTGAACCACAGGACCACCATTAAGAAAATAGAGTTTCTGTTCACACCTGGGCTGATGGGTGACTGTGGTAATGCCATTGGTACTCAGTTTTCCCACCTGAAATGTTAGTAATCCCCCTTGGAGATATGAGAGTTAAGGGTAAAAGTTATGTTATTGGTAGGTATCTTTAAAGAAGGGAAACATGGTTATTATTTTCAGGATCTGTAATAAGGTCAAACACAAAATGCCAGTGTTGACAAAGATTTCTACTGCTATGAAATAAAGGCTATTTGCACCATAGCTTAGAAGCAGGAAACCTCCCAGAGGTGATGCTGATAATGCATGTGCATAAGGAGCCTGTGAGTTTAGCTTCTGGTCTGTGGCACATCTCACTCCCTTCATAAATTCACACTCAAAAAAACAGAAATTGAGAATGCTGCTTTGAAAAACACTTGTCTGAACTGTGTCATATGGTCATGGGTGGAGGCTGGAGGGTGGCAGGGGAAAAGGAAGGCAAAAACCTCCTCAGATTTAAGCAGCCCACTTTGTACTCTGGGAAAGGCAAGTGTCTTGCATTTTGAATTAGTGCCATGCTACTTGAACAAGAAGATGGCATGGCTTCCTGCAGAGGAAGGCAGCACAAAATAAGTAATCTGTGTATTGAACTGCTTTTCTTGTTTACATGCTGCATCATATTATAGTGTAGCAAAATACTGCCAGAACTACTGCTTTGTAATTAACTGGTTATTTTACACACATCTGCACTACAGCATCTGTATTGTTACAGGACTGATATCATCATGGTTTGAATTTATGTTAAAATACTTTAGTGACAGATTAGTGTTAGTATATTTGAGCTTTGGAGGTAAAATATGCTCTTATGCATGTATCTCTTAAAATTCGCTAAAGCTAATCAATTTATTTTAACTAGCACAGTTACACTAGAGATAAAAGGGGGGGGGGGGAGAAGGTATTTCCTATTGAAATATACGGATAATGGAACAACAGTTCATCTGTGATTTGATGTTTTCACTGCTGGCTGTTGCCTTAGCTGAGTTTCACACTGTTCATCATGAACCAGTGGGACTTAGAAGGAACATGGAACATTTGCCTCAGCTGCTGAGCAGGATTCTCTAAGAGCCAAAGTCTGCCACCAAGCCAAAGTCAAACAGTTCTTGGATGGCAGAATGCCGGTTCCTCTGGTCTAGCAGGGATTGCCTGCATGGGGTAGAGGAAGAACTGATGCCTGAGCTTGTCTTGGAAAACAGGGTGACAATGGCAAATGGCAGGTTTTTAGAGGCACTTACTAATAGCTGATTCTGTGGAGCTGCATCCATCACAACCTTCATAAAGAGAAATTCAGGAAACAATTGTGGCTGTCACTGTTCCAGTCCTTTAAGGATGACGTAGTAGAGAAAGGAGAGGAAGAGTAAAGTAGAAGGGGAAGGAGTCTGGGGATAAAGTAGGGATTGGAGAGCTAAAAATTATGAGTGATCAGCACTGCATTGCTGTCTTGATACCTCAGTCTGCTTAATGCCTGGTTCTGCATGACTGTGGGGCTTCCTTGGGAGTAGAGTTCTTAGGTCTCATTGGAGTCAGGAAAGTCTGTCCCAGGAAGCTGTTTGCTTCTTCCTGGATTAGGGACTCCAGACACTGGGGTATTAAAAAATGTCCCTTCTTAACACTGATATCATCATATTACAAGGTCATTGATAGATTCCCTTGGCATCCTTACCATAGAGAAGCCCTTCAGAACTTTCCCATATTCTCTAAGCAATCTCCTTTCTCTCTAGAAAAGATCTTGTAGATGCCTTACAGTATTTGACTTGTTTCAGTCTGTAAATCTTTGACATTTTTACTGCTAAGGCACAGAAATAGAAATTATGGTAAAAAAATAATTCCCTTTCCTTAAATGTCACTACCTTCCACAACATATGTCTGTTTGCCAAGGGGCTGAGCACTGTTCTGATAGCGTTAGAGATGGTTTTCAAATACCAGGATGAACTGGCTGTACCAGTTGTTGTGCCCCTTCTTCCACACAAAAGGAAATCTCATTATCTATGCATAGAATAAGAGGGTATTATAAGCCACTCACCATTCTCAAGATATTTGCCTTTGTCACAAGAACTTAAAGTTGTCATCACAATTTAAACTGGATAGCATGAGCTGGTTTGGGTTTTTTTCTTTGGGCTATTCTTGTAACATGAGAGATGAATCACAGAACAGCAGTGTAGTTACTGAACAGACTTGGGGGTGGGATGAGAATCTCTCTGATTAATGTCACATAAATAAAGCTAAAGCCTTCATCTCCCCTGTACTAAACTTATGTCCTTAATTGAGTGTTTCTTCATGCTGGTGTCATGACTGTGCCTGTTTTGGCTAGAAATTTCATCCTGGATCTGAGGAAGTTAAAGCTGTGGTTGGTCCAGTGACATGTGGAGATTTAGTGAAGTCCCTGTGATTCAAAATGGTCTGCCTTGCTCTAATAACAGTACTAGAGGGTATTATTTGGTGCATGGAATCTTTGACTCCATGAATACAAGCTTATCCATACTGAAAATGGATTAATGGCTCTCACCTCCCCAAGAGAAAAACCAGGTCTTCTCTGTGGTGGCTAGCAGTGAAATTTGCAGACTATGCTGTCATGTTAAAAGAGACTGGAGTGAGTGAGAGCGAGAGCTGGTGGCTGATACTCCTATGATCCCCAAGAGCAGCAAGGTGCAGGAAGTGCACTCATGCACTTCAAGTGAATGTATCAAAAGTACACGAAAGACAGATTACTGAAGTGAAAGGAGTTGTACCCATTAGGATGTTTTTGCTGTGGAACTAAGTGATGAATTTAAAAGTCTGACAAGCAAAATGAGTAAAATATCTGAAATATTTTTAGACCAAAAGTGTCTTGGGAAACCAATTTTGAAAAGTGGAATAATCTGCCTCTGAGAAAGTTCAATCAAAGTCATAACATTTAGCATCAGAGCTTCGGATTCCCTACAGTTCAGATTTCATATATTGCACCAATTTGCAAAGTTGTCTCCTCATACAGAGGGAAAACAATATGCAAAGTATTTTATGGATGTGAAGGAAGCTTGAGAGGATGTTAAAATAACTTGTAAATGAAGTGATTGTTGCCAGATGAGTTTTTAGGTCGTCACAAATCCCACCAGAAGATGCAGAACTGGATACGAAAGTACCATTTAATTTAATGGAAGCTTCAACTATTCTTGATGATTTCTCAGTGCTGTACCTGCTTCCTGATCCCAAAGGAATGGTTAGTTTTGTGGATAGATCTGCTAACCCAGTTTGAGAAATGGGAAATAGGTGCCTGTCTCTTGTTCAAACTCAGTTTTCTTGCCCCAAGAAGACATTCAGAATTGACATATGTGACAATATCAGAAGAGATCATGAGATGACATTACAGATTTTGGTGTCGCAGGCCCTCTTCCAGAACTGCTTCAAACCCAAGAGCAAATATTTTGTCTTCTTGGTATTTTTGCATGTGTCCAACCAAAGATAATAAGCAGGACAGCAAGTCAGCAGGCAGGCTTGCCTGTATGTATCCAGCTGGGAAGGAAAGACCTTTTGGAAAACCTAGAAGAGCTGTAGGCAGGAGTTCAATAGTGAAGAGAGTGAGTCTGTGTGTCTGTAATTCATTTGGCTGTCCGGATAAGACATTAATTCATTTCACTGTGAATGTGACTCAGTGATTCTGAAAAGTCAGGATGAAGCACAGGAAATTGGGGAGTACTGGGGAAGTTTGAGATGCTGCAGAGCAGAGAAGGAATGAAATAAAACAAATCCTGTGGCAGGGCAATTGCATTGGTTTTGCCATTGATAGAAGAAAGGATTTATATCTGGTAAATGCAATACATTGCACAAAGCATGGGCTGTAAAACTTGGTATGTCGAATACCTATTTGATGTGAAAATTACACCTGGATTCTGTCAAGCACTGCTGCCTTTTTTTTGATATAAGGATATAAGGATAATGACTTTCATGTATCTAAGGAAGCAAACGAATACAGAAAGGACACTTGGGCAGCTAAAGAATGGTAAAACAATGGGACTATCAGGATGATTTAGAGTATAGCCTGGCTCTTCTGGGAAGCACTGTGAAGTCTGTGGGCCAGATCTTCATCTGCTGGAAAATGAATCAAAGAGGTTTTGGAAGCTGATTATCAGCAAAGCATCAAATGTGCCTTTCACTGCTTATCTGACCTGGAGCCACAAAGTGATTGTACAAACACACACAACAGAGTACAGTATTTGCAAATAACTCTTGGGAGTTCTGTGTTGGTTATTTTGGAGATTTATTGACTGATGATATAAAGAGAGCCCAGCAAGCACCCTCACCTCCAAGTGTTGATCACTCCTTTCATCTTCAGACAGAAGAAAGTGTGATATGGCAAGTGTTTATACACATTTGCTATTAGAAATGATAAAAGGAGGATTGAAAGTGGTATCTTATTGGATCTGCTGCCAGTGTTTGGCCAGATTAGAAGCAGGGTAGCTTGATAAGGAGGAATCAAATGCCCTTGGACTATTACTGACAAGTCTAAGCATTTCTTTCATTTTGGTCTGTGCTGCATTAGCTCCTACATTTCTGCTCTGTGTCACACCAGTTTATTGGTTATTCTTGGGTCTTACACTCTAAAAAGCAGTCTTTATGAGGTCTTACACTGTATTAAATAGGCTGGTTACCTCAGTCTCCTCATTGCCAAGTCTAGAATAAACCTTGTGGATGTCATTGCCAGCAGTACAGTATTAAGCATCTTACACCTGGAAATGCAGCAGGATCCCAGAAAGTTTGAAGGTGCAACCAGTATGTAATGCATTTAGTGTTAATCCAAGTGATATGTTGACGTACAGATGCAAGGTAAAACTGGAAGGAAGTAGAACTCTGTGGCAAAAGTTTGTCTTTAACTGCCCCATGGTATGCTATGAAAAACACAGGCTTGCAGCCAAATTGGATACAATTCAAAGGTAGTTTAAATGAGCCAGCTCTCTGTTGGTGCTGGCTGAAAAAACTATTGAAGTATCATCTGTATCGGCAGTATAGCAAGAACAGGGGGAAAAAATGCATTTGCAAGCTGTGATAGTCTTAGTGGTGCATGACAGCATTGCCTTACAGCAAAACACAGGAAACACAATGAAACAGTGTAACCTTCGAATGAGTAACCTTCAAAGGAAAGGAAGAATCTTTTGGGTATGCCAAAGTACATCACTTTAAGGGAACTGAATATGATCAATATTGTTCCTTTGAAAACCTTGTAATTGCATGGGGAAGAAAAATTAACTATAGATGGGTTTGAACTCACCATAGCCATAGTTGAAGGTGGGTTGAATCTTACAGCTGCATTCTCAATACTGAAACAACAAACCCAGCTGTATTATTGTACTAGAGGTACAGGACTGGAATGGCGGGGGCATTAGAAGCTGTAGACAGTGCAGGGTGTAGATAGTGGGCCTTGCTGTAATTCTGCTGATTCTCAGATTTGCTTGCTGCCCCCAAGATACTTCAACTGAAAGAGTTCTAACCTGTCTTTTAAGAACATTATGAGATTTAAATAACATACATGAACATGTTGTGAGGATCGTCTATAGTTTTAATTTCCCTTGAAAAAGGTATACATGTGAATTGCAGTAATATAAATCACTTTAGCTAAATTGTAGACTAACATGATATGTTTAATATTTACAATGATCTTCAATAGGAAAATACATAAAATATTTTAAAGAGATATTCACTTTGAAGTTCCATTTGTTTAAGAAATACTGAATGCTGGATAAACTGTATTATGATTTCTTACAAAATGCAATTGTGTGATTTTGATACACAGAAAAGAATTAAAGATTCAGGCAAGTGTACCAGACCTTTGAGAATCCCTACTATAAATTCATGAATTAAGATGACAAGGGATTAGGCAGGTTATCCAGATTAGGTTTGTAATACAAAGCCATTTCATGAATATAAAAGCTTCTTTGACTCTAAAATTATTTACTAACATGTTCAGATGGTAAGCTGCTGATTCTTTCTCAGTCGGCCTGTTTTAACAATGTCATCACGTTGTATAAGCCTGGGTGAAAGGCAGGTCAGTTAAACATAGAATGTGTAACAGGTAGGAGCATTAGGGATAAAACTCTTGCAGTGCTACCCACAAAACTAGAACATTTTGTGGCACTGTCCCTCCCCATCCATGGACCTGTCATATGAATGCTCCATCCCTGGCAGTGTTCAAGGCCAGGCTGGACAGAGCCTTAGGTGCCATGGTTTAGTGTGAGGTGTCCCTGCCCATGGCAGGGGGGTTGGAACTGGATGATCTTAAGGTCCTTTCCAACCCAAACTATTCTATATATGATATGATATTCTATATATGATATGATATGATTCTATGTCCATTGTGCTCTTCAGAGTGTCCCGTAAAAGTGGAGTTCACATCTGGCTGGAGAGAGAAGGCACTTGAGGTTCATCTGAATTTCTATTGGCAGTGGTGTTAGGGCACATGCCACTGGATGGTTATTTTCCAGCCTCTAGAGGACAGTGACATACACATGTACTCTTCAGGAAGGCAGGTATCACAGGCATGCTAATGTAATTCCCATTTACAGGGAAGAGTCTGTGCTTTACAGGAGTCTGTATAGCACCTCAAGCTTGTGCTACGAATGAGAAAGATTGTTGTTAATTTCCTGTTGTTTAGCTTTAAAGTTTTTCTCTTATCTGCCTTGTGTTCTGCAGGTTTGGGGGCAGCAGTATTGCATTATGTATTACCAGAAAATGCTACAATATAAACTTGCAATCCAAGCACATGAGATTAGTTGTCAAACCAGCTGGAAACGGGGATAAGCGGATCTCTCCTAATGACCCCTGTCTGAAAGGCATGTTGTTCTCTCATACATAAACAATCCTTTCTACCTCTCACTTCTGTCCCAAAAACAGTAAAACCTCAGAGCTCAGTGAGTGACTCTCTTCTGTTCTTATTTTACAGCAGCTTATTTAACTATGCTGGAGTGTTCTTCATTTAAAACTACTCCAGAGGTGAAAGCATTCTAAAATGGCATTATAAAAGTCTTTCGGAAATTACCTTTTGGTGTATCTACAGTACCTAACAACTGCAGTAAATTCTGACAACCACTTAGCGGGGATTATACATAACTACTTGAAATCAGGTTTCATTGTCATCTGTTCTCTGAACAAGAGGGAATGAGATGGATAAGGTATATGCTACAATATACATAGAGCTGCTTACTGCTTGAACTGTGCACAGTTTACTAGGTTGCTTTAGCTGATACCTAGAAGTACCACTGAGCAACCATGGTAAATGTTTTCACTTTTTTTACACAGTGTCTTTACGGTAGACTGGATCTCAGCATTAACAAAACATGGTATCTTAGCGCAAGAATTAAGGTAGTGCAAGAACTATCTGAAGATATCAGACAGTTAGTCACCCATTTCTTCAGCTGAAAAATCTATTTATTGATAGATTACTGCTAGGAATGCCAAATCAATAACGTAAAACATCATGGGATTATAAAAAAGGTAGAATGCTTAATAAATGCAAGCATCACTGTGTGTTTTGTTATAATCCCTCTCTGAGGGCTTGGTCTTCTAAGATGTGACATCCTGCTTGTACACAGCCAAAGGCAGAATAGCCTGTGCTGAACAACCGCATAGGTAGTTGCTCCTTTAGACAGCTCAGCTAGAAAGAAAGGAATCAGTTCAGATCACCCAGAAACAACCTCAGTTAGTTTAGGAGCTATACAAAATAAGGCATTTAAACTGAGCATGAAGCAAACATTAGCACTCTCATTATGTATTTCTAGAATTACAGCAAACAGGCATACAAACAGGAAAGCAGATTCACCCTGTCCCAAGGAGTTTTATACTGCTGGCCTTCAGCAAAAAATTGTCAAAATCAATGCCATTTAATTAACAGGTCTGAGTGTATCATGCAATAGAATGCAATGATATCCTGAAGCCCAATATATTATTATATATATTCAAAAAATGCCTTTGTTGGCTGATCTCTAGTACTGCCCTTTCAGAGGGAGTTCCACACTATGGATAGGAACAGCAAAACTTGCTAAAGCCAGAAGGTTCTTTGGATCAGCTTTTCCTTGTTGTTCATGATTATTTGTAGTACTTCAGTTTCTGTAATTGTTTATTTTAATAATCTAAATGTCAAGGTTATTATAAAGCAGGGTAGGTGCAAGAGCAATGATTCTGAAAACCAAATAGCACAGAAGAAAACCCTCTAGTTTTTCTAGCAAGCACACATGAAAGGGAAAATGGAAAAAGCAGTTCATGAGTCACTGTTCTCAGTTGCCTCTCAATTAAAAAGAGACAGAGTTTCTGTCTTACATATTACACTGAAACAGGAGTAACTCTAGGACATCAGGAGTGCCTGAGAGAGGCCAAATTCTTATTCGATCCAAGAGGAAGGCTGGTTCCATATTAGATTTGCATGAAGATCCAGCTTTGTATCTTAGATTAGATGTCAGTTTAAAATGTTGATGTGGCTTTCAGAAGATGCTGTCAAGCGTGCCATATTATAATCTTTCCTACCATACTTCAATAAAACAGCTTCTGTCTAATGTGGTATTATGCGTGTTACAAAGGTGCTTAGTGATATATGTGCATGTGATGTATGTGCATAACTCCATTAGCACTAATGGGAGTTAATGGGTATAGCCTACTAGAAGAGAAGAGGCTATTTCTCCAAGTGTCAGAGACTAATAAAAATGACATTTCAATTTGGATGTCCAACCTTCAATTTAGGCAACAAGTGCTTCAGATTAATCTTTTGACAGCTACAGTGCCAGAATTGACTTCAGATCCAAATGGGATTGTTTATGTTATTTCATACCATGATTTAAGACCTCCCTTCCCTACTATAATAGATTTGCATAAACTTGACTTTCAGATGCCAAAGTATAGAATTACAGGTTTCAATTGGAAACTGCTGATGGGTGCCAAAGATGGCAAGGTGCTGTCCCAAGTTCACAGGAGATCCTGAAGAGCTGGGTGCTCTTCCCCACTGTCATACTGTATGCTGAGGAGACTCAGGGTAATGTTGATCACTGGAACACAAATCTACCACATCAGTATTCAACATTGCCGCCTCCCAAAACTGTCAATTCAGCTTAATGAAGGAGTAACAATTAACTCATAAAATCTCTTCAGATTTAATCTTGGTCACTGCAGTCTGTTTACTCTGTGGCGTATTCAAGAGTCTTGGGTCCACATTATGCATCCTGTACCCTTACTGCCAGGCAACGTCCTCTGGGTGTGCCCTGCATCACCATAGTTACCTGAACCATAACAGAATACACCACAGCCTTCTCTCTGTCTGCATGCCTGGCTCATCTTTGAAAGGAGTCCAGGACAAGGAGGAGGGTAGTGCACACCTGGATCTCAGAGCTCTGCATGATCCAATCGAATGACTGATTCAATGCTTGAGACTTTCACACTCAAATACTTCTCAGGTAATTTTGTTTTTTTAAATTCCTGAACAGTTCTCTTAAAGGATATTACCTCATGAGAAACAAACCGACATTTGTTAATGAAGAGGATTGCTCATATCCTATTTAATTCTCCTTGATGTTTCTCTGACCTTTGCTGATCTTTACCTAACAGACTTCTGTGAAATGCTGGTTGATTAACACCAGTATGATTAACACCATTTGTATTGGCCATTCAGCTAATGAGAGTGCTTGAGGTGTGATTGTACTGTTGAATTGCAGCTGCCATTCTGATAACAGAAATGCCATTTTCCAAACTGGATATGTGGGCTGAAGCAGCCAATAGATTTTGTAGTGAACTTTATGGATTTGATTATTTTAGCACTCGTGACACTAATTTTTCACAGCATCCTCAGTTAAACATGTGAATGTGACTACTCTGAGCTTCTAAATGTGGCCATTTCTATAACAGAGAACAGCTCTTGGAATATCAGTTCTTCTTTTGTGATCCTTCCTCAGGAATTTGGACAGACCCTGGACTTACAGAGGGTTATCTTTGAAGGACTGAGATCATTGTTCTTTGTGTTCAGCGATGAGTGTGTCCCTGCTAATGCTGAGTAGTGCTATGATCTCTGTGTAGTTCCAGTGGGTATCAGTGGGGCTTCTTGTGGAGTAAGGCATTATTTAACATTCTGGTGGCAGAAAAAGGAGGCCTGCAGGAAGTTAATCAATCAGCATTACAATATCCATGGGGAATTGACTTAGGCAGTTGTCTCTTATACATTTCTGTTTAAGTCTGACTTTTTTCTTTAATGCAAAATGCTTTTGGTTGAGAACTCAGTGCTTTGCAGGCAGAAGCATTGTATCTGTTAGCTTGATGGAGGTACTTACATGGATGAATGTTTGACTCTGAGCTGGTGTTCATGAAATTGATAGTTAGGGAGAGATATTTGGGCTCAGTTAACTTTTACATCCTGATTGAGAGTGACAGGGGATGTTTCAACCTGGGGTTATATACTAAGATTTTAACCTGTGTCAGAAATTCACCATCATAATGCAGCTACTGGAATAGCTGTGGGAGAGAGAAGGGAGGACTGAAATAAAAGAGAACATGTTGAAGAGTTGTCTGTGTGGTGCATGCAGTTTCTGCCACTGTTCTCAGCCGATGTCCGTTTTAATGAATATGTTAGGGGCTAAAGTGCTTCTCAGAGTGAATAAAGGGGTATAATCTAATCCTTACAAGGTTTTCTGTGTCTGATGCATTTGAGGAAAGGTTTCCAATTATGATAGCAGAACTATAGGGCTGGAGCAGTGGTTGATGTAAATCAATGTAACTCTGCTAATTAAGGATGGAATGGAATTTTATTTTAACTTAGCATCAGGCTTTGTACAAAGGAGTGAATCCAGCTGTGAGATAAGTCACATCCAATCAAGTAATAGGGATGCTGTTTCACCACTCTCAGTAAAAAACCTGAATCTAAATATTCAGCTTTAGTTGAACATGATGGCATGTATTATGAAGACATTGTGCCTTTCATTAGACTGGGTTAATACATATGCAGGAATCAATCAACTTAAACAGGATTTACTGTTGTTTTTAGAATACGCAGTTGAAGGTCTCTTGTCTTTTCTTCTGATAAGTAATGTAAATGAGCAGAATATTAAATCCTGCACTATATCCATTAGGAAATCAAGCAGTTAAACAAGTAGGAGCAGTTTAATCCCCAGAGCAGTTTAAAAGCTTTTCCATTGTGTTATTAACTACACATTAGCAAAGAATAATGCTTAATGAAAAAAGCCTTCAGTATTCAAAATACACACATCTGTGTAACATAAAAATATTGGCATGGCTTCAAAATACTATTGAGCAATAGCTGCATTACAAAATGTATATGGGACCTCATTAATGAAACAGTCAGAAGCTACAAGATCTTTAATGTCGTGAAGCTGGCTAAGTGGAAGGAACAGTGAATTGTGATGAAATGCCAGGGACCTTCAGGAATGCTGCATTTTGTTGTAAATGGTGATTTTGGTTAATACACCCTTACACATGCACCTCCATTAAAGACCACTCTGCTTACTGCTGGAAAAGGACTATACAGTTCTCTTCTGGTATGTATGTATTTTTCAATTCAAGGGAAATTCTTTGGTAAAAGGAAATTCTCATCCCTGACAATCTTAGTTAGAAGTTATTCTTTAGATTTTCTGCTCATCCATGTGACGTAGCTATCACAAAGAAGTCTTTCTGCACCTTGTTCATCAACCTTAACCCTCCATTGCATATCCTACATCCACTTCTCCCCTCCACCTACTTCCCAGTCCTAACAGCTGTCAAGATAAACTAGTATTTCATATTAAAAATACCAGCCCAGTGGAGAAATGTTTGAATGTACTCCTAGACATGTGCTTTTTTTTCCCTTGCAGAATTAGGGCATGGAAAAGGATAATGAATGTTAAGCAAAGTTAAAAACAGATTTAGAGAGAATTAAAAGACAGAAATGTAAAATTAGGTTGAACTCACACTTACAGGGATTAAGAGACTTTCGTTTGTCCTTTGATCTCATTTGTATTGCTGCAAAGATCTTTAGGGTCAATGCTCTGGAGGATTAGCACTGTTCTAAATTATTGTTCGGATTTGCAGTAATGGATTACATGCAGAAAAATGGTCCTTCATGTAAATTGCAGACATAGCTACTCATGTCAGCCTCCCATTTTACACTGCAGCTCCACATCCCAGCCAACGCTCTCCACTTAATTAGCCTGGAAGAGAAAGCTCCCACACTATGGGAACAAAAGTAATTGTTTTCTGCTTAGCTTACCTGGTGGGTGAAAGCTTTGAGAAGTTACCTGGTTTCTTTGCACTTGCATAGAGTATAATCCAAGATTCATAGTGGAGCACTAAAATTGCACCCAATGGATCTGGTTCCTTTTATGACCATTGTCCTGGTGAATTTCACTTCTGAGAGATGGAAGAACTTTAGCACGTTTCTCACAGAGAAAAAGGTGACAGTGGGGTTTGTCCTGACCTGCTGTGAGTTGACAAAATATCTCTACTGGAGTCACTTAGAACCCCTGTCCCAGCTTTAATGGTCGCAGGTTACTATGGACATAGTCCAGTTTTTCACACAGGACAACTGGGTGTAGGAAGAAGTTATCTTTCCCAGTTGTCTTCTACCCCTGTGCTCATTTTCTCCCCTTTCTTATTATTTTAAAGATACTCTACCAAAATTTTCCTTATCTTTTCACTTCACTGCCTGTGTAGTAGTACTAATTATCCAGTGTTTACCTCCCTTTTATGACTATATTCCCATCTCCTTCTTCTCTTTTTTTCACACCAGCTCAGAAAAGCATGTGATATTATCTAGCCACTGAGCAGGCTTATTTAATGGTATACATTTCACATTTTGAGGCCATAAAGCCATAAATTTGAATCCCTGGCAGGATCAAGTTGCCCTTCATCTTTCAGAGGTAGAGAAATTGAATTCCATGCAGTTTAGTGTGCAAGTCATTTGGATGAGACCTTATTAAGCTAAGGTCCTGCCAGTTTTGTATAGTCATTACAGATTCCATAACACTTTCCATCAAGGTGGAGGTTTGCTTTACAGCCCCCAGCCACATACTCATTCCTTATACAGAGTGCCACGTCAAATGGATACTTTCATTTCACACCTAAAAGGTGTAATTTATAATGCCTGAATAATGATGTGGGTTTCTTTTAGAGGAAAGCTCCTATAGCTCTATCATCCTTGCAAAGACTTGGTGACCTGTTTAATTTTCTACATTGCCAGCACTCCCAAAGTGAATAATCTCACTGCTTTCTGGATGAAAAACTTGTGTTCTTGCTGAACCATTGATAAAGAATGTAAGTTGGTTGGTTGCAGTATCAATATGTAACTAAATTGCAGTAAACTACAGGAAGGTGCACTGACTGAAGAGTGTTCCTATGATTCTATAAGTACTGGTCAGACCAGCAGGGACAAAGTGAGAGCAAAGCTGACATCAGGTTGGCAGGCTGAGTGCTTGCAACTGGGAGCAGTCACACTCAGTGGGATTACTTGACAGGAGTTAAGGCTCTTTCTGTTGGCACGAACACAACAGCTCAGCACAGCCCAGCCCAGCAGGAGCTGTAGATTTTTATTTCTTTGCATTTTAATAGAACATATAGAAAAAATTAGACACCCATTTCCAAAACAGTCAGATAATACCTGTACATGGTAGCAACAACCATAACATGTTGTTATTGCTGAAGTAGGATATTCTCTGAACAGGTAGTTAGGGCTTTGATACCTGTTGTTTGAATTGAGATGAGTAGGTGTCAGATCTACTCATATTTTGTCACAAAGACACAGCATGTGTAGTGTATTTCTCAACCATTCCCTGGAGCAGCATCCGTGTGAGGAATTATGGTTCAGGGAGATAAAATCATCTGGCTTTCCTTCCCCATTGTTTAATGGAAATTATGCTCGCAGTCACTGACAGTTCCAGGCTTGAGTTGATTCAGATGAGCTAGTATCCTGTCTATCTGATTCCAGATTCCCCATGCAGTTAAGAGATGTGTATGGGAGGAGCAGGGGGTTATTCCTTTACTGATGACAAAAGTCACAGGCCAGATTACACTGTAGCCCACCTGAACTGGTTTCATTGGAACCAGTGAATCCCTTTCCCTCCATAAAGAATACTCTTGAAAATTAGGCACAATGAGATCAGAGCCTGCTGTGTTGTTCTTCCAAGTAATCCTGAGTATACAAGTTTTCTTCAGTAAAAGATTCTAGCTGACATGAATTAAAATTCCTACCTCATCCATGTGCTATTTAAAATAACTTTGATTTAAAAGCAGCAACTGATTGGATCCTGCCAGATTTTCTAGGCAATCAGTCTTATACTTTGTGATAGTTTCTTTCCCCTGCACTTAAAGCAAGGACAACCAGTGAGCATGCAAGTCAGTCGCCGTCTCTTAACAGCTGTATGCCTAATAATGATTGCAGTCTATAAAATTCATATCACAAGCAAATGCACAGGACAGATTGGCATACTCAAACTTTGAGAAGAGCTGGGAAGTTTCCAGGTAATATGGAATTTTTTTGTGGACACAAAGTTTGTCAAGATAGTATTGTGAAATCTGACGGAGTTAAGAGCTGATTATACCATGTGCTGAGAACCTGCTGATGCCCTGTCTTAGCATTCTTCGACCTTTATCTTGCTCAATTACTCAAAGCATTAAAAAGCTGATAGGTAGACATGTGATTTCTCTTTTTCTTCAAGCATTTACCCTATGAAGCAGTATATGGACAGTTAATTTGCCTGTGTACGTTTCTGTCCGGATCGTTACTGGAGACTGGACTGAACGTGTCTGGGTTTCCACTCCAAGGTCCCTTTTAGCTGTACTGCAAGAATATAGCTGCTAGTTGAGACACTGAGAATGTCTAAACTCTGAACTGCAACAGAATGTGAATGGGAGGGTGGTGGCAGGGTATGAACTACAAGCCTTCTGAACATTGTGAGTCTGCATGTATGGTGACCTAAAGGGTTGGCTAATTATCAGTTCAGTGGTTAGCATAATGTGAATTACATCTATCTTTTTTGCTGTTTTCTATCCTGTTGAATTATATGAGTAGCTTGTAGCAGTTACACAACAGCAATTGTCCATTTTACATATGGATGCAAACAGTAAAATGGATTGAAAAATTACTAAACTAACCCAGAGGACAAAATTAATGGTGCCTAGCCTTTAGAAATGGAGTCACAGACTATCAAAGTTAAACAAAACATGCCTCATGGTAACATCATATAATTGTATTGCAGGGCAGTACAGTACAAGCTTTCTGTGATCTTACCAGTATCAGACAAATTCCATTACATTTCCATTCTGTGTTTCAAACCTAATCTTTCATAACAAACCAAAGTGTTGATTCATAATTCCAGCCTGCTCAGGGGCTTGTTCAACCAACTTCTTCAATTACCGGGACATGCTGATATGCTGCAGCTTCTAAGCCAGCTTTTAGGGATGCCCTGGAAAATCAGGCTCAAACACCTCATTTATTGTTTATCTTCTCACCAGCAGAGCCACACCACAGAACACACGTGCTGGGCTTGTAAAAAGGTCATTAAGCTTTTCCTGCCCTTTAATGTTTTAAGTGTTTGCCTGTCTCCTTGCCTGCTACTCAGGAAAGTGGTGAGCCTGATGAAGAGCTTACTGAAGCTTTTCAAGTTGTCCCCTCCAGGTTCCTGTCACATCACCTGCTTCACCTTCTGTAACAGGGAAGCTGCTAAAAAACCAAACATGCTCAGGTAACCACTGCAGACCTGGAGGAAAATGGTCAGATATGATTAATACTGACACTTCTGTCTGATGGTCTGGACATTTGGGCAGTCTCCTGCCAAAGACTAATTTTTTCCTCCCATTGTTCTGTTGTAAAATGGCTGCTTATCTGTTGGGTTGGTTTTTATTGGTTTTTATTGGTTTTTATTGGTTTTTATCTCCCCTCCTCTTCCCCCCTTCCCCCCCCCCCCCCCCCCCCCCCAATTTAAACCACAAAATCCACTGGAGATTTTATTATGTACTCAACACATGGAGTAAGATGGATCTCCAACTGAGAGCCTCTTAAATCTACCATAATAAAAGTAGCAATTGTTCACTGTCTATCCAGGAAAACATTATTTGCAAATTTATCCTGATAGGTTTCTAGGAATCAAATCTTTACCCATATCTAGTGCTTGTAGAATGGATATAAATGCAATGAAATGCATTTTCTCAGAAGACAGGGGAAATAAATGTTTTCCTAATGAGTAACTTGTATTTGAGAAACTCTTGCTTTTCGTGCATGAAGGAATTGTTAATGTCAAGCTCTAGCAGGGAGACAGAAATGTTCTTCAAAGCTGAGGGTTCCCTGTCTCCAGTGTGCATTTTCTGTTTCTAGACAAGTCGGTCCCTCTTTGTATTTTGGTTTTGACAACAATATATAGGAAAAACCCTTCATTCTGCCACCCATTGTTGCCAAGATTGGTGGGAAATGATTGAGGGTAGAGGAAGGAGTTACTAAGAAATAAATGGTTCAACTTGTTTTCCTTTATCAACCTGTGTTGCACTGGTAGGGCAGGTGGTATTTGTCTGAGTCTGGTTTTGGTTCAGGTTTTCAGGAAGGGGTTTTCCAGTGTTAGCAAGAGAGACAGGGCCCCTTTTCCTCAGATATAGGAAATCTTGAAATAAACAGACTGTATACGAATGGGAAAAGGTAAGATGACACTAAGCATGCATTTAGGTGGTGGCTGCTTTATCTAATTCTAAGTCGTCAGGTCATGTTTGACACTATTCACACACCAGAAACAGAAGGAGTAAATAACATGTATTACATTAAGAAACAGCTTTATAAGTATTATTTTTGTTGTAGTTGCAGGATCAAATTAGGAATCTAATTGCAAAAACCTTTCCCTTCTTTTGTTCGAAACACTAGGTTCTGGGGAAGAGATGGCTAGTACCTTTCTGAAGGGGACTTGAAAAAGAAAGGAATAGCTTTGTATTTCTCTCATGCCCTCTCTAAAATACTACATTAAGCTGCTTTTGCCCACAGTGTGGTAGATAATTAGAGGTATTAGAGGCATCCAAAATTCATTACCGGATTCAGGGTTAGTGGTGCCCCACTGACTCATAATGAACTGCCTTTACTGAGTACATTGGCTTTTGCAGGCTCTTCATTTAAAAATGTACAGTAGTGTCTGCACTTTCCCTGTTGTCTTTTTGCAGAAGGGACCAATGTTTCCTCAGGAAATGCAGTAATTGTCAGAGTGAAATCAGTGATGCCGTCATCCCTTACAAATGCAATCTATGACTGGTTTTTCATCTTCAACAACAACAGATCCACAAAGGATGCTGAATGGATTTTTCTGTTTTCAGGCTACTGTAGTTGTTTGTTTGCTTTATCATTTCATCTCCTTGTGGTAGTTCGTGTCCACTGTATTCATACGATATAAATAATTCACTTGTATTGATATGCATTAATGTGATTTTTTTCAAACCCAGTGAAATGTGAAAAAAAAACCCCATAGTTAATCCAAACCAACGTTCTGCTTCCTTCATAAAAAATGAAGGTGGTATTATGGATGGTTGCCATAGAATGTGTGAAATATCTGAAGACTTCTGTTCTAATCTGCAGAAATCAAATTGTGGAAACAAAACAATGTTCCAAGTACTCTGTGGAATTAGAGCTGGGCTGGTGATATATTTGTGTTTCCTTTGGCTGGGGGAGCAGGGCACAGCTACGTCAAGACTATGCAGCTTATGGGCATAGTCTTTAGACATCAGCAGGCTTATGTTGATTTATGCCACTGAAGGATCAGCTCTACTATGGGTGAGAAGAGATTTCATGTTTCTGGGACTCTGCCTTACTGCAGTGCAGAAAACTAAAACTGATCCTTTTCCTTTGTCACAGAACACCCACAACTGCTACTTACTCTTGTGACTATTTTTCTTCTTTTCTGATAGTAACAGTAGCAACTTGACTTGGTTTCACCCTATAGAGTGTGACATTTCTCTCCCTCCTTCTGGGAATGTATTTGTCAATTAACTAATTTTGCATCTCTATTTGGGAAGCAGCTCCCAGCTGCTGTTTGTTGAGCAGAGCACAGTGAGTTATCTTGGGCATCATAGTGACAAGTTATCCTGGGTTTGTCATTCATTCTGTTTGCAAAGAAACCCAGCCTTGTGTAAGAACTGCAGGGCTGCCCTTGTGAAAATGGGCTGTGTGTTCCTGGGAAGGTTTTTGGAGGGTCAGATTGTTCCATCCCATGTATGTTTGCATAAAGAAGTAGAAAGGTGTAAGAAACCTTGTCTGTGCTTTTTGCTTAGGCTGGATTGTAAATGTTTGCAGATTGGCTCACAGGAGCAAATTGCCTGATATTCTCTCCTCTTTCTGGATGTGTCTGAAACAGCAAAGTGAGGTAATCAGTGAAGAATAGAGCTCTCCCTGCTCACAGGCAATTTGCCTGCCTGATAAAGAGTGGTTCCAAGTTGTTTTTCTGATTCCTTTAAGTGAAGATCTTTTGTTCTTGCTAGTAAAATATGAAAAGACTTCTCAATTTAGCCTTTGTTTCCACTTTGCTAGAGAGACCTTACTCTGTTAATAAGCAAGGATGTACTTGACTGTATGGCCAGTCATAACTCTAAAATTTGGGTCATACCTTTCAAAATACTCCGTAAGAGAATCTCAGGGAAGCATCATTAAAATGAGCATAAGACCAATGGACTGGGAAGACAAATTAAATAAAAATGCATCCAATTCATAATCAAAACAGTGCTGTCTTTGTGATTTACCTGCAGTTTATCTTCAGGAATGTCTCCTGTTCAGCAGTGCATATAGCTACATTAATAACATTGTCTGCTGCAAGTGTACATTGCCTCTTGGCACCAGATTATTCATCTTCATATTTTGATCCACTGCAAAGCACAGAATATTGGATCCTATTGTATTTCTGCTATTCCATCTCTCATGTTCCTTGTTTCCTTCTTCTCTCACAAGTTGTGCACATCCATCTACAAGTGGAATTGTTTCATACTAAAAATAAAATTAAAAGGCCCCAAGGGCTTCATCTTCTGTTGCACTCACAACTGTTCACCCTTTCCAGCTCGTGAACCATCACCATTTAATACACAAGTGAAGTCAGATTTCCTAAAAAGAAAAAAGAAATGCTTGACAGAATGTGTTTTCCTGTAAATCACACAGATGGAGCGAGACACAGTGGTTGTAATGCAGGGCTGACATTCTTTTACACTGTACAGTCATCTAATATTGGTTGCCATAAACACTATAAATCAATGCAGAGTGTAACTCTGCAAAACACCAGACTGAATCTGATGCAAGATGCCAGCAATAAAACATTTACCTCTACCTCAGTTACTTGTTTACAGCTTGTTTGCTGGCTTTCTAAACTTTCTCATGCTTCACACTTGACATCAATTGATATGGCAAAGGGAGCATAAACAACGAGTGAAGCAGACTTCCCAGGTGTTGCACTTGGTCAGACAGTTTCTGGTGGGCCACAACTGAGACAGTTTGGTTTTCACTCCTTAAGGCAATTTTAATATGTTTTTATTTTTCCTTACATCCTAGAAATAGTTTTAAGAGAGCTGCTATTTTGATAACTGGCATTAGAAATTCATATGGCTCATAGCTGAAATAACTGACTAATTGTGGCTCCTAATGTGTCTGTGACATTTTCCTTAGTAGCTGGATGTCTCTCATCTGCACTGCAGAGGAGTGAATGGAGCCTTTGATGGTTTTTACCAGGTTTAGAGTAACATTCAGGAGTTTAGACATTCATAATTTTTACCTGGGCCTTTCTTTCCTATCAGTGTTTGGTTTGAGAGAACTGTTTGTTCTGTATGAATCCTCCCTACCCACTCATGTGACTGGATGTGACTGCCCCATTTCCGATCTGGATGTATTAGACAAGGAAGTGAGTATCAGCAAACTCTGATGTGCAGGATGGAGACCTAAAAGCAATTCAAGAATGGTGACAGCTCTCTGAAAGAAAGCAAGAATAAAGTAGCAGAGAGTCTTCTGAAATCCAACATCTGGATTGATATTTGTGTGTCTGCTGTCTTCCCTTGGCTTCTAGACTTTGATCCTCTCTAACCAAGGGCATTAACAGCATTATGTAGAATAGTTCTGTGATAACCTGTGCTATACAGAGCCTGTCTTCTGTGCTGAGTCACACATTTTTGTTGTCAGAGTGTCCTTGTCCTGGAGAAGTGGCCTTTAGAAAGATGTAGTCATTCAGGTGCTTCCTTGCACTGAATTAAAAGCCACAGAAAATATACTATTGTCAATATGTCCTGTGAATGTGCAGGATATCGGAAATATAGTGGAGAGTACAGCAGATTCCACTTGCAACCATGTTTCATTTAGCTTCCAAATACCTGTGGCTATCTGACCATGCAAAATGGGCACAAAGCAGCATGTTAGAGGCTTGCGAGATTAGAGAGACAGTGCAGAACAGTGTAAACTCCTGTATGCCTGTTCTCTGGTCCACTGAATCACCATAAAGCTTTACCCTGAGTTCATTGGGCATCAGATCAGGCCCAAACCTCACAGATTGTAGGTCTGCATTGCCCATAATTACAGAGAACCACAGCAGTTAAGAAAGTCATCTGAGTTACAGCAATCTCCTTTCAGAAATGTCTTTCTCTTTTTACTGCCCTCCTCACAGAGCAGCAAGGGCTGCTAAGCACTGGGGTTTGTAGGATGCTGTTGTGGTTTGTCAGCAGTTATTTTTCGAGTGTTCTTAAAAAAAAGAGATAATTTTTCTTTTTTTTTCAAATCTCTTTTTAATAAAGCTGGACACAGTTCAAGTGCTTCATGGCTCCTTGCATTCAAGCTGTGTGACACTGACAGAGAGGAAATGATTTCAGGATAAAAAGTAGAACCTTTCCATGGATGACTGTCTTTACATCAGGTACAGTTTTTGCCAGGAGAATGCATTTCATTGCAATTATTTTACCTTTCTCTTTAGTATTAAAATCTCTTTATTCTCCTGTCCTCATATCTAAGTAGAGAGGTAGGGTATCTGTGAGAGGTAAAGGCAAATAAAATCAGCTCTAAATACAGCAGCTATTAGTGACATGTTCTAGAATTATGGCACTTGGGCAATGTAAAGGTTCTCAGAGTTCACCATTTGTCATCTGCAACTGGAAGCCTGTCTGTGACATGATAGCAGGGACTGTATTAGCTTAAAACAGGAGGGGTGAAGATTTGTATTTTCAGGGTGAATTTGAATTCTTAGTATGAATGGAAATCAGGCATTTCAAAATCAATGATATCTAATGACAGTGTAACCTTCTCAATCATTAAAGCTGAATCATAGAGACAAGTTAGTAATTGTGGAATTCTCTTAAAGCTGTACAAAAAACACCTAGTAAAGAACCCACATCTGTATTTTGGGGATTTGCAACAAGCCTGGCATTTATCACTAGCATAAGTTATTGTGATGAATACTTTAACTTAACCTTTTTTCCTAAATGTAATTTAATACAAGTGAAGCACTGTTGTTTCTTTTAAAAAAGGATTGCAACAAAAATTATATATGACATTCACAAGCCTTTCAACTAAATGTTTCTGTTTGCCTAAAGTATAATATAAAAATTAACTGGAGAAAATCCCAAGTAAATTATCTGTAGCATGATTTATTGCTCCCAAATTCATTGAAGTTGATGTAATTATCTGAACTATTTTGATGCCAAGTGGAAGTGATGAAAAACACTGCATGCTGCCTCTCCATCCAGATTACTATCTTTTTTGCTGGGTATCTATTTTAGGTGCCGTTATTCAAAGTTCTCCTGCATCACTGCATCACAAATGTAAAATTCCCAAAGACCAGAGTAGATGAACAGCACTTCTATCACATATTCCCCATCTGAATACACTTTGATTAGCCACATCTTTGATCCCTATGTCACACTGTAGAATTTATAGGTGTAAATATTTTAGGATTCCTATTGGATTATCAAAAGAAAACGTGTGACAGTGTGTGGAGATGGCGAGACAAATGGTTACTGTTGACCTGTTCTGTTGGTTTCCTGCTATCCACATATATATATTTAGACCTGATTTAAAGTTCTTAAAATGAAGGTAAGTAAGGATGAGAACGTATGAAACAGCTGCTAAGCTCCTTATATATCAGCTGGATAGTTACAGCATTGTGTATGCAGGGGTTGAATACAGGATAATCGTAATAGGTTTTTCATTTTATATAAGGGTTCAAAAAAAAGTGCCTGGTGTAAATGAATTGAAAAGATACATTAAACATAAAATAACTCCCATGTTTTGACTTAAGCTGACAAAAGCAGGGAGATTCAAAGACTGGCCCCCACTAGTTTTTCACCTCATTGTGATCATTCATTTCACAATATATTACAGTGCATAGGATTGTGCTCCGCTCTAAGATCTTTTTCAATAGTTTAATACAATAGAATAAGTTAATAAAGCAAAGTAACAAATTCAGAAGTTCCTTTTTACTGATTATTTAAAACTATCACATTTCTAGCAGCTTATTGTAGTTTGATATATATTTAACTCTTCCGTAGTCCACAGGTATCAAAGATCTGTGAGCCACAGTTATCAAAGATCTTTACAAAGAATGCTGACAGTGGGTTAAATTTTTGACGTGTGGTGATGTGAATTAGGAGCCCCAATAGTATTGAATGTGGGTTCCTAAGTCACCAGATGCTTTTGGAAGATACGGCCTTTTTATTTATGCAGAAGCCAAAGAGCTGGTGAAGTGACTTGCAGAAGGTTACACAAGAGAAATGGAACCACATCCTTATCTTGACTGTGAGCCCAGGATTCCAGCAAGATGCTAACAATGCCTCTCTGCTGGTAAATGAAATCATGTCGTGCATGTCTGTAACTTAGTTTGGTTTAGGCAGCTGGGCTCTCTGTTTGTAGAACAGTCCTGGAAAAGAAAGTAACATTTTCCATTAGAAAATGTTTCTGTTTCTTCCATTAGAGCCTAGTCGAATGAGATTCTGAGCACTTCATCTATTCTCTGAAGTCAGTGGTAGGTTTGTCCTGTCTGTCCTATCCTCCTGTCCTACTGGTAACTGAAATTTTGGTATAAGATTAGTTAGAGAGGTGCCCGTTGATGGTCACCTTGAAAAAGGCCTTATGATAACTAGGATTATTTAAACAGTAGAAAGTAAAGATTCCTCAACTTAACTATGACAGCTGCAGAACATTTAGCATACACATATTTGTCAATATGCATAACAGAAGATATAGTGGAAAGAACTAAGATTAATTAGATTCTGCTGAGCTAAATGGCACTTGACACGCATTATACAATATCTGCATATGTTATTAAAACTATGAGTAAGTAAATGCCATTTCTCATTTCCATTTGCAGCATGGTCCATCTTGAAGCACAATAATTACATAGACATGACATCTGTGGTTTTATTTCAAAATGTCAAGGGATGTATATTCTTATTTACTTGTGGTTTTAATCCCTTCTTGCCCACCCTGTGGTTACAGTGCCCTTCTGACTGAAGGGAAGTGAGGTTTGCGTGCAGATTTTGTGTTGCACAAAATTATCCAGGTGGTTTTATTTCCCATTATCTTTACATTTGTCTGACAAATCTGTCAGTTTGTAACAGGTACTAAATTGTGACCACTTTCCTTCCTCTCTTGCAGCCTTCTAGCATATTCTCTCCCTTTCTGTTTGTCAGTATATGCCTCAAAACATCATTCTGATGTAACTTTGAATCCAACAGTACTTACACATGCGAACCAGCCATGTCCTTTGAAAAATCTGCTAAAGCACATGCCATGTAATAGTATTTTCCTCTCCTTGAGAGCACATTAACATTTATGTAATACCACTCTTTTGATGAAACTCTTCTGGCATGAGAGAGAAGCTGCATTTCTTCTTAGGGAATACTGGACCATTGTTTGCTGTGCTCATCCACTTGGAGCAGAAGCAAATTACACTCTTTAAAAACTATCCTATCTACTTTGCACAGCATTGTTCAGCTTAAAATGAACACATTTCTGTTCTTAATGCATGGTGCTTATGGGATCTCCCCAGATGGCAAAGCACATTCCAGCTCTGATTTAACCTGTGATATTTCTTAGGTATGCATTTAGTATTCTGCTTCAAATTCTGCTTACCTGGTACACTCCAGTATGTGCACAAAAGCTGCCTGCTTACTCCAGTGCTTTCCAGGTGTGAAAGTGAAATACCCAATTTAAGGGATCCTCTTAGAGAACTCTGCTGCCTCTTGAGTACCACTGAAGGTACTCTGTTTCAAAGCCCATAGGATCCATGTGTCCCATGAGAGATTCAGGGGTTGCCTCTGAAGATCAAAAGGAATTAGACATGACCAAGCAATGTGAATTAAACAGCTGTTAAGGAGTCAAACAAATTCACCACCTTATCTGAAGAACACAGACAGTTCTCAGTAGAGACCACAACCTGAGAAAAATGTACACAAGGAAGGCAGATAATTCTTGTTGTGAAACAACAGTCTGCAATAGGCAGTGTGCTGGATCCTTGTAGCTGAGGGATAAGCTGTGTTTCTACAATTACTTCTTAAAATTAGCAGAAGAGCAGACATTGGGATGGAAGAGCACACAATTTAATGGTACTGCAGGACACCTCACAGGGTATCACAGAGGACACAGCTTCATACAAAACTGCACTTGGTAACAAAGTGAAAATGGTGAAAAGCAAGTGCGCATTTTGAATAAAATTAGGATGTTGGGCACAAAAGACTGACATATGAAAGGACTGCAAAATCGTGGTATTTTAGGAGTCGATGATTATAGCTACATTATATTTTTGATATGCAAACAGAATAAAGCCAAATCTGTCATGGATGTATAGCAGTGCTTTTAAAAGAGCTAATTTCATAAAGCTTAAAATAATTATGAGTCACATTGATTTAGAGAAAGAATTAAGGCTGAAGAATTTGAATAATTGGAGACTGTGTAAGAATATTTTACTAGATGCTGAGCAGAATTATTTCCAGATGAGAAATTCTCATCATATTTTCCTATAATGGCAATAATTATGGCAAATGCTAAACAGCGAGCACTAAAATGTCATATTTAAATTGGCGAATCAGATTAGGCTGGATCCTGGACTTCTAAGGGGTTGGAGGAGCTCAGGGCCATTGCTATTGGTTTTCAGTAAGCCTTGGAATACCAAGGAAGGTTTAGAGAAATGAAAGCAAACTAATAGCATGGCAGTATTTAGTAAGTTTAGTGAGACACAGAATGAAGAATTCTATAATATTTAATGAACATTTTCTGTTAGTGTGATTAATAACTTAAATGAGAGTAATTAATGTCACTGAGCAAAGGTTTGTGGAAAGCAGATCTCACCAAAGTAATTTGGTAAGTTATGTTACAGCAGATTTTTTGCATCTCTGACTGATAAAGCTTTCCCCGTCCCCTGCAAGTAATTAAAAGAATTGACCAAGGACCATGGTTCATTCTCCTGCAGACAAATGAAGGTGCTTTTAGACTTGGGTTGGGTTTTTCTTGGTAAAAGGGTTGATGTAGTAAGAAAGCCACAGGAACTAACTAAACTAAAATAAAAACCCCTAAGGGAAGCCCTGAAGCCTTCATTCTATTTGTAACAAAACAAATAGTCACAGTGGTTTCTTCTAGCTTTCTTATTCTGTACCTGTGAATAGAAAATTATGACCTTTGTCATGCAGTGTAGTCATGCTGTCTTCTCTTCCTTCTTCAATCAATGTACTCCCGAACTTCAGTGCACCAGGGAGATTATCCAGTCCCCTGTGAAATGGGTAAATTCACATGATCTTTAAGTCCTCCAATTGATGGTTGCATTGGTATTTCTTCCCTGTGCTCTACGAGCTGCTGAAATAGCTAAGGTTTTTGTGTTAGTTCTTACCTATCTGTAGCGTTCTTGCTGTTCAAGAATTAATTCTGTCTTCATTTTTATCATTTTGTCTGAATAATATATAACAAATAATGTTTTATATGTAGCTGGAACATTTCTTCTATTAAAAAATTGGCTGTAGAAATAAATCTTACATTGCTTTAATATGTAATATCTGAAAACAGATCCTGACAAAGGTCATGATGCCAGTTTTGCAGCTCGGTTATGAAACATCATGTCCACCTCTGCCACTCCTCTACCAGCCTCCCCTGACAAACAAGTAGCCCTAGGAAAATTGAATACAGTAAATGCTTTTCTCAGTAATCAATGGCTGCTGCTAGCAATATACACAGTGCTAGAAGCTGATGAGTGTTTCCCAATGTTGCTTACATCACATGTCAAGATCTTCTGATATTGCCACAGAATCAAGTTATAGAGTGTGAGATTTGCTGTTCTGAAAATCATGTTTTCGCTAGGTGTGTTGGAGCTTGGTTCTTTAGCTTCATAGCAACTGCAGGAATGGGTGCTTGCTTGTTTATCTGCTGAACAAGGCCCTGTGACTACCAGGAAAAGCAGCTGGGAAGAATCTGTGCCTCAGATGAGTTCTGATATCACCACTGTGCTGTCCTCACCCAAATGTCAGTCGCCATGTGGCATTTGCTGAGGAATGTACTACTTCAGTACAGGCTGATAGATACAGGTATCTATGGGACTGTAGAGACCCTGCCAGCTCTTGTCTCACTCTGTCTCACAGCTGACTTTATTTCTGCTCTTTATAGAGTTTATCTCTGTGCTCTATTGCTCCTACTACTTGTATGTGGTTAGCTGAAAACCACAGTTAATACAAGTGTGTGACTACATACCATTATCATCTGCAGCTCTCGGGGTACACTGATTAGTGGTTAGGCAGCAGTAGTATCAATAGCACGTCCTGGATATTGCTGACATCCCATGTTTCCTTATAGCAAGACCTTTGAGACAAGGGAATTAGTAGCAATACTGGGAAAATGGGTTGCGTGGTAATTGATGTAAATAGCTTGGTTAATGATTCTGCTAAACCAAAGTGGCATGTGATTGTAATGGAAATGCTACACTGGTTATAAAACAAGATATTAATTTAGAACATAAGGACAAGAAGAAATAATGTTTGGGGATTGAGTAAAGGGCATTCAGTTTCTCAAGGCTCATTTCCTTTTTCTCTATTACTCCATTAACCACAAGATGCTATCATGATTTTTAATGACCCCAATGTTTTTGCTTCAACAACTTTGTCGGGTAGACAATTCCAGACACCTGTGATAGTTCACATGATTGATAGCATGTTTCTTTGAGCCTGCTTGGATTTCATTCTTTAATTTCACACAAGAAACTCATTGGGAATCATCACTATAAAAGAAGAATTAATTATCTTCTGTTGTTCTCATCATAGTAGCAAGTGGCTGGAATCAAGACATTTACACTGATGCTCTACATTTAATAGCATTGTATAATTTCATTTCTTTTTTACTGAGTTACACTCTAAATCATTTTTAAAAGAGTATCTCCATACATTTTAAGAGCTTCTTATGGAGTTCCTGGTTTTTTTGGATGAGATGTTTTCATCTCAGGGTAATTAAATTTCCCATGACAATTCAAGCCACAAGGAATGTTGTTTTCCCAGGAGGTGCCAATAGGCCTGAGATATCAACAGTAATATGTTCCTAAAGGAACCTCTCATTTTTCTGTTATATATTGTATACTTCTGTTTTCTAAACTATAACACGTTATTTTTGTATGCTGGAAAACCATAGCCTCACTTCATGCAGATACTGGAGAAAACATCCACAGAAGTCCTGGGTTTGCCCCAATGTGATGAAAAAATAAGTGCATTTATATTTACATATTTATGATGCACTGTTGTCCAGAAGTGGCAATCAAGTGTCATAAAAATCCTGTGAATGGAAATGTCTGTGTCCTTGCAAAGTCTGCTGCTGTTCATTATTTGTTTGGGAAAAATACACCAATTGTGCAGAATCACTCAAATATGCCAACTTTTCACCATGTAGTGATGGCCAGTTAGGGTAAGTTTCAAACCTGACTTTAATAAACCCTAATAAATCAGCTGTTGCAAGCAGGTTTTAGGCTTCCTCTTACATACATAGGGCTTTGACAATCTGTTGCACAAACCTTTTGCACATCCTTGCTTTATTTAGATGTGGAGGAAGAAAGAAAAGTTTGGAAGCAAAGCTCAAATTTTCAACCTACAAATACATTGTGTAGGGGGATTTTGTCTCCTGGAAATGTCTGGAAGCTATTTTGTTATTACCATGGGATGGAAGCATATTTAGAAACAGCAAGAAGTTCCTGAGAAGTTGAATTGTTGTTCTCCAGACATAGCTATGGAAAACAAAAAATGCATACCTTTTGAAACATGTCCTGTAAATACATAAAAGTGCTCTGTTTCTACTGCATTTTGCCATGCATATGAGAACAGAGTCCTAGGAATGAAACTCAAGCATATGCACAAGTTTGATGTTAATGCTTTTTTGTTAGGACAGCTCTTGTGATTTGCTCCACACCTCTATAGTTAAATCACTCTCTTAGTTCAGAGATAGGTACACCCCACCCTGACTTGAAAAGGACATTATCATTGCAGAATGTATAGTTAAAAACGGGCCATGTTTAAGGAATAAAACAAAGGAACACTGGCCCCCCAAAATGCATTTGCTGTTTCTGAATAAGAATTTCCTAGATACTGTAAAACAAACTGAAGCTGATATTGTAAGAAGGCACAGGACCTTCACGTTAGAGATTGCTTTAGGACTAAATAAAGATCAGAAGATGGTGAACCCAATTTATTATCCTCCGTACACATTATACAAACCATTTGGGTATTGACCCGAGGGTGAGGGTAGTTATATCTCATAAAAAGCAAAGGATTATCAAGCATACTGAAAAACACTGATAGTGGAAATTGCTTTTTTATTAATCCATGCTTAGATTCACTGTCTGTAATATTTGTGACCTAAATAATTGTTCATTGGAAACCTCAGTGCTCCAGAAACTCTGTGTGTGAAATCCTTGTTTACTTTCTTCTTTTGGAAAGACCACAGTACCTATGACTTACACACCATTGACAATGTTTCTCAAGTGTAGCAGAAGTTGGCCACCATCAGGTTGCTGGTGCTTTTAAACTGGTGTCATCACCAGACTTCGCATGCAGCAATCCCATCTCTGGTTCTCTTCTCTGTTTGTAGCTGTGGGTACTTAATAATATGTCCTTCAGGATGACTAGAGCAACCACTGGCCAAAAAAGTAGATTCAAGTATTCAAGTATGATATGATAAAATGGAAGAAGTAAAAGTGAAAAGAGGGGTCCCTTTTCCAACTAACCTGAGAAAGAAAATAACATGTGGCCCAAAGCCAGTGGAGACTGGAAGCCTTTTGGCTGACTGCAGTGAGTTTGGATAAGACCAAAGTGTGAGAAAAGGTGAATGTTACTATGCATGGCTATTATTTAGCACCCCATTTTATTAGCATGAGGATGAGTGAGAAAATGTTGGTCACCTGCTGTTTCAGCAATGAATTGCTGTTTAATGGGTTTGGTGGGATTTTGATCACTGGTATTTCTATGCCATGAGCTGTTTTGGAGTTGATTGCAAAAGAAAAGGCTGGTGTGGATTAGGTCCTGGACAAGTCAGTTGAAAGTGCTTGTTCAAAATCTTTTGGGTAACTGGAACTGGGGATTTGTAATGGGGAAGTACCTCTCAAATACGTGCAGGTGGGTTCTTCTGCATGGGTGGAGGGGTACGGTGTGCTGCACTGCTGGAAGAATCCGTTCTGTGCAAGTGGGGACGTTTCCAAGAGTATTGTTGTACCTTAAGGAATCTTAAAAATAGAAAATGTGTGTCCTGCTGGGTTGGGAGCTTCTGTGAATTATACACCGGGAGCAGCAGAGGTTCAGAGACCTAAAAACGTGTTAATTCTTGAAGAGTGTGTGTTCTGTGAGACTTTGGAAAAGTTTTGATGTACTTATTAGGAGTATATTCTGTTCCCTCCTGTGGTTTCTGCTGGCTCGGGTATTCTTCACTGCCTGCTTTAAACTGTTATGGAGCATTTCTGTGTATGCTGCTAAACAGGTGCCATCTATCACTTCAGAGGTGGGTGATGTTATTCCTGTGTAGAGATATATCTTGTAGAGCACTTTAGGATCCTTTGGGATGAAAGGCGCTATTTAAATCTGAGACTTTATTATTGTTTGTCCCCCTCTACAAATAAATCATCTCACAAAATGACTGTGGAAGAAATTACTCTTGCATAAATGAATTCATCCTGTTCTCCCACAGAGAGATGAGAAAAACTTTATAATAACTATCAAATTGTTTTACAATCAGAATATCACAATGCTCAAGTAGTTTCCTACTCGTGACTTTGATAATGAGCTTTTGGAAAGTAAGAGAAAATGTTTCCAGAAACTGGAAAATCAGATTAGCATATCTGCTATATAGGATTCTTTGTTATTTCTTGTTTGGGTGATAATAGCTGTGCCTTTGTTAATTATTATTTCATATTGTCATTATTAGGGCTATCAATTATTTATAGTAAAAGCAGCTTCTTTTTGCTATGTAAATGTTTTCATTCTTATTCATCAATTCCTTATTCTATTATTAATGTGATTCATAAATACATTGCATTTAGATCCTCTTATAGGAGAGGAGATATTTGCTACTATGTTTTCTCTTTTGTTTGGATGTGAAGGAAAGGGAAGATGTCCAGGGAGCTTTTAGGGGATGTACCCACACCTCTGACATAAACCAGAGGTATGATCATGGATGAATCACTTTAATGTTGCCTTTGGTAAATCGTTATTTGTATTTAGTGATTTATCAATCTGCTGTATTTGCCCTTTAAATATAAAGGCTCCTGGGTTTCCAGATGCATATTATAGACAGCAGGACTGTAACATGGCTTTGCTGTATGCGGAAAGCCTTGCTGAGAGATTCGCTCTCCATCTTTCCCAGTTTTTCAGTGCTTTTCAAGTTCCCCTAACCTGTATTCTGGATACCTGGAGGAGTTCACAGGACACCTGCTTGGATATCATTTCATTCCACAATCTGAAAAAACCCAATGAACCAAACCCGAAGTGTTTAGGGGTTACATTGTGCAAATGCAGTGCGCCTCTAACAGAGCAGAGGCTTCTGTGTGGAAGCTGGCCCTTCATGTCTACCCCAGGTTGCCTATGAAGAAAATCTTTGTGCCATCTGGCTCTCTGGTGATGTATGTGAGATGAAAAATGGAACGATGAGGAGGAAAAGGGGCTTCAAACCTCAGAACTCTTTGTAGCAATGCAGGCAGAGCTGGCACACTGACAGCCTTAAACATGCCATTCTGAGGTTACTTTCAGATTCATACTTGTGGATGAAAAGAACTGAGAATGCATTGAGTGCTGAGGACAGGCTCCAAACATCAGTGACCAGCACTATGTGATCCTATTGAAGCTAGTGAGGATGGGTGGACTCTGCATGCATGGGATGTGTTTGTGTGTATTTACTTGTCAGTTGCATTGTAGTGGTTTTAGTGTGACTCAAACACAGGCTGTCAGAGAAAGAAACCCAGCAGCTGGCTTGTTTTGAGACACTCAGTTTAAACTGCCTTTGGATTTTGGAAATACTCTGAAGCTTGGCTGCCTGCATTAAGGCTTTGAACTGTGCTGGTTTCCATTGCTGGGACTGGAATGTCTATGTCATGGAGCTTAGCATAACAGTAGTTGAAACGCTGATACGTGATAGAAAAGTCAACTGGAGTGTTATTATATTTCTGCCTATTACTGACATGACAAGGTTATTTGTCCTTTTATATGTAAACATGACACAGTACTTTCTCTATTAAAGTCTGTGTTCATGAAAACTGGCTTAGCATGGTGAAGCAAATGCACTATCAATTGCCCTTACCTAATAACATGATGATAACTCATAGCTGAATGCTTTAATACTTACTGGTAAATCTGTACAGATTTAATTGCTCCCTTTCACATCTATTCTTGCAGCACAACTAACTAATGCCATCCAGTGGTAATGGTACAGCATAAATTGAATGTGTCAGGCTTGCTTACCTACATTTGAGCAGTGTTGTTCAGTGTTTGGCTACTGCAAAACTTAATTACCCTGAAAAACACACTAATGAGTGGTAAATTGTTCATTCAGCAGATAGCAAAAGAAGGGAATATATTTCAGAAGAAGTAATTAACTGTAAGACCTCTTCCCTTGTTATATAAACCCAACAGTCAAGCTGGGCAAGATTGCCTTGTTGGGAGCAGTGTGGGTGCAGAGTTCTGAAACTAAACCTTTGTCACCTAAGTTTCTGCAGAACTTGGGTTTTATTGAGATTTTGACAAGATGTTTCACTCCAGGTGAAAGCCAAAAGTGTGGGTTGGTTTGTGGGGTTCTTTGCATGACAGAACAGTCCTAATACAAAAAATTGACTTCAATTTGGTTATTTCTGCCTAAATATGCTGATCTATGTAAGAAAAATAGATCTGTTTTCTATTAACAAACTTTTACGTGTCTCCAGATTTCACTGTCCATACAAATAGCTAAATCTTTTGTGTTTTCTCCATGCAAAAAATGTCCCCACTCTGCATTCTTAATGACTGCAGAGTACTCTGAATGTTGAGTAATTCTGGTTTGCTGTGGGGTTTTCAGCCATCTCTAACTGTCACTGACTGCTGCTGCTGTTGTATTTCTTGCCATTTCCATAACCCTTGGATATACTGTGAAAATTATCCATTGATGATGCCATTTGTACAACTGAACTAAGGATGGACGTGTTTTAACTACAAAACCAGCCAACAGAAAACAGTTGTGATGCTGAACCCTGCGTTTCTTAACTGATGGCAATCTTGGCTTGTTCTTGACCACACATACTGAAAAATAACATTTCCTGACAGCTCTATTCTGTTGTTGCTAACACATGATGTCAGCAAAAAAAGACACACCTTTTCCTCCTATGATTGTTAGCTTTTGCTTACTTTGCCAAATGTTAACTTAGACAAAATATCCATATTTAAATATATTTAACCCTCAAATTTTATATAAAAATTATTCTATCTCTTATTTTCAACTTCAGCCATCTCTCTAAGGAGTATAATAACCAATGAATATTGACAACAGTAAATATTTTGTAAATTGCATTTCCAGTCTATCAGGAATAACCAAGAATGGCAGCAAGTGCCACTCACACTTAATTGCCATCCACACTTATAGAACAGGGTCTGAAGCTATCTAGAGAATAAAATCCTTTTCTGCATGTTAATATACCAAGGTGTATAACAAGCTGCTGGGTCAGTGTTTCAGACTGACCTATCCCAGCCTTCATATATGCACAGACATACAAAATTGAGGATGTAAACCAAAGATTTTTCAGCTCTGCCTGGATGCACAGAGGTTACTGCCTAAAGCTTCTTGCCTTTTATTTTCTGTGCAGAAGTTTCCTCTCTACAATAATTTATCAAACCTCACAAGGTTTCAATTCAGATAAATAGGAAATCTGAGAGTCTGCTTCATTTTGGCTTTAATCAAATGAAGTGATTGACAAGAACTCTGCTCCCTGCAGATAAAGAGGGTCATTGGTGAGCACTTAAGGGCAGTAACCTCTTCCACAAGCACATCTGGATCTTGAAGGGAACATCTGCTCTCCATCTCTGGCTCACTGGCATTAAACAGCATGAGATCTGCTGCATCAGGAGCAGGATTTCTAACTAACTATAAAACAGAATTTCTGAGACTCACTCCTCTGCTCTTAATCCTTCTCCCAGCTAGCTTATACAGAACCCCACAAAATCCAGGCAGGCAATTCCATAGCACAGTATTGTGGCACCAAGATGTATCTAGTGGGGACATTAATCAGTATTTCTTCTTGCCCTGTCCATGCCTCCTGAGGGGTAAAATATACACAGCTTCTGCATGTTAGAACATGGGTGCTTATAATCTGCCAGAATGCTCAGAATCTAATAAGAATATCCCAAATACAACAAGTATCAATGGCACATGTGCTACCTTATAATTTGCATGGTCTGAAAGTGAAATTCTGATTCTCTTGGACTACAGCCCTAAAAAATAAAGAGCACATAATGGGATTTTTTTCTGCATGAAAACAACCACCCAGCACTGAATGATAAATGAGAATTATTTCCATGATGTTTTGCCACTTATTGTGAAAGATACAGTGTGAAGACTTTGAACAAAAAGCCTGAATTATTTGTATAAGTGAAAAGGTCACGGGGAATATTTCCTGCCAACTGATATCTAGTGCCAAAAAAACCTTCTATTCAGACTGAAGTATATTAAAGAATTCTGACAGCACAGAAGACCTTTGTCTGGGAGGGAACAGTGCTAATTGTGCCACGTTGATTTAATCTCATAGAGAGCTGGTGCCTGATTTAAAATTCATGCTATTATTAATTTACCAGGTATGTTTTACAGCCATCACATTTGGGAAGATGCAAGTACTGCTGTTGCCAACAAGTTGCTCTCCTCAAGCGTTCTGCAGGGTGGGGAAGTGTTGATGGGTTTAAGTAATGCTGACAATACCTTTGGCACAACAGTGAGCTGGGAATAGCTGGTGGCTGGCTGGAATACAGTTCAGGGGTCTGGGCTGCATGTAATTCCCTTAGCTCCTTTGCTAGATTACAGGAACTTCTTATAGGAATCACACAAACAGCAACAGCTGTAAGGTAGCTTATTTAGTACTCTGCAATAGCACGTAGGTAACTTCTAAGCTGTAAAACTGTTATTCTAGAGGCTGGCATAATGTGATACCAGTTTTTTATGTAAACCAGAGATGTAATCACTTCATTGAAAAAGTATACTTGAGATTTATGATACTTGCTTCTGGAGTATATGATCAAGTAAATGCCATAATTACTTTATGAATTGAAGTGCCATTTTAATTAACATGAAAAACAGAAATGTTTCCTGTTCCTAAAGATCTCAGTTCTGGCACTTCATTATGGCACATAACTTGACAAAGATATGAGATTTGGCTAGCTGGTGCAATTAGTGGTTTAAAAAAATGGTGTTATTAGTGGAAAAAGAACTCGGTTATACAGATACACTCAGGAGATCAAAAGCAGTTACAACTTTGCATCTTCACAGTATTTATTGTATATTTTTGGGTTGAGCTGTGGTTTGAAAGCTGAGTTGTTGGTTTGGGGTTTTCTTTCCTAACCCAGTGATTGAGGAGGTTAATGCAGTAGATTGATGGGGTCTGAGTCACTGCAGTGAGTACCATTAACTGCATGGTTTGAATGACTACTTTCTGGAAATCAATATTAGAAAAAGCCCAAACCATGTGCAGTTAGAAATTAAGGTGTTAAGTGCAAATGCACTTGCATAAATGTGAAGCTAGGCAAGCTTTTTAAGACTGATTATTAATGTTTGTGATTACCAAAGAGGGATTATAGACAGTGGAACTTGACCGTCAGCAGACATATCAAGCAATACAAATTCTCCTTTCTTTTTCAATAGAACAGGACAAACTCTGCAGAACAGTGTTAGTATAAAGGCTCACCTGGGCAATAGCCAATATCTGATCCCAATATCATTTTTTTCATATTTTAATGTATTTTTGATATATTCATAGGACAATATTTCCATTACCTTATCTCTTTTTCACATCTTGGAAATGTTTGTGTGTCTGTTCTGAATCAGTACAATCTGGCTAGTGAACCTGCTGGGAACTGAATGGATGTTGTATAAGCAGAGGCTAAGTTCTGCCCTTTAGAGTAAATGGTCTAACTGGTGGTCTATGGATCATGGTCCTGTGACTTCTAAGGAGGTAGAAGAGTAATGTTAAGGACTACACAAAGGCCAGTACTTTGTGGTGTGTCTATCCCTTGTCTGTAGAAGGGAGCATCATGCAGTCCAGTTGGAACAGCTGAAACAGCATCAAGAAGAGAGCTTTCAGCTGGTGCAGAGATGGCAGCCTATGGCATTGCTTCCAAACTGGCCCTGCCACAAGGGCATAACCAGACCATGTGCTGGTGACAAAATCTCTTGGACCAGTTGGCATCTCTTAAGAAGGTCCTAGGATTTACTGACCTGCAGTGGAGCTAGCAAAGGATCATCACAGCAATCACCATCATTATTCGTGTGCCAGAAAGCACATGGAGCCTGGAGTTTGGGCTTTTGACATGCTGAACATTGTAAGCTGACAACTAATTTACAGTTCTGTTCTGGGCCTGGGGAAAGGACAGTCTGTGCACTGGTCATTCACATTGCTGACACAGTGAGGAATGTTCAAAAGTTATCCTTGCAATGAGCAGAACTCCTAGCTTCATCCTCAGAACAGGACAGCACTTTCTATGTCTGCCTGGTTCCTCACTCCATCAGCTTCAGAAAGGCTTCATAAGTAGGTGAAAAAGTTGCCCTTTTCATTAGAAGAAAGCACAGTGCATTGAATACAGGTGCTTGCCCATGCAAGGAATGAGGATTCAAATTCATGACGAGTCAAAAATAACCACACCAATGCACTTTATCACTTACTGCCCTACTTAATCATTAGGATGGACAGCCACAGAGTTCTGTAATTTGTAACACAGTAATGAATTAATTGCAGTCATCAGGTGAGTTTTTTCCCCAATTTATTTAAACAGAAAGAAATTGCTCACTGCTATTTATATTATCATCCTTCTTTTACATTTCCCTATTCTCTATGTAGTAATATTGATACAAATACTTCCTTTTGCCTGAAATATGCATCTCTCAAGCCAAACCACATTAATGCTCCTATTGTACAGCTGTTAAATAAGCAGCCCTAAGCCCTACATTTATGTGATTTACATATATAAAGATTCAAAACTGCACAAAGGTATTCTTGAAGCTTTTGTCATGTTAGCCCCATTATATACTGGCTTTTGAAAATGAAGATTTAGGTGACATTTCTTCTTCTTCCCCTTCTATCTTAAGCCAGGATTTTTTATAGTTGGTTTGACATATAAAGTCAATTTTGTCTTTTCCCTCCTCAAGTATTCTCTGCTGAATCAGTAAACATCTATAATTCCTGACAAGGTCACTTAATTATCAGCAGTGCTGCTGAAAAAGAGCTGCCTTATCTCTGTTGCTTCTGCTTCTTTTGTGGGGCTGAGCATTACTGAAAAGCCTCATACGTGTTAATTAATTACTATGCAGAAGCCAACCTTAGTGCATGGAAGCATTTTGCCTGCCTTAAGATTTGATTGCCATTATGAGTGGATTAGCTCTGTGTTAAACATCTCTCTAGTGTGCCGGTTCCCCAAAGATTCCAAGTTTGAAATAGGAAGATAAACAAACTGGTTTTAAATCTCCAAATAATAGAATTGGATGGACTTAGGAGAATGAAACAATGTGCAAGAAAATGAAGGAAGTTCATCTTCTCTTAGCTTGCCTTTTCTTTCCTTAAGGAATAAGGAAAAAGAGTGTTTAAAGTTCCAGACTGACTTGGGAACTTCAGATTCAATTTCCACCTTCATAATGAATGTCTAATGAGACTCTGGGCAAAACATTAATTCTGCCTTTGTCTCATTGACTTGTCTGTACAGCAGGGATAATAATCTTCCTTTTATCCACACTACTCATGCTACCAGCTTTATGTAGATAAGACATCTGTGTTAAGTGCACCATACGCAAGATTGGTTTTCTGGGTGTCATCAAAATATACTATAACTTGATCTATTAATAAGATTCAAATGCTGGTATAAAGTGTTATAGAATAAAGGTATTGCCAACAATTTACATGTCTGAAAATAAATAGCCACATGTGGTCTCTTGCTCCTCCCCCATCCATCCTCTTTTTCTTGCCAAGCACACTTCAAGCAGTGAAATCAGCAACAGAAATCAGCCCAGAGATTGTCTCTCCATGAGCATTCTGCTGGGTCATGCTGTTGGTGTTCAAATTACTTGGAACCAGGTCACAAAAAGACTTGGGAAGTGTTTTGGATGGTTGCAGGAAGCCTCATGCTCAGTGTACAGCTGTGGTTCAGAAAAAAGGACAAAAAATACTAGCTGTTATGCAGAAGAGGACAGAAAATGATATGGTGCCATTATAGACACAGACGGAACAGAGACAAGCCTTACACATTAGGAGATGCTGATTTCAATAGAATTATACTTGCATAAAATTACAGTTCTGATGAATCAAATGATACATTTCAGATCTCATAATTTTATTCCCTTCTCCATCCAAAGGGAATAAAATATCCTATTTAAACAAACAGCTTCCTTATGAAATGAGGTTGAAAAAGATTAATAATGTTATCCTAGCGGAGAACCTTAGAAAATAAGAATGTGTAAGAGGTATGCAAAATAACACATAGGATGTGAAGGAAACTCTTATTTACCCTTTCTCATAATACAAGGACAAGTGAGATGGATCACTTACAGATTTTGAAAAGGCTAAAAGGAATCAGATTTCTTACACAAAGAAAATTTACCCTGTGGGACAGATAAGGGCTTAGTGGGATTCAAAAGGGATTAGACATTTGTATGGATAATAAGAACATCCACAGCTATGTTAGATAAGATTACAGAAGGGGAAAAAAGATATAAGCACTTCTGCTTCAGGGCATCAGCCAATTACTGATAGAGATAGACAGAAATTTTCCAGTGGAATATTCTTCCCCTGAAAAATGCCTTTTTATAAAGTGTGAGTATTGCACAGTGTTGTGTTCATGTCACAACCTTCTAGTGCATTCTGCATCCAAACTTGCTTCTCTGGTTTCTTGGCAACTTACTCAGGACTGGGAATTGGGGAACTTGAATGACTTGAATGATGTGTTGTAGAATGGTCTGTTGTCTAACCTGTTTGAGGTGGTAAACCTCATTCATATTGCTCCATGCAATGACCAGGAAAATGTTCTACACCATTTGAGATGCTAAAAATGCCTCATTTTCTTCCCACCAGGGAATTGCTGAATATTTACAATTCTGAGATTTTGCTTGGAACATAAGTTTCATCTTTCAGCTTCAGAATCTGAGTTTGACACTTCCTCAGGCCTGTTATGTGTTACTGAACTTCCTGACATAAGAACTGGGTAGAGAGCAGTGGACCTGGAGACATGCTTAGTTTAGTGAGGTGGTTCTTCTGTTTAAGAGGTGTTCTGTCTGAAGACTGGCTATAGTCTAAGCTGGGGATTTTTGTTACTGATAAGGGACCAAAATCTGTTTTATATGGGGTGTTTTCTAGGATTTTTTTTGGTTGATTTGTTTTCTTTTCATGTTAGAAAGAAGTCAGAGAAACTGAGGAAGATAATTACATAGGATAATTGTTCTAAATGCTTTTAGATCTAAGCTGCTAAAAGGCTAACTGTGTAAAAGGAAAGTAACCATGATAAATATGGCATGAAACAATAGAGAACTCAGGCAGAACAAGAATCGGGTACAATTGCACAAGACGTTTTTGGCAACAGTTCCATGTAAATCTCTCAAATGAGTACAGGTACTTAACAGGCAATTAAAAAGACAACCAATGTAAATGAATTAATAGCTGACTCTTAAAATGCATTAGCTGCTCTGTAATTAATAGAAAATTATAAAGGAAATAAATGCTTACAGCCTTATTAAGCTCTGAACATTACATCTTAGTCTGAATTGATTGGGATGATAAAAAAATCAGGAGAAAATACGGAAAACACAGTTAAATACTTGCCAAATCTCAGCAAAATTTCAGTAATGTGCAATTACCATTCCGTGTTTCAGAATGCTTATGCAAGATGACATTCGGAATGTTTGAATGTACTGGGAAAAGGTCCTGTGGGAATTGGGAAGGCAATCATTAATGCAGTTCTGTAGTCCAAATTAGAAGATCTCACGCATTGTTCAATTAGCCTGGTAATATATAAACTGCTACATAAGCTCAGAATCAGTCTTTGGTGTCCTGATGCTGTGTAGCTCCATGAAATGCCCATACATATACTGAATTCAACTTCATTTTTTATTCACAGGCTTAGTTCAGGGTTTACCTGTAACACTGAAGCAGATAGTTCATTTGGCTTTCAAACTGTTTAATACATCTTCTTGTCCAGTCGTTGCTCACGTATCAGAGGTCAGGGCTTTATAATGCTTTCTTTAAATATTCTGTCATTTGTCAGATTTTGAGTATGAACTCTTGGAGCAGCTACTATCCATTACTGAGTGCAATGCAGTTCTGATAGGAGCAGGCAGCTGTAATACAAATAATGTCATAATGGCAAAGTAACTTCCATAACTGTCAGTGTGTACATATCATTCACATCATCTGAGTGGACTGCATGATGCCTGATGTTGTCATGCTCATACTACTGAAGCAAAAATGAAATCCAACCAACAAACAACCAATAATAAAACCCCAGCACAAAAGCAGATTGTTTTTACCTGGGAGTTGTGGGAAAAACATTTGAAGGCTCTTAGGTGCTAAGAGGGCTTGGATCCTGCTCCAAATTGAGCTCTCTTGACAGCAATAATGCACATTTTGTATAGAATCATAATAGCCTGTATGGGAGCAGAGCACTTTGTGTAGATGCTTAATGACCTAAGACATAGAAAGTGAATGCTAATTGAATAGGGCTTTGAAATGGCATTCTGGCCTCAAAGCTGCTTTTTCTAGATGTTACTTGCCCATCTGACCTATATATTGTTGTTTCCCTGACAAACAGCTTGATGCAGCTAAATTAAAGGTAACCTAGCTCATATCCAGCATTCAGATCATTAATCATAAGAAAGAATGGCAGGGAAATAGCGAAAATCACTTTCAGAGTAAAGGAGCGAATAAGGATTATCCATTTCAAGGGAAATACCTGTGCAATTTCCAGAGTGATTTGCAGTGTTTACTGTGTGTGTGTGCTTGAGTTGAAGCGAAGTTCTGAATGTATCCTGAGAAGTTCCATGGATTTCAGTTGGGAAGAACTTAAAAGTGAATCTATTTTTGAGTCTTTCTTCAAGACGAAAATGATTTTGAGCACCATGATCCATATTGTAGTACTGCAGTATTGCACCTAAAATTTAGGATGCAGATAAGATAGAGAAAGGTTTTCAGTTGTTCCATTCCTGGAACAGAATGTACAATGATATCAGTATCAGGTGTTTCTGAACTTGCTTTTCTCCATACCAGATATGTATTCAGCAGGTACATTTTCAAAGAAGTTTGTGTTTAGCCTATGACCTTCTCGTAGAATGGAAATCAGTATTTTAGGACTCCAGAATGAGGCAAACTTCCTACTATCCCCAAGAACCTAACCCTCTGCCTTCTTTGTCAGTGCTCATAATCACATAGTTTGAAATTACATTTTGATATTGCGGTTTCAGATTTGTAATGCGTGGATTGGAAGGTGGCATTACATCTGCAAAGGAAAACTGAATTTATGAGTTCACTTATCTGTTTAAATTGATAGAACTCTATTATAGTAAGAGATTTAAATCAGACTTTGCCATTTATTAGTATTGCAAATTCATTACTTATATTACAGTGATATCTGATAGCAGTGTTAACTCTTCCAGATTGTTCTACAAACATTTCTGTGACGGGAGAAATATTGACTCCACAGAGTTTTATACAATCTTTGCTGCAGCCTCCATCTCTTTTCTAAAGTAATAAACTGCCACATGCAAATTGAATCAGAATGGGAAGGATTTCTGGTACTGATCTCTCAGCATGTGCATGAGACATTCCTAGCATCACTCAGCATCACCCCAAACTAAAATCCTATGCTAAAGTACCCTAATAATCTCCTTTAGTGCTTATTTGCTTCCTTCAAGGCTACACAAATGGTTGCAAAAGAAGGGAAAATATCTTACTGTCTTACTGAAAAAATGACACCATTTCATATATCGCCTCTTAGGTTTCTTGGCTTATTTTCAGATAATAAGCATACAAACACACTGAACACACTGTTCTCTGCCTATTCTGACCCTCTGGAAGCAAACCTTCTTTTTGGGTGGTTTTTTGGTTGTTTGGTTGGTTCGTTTTCTTTCTCTCACAAAAAGCAGCTTTTTATGCAGCAGAATCAACCACGTGATGATTTTGCATATCAGGAACAATTCCTTCACTGGAAAGGTGGCCGGGCATTGGAACAGGCTGCCCAGGGGAGGGGGGGAAGAGATTTAGGAATGTGGAAGCTTATCAGAAAACAAAACAACCAACCTATAAATATATATATATATATATAAATTAACTAAATAAAACAAAGATGCTGAGGCTTATCTGAGATTTGGTTTTGTTTTTGCAAGTGGAGCTGTTGTAAAGCCGCACTTCCACGTAGTATTTAGTATTTCACTTTATCCTCTTACGTTCATTTTCAGTCACAAAGTTTCTTCCAGGATGACTGACCTTGTAAGAGACTTTTCTGCAATGAAACGTTTTGGTTAGAAGCTGTGAATGATTTAACAATCAACAACAGCCCAGCACAGAGGTCTTCCTGTCATCTTCATACGTTCTCTTTTCTAATGTTCCTCAGTTGTCTCGGTGTTGTAAAGGTGTTGGAGTCTCAGATGTGGGGTGAAAGTTGAGCTGTGAGTTTTCAGTCATCCCCAGCCCAGAAAGCTGCAGTTTCCTCTCTCCAAAACTTTTCAAAGTTTTGCTGACCTTCTCTGGTCAAGTAGCTCTAAAGTGATGTTACATTCATCTTTTAGATCCTCTTTTCTCCCATAAAGTGTATCCTGTCTCTGTTCAATCTCTGTAACACTGTGCAGGATACTAAGGATTCAATCTTATTATAAAGTCATTGTTTTTCTACCTTTAGTAATTGCTTTTTAGTGATTGTTAATTGAAGCCTAACTTTTGCACAATCTCCATGATTTTATCCAGAGTAGGCCAGGGAGGCTCAGCAAGGTTCCTACATCCAGGGTAGGTAACTGTATAAAGCTACCCAAGTTACAAAGAAAGGAGAGAAAACCCCACACCTTGGGACTGGAAATAGAAAGATTAAAAAGTGTGTCAGAAATAATATATGTCAATATGGAGTGTGAGGGCTGAGAGACTTCCTGACCTGTGTGGGAAAAGGTTTGGAATCTGTGCTTGGAATCTCCTGTGAAAACTTCCATTTGCCTCTCAAGCCATGGCCTTTTGGGTAGGTATAGCCAGCATATACACCTTGTAAGTTCTATAGGGTTTTGTGCCTACAGGTTACACACAGACTCCCCAGGTGGGACGAGAATAAAGGCAAGAAAAATTGAAAGAATGAGGACAGAGGTGGTAGAAAGAAGATACAAACTGAAAGAACTGTTGAAAAGTTAAAAGGTGCAAAGAATTTTAGCTGCATCTGAACTACTTTCTATTCTTGAATGTGACAGCCAAGGTCCTGGGGGTGGCAAAGGGAAAGTTACCTCAATATCCATCCTGAAGAAGCTGGAGAGTCTCATGTATCTTGGTTCTCATTCTCTTGACACACACGTCTAAAATTGCTCTAATCCTGCAGCCCACATGATTTCTGTGCCTTGCTGGAGCCCTTCATTTGCACATGAGTTTGCATGAGGTTTCAGAGTAGGCAAGGGCTTTACACAAATGAACTGTCAACAGATCCACCCACTGGGTAGCAACATTGGGTGTAACTGGACTATTTATGTTTTGAGTTGCTCAGGTAAGTCAAAACTATGCAGGCAGCAGAACTTTATCACTGTAGGAGTTGACTTGCAATGAGTATTTACAGCAGTAGGTAAAAAGGAAATATGATCTCAAATTATGAAGTGCTGACATGAAGTTGTTCAGATGCACTGGTCAGTATTTTCTTGGGTACGTTTCCCCTGCCATCTGAAAGTGTGACTGAATGTGAGCTGTGTTTACTTGCATGCTCCCTGTCCCTTTGGGAAATTCAGATCTGCAATTTATGTAGCATCTATCTACCCTGGAGAAGCTCATAAGTTAATAATAATGGTGGGAGACAGGTGGTAGAGTACAAGTTAGATTGGTGAGCACTCAGGAGCATTACAGAGTAGATAGCTCTTTTAGAAGTTGCTAACAGTCTTGTATCACACACATTGCAATAAACATTGTCCCTGATGCTTGTACAAATCTCTGGTGCACAGCTCCAACATAAAAGGCATAGTAATTAGAAACCTGTCTTAAAAATATCAAGCCTGGATGATGGACATTAATCTAAACAAATCTAGAGACTCCATTTTATGCCTTGCTAGTTCTTACAGCGATAATCCATGTGTCAGATTCAAAAACTTCAAACCAAATCCTTTGCATGGCCAAGTCATCAAAGGTTGTGTTACAAAGAGTGTACTGAGAGCTCTGTGGGAAGTTTGCAATTAAACTCACACCCAAAGCGTCTTGGCTTTCAAAGTTTGTTACCAACCTGAATGAATGACAGTGATTAACAGAATCTTCATGGTCATGTATTTTTGCCCAAACATTTCAAATTATTAGCTAGATTTTATGGAAGGTCTTAACCTCATGTGTAGTTTTGTATTAAAATCATGATGCTGTATTATAAAGCAAAGCAATGAAAATAGAACTTTGTCAATAAGACTTTTGAGTTTGCAAGAATAATATGAATGGCCATAATATTCAGATTATAAATATTAATATTCAGATTATAAATATTAATATTCATATGAATAATAAGCGTTTGACATTTTCCTTGTCAGCTGCAGATATTTGCCTCTTTACAGTAACAACAAAGTGCACTGAAATAAGTTGAATGACCAGACTAAAAACTACAGCAGCAGTTACTTAAGTAATCATTAAAGTCTAAAGTGATGTATAACATTAGAGAAAAGAGTTCTTTCAGCAGCAAAAGATACTTAATAGAGAAAACTTCCTATGTCAAAGAAAGAGCTGATCAGGCTTCCTAAAAACCCCCAACCCCCCTCACACACACACACAAACCCCAACCATCCCACCAAAAAAACCCCATTAAAAATCAGAGCATTTCTTTTTCCTGATAGTCTTTAACCATACCTCTGAGGGCAGGAAATCAATCCCTGTGTGAACTTCAAAAAAGGTCATTTGGCAGAGCTGGTTTCATGCCAGAAAAGCCCATATTTAAAACATGAAAGGTTTAAGCTTCTTCCCCCTGCTTGGAAACATATGTTCGTACTTGCACCCTAACATTTAAACACTTGAACCTATGTGAGCTAATAGATAAGCTGCAGGTAGCAGACCACCAGTGGAGAGAAAACGTATTTTGTATCTTCAAGTTAAAAGATCAAATGAGGGTTTTCTGCATCCTTCCTTAGTCACCCACACTGACTCATTTCAAAGTAACAGAATAACCGCAAGCCAATTCTGTGGTCTGGAATGCTGATTAAAGGAGCCCTGGGCTTCCACAAGATATAACTCAGCTCGTGCAGAGAAAAATATCACTTCCAATTACTAGAAAAGCAAGTTAATTTCAATATTTTAACCAAATACTGTCCGGATTATCCAGTGGTAACAGTTTTGGCCTTCTCTTACTGCCCATCTGCAGTCTACCCAGGACACCCATGTTACCCCTGACACGAGCTGAGAGACTACTGCTCTGCTTGTCTCTGGTGTGAAGCATGTTTATTCTTGGCTACTTTACATTTCTGTTGTAAGCTGGTATCAGGCTTGTTTTCCCTCTTTAATATACCTGCAAGTGTTTTGCATCATAACAAAACTGGTATCATGATCTTTAAAACTGGGTGTCTCTGTGACAAGATCTAAATGCATCCTCTAGTGACAGTCTGGGCTCTGGTGATGTATCAAAGTGGATGCAGGTTGACCATGAGGGGTCTATGTGCTACATCAGGCAGTAGCTGGGTATAGGAAGAAGAGCCACCTCCTTGTCTACGCCTGCAGCCAAGCATACCAGAAGTTTTGGATTTCTATAGCTTTCCACCTTCCCTTTTTGGGCTCACACTATTATGCAATCATCCTACTGCAGCACTATCCCTGTTAGAATCTGCCACAATGCACTATTTCACTTACATAAACAAGACAATATCACTCCTTTGTTGCACAAAGGTGTTAATAAATACCTTGATTTGAATTACAAGGTGATAATGAAAACAGAGACCCCAATGTGTCAGTCCTTCTGATGCCTACAAAACACCATCTGATGTCTCAAACATCCGAAAACATGAGCTGACCAAAACTCATTTATAAGAACAAATCCTGAAGAAGTTTACTAAGGAAGAGAAGTCTGTGACAGGTGGATCAGGAGGAAATAACATCAAAAGCCTGAAATAAATGTGGGCAACAATTCTAAAGTTTGTACCAGAAGACTAAACCAGGGTTAGAAATGAAGCCTGTCTATTAGAAAGAAAATAAAGTTCCAACATTATTCTTCATTGTTTTTCTGCATTTAGTCAGAAAACATTGAACTTTGTAAGTGAAAGTTCTCCATTCCTCTCCTTCCTCTTTGAAGGATTCTACCTCCAGTTTATTCAACAGAAAAGCCTTTTTGGTGTTCTTAATTCAGATTTGGCAGTAGCTGAAATAACTGAATAGTGCAAATGATCTAAAATTCTTGCATTTAAAAAAACTTGATCATGAATCTTTGCTTGCTGCCTCCAGTAAGAGTTTGTTAATATCACTGAAGCAGCTTCTGTTTGCCAGTGATGATAGAAAAATCCACCCCAAGGTGTATCTGACTCAATAACTATTCAGACATGTCCCTAACTATATCAGGCATCCCAGCTTCATGAAGATCTACAGAGCTAATTTGCCACATTTGAAAGGGATACTGTGGTCCCTCACACCTCCCATATCAGATGTGGCTATCACTGGCTCTTTGCCTTCTTGTCTAGAGCTCAATGACTCTTGGGTCCCTAACATAACAGGTAGGACAGCTCCAGACTGCTACTACAGTCCTCTTTCCTTCCCTCATTGCTGATGAACAGCATTCACCCAACCACTTTTATCTCTCATCTTCCGCTGGAGTGAAACTAATGTGCACAAGTGAGATGACTTGCTGTTTAGCAAGCTTCTACATTATTTTTCCTTTAGCAACCAAGAATCTCACTGCTGAAAACCCTTGTAAAGCAAAGTGAGTTTAAACCCAAAGCGAACCCAGGCAAGAGGATAATTCTTCCATAAATTCTAACCAGTTTTCTCCTAACTACCTGAAGCAAGACTGAAGAGCTGGGAGATGAAAACTGCTGTTAATCCTGAAAATCCTATGATGAACTTCAATTCTAACCTTCCCATATCTTTACTTTTTACACTGAGAAACTGAATCACGAGCACAGTGTCAGCTGTAATGCCAGCACCCGCTACAGAGCCTGGGGGGAGCTGCCATGTCTCGGTCCTGCAGCTCTAAACAAGCAGGATTCAGTCTCTGAATTTCTCTTTCATGCTTTCTTTGTGATTCTGAGAATTTCATTCTGCTCTAGCTGAGTATTTATGAGTCAGGACTATAATGCAAGCAGGTGAAACACTGTGTGATGGATTGCTGGTTCCACCAGAAATCTTAACTTCATGGGGGAAAAAAAGGTTGTAGACTCTGTCTGATTACATCCATGTCAGGTAACTCCACTGTAAAATAAAATGAAGTATTCTATTTTGACCTTTTTCTCAATAGGATGTTTTAATATTTGGTTTAATTATGCTTTTTATTTTCAGATCATTTTAATTAACATTTAGTGATACAAATAATCAAAATATGAGCAGGGTTAATTCTAGTTTTGCATTAGGTTTTCCAGGAAATGTCTCTTTTATTTTCAGGTGGAAATAGGAAAATAACATTTTTTCTGTTTCCTACAGCACTGTTGTTTTCAACAGCAATTTTGGCTGTCATCCAACTCCCATAACGCTACTCTTATCTCCCATATTTGTATCCTTGTTTGTAAGGTCTTTAAGGCAAAGATTGTGTGGACAGTAACCATGGTAGTCTAATAGCATTTGAGAGCTGTAGATATTATCATAAATATAATTATTTAAATGCCTCCACCAATATAATGAGACTTAGCACTAGCAAGAGGCTATAAATCTAGCCAGTAAGTGCTGCTAACTTTTTATTTATGGCATTCAGGCATTTACTTGCTTTGTTTCAGTATTTTCCAGGTCAAGAAATTTTAATCTGAACTGATTTCACATAATGGCAAATCACCAGAGTCACAGCTGACTTCCCTGTGATGTGTTCAGCTCTCTTTCAAGATTAAGATGTGCCTGGATGCCAAAATAGTACACCATGTACCTCAGTGAATAGTGCAATATATTCTCTGTGTTGGTATGCTCATGCATACCAACATATGCTCAGAGCTTTGCTAGTCCTATGTGACCCCTATGATTTTTATTACAAACTTGTCTGCAGTTTTACCTTAGGTAAGTTAAATTAATCCACCTGTTTTCATCACATATTCTGAGTCAGATCAGAAGCCAGACAATCCTAAATTCTAATTCTTAATTTCTATATACATTCATATTTAAACAAAAACTTATTGATGCATGAATTTCATTAAATCACACAGAACTAACTGGCTGCACTTAAAAGGAAAGATACTTTCTCCGAGGCTCACCTATGCCAAGGCTCTTCAATGAGTTGAATAAACCTGCTTTTCAGCTTTCTGCAATCATATTAAACATGAAACCGACTTCAGAATTTTTCTTCCAGGTTTTTATTAGGGAAATCTTGTCCATAGAGAAAACCAGAATAGATAGGGATAACAGTGGCAGCTATTCTAATGTTTGCCAAGAGCCTCCAGTTGGGAGTTCTTTTTTCAGCCCTTTAAATTTTAAGTGAATATGAACCAATGGGACATAAAGGTCGTGTGCTTGGTGTCTGCCTAGAGCAGTTTTCCATGGAAAGTTACTAGAGCAATTGCCATCCTTCTCCAGGCTTTACAGTGCTCAAGACTTGTGGAGAAGAAGAGCAGAATGTGTAGTGATTTCTTGTTGTTTCTATTTTATATAATATTTTTATACTGAGCATATTGGCTGTATTGCACTTCTATTTGAATCCACATTACAGATTTGGTCAAAATGTCAATTAGCTGCAATAAGCCATTATATTCCAGTTATAATAGACACTCATGTATTCATCCTTTCAATAGAGAAGATGCAATATCATGCATTTTTATTTTTAGTACAAAATGATAGGGCTTGATTCTTGTCTTTTGTACATAGCTGTTTGTCAGAAGCCACAGCCATGTTGTAAAATCAAGGAAGTTGAACTGCATAAACAGGGTGAGCAGCATCATGCTTACATGAAACCAAAGTGTAGGAGTAGTTTCAGGGGTACTGTTTTCACTTGTTCATGTTTAACAGTGAGAAGATACTGCTGCAATAATAGTGTCTCATTCAGAAGCTGGGGAGATACTTTCTAAATGAAGTTCTCATAACTGTGTGTATGGTCCTACTTGCTCATTTAATGATCTGAATTTTATGGTGTTATGATAGAATTCCCCTGTGCCTATAAAAATTAAGACAATTCTTAGACATACCCAAGCTTCTTGCTTTCAAGATCCTGGAAACCCTTTTTGTTTGACTGTGATTCTGCCAGCTTGTTTTCCTTTCAGAAGTATTGTGAAGTTAAAACTATAGCCTGCAGGCTGAGTTACAGACCTGATAATACATTGAAACACCTCAGTCACTGTGAGTACTGGTTTTACTTCAGAGACAGCAAGGAAAGATGAAGATTCCACTGACTGACCACAGACTTTCAATGCATGTGTGTGATACTGCAATCAGGCACCTTGACCTCAGTGGCCATTGCATTAAGCAGAAGAGACAACATTTATAGAGAGGTTTTTTATACAGTCTGTAACTTAACACTTGCACTTTCCATTTTCAAAAGCAACCTGGCATGTTTAGGACTCAGTGTTCTAAAAGCCTGGCCCCTGAACCCCTAAGGCACTCTTACAACCATCACTTGCTCTGTCTGTGCTGCCTGCATGTTGCTTCCAACTGCAGTCTAAAAATCACCTTAGCAGATGAGCTTGGGCAGAGGTGCGAACACTGATTTACACTTAAACCTACTCCTCCAAGTTGTACAGTTGCACCTGGTTTGAGTTCTTCATATCAGATGCAAGGACAGCAATGCAGATTAGCACATAAGGAGACACAAAACCTTCCTGTTAGGATCTGCCATGCCAAGTAATCCTTTAGCACTGAAAATGGGTTTCTGCTAATACCGGTGTGTAGGAGGGAACTCAAGCAAATGATTCCCAGTAGGCCTATCTCAGCTGAGCAGGGTCTGGGTAATAAAGTACCCAAAGTTGTGACCTGTGAAAGCATCAAATTAATGCAGCCGTCACAACTGCAGGCATCTGTCTGTAATTTCATGTCTGAATCATTGCTTCAAGCTCTGGAAAAGTCCCCTGGCAACCTATTGTAACGTGAAACTTGTAATTACTGCATGTACAACATGGAAGAAAAGACAGGCCACTACCAGGTTAACAAATCAAGCTCTGCTAGACAAATGGGAATGGTGAATTGTGAGCCCTCGGGCCCTTGTGACAAACACGGCACTACCCAGTGCTTTCATTTATTATCCAGGGAGTTCCAGCACCTGTTAGCATGCAGGGGCCTTCGGGCTGTCACCAACTCCAGACCTTGCTTTAAATCAGATGTGCTTAACATTCAGCTCCAGACTGAAATGGTCTGTGAGATGCCACTTGGCATATTTCTTAGGTCTTCTAAGTACTTGCAGATGTATTTTGTAAAATGTCACATAATTTGGATCCAACCTGGTGTAACAGTAAACCTTTATCTCCTTTTTCCTATCTATGGTGCTAGATAGTTTCAAGTTGCATAAATTATTTATGCACTTTTTATTTACAAGATTACAAGATTACAAATCTATTTCTTTCTTGCTTGTATGAGCATTAAAGTGGCAAATGTTATTCAGTTCAGCTAAACTTTTCCTAATCTACATCAGTATAGTTGAGAAGCAAATTGGATCCTCCATGAAGTAAAAAAATCCGAGGATAAGTATCTTGTATTTCAGCCACTGTTCTTGCCGTTATATATTTTTCATTATCTGAGTATCAAAATGATACCTTTTCATTTAAAATTGCAGGTCTTGGCAGAAAAGTGTATCACTGGGCTCTAAAAGATGTTTTAAAACCTGTACTTGCAAAACTAGATTCGTATGTACTTTACCATCACAAACTTCAGGTTTGCTTTAGGTTGAGCACTGATCATCCTACACTGTTATCACCATGGTGTTTGATGTGGACTTGGGTTAATGGACAGTGATTGGAAAATCTACAGTGATTACATCTTTTCAGATAAAAAGCTTAACCTACCTTTTGTCTTGCCTTGAAATAGCCCCCCAGAAATAATAGTGGACCTGTTTTAATGGTGTAAGGAATCTCCTTTTTTGTTGATTAGTGCCTGTTTTCTAAAATAACAAGGTTTCCTTTAATTATCTTGCTCTTTAAATTGGAGAAGATGAAAAACTGTCCAAGAGATGATTACAAGATGGACAAGGCTAAGGAAAAATGGTCCTACTTCTGGCTGTGCCACAGACCTCTTTCAATGCTGGAGAAGTTGCTTTCGTCTTCAAGCTAATGACATTGTTACTGTGCACCCCCAGCTCAGCTGTAATGATTCACTGACTAGGTGCTTAGTCGTATCCTGTTGCAAAGCTAAAATAAAACATATTACTCCTTGTTTCTTATTTTGAGACAGAAGCTACCATGTTAGACCTCGGTTTGCTGCAGGGTAAGAGCTGGCATGGCCTTCTGGCAGTCTGATGTAGGCTGGCTTGCTGAGCTGATGGATCTTGTCCTTATACTAGAGAACATTGGCTGCATCATTTCCTTGCAGCAAAATGTTTTGCTGTGGTGTCTGAGATGTGATGAAGTTTTTGCAGCAGCCTGAGGGATCTTCAGCCCTTGGCTGTTGCTGGGGGCTCTGGGAGGCATCAGTGCACACTGCACCCAGTCTGCATTCTGAAGAATGGGATTTTCAGCTCAAACAGAGGTCAGCAGAAGTGTAACCTTGGGTTTCCATTCTTATACAGCCTTCAGTACTTTACAGCACGTGTTCAAGTAGTCTTGTTACAAGGCCACACATAGCGTGGTAATGAAAACCTGAATTTTTAAAAGCTCTGCTTTCAAGGTTCATTTCCAAGCTGGAGTGAAGCATGTTCCATGGAGCTGGATGAACAGTGCATTTTTCATTCTGTCTGAAATGAAAAATTGTATTAAAATAAATTAGCTTATATTAATCTAAAGTAGAATAGGTTCTGGTTTATTGCTGAAATATAAATCCCACAGATTTAATTTTGAGTCAACCTGAAATATTTATTTTACACAATTAGATTTTTTTTATTATTCTTGCTTTATATTAACCTTTTCTTAGACTCCTCCTATAATCCATGTATCCTCTGTCATAGAAAAAATTAGCATTTTGAAAAGGAAATGCATCAGCTCCTATTACAGCAGTGAGGAGCTTTCCATATGACAGATTATTTCATATTCTTTCTCGTCAGGATTTTTTCCAACACTCCTCTCAACTGGATGGTAAATGAAAGGACTCAATTACATGGATTGGATGCCACTGCCATAAATTCCAGGCAGGATGTCAGTGTCAAAGTTGCATCATTTGTTCCCATTCTTGATAAGGTCCCACCAAGAGCTTGGGAAGCCAATAGGAGTTGATTGACCTCTGTTAGTCTAGTTACAAGTTATCTCGGAACTCAGTAGCCTATTGCAATCCCTTACAAAAGCTTCTCTTGATGATGTATAAAATACTAAATTGATTTAAAATAATACTAGAACATGTGTTACAGAAAATGGATGTTCATGATCTATCTTACATCTGAGGACAAGAGTACCAATGAGGTACTGGCCTTGAAAATATCTCGTCCTCATCAATAACCTTTCATTTAATCTCTCCTGCAAGAAAAATACAACTGCAGAGTAGTAAAAATCATTCCTGTGTCAATCATCATATAGGGTAAGACCTAAATATCAGTGATACTCGCTTGTACTTATGGACTAGCAGAAGCCATCAGGAGCGTTATTAAATAAGAAAACCAGAATTTCTTGTTCTGCAAAGAGAAGTCATAAGGTTTGGCTCTTTTAGACTTCCTTGGAGACTATTAAGATGATGTATAGAATGCCTTATTCCAACAAACTCTTCTGTACTTATTTTTATAGCTGTTTGCCTTTATTTTTTGTGTAATGCACCTTTAAACTCTGAAAGGCTCTGCTGTCTGCAGAGATGCATGGGTGTTTCAGTTCAGCACCGCCTGGGACAGAGACACCCACCTGCAGGCAATGCTGGCAGGAAAATCCCATTTTTCTTCTCTCTTTTGCTTTTGTTCATGTCAAAGTCATTCAAACTGAAATAGCTGCTGAGCTTTGAGTCTGCAGAAATGTAGCACAGAGAAATCAGCAGAGACACATGCTGGATTGTTTCCTTCCAACGCTATGATATTTAGGAGTAGCATTCTGTATATAATGGATTTGATGGCATTAGCTAAATTTATCCCATCATAATGGAATCCATTAATAAGCCATTGTGTTTTCTTTACAATAGTTAGTGGTGATTAGTACCTGGATTTTCTTCTGCATTCTACCTAAGAATCAATGGTGACATTGATTTAATGGATTAGTGTGTATTTATCAGACACATGCCAATAAAGCAATTAGTTCACTACCAAGTACTATCAATCTCTTCTGTGATTGCCAAGCCCAGTAAGTAGCTGCAGTGCTGATAACAGCGTTCTGAGCTAATTCCCTTTCATACCACAAACCATTCAGCAGAAACTGCCTCTTTGTTATTCTTTCTCCATGTGTTGAGCCAATTGACTGTTAATCTGGATTAACAATGCTGAGTGGTGACAATAAATGCTAATAATTTTGCTTTTTAACACTCCATTAGATGACGTCAATTGTACAAGTACTTTCCCCTTTCCCAACACAATGCTAAGGTTACTATTGTTATGGTCCTTTTACAGATTACTTTCTTTAGGGCAGAAAGAGAATTATTTGTATGTAGATACCTTGTGCTTCTAGAGATTCAAAGAATGTTGAAATCATGGGAAAGAATAGAGTTTTTAAAGAGTGTGGTTGCTGTGTTTATTTCTAAATAGGCTGTTCCATATGTAAGCATCTCTTCTAAGAACCTGAAAGCAGAGGGAGAGGAGTGGGAATATCAAGACAAACACAAATACATGTAAAATCCAAATTTATGTATTTGGAATATCCAAACAGGACACAGGGAAGTAATAAGTAATTCAGTGGCACATAAAGGAAGAAGTTAGAATTTTGTGAGCTCTGACCTGTAGAGCAAAACAAGATAAGAAAGAAGAACAACCTCCTGAGCATGTGCGTGGGGCCAAATTTAGAAACAATTAGACATTTTCTTATGTACCAGTAAATACAGACAGTTTGTTTTGATTGTGTTCATTTGGCACAAAGGAAAAGTTCAACTGCTTGCTAAGGAGACAGCATAAAAATGTGTTTTTATGAATCAGAAATGCAGAAACCTTATTATAATTCATAACTCCATGCTGGTTTTATTGTTTTCAAATCATACACCAGTGCTTGTACAACAGCATTCTCAGTTTAATATGTAATGAGTGTGCTATATAGTAGCATATTTTATTAGACATTAGAAAGAGTTATGGAGCCATCCACATGATGTGCATTACAGAACGTGTCAAGAAATCAAGGATGATTTTGCTTCTCTATTAAACAAAATACACTTTAAGTAATTACTGTTAACTGGTATTACTTACCAGGAGGCCTATTTTTATGTAACAGAACTAAATAGAAAAGGAGGGGAAAAAAAGAAAGTAAACAGAGTTGGATTGGATAGAAAAATGATTAATTTTGTTTATTTTGCCTAACATTGTCTTAAATTTGGTCTTGTGTAGAGAAATCAAAAGATGGAGCATTAACATTAGTTTGTACTTGGTTTTCACAGAAGAAAACAAAGTGTCCTCTAAATGTTTTGCATAAGTTCTATGGTTAGAAAAAAAATCTTGTAGTTTAAAGTAATAAAGTTGGGTAGAGAGGAGTTAGTTTGAGGACAGGCTGAGAAAGTTGGGGCTGTTCAGCCTGGGGAAGAGAAGGCTGCGTGGAGACCTCAGAGCAGCTTTCCAGTGTCTGAAGGGGGCTGGAGAGGAACTCTTCACTAGGAACTGCAGTGATAGGACAAGGGATAATGGGTTGAAATTTAAACAGCAGAGGTTTAGACTGGATATAAGGAAGAAATTCTTTACTGTGAGGGTGCTGAGGCACTGGAATGGGTTGCCCAGGGAAGGTGTGACTGCTCCATCCCTGGCAGTGTTCAAGGCCAGGTTGGATGAAGCCTTGGGTGCCATGGTTTAGTGTGAGGTGTCCCTGCCCATGGTAGGGGGGTTGGAACTGGATGATCTTAAGGTCCTTTCCAACCCAAACTATTCTATAATTCTGTGGCTAAAATAATCGGACTACAGAGCTCTGAATGTAAATGCATGGTCCAGTTGGAGACTTTCTTAACATCCTTGGATAAATCAGCTGATAAATCATAACACACACACACCTCTTTTGTTTTTCCTGATAGGATTACTTTTTTTGGTTGCTTTTGTTACTACTAACTACCTACTTGGTCTTTGTACTGCACCTGGCACAGCAAGAGTTGCTCTAAATATTAGTGGGTAACAACTGGAACACTGCTGTAGTAGTACAAACTATGAGTTAAATTTTGCAAGCTTTTGGCATAACCCTGATTCAGTACAAACAGTAGAATCCACTGAAGCTTCTCTGTGGTGCAATTTAGTTGTCTGCTGTATTTTTTCATTATATTTGGACAGTGTGTGCCAGAACTCACACACTCTTCAGTTTTAATGGCTTTTTTTACCCTGGAAAGAAAAAACATCTTCAAAATAAAATGAGACACAATGGGAAGGGAAAAAAAGTTAATTAAAATAGGTTTTTTTAATACTTTCTCAGCTTATTCTGTGCTGAGTTACAGTACTTCAACCAAATCACAGCTTTGCCAATTGTTCTTGCTGGCATATGAGAAAGGGAGTTGTGTTTGTCTATTGCTTAACCATTACATTCAGTGGTACTCTTGTCTCCTCGCATACCACAGTTTCAGGGAATGCCATCCTATTAAATGCTTCCTGGCATTTCCATGGGGCATTACCTTTCTAGAAACAGTACATCTTTAGCCAACGATTCAATATGATGTTCTATGTGATACTGGTTAAATCAGAATTTCTGTTCTGCAAGGGTCTGATGACTCCTGCAAAGGACCTCTGTCTATATGAACTGTAAGGGCATGCAAGAGTTTGATTAAACCATTCAAATCTAGAATACAGTCAAGAAACACTTTATTGAGCTTCTTTGTATGAAACAAAACAATATCCTCATTACTTCAAATAATCAATCTCATTCTGCAAGACTTCCACTGATAGAATATTTGTGGGATTTGTGTGGATAGAGTATTTGATAGGGATTTCTGTGTTAAAAGCAAACTGCACTTCAGCCCATATAGAATCACAGAATCAACTAGGTTGGAAAAGACCTTTAAAATCATCAAGTCCAACCATATGATTCCTCCTCGTGCAAAAAAATTCCTTCAGCCAAGTAGCTGTCTCCATGTAGTGTAAACTAGCGAGCAGGTTCCTTAAGTACCAGAGAGCTTTGTTTTATCACTTCCATCATATTCACAAAGAGAGTCATAATTAACGTATGAGTTCTTTAAAGCTATAAGCACCAGCTCTTTTAACCGGTTAAATGTTAGAAACTCTACATTACATAAATGCAAGGAGGCTTTATTGAAATTTGTTCTAGTGATAATCCATCTGTCTTGGATAAAGGCCAATGTAGGAGCAATTGTGCCACTTTCAAAGACCAGTAGAAAAAAGATTTCTTTTCCACGTTCCACATGACTCAACATGATCTCTGTATGCTTTTATATTCCTAGCAACAGTCACAATAGCTTTTCTGAATAGGATGCCAGATAGTCTTTAAAATGAACAGCTTACATTCGCATTACTATACCATACTTTAGCAAGAATGTTTATCACTGCTTGGAAATTGCACTATAAAAAGATGAATATGTTTTATACTTTTAAAACATGCATAGTATCACATGTTTGTAGCAGCTAACGATTTTCAAGCAGAGAAAGCTCTACCCCGTTACTCTAAAAAAGCAGCATGATAGAAATATGTGTTTTCCACCAGCATTAAATGTTGAAGTAGCCAAGCTAGGAAGACAAATTCTTTACTCTTGCCCTGCAGCAAGAGAATAGGCAGATAAAAAGTTTTAACTGCTCACTGCTTACATCTAATATGTATTAAGATGGCATGATAGTATCTTAAATTCGATGGTACATGCACAATCTCATTTCATTGCAAACATATAGGCAATACACTTTCTCAGTCCTTTGTAAGTATTTCTACAGCACACTTTCAGTATTAGGAAGCTACAATGATCATTTCATTTATTCTGCTTTAGAAGACAAATAAATGTTGCTGTGTGCAGAGCCTGGCTCTTGTATGGCATTTGTATGGAGGCTCATGTGAGCTGTCTCCTGAGAGACACCATAAAGTACTCAGTGCTCAACAGTTGCACAGAGCCTTCCTGGCCAGACATGCTCACTGACAGCACTGGGATTCTCAACACCTACTCCTTCAGAGTCACTCGGGCCTCAGTCTGCAAACTGCAGTCATGTAAAAATATCCTGAATGTTGTGAACAACTCCTTCCAGTTCTAAGTAGCAAGCATCACATGGATCAAGTTTAATCTCATGAGGAAGCGAACGTTTGCATTCAGGAAAGAACACTGCAACTCAAAGCTTTGGGGTCTGCGGAGCAGTGCAGCGGTTTGCACTGTTGTATCATCTGTGTGTTTCCATTCCAGGTGGCACTGAGTGATTGAGAATGGGTAAAATCACACATTGAAGTGTCCCAGTTTGTTATTAGAAACACTGAAAGTGCAGAAGATTGTTTTCTAAATCGTTTCTGAGATGTTATTACCTTTCTCCTCTTCAAGTGAATCTTGCAGCAGCCAAATGCTCTGTGCTGTTAAAATGCTTCAGATGCTGCCTGTAGTTTATTGTTCCCTTGAAGCAATTTGTTTCATTATAATGTACTCATGAAAGAACATTAGTGTTTAATTATCAGGAGAACTATTTTTAGCAAGGCTCAGACTGACGTATGAAGTCCTTGACTGTTGGTTGCTGCTCATCCACAAACTGATGCTTGACAAAGCAAATGTCATGCAGGTTAGTTCAGTGATCTCATGCATGCAAATAATACCTGTTGTGAACATTATCATTTTCCCATTAAAAATCTTTTTGGGAATAAATCTTACCAATTTAGCATATACTGACAGAATAAAAACTCACGTGGAAGTGGCTTTGCAGGACTGCCAGGAAAAGCATGATAATGGTGCAGTGGGGTGGTATCAACAGTGTGTGAAGGAAAGCTAGAAGTGAACATGGATCTGGTTTTGCCTTCTGCACTGGGAGGGGAATTTCATTCTAGCTCACAATGTCAGTTACTAATGCTGATTCCCTAGGTATAAGCAATAAGATTCAAGCTAATAAACATAATGATAGACCTGAGGTAATGGAAGGAAACCTTGATGAGAACCCTGGTCTTTCTGCTTTAACGCTGTAGCTTAATACCACTTCAGTTAAGGAATTGTTTTATTTATTTACCCTTAGTCATCCAAAGACAGTATTGCCACTTTTGCAGCCAGTATATTGTGGCTCCAAGATATGACCTGAATACCAAGGATTCCTCTGCAATTGCTGTACTCAGGAGTGTAAATCACACCAGGGACATGCTGCTATTTGGTTACATAGCACTTTGAATGGCAAAAGGTAACAGAATGACTCAGCAGTAACACAGGGAAATAATCAAAGGCATGGCAGAGAGTATCAGGCTTGCTCAAAGAGGTGAGGCAGCAAATTGTATAGGGAGAAGCCCCAGGGAAGGAAGATTATAGGAGGTGACTGAAGATGAGTATGCACAGCTACCGCAGGTGGGCTGCCCTCAAAGCCTAGCCAGGTCCACTGGAGTCTTTCTATTTTTGGCCTATTTCTTGTCCATAAATCAATATAAACTGTTTGTTAAAAAAACAGAGAGCCATGATAATAAAACAGTTATAAATTGATTTGATGATAAATTTGATTTGATAAGAAAATGAACATGAGCCATCAGTGTGCGCTTGCAGCCCAGAAAGCAACCGTATTCTGGGCTGCATCAAAAGGAGCGTGACCAGCAGGTCGAAGGAGGTGATCCTGCCCCTCTACTCTGCTCTTGTGAGACCTCACTTGGACATGGAACTGTTGGAATAAAGTCGAGAAGAGGCCATTAGGATGATCAGGGACTGGAGCACCTCCCATATGAAGACAGGCTGAGAAAGTTGGGGTTGTTCAGCCTGGAGAAGAGAAGGCTGCATGGAGACCTCAGAGCAGCCTTCCAGTATCTGAAGGGGGCCTACAGGGATGCTGGGGAGGGACTATTCATTAGGGACTGTAGTGATAGGACAAGGGGTAACGGGTTCAAACTTACACAGCAGAGGTTTAGACTGGATATAAGGAAGAAATTCTTTACTGTTAGGGTGGTGAGGCACTGGAATGGGTTGCCCAGGGAGGTTGTGAATGCTCCATCCCTGGCAGTGTTCAAGACCAGGTTGGATGAAGCCTTGGGTGATATGGTTTAGTGTGAGGTGTCCCTGCCCATGGCAGGGGGGTTGGAACTGGATGATCTTGAGGTCCTTTCCAACCCTAACTATTCTATGATTCTATGATTCTATGATAAATGTAATTAGAAGCAAGTACTAAGTAATGTGAGATGATTAGTAGTCATTGCTTCCATACATAGTATGGAATATGCATGGTATTCTGTGGATCCACTGCATCAGTATTACAGTGCATAATCTCCTTAAACTCAAAATAGCAAAACACTCCATTTTCCTGTAGCTATGATTTCTGCATTCCAGTTTTAATCTTGCCCTGTGTTCTCCCTCTTCCCTCCTCTGCTAAATAAATACTGTTGAAGCATTGGAGCACTGTGATTGAAGAGACAAATCTTCATTGAATTTGCTTGTGGATTTCATAATCATTGGGAAAAAAGCAAAAACCCCTTTTTCTTTTTACTCCCCCACAAAATCTAAATCTGTGAAAAATCTGCCTTTATCAGCAACATCAAAGCAGAATTTTATTCTTCAGGACCTCAGAAGTTGGCCTTTAATCATAGATTTGGCTAAATACCATGCACAATGCAAACAGAAATGAACCTCAAGTGAGGCAGCATGTCATTTGCAATCCCAGCTGATTAATCATTTCATTGTTCTTATAAATTAATGTTAATTGCCATGTGTGTATCTACATGCTGAATGTATTAAAACATTAGGTGGGAATTTCTCATCTTTGCTAGCTGAATGTACCCCAAGGGTAGGACACTGTCACTTAGCAACTCCAAGCACCATCACCATCTCTTGGGGTGGCAGTGCTGCCAGTGGTGTACCCACACACCAGCTTGCCCCATGTGCAAGCAGTGCACCCCATGTGCAAGCAAGCACCACGTATAAACTGTGCACCTGCACAGGGCTGGCTCAGCTGCAGGCCATGCAGGCAGAACAGCTTGCCCATGTGGAGCTAGTGAGAGCGTTATCATTAGCCTCATATGGGTTGGGGAGGGATGCTGGAATGTGCTAGAACAGGTTCTTGCTGTTTGCTGTAGAAGGAGGGGTCCTGCTCTGTGTTGTGTTCCTGTTGTGGTTCCATAGGTAAGGGAAGGCTTAAGCAACAAAAACTTACATAGACCTCTCAAAAATACTTATCATTGATGGAAATTATTCTTGTCCTTGTTTTCCTCTTGCTTTATAGCTGGTTTTGGCCTCCTCAGTGGTACTTTTTGTGCCATGCTGGGCTAATGGTGGAGCCCTTTGTGACCATGTGGTGCTTTTGGAGGGTTTGCAGAGGGGTTGTTTCTCCCCAGATATCTGTGTGTGGTTGCACAGTTACAGTGGGGGTTGTTCTGGGTGCCAGGAAGATCTAACAGCCTTTCCCCTGGCAGCTCAGCTGAGCAGCAGGTTCTGTGCAGAAAGCTGCTCTTGTGTTTCAGGTTGGTTTTGTTTCGGAGGGAGTGAAAAAAGGGCTTAGCACACAAGTGTCTTTGCAACTGTAACTGTAGTGCTTGCTATGCCATGAGTGCTATAATATGTATTGATTTGTTTGCTTTCCACTGTGAAGTATTTAATGTTGCTGCTTGAAAGATGATTTTTTAAAGGTACAGTGTTCTACTGAGTTGGTTCTGACATCAAAAAAATCGAGAGAAAATGAGTAGGAGAGAGACCAAGGGTATCAGAATGATTAATTGCTGCATTAGCATTCAGGCACTGAGTGTATTCTGTGTTACGGATTGCTTGTTTCTCAGGGTAGGACTGTGGTCCCTAGATTGTATTGAAAAATGTGTGTCTTGGGATTTGATGCTTAATTTTGGAGGGATTACATTCCTGTAGAGAGAAGGAAGGAGAAGAGAAGGGAGGAGAGTGAAGCAAATTCCACAATCACATACTAACCCCGAACAGTGCAGAGTGTGGAGCTTAAAGGCAAACTTGATCAACCAGTGTTTGTGAATCCTCTACTAGCCCAAGCCCCCTTATTTCATTCATTTAGAGATGCATGACAATTGTTGCTGCTGCATCTGTCATATGAAAATTGGGTTAAAAATGTCACTGCTATGCAGTCTGCTGGACTTTTGATGGGGTTTATGGTGATCTGTTAGATCTGTGTCTGCTTACTTGATGTGAGTTGAGACTGGGTATTAGGTCAATGACTTGATGAGAATTGTATGTGAATCTTTAATTTAGTGATGTATCTCTTGTTAGTGTTCTTAAAAATACCATTATGAATTGCTCCATTGTGATCAGGACTTCCAGTGTTGTTATCAAACATAGATACTGTCTCTGTTTTGGTAGCTTAAATCTATGCCTAATTTTGTACATAAAACTAGTCCTACTGTGACCACACCTATGCTTAAAAGGAGCCACATACTTGTGCTTTTATATCTCTATATGAAATATATATTTTATACATATACATGGACCACAATAATCTAGAAGTGTTCCCAGCACAGAAATGATCAGGTGTCAGACCATTTGGCTGACCAAGTCTTGAGAAGGGCTTACTCAAGAAACACATCCTTGTCTGTGTCTTGGCTGTGTGTTGACAAATACCCAGTCATTTGTGATTTCATTCCAAGGCCATCCAAGTGTATGCTCAACAGCCCTTTCTGGAGTTACATTCCAAAGAACCTCACATGAGTGAGACATTCACTGCCTTCAGTGAGATCACAGTCCTAAAGTAAAGGACGCACCAGGAAATGTGGAGATTCGGTGCAGGTAAAGCCAGAAATGCTTTGGAATCAGCACATGTGACTGAACCCTCTCCTAATGCATATTTTCAGATTGGGTATGGATTTTGTCAGTGGCTTTGATTTCACTGTTGCAGTTGAGCACCAAAGACTATTAAGCAGTATGTCAGAGACATGTAGCTCAAAGCCTGCTTGTTGAACTGCAAGTTGTCTTTTATACATTCTCATCTTGTAGAACTGGCCATGCATGGTTGTAATGAGTGATGGCCTGATTAAATCAAAAGCAGACATGGAAGAAACACTATTAATCTGTAAGCGTATGTGATGCTAACAACCATCAAAGCGTAATGTTGCAATTATCCTAGGTGGACAGGAATAATTCACTCTAATTAAATTCTGAGCATATATATTTGGATTCATGCTTTGGATCCTTTATGTTCTGTGTCATTTCTGTACTGCTGGAAAGAAAAGTACCAGCATTATTCCCAGTTAGCCTGACCACATGCCTCTTGCTTCCAAATTCTTGTTAGCACAGCCTGCCTGAAGGCAGGCATTGTAAATATAATGTGCTATCAAAACAGATCATGTGTTCTTGAGCATGTCAGTGGCATCACTCTTCCTTTTGGCTTTTTTCTGTGGCAAAAAAGCTGTAATTTCATATCACATTATGCAGCTTCATAACTGTATTTTAGGAAACATCAAAGTAATGGTAAGGAATGTGCAATATACTGTAGCAAGTTGATCAGACTGAAAAAGACTTGGGGTTGACAAGAAGCTTAACATCACCCAGCAATGTACGCTTACAGGCCAGAAAGCTAACTGTATGCTGGGTTGCATCAAAAGCAGTGCCCAGCAGGATTGAGGGAGGGGATTCTCCCCCTCTGCTCTGTTCTTGTGAGTAGAGAACTGTATTCAGGTCTGGGCCCCCAAAGTAAGGACAAGGACGTGTTAGAACAAGTTCAGAGGGAACGGCTTTAAGCTGACAGAGGGAAGGTTTAGATCAGATATAAGGAATACATTTTAGGGTGTGGTAAGACACTGACACAGGGTGCCCAGAGGAACTGTGGCTGCCCCATCCTTGGCAGTGCTCAAGACCAGGTTGGACAGGGGTTGAAGCAACCTGCTCTGGTGGAAGGTGTCCCTGCCCATGGCAGGGGCTGGAACTGGATGAGCTTTGTGGTCCCTTCCAACCCAAACCAGTCTGGGATTTAGATAAACACCCTCACTGTGTGTAAGTTGCAGCCCCTGGGCAATTCTCAGAAGGTGAAGAGAGAAATGCTGATTTGATTCCTGCCCTTGACACTAACACAGAAGCTCAAGCCCTGGGAGAAGCAGGTTCCTACACAATGTTGCATTGGAGAAAGGGAAGTGGGGCTGGATGCCTGGGTGCTGATGAAAGCAATGAAGAACTCTGAGATCAAGGGGTGCGCCCCAGCCTCTGGGACATAGAATCATAGAATAGTTAGGACTGGAAAGGACCTCAAGACCATCTTGGACTGCTTCCTCTGTAAAATGCACTGTCTTGAATCTTCCTGGGCAGTGCCCACTCCCTCATCCTGGGGGTAGCTTACTGAAGTTGCTCAACACCACTAGTTTGCTCCTGTTGTGACTGAAGTGAAGTTGATGGCTCAAATCCACCCTGATGCAATATGACAGCACAAACCAATCTGTATGGGTCTGATCTTCTGCAGGTGCAAAGAAAGTTTTAACAAGAGTTAGAAGACACTTAATTTGTCTTCAAAGGCTTCTATAATTGAGGCCAAGGCACACACACAATGTCTTGAGAGAGATTACCCCACGTCTCCTTTTCAGTGTCCAGATTGTCTGATTTGCTGCTGGGAATGACTTGGAGTTTGAGTGAAAAACTTGAAATTGCTTTAGCCTCTCTCACTTCTGGAAATTAAAAACAAAACTAAAATGGTGGCTAATGAGGATATTTGATGATTTGTGGTGACTTTGATAAAATAATTGACTTCTAATCTATGATTTCAAAGCTGTCTGATGAGATTCACCCTCATGACTTCTCTATCTATTCTATTCCTATCTTGAATGTCTGTTAAAAAGAAACCTCTCAATTTCCTTGTACTGAAATCCCTTTTATCATTTGAAGATTCTTGAAAAGTGTAATAGGAGAAAGAAATTACCAGGAACACACCTGATTAATTCAGAAATTAATTGAGGCTAATTTAGAAGACATTAGATCATGATGACTTTCATTAATAAATAAAACTAATATCAAAAGGAACAAGCATTTCTTCCTGACTTTGAGTATACCTCTTCAGTTCCCATCATTTAAGTAATCAAACAGTTTCTCGCTTCTCAATGATCACCAAGGGTGCAATTCATTGGGGTGGAATAGACCTGCTCACAGCTCATTCAAAACAGGAGATGTCTGTGCATAAATCTTTGTCCCAGATCTCTGCATGAGGGTGAATATTTGAACTGTTCACATCACAGCTGCAGCTTTTGCCCCAGACTATTATTCTGAGTAAAATTCAGGCAAATGTTGGTCCTGATGGCTTTTAAGTGTAGTTATGTTGTAAAGCTATTATGGGAACTAAGGAAGGCTCCCCTATAGTGAATTACTGATGAATTCTCTTGGTATGCTGTGTAATTTTCTTGCTGTAAAATCAATAGTATTAGCCATTTGCCACCATTTCCATTTGTATGATGGCGATTCCTAGAAGTTCCTCTTGAGTTTGATTGTCCAGCTGTATTTGGTGCTGTGTGAAGTGCACAGTGAAATGAAGGTCTCCTTCTAAGTAACTTGTGATCTTACAGGTGAAAGCGTGGAGAGGGACAGATGAAGCTGATCACCTAGAATTGTCCAAAACGTTGGTAGAGCTGGATGTTGAACCTGAACACCTATGCCTACAAGAGGAAAGGTCTGACTTGTATGAAAGTAAGGTAAGAGTCAAGCAGGCCAAGGGTATGGCTGCAATTTGGTGGGAAATGCTGAACAATGATACTTTTCCTGGGTGTTTTCATTACTTTAACTGTCTTGGAGGCTGCTGTATCTTGATTGCCATTCTTTCAAGCCCTCTGTGTAGTAACAGTAATTACTAAAGGAGTTATATCACTGGCAACCAGGTGGTAATTATGAGTGTTTTATCACCTAAAAGGAGGAGGTCAAGTCCTTGCCATGCACACAGATAAGCTTTGTTCAAATGACCTTTGCCAATCAACCTGCTAACCTCAATACAGAATTTCTGTGTTTCCTGAGTGGGCCTGTTCCCTGTAATGTGGAGCAGTGCTGTCAGAGGTGGTTTCTGCAGCTCTCCACTCCTCCTCCACCCAGGCTATATCTGAGAAGAGCCTCTGCCTCACAATTGTTATCATTATGCCAGATGATAATGGTTCATAGAGGAACCAGCTGGAGGAGGGAGAATTTTTAGACATTTTGAATACTTCAGAATCTTATATAAGTGGATTTGAGCAATAACTGATGCCAGACAATCTCAATCAGTTACCAAGTTATGTTGGTTCTCTTATATTTATAGCAGTTTGTGCCCCAGAGAGGGGGTTAGGCAACAAGCATCACATCTAGAGCAGCAAAAGCTGCAAGAAAGAAGCCATGGGTTGGAGACCCCTCTAGTGAGCAGGTACATGAGAAGATCAAAATCTTTGGGTAATTTTTAAGTGGGATGAATTGAACTGGCAGATATACTTGGGTTAAAGTTCTAAGGTTCAGTACTGAACACTCTTCTTACAACATCTGCTAAATCAGTTGATACCTTCTTCTGTAATGCATTGGATCAACTGTCAGAGTTCCAGGCCTTGCATTATGAAACAGGAGCACTGCTTTTCCACTACACAAGTAGATAGTAGGAAACCCACTCATAGTCCTGGTGTCTGGTTGTGTTTGGCATTACTTTTATTTGTACAATGGCTTATTTATTGCACTTTGCTTAGTTAATGGTCTTTGTAAATGTTTTTGTGTTTAAACAAAGAAATTATGCTCTATCAGTGTGGGGTATATGAGATGCAGCCTGGGGACTGCTGGTGAATTCTTATATTGCTCAGTTATCCTCAGTGTTTACCAAAGTTTGCTGCTGTTTGTTCCTCTCTATCCAGTTTTATGGTGCATCATCCACTCAAAGTGTTTTGTGTTCTCTGGGGGAATTGTAGAAATGGCCAGGAAAGATAAAAGTAGAAGGTCAACCAACAAACTGCATGGTGCAATTAACCTGGCTGCTGTTCCTAAATCACAAATGGAGGCTATTTTCCAAAAAAGGGATCAATATACCGTTTTTTATTGTTACACATGAAGGAAAAATAAATGCTGTCTTGAGCTTCTTTTCATGCTGAATTGCTTATCACTCTTTAGCAGCTTGATACAGTATAGAAGGCAAACAAGCCTTCAAAGGTCCCCCTTTCAGAGACCATGGCTGGAGCATTCAAATGATGTTGGTTCAGTTCCAAGTTCAGATGATGTTGACTTTAAAACTTCAGCAGAACAGAAGATGTTAGGCTATGGGAAAAGCATTACTCCAACCTAAATGCCAAGGCAGGTTGACATGGCAGACACCAGTCTCACATCTGTGCAGATGAGTGTTCAACCTCTGCACACTGCATTCATAGCATAACTAGTAAGCCTGATGTGCAGACAAGAAAGCTTTCCATTTCCTTACCCATGTATTTCCTCCTAGAGGAAATGGGACTCTTGGGTGTTACACCAACTTTGTGGTGCCTTCCAAAGGAGAGGACAGTATCTGTAACACGGGAAAATTCTGCATGTTTTCCTAACAGTCTTTAGATGAAATAACAGGATAAATTACAGGATAAAATACGTAGTTGCCTAACATGTTGGAACTAATTTGGAAACAGTTCTGTTCTAATCCTTTACCACCCTGTGAATCTGCCTTTCTGGATAGATTCTTGTCTCTGAAGACCCACTACTCATAGGCTTTATGTGGTATAGTGGTGGAGATAGTTACCCTTGAGAAACTGTAGAACATCAGAGTAGGGAACTACATGGAATTCTTCTGCCGGAAGCACATTTGATGCATAACAGTACATAAACAGGAAAGAAATGTGGAAAAAAATATAATTCATGTTCTATTCTAAAATGAGAGGCATCTGATGTCATGAAGGAAATACTGGTTTTAAAGAGCTCTGTTTGCCTTGGGTTTACCAGGAAAGGACATTTTTCTTTTTGCAGCATCTATTTTTAAACAGTTGAATTAATTATTTCATGTCTGATAACCCTTTTTGCACAGAGACCTGTCTGAAAGAGTCATTGATTTCCCAGCTCGCAGCATGTTCACCAGCTGCAGCACGAGTGCTTCATCTTTTTATCTCCAATATGAAAGGAACAACAGAGGTCACTGTGGACTTATATTGTTGGAAGTGATTACTGGCAGAGCTGAGATAGCTTGCAACAAGGCCAGCCTGCTCTTCATTTAAGTTTATATATATTTATGTCTCCCTGCTCCCCTACCACCTGGGACCCACATGTTCATGAGTCCAGAGAGAGCTAATTAAAATGACTTGCTCCTTTTAAATGAGTCTGCTAGCAGCTTGGTATAAAGCCAGAGCAGGTATCGCTTTAATACACCTGCTTTAAAAGGGATGGTATTGTCCTTTGCTTTCTCTAGAGCAAAATGTCTCCTGTTTCTGGTCCTCCTTACTCCTACCTTTAATTATTATCTATTAGAGACATTGAACTTGCTGCCCTGGACACTTGAAAAACAGGGAAAGTGGAGAATCTGTTGGAGAGCTGCTGTAGCAAGTGTCATGCCTTTTCTACCTCTAGTATTTTACAGTAGACTCCATGATAAGAAACAGTCCATGTCTGAAAGAGATTCCAATAATAACAGGCAGGAGACACAGGCACAAAGAAGTGAAATTATACTGTAAATGGTTTTCACACCATTTAACCATTCAAATCTGCTAGTTTGAAAGCAGCTGCCTTCCTTCTTTGGACTTTTGAAGATCCTGAGGCAAATGGAGTAAGGAAAGAAACCAAATATTCTTTCCTTGTAATGCAAAATACATACTGAGAGGCAGCAGTTTCTTCTAAGTCTGCTTGTAACCACAATGATTGTTGTACTCCAGTATATTATTTCACTGCTAGCTCTGGAATAGACAATGCACTGAATCTGTAAGGTGAAGGTGCACCTTCTAAAGCTTTGCCATTAGAATGGTAGGTACACCAAGCTGAACCCTGTGTAGTAAATTTTATAGAATACTGAACCTTCCTGAGTCTCTCAGTAGCTTTTACTGCAGCTAAGATGAAACCCCACTGTCTTATTATATGAGTATATTTTAAACCTTGCCTTTCAAGCCAGCCTGTCCCCATATAATGACTGGAATATTGCACTGACTGTGTGGAGCCATCTCCACACACATGGATTCTTTGTGGAATAGAAGAGGTATTTATAAGTTTCCTATAATTAAGAACAAGCTGAAGGGGAAATTTCTTATTCTGCTTTTTCTGATGCAGGGTTAAGGTTGTCTCTTTTTTTCACATCAAAATTATTTATGTTCAAATTGAACAAATTGCAAGGTACTTTTGCTCACTTGAGGTGCAGGGAAATATTCAAATGTTACTTCAGCTTTAGTCTATGCTGTCATCTTTTGAGATGTGGTATGGGATATCAGATTTGAGATGTGATAGGGTAACCATGTTAACGTTTTCATTTTAAATATTTTTTAAACAATATGAAGTATATAAAATATTCCATGGTAATTCTTAGAATCCAAGTGCCTAAATGGGACTTAGAGGTGTTCTTGGGAATGTAAGCCAAGGTTTGGGTTTCTGTACATCAAGGTTGCAAAGTGTGACAATGGTCAGACACTTAGGGTCAGCTCTGTAATTCTAGTTGGGTACTTTGTGGGTTTGCCACCATAGCAATACAGATTTGCAAGAATGGAAGTTTTGGCCACCAGTGTTTCACCAGCTTTGTGATTACTGTAAGATTTTCAGCTTCCTTTACACTTCTGATCCTCCAGTCCCAGGGTGGGTGCTTGGTCTGGTAGCTGCAGATGTAACCAAACATTGGGTTTTACATGTGTGTTTAAGGCAAATGTTTAAATTGACATTTGCAGAACTTAGCTGGCTGCTTCTAGTAGCAATGAGAGACAAGTATCATTTACCGCACTTATATTACACAATGCATGAATGAATCGGGATGAATCTGAGACCAAGACACTTATTCTGGTTCTTTATGTGATATCATATATTGCTCTTTTACCCACAATTATGGTGCTTATTTGTGGACTTGATATTTCCATTGAAAGAGAACCACACAATACCTTATAACTGTCCATTGTGGTGGCATATACTACAATATCTTTCATTTTCTCTCCATTTCATTCCATGGGAAATTGTAGCTAGACCCAATATTAAAAATGCTTTTGCACATTATCTCAACACACTGCAGCTTGGCTAATAGGATGCATCAGAAGCTAAATCTGACTTTTAAAATAGTAAACTCTTAAATCGTAAATACATCATCTTTGGTATGATGTGTATTTTATTTAAATTATATAGCAAAACTCTGTTGGACTTTGGCTATTTCTTCACTCTATTTTCACAATGCTTCCTGACATTTTTTGCAAGATTTAATATTGCAATGGCTACAATAAATAGCTCATCCACCTTCTCTCGGATGTGAAAAACCACATCTGCTTTAAAATGCTTGTGTGTGAGATGTCATCCTTATGGGTCATCATGTCAGCTTCACCAAAGCTACCCAGAAGTGGTTGTTAAAAATGGATTGCTCCAGTTCTGAGTGGAAGACGAGGACAAGATTGCATTTCTCACTACTCAACATAGGGCTAAAATGCTGCAAAGGAATTCCTTGCGCAGTGTGGACTTCATCCTCACACCAGGATAACAGCATAGTCTTAACTAGCTAACGTTTTTCACTCCTAATTCTGTCACTCAGATCCAGAAAATCAAGTGAAGTATAATCGATTGCTCAGTAAAACACCCAATTAAAGTAGATTATCTGAAGTAAAAGAATGGCAAACAAGAATTTATTTTTCTTTATCATTAGGGAAGCTTGATAATAGAATCACTGCAGAGCCAAAGAGGAAATCATCAGCAGAGAAGAGGTCTTTTGATTTAAAAACATCCATTATTTTGTTCTCCAGGCTTGTTTTTGGGGAGGTTGCTGAGTGATTTTGTTGTTTGGGTTTTTGAGGTCTTTTTTTTTGGCTTTTGATTCTATGGACATGGCTTGGGCACTTCTGTGGCTGCTGATGTCTCTAGTCTTTAAATTGTTATGGTCTTTGCTAGAGTCATTTACATAAGCAGTGACAGTAGTCAATCATTTTCTTCCACTGACTGCTCAAGCCAGATGATTACTCCCCACTGCAACTGCAAACTCGGCTGTGCTGAGCTTAGGGATTAAAGTTAATTCTTTTAAGCATTTTCTTCTGCAAAATAACACTGACAGATTTATTTCTCTTGTTGCATTTAGTGCCTTGAATCAGTTCATGCTTGTTTGTTGAGACTGCCCTTTGCCAACATGGCAAGACCAGCGATGGGCCACTCATCAAAATCCCATGTCTCCCAGCACTCACTAGTGTTCTGGGGTGATTTCTTCCCCTCCTTTTTCTCCTGTGAATTAAACTGTCAAATTGAGCCAACAGCTCATGGTCAGTCTAAAAATACTGAAGAAAATGAGTTCTGCATGGTTTATGAACAGACTTATGGGTCATCTTGGATGGCAGAGAGCAGTAGGTGTTAGACTATGGCATTTTTTACTGACACCTCTTTCTCCTGATTATTCAGAAGGAGTCTGCTTTTGCTTAAGCTCCTCCTCTTCCCAGGCTGCCTTCTGTTGCTCTCCCCACATACTGCTGAGCTGTTACATGCAAAAGGCAGCCAACATCTATGTGGGTAGAACAAGTGGTCTGCCATACAGACCCTCAGCAGCATACAGGTGCCAGTCCGTGAGAGGACTCATTGCAGCAGCTACAGACAGTCCTTTTTTAATGCAGAATAATGTCTTCTAGTGATGTGATTAGGCTGGTAATATTGTTTCCAGTAATAAACAGAAAGGAAGGAAAGTCCTGTTTGCTTGCTCCTAGGAGCCCCACCATCTGTTGTCATGTATAGATTTTCAGACTCATTGGTTTGCTAATTAATCATGTTGGGTGCGAGGGTAACTTGCATTTGGCATTTCTGCAGGGGAAATAAGGTAGAAGGGAAAAGTCAGTCCTTGGCCTGATTAGCTTCATTACAAGGGACAGCTTATGAGAGGCAGCAAGTTCCTCATGGCTTCTGTGTCCCCTGTCAAGTGAGCAGGTGGTGAGTGGGAAGGCAAGGACAGGCTGTGTGTGGAGTTTCTACTCTGCCTGCCCTGAGAACAAGAATTGGTGGTTCTGACAGGGAAGATGATCTGTGCCAGGTACAGGCCTAATGGAGAGAACATCTCAGTGTAACTTTGTGCTGACCTTCCAAAGGTTTTGTAGCAGCTCCACATATACACCATGTCTTGGCTGAAAGGCGTGTTTAAAGACCTGGATACCTGACACAGTGTCATTGGTAAATGACATTGCAGGAAATGCAGAAGGAAAAGCTCTGTATTCCCACTATGTGTTGTATATGGTACGATGAGCACATGCAGAAGAATGAAAAGCACATATTGTGGAATATAAAATGTTTCTGGCTGCACATAAACTGTACTTCAAGTGTTCTGTGAAACTGGCCTTTTTTTATGAATCTCAGATACATTGACAGACAATATATGGGCAAAATGTGATTGCAGCAGTTCTGAAAAGCATTTTATTGATATAAAGTAGCAATATTTTTCATCAGTTATAAAATTATATTGGATTCCTATACTTCATTTAATGGCAATTATACTAAAAATACTTCCACTTGAAGTAAGTATCTGTAAGAGCTTCACAGAAGTGGGAATGTTTGCCAGATATTTGCTTACACAAGCTATACCTTCACAATGTAATCAAAGAAGCTGTTTTGCTATTAGTTCTGCTTGAATTTATAGCCTCCAAGCCACTGACAAATGGTGGATGAATAATGCCAGTGTCAGGGCACTGTGAAGGCTCAGAAGGAACCTAAAATTCCTTATAGCTCAAATTATTCTCCAAAGCTTTCAAAATTGGATTCAATTGAATGAATTCTTGGAAAGAGAAAGTAATAGCTTGTCTCCATTTGTAACCGGGCCAGGCATAAACTACAGGCTTTACCGCTGCTTCCTATACTGCTCAGGAATTAAAAAGTGCATCTGAAAGATGAGCAGCTGAAGAGGTTTTGCCACTACTGAAATGGTGTTATCTCTGCCTTGAATCATTTTTAATGTTTCACTCTGCAGAGGTTGAGATGGGGAAGCAGAGGGCTGGATTCCTCAGTCTGCTAAATTGAACTGGCTGTTGAATTGGCTGTTTCCCTGTAAATGGAGTATATACAGCCAGACATGTCTCTGTATGCTTTATTACATTTGCAGTGGTGTCATTGCTTTTCTGTAGTTCCCCTTCTCTCAAGTCCCACCACATCTGGGCTGCCCAGAGCTGAACAAGAAGGGATGTACAAGGAAGCAGATGGGAGGGGGGAGGCCATGGAAGAAGTTCAAGATGGGAGGTTCAACCACACCTCCTTATCAGCTGGTATCTGGTTGTGTCACTTTAACCTGTCTGCCCAGAGCTTCAGTGAAGGCCAAGAACCAGAGATGAGGAACAGCTTGCTTCAGCTCTGGAACCTGTGCTTTACCTGGTGTTTAGTGTCGTGTAGGAGAGAACAGCGTCAAACTCTGCCACTGCTCAGTACTGGGCTCAGTGGGTATTGCAGTTTGGAGCTCCTGATGTCCGTGCAACAGTTAAAGGGGGACACTTAGCTGTAGGGATGTAGGATGATAGTACCAGTGACTAATGTACAAATACATGGCAGTCAAGACAATAAGGGAAAGTTTTATGTTGTTACTGCCTTTAGCTGTGTGATTTGTTACATGGGCTCTGGCAGGGGTTAAAGCACTTCATGCTGTGATTATCTGTCCCTTTTTGAGCTCTTTTCCCTTGCTCTTGCAGGCCTCTTCTTTGTCCTGAGTTGGAGAAGTAGAAAGTGATTTCCATTTAGCATGATGAGTCACTCTATTGTAATATCAAAATTGGGCATTTATTTGGAATTGGAGCAAAATCGTTTATAAAACCCTGCAGAAACTATCTTGACTGATGATAAAAGAGATCATTACAGCAAAAACCCACCCTCTATTTTAATGCTTTCCCAGCCTGTTTAACTGAAGAATAGAAATACAGCTGTGAGAAGTTATTCTAAAACTGTTTAAAGGGCAATTTCACATCAGCCTGGATTAACAGGGCTGCTCATTTATACCTCCCATATGAAATTCTGGGAGAATAACTGTTCAATTAATTGCACAAAACCAGAGGAAAGTGTTTCTGAGTTTATAGGAAGCCATGGCAGAAATATATGACACCAAACTTTCTCACTTCATTCGTTTGACTTAGCATTAGCTCCAGATTTAGAGCTCTAGAGAAATGTTCTTTGCAGTTAAAAAAAGCTGCTTTAAATAAGCAAAGTTAAAATGAAAACTTGTTGTAATCTTTGTGATTCTTGCGAGTCTTTAACTCTGTGTCAGGCTACGTTTATGCAGTGCAATGCAGCCCTCTGTAGAGCTGTCAAAGCAGAAAGCAGCTGCTTGGAACCCATCAGTGTCCTGTCTGCTCAGCCTGGGTGCCTTTCCCTTCATTCTGCAGCTCAGGCCAGTGCATCTGTATGGCACTGAGGAGCACTGGGTAGGCACCACATGGCTTGTTTAGAGCTGGTCCTGGCTATCTCCCTCCACACAGTACTGTGCGTGCTGTTTAGACATGCAAACTCACGGCCAAGTGCTTACAGGCAAACGCATTGCCAACTGGCAACCCGTGTGCCGAGCAGATCCGTAGGTAGCTTGTATGTGTAGTTCTGGAGAAGGTTTCAGAAGGAAGCTCCAGCCCAATTCTGTGTCAGCCTCTGAATCCATCTTGATTCAGAGCCCTGGGGAGAACAGAGCTGTGGAACAATTAATCATGTTAGAGGATGGTGGTGCTCCATTCTCTGCATGCCTTGCTTACACAGTTGTTGTTCTGTTTGCTTTCCCTTGAGAGTGGTGCAGTTTCTAGTTGCCAGATACCATCTACTCATATAGCAAAACACAACTTCAGCCCTTCCAGTCTCATGAGTCTCTTAGAACTAAACAAGCATGCTCGAATTGCTTCTTCATTCACTCTTCATTCTTCTCCCATTTTCCCAGGAATGGTGCAGCCAGGCTTTGGCAGCCACAGTAACAATACTCATAGTTATATTGTGTTAACAGCAGTGGGTAACACTGTGGTAGGCCAACAGATGAGTCCTTCAAAGGACAAAAGGACATTTTCAGACTCTTAATCTTATTTCTCTTTGTTTTGATTCCCTACCATATAACATAATTCATTACTACTTCATATGGTCATACTTGTCTGGAAAGTGTATGGGAGATGATAAGGTTGGAAAAGACCCCATCAAGTCCAACTCTAAACCTAACACTGCCAAGTCCTTAATTCACTGTAAGATCTCTAATAATAGGCTTGGTCATAAATATTGTTGCAAGTTTTACAATAAAGGTTGTTGCAGGTCCTTTAATTTCATAAATTGTGTCTGCATTCAGAAGAAATCCCAGTTTACCAAATAATAAAGGGCAGGGTTTGGCGTTCTGTGTAAAGCTTTTATATTGGTTCTGCATTGTAAATGATCTGTGTGGCTCCTCCAGCCTAGCAATGTGCTACCATAAGGACACTGGGCATCACAGAGCTAACATTTCCTGCACTGATCTGAAAGAACAAGGGGCATGCTGAAGGTGCACATCTGTGGTGCCTCTGCTGGCTGCCACAACAGCAGCAGGAACTTGTTCCTAACCTCTGTTGTGGTTGATCACCAAACATGACAAGGTGATAAGATAGGTGATAAAAGGTGAAAAGATGGCAAGGAACTGAGTTCTGAATTTCTGGTCATGCTTGATAAAGTAGAATAAAAAAAAATCTGACTTTTTATGGAGGGTGATTTGAAAACTTGCTTTATCCTAAATGCAGTGGGTTAAATTACTTGGGCTCCTTGTCCTCAGTAGTTGTCAAAGTGTCAACATTTGGTTTAGAAAGTGTGCCTTTGTTGGCAGACAGTTTCATTCTTCATATCTAACCTTGTGTTATCACCCAGGCTTTGATCTTGATTGAACCTTCTTTAATTCCTCCACAATAGTTTCCAAAGATGTTGTCTGTACATCATAAAACAATGTAGTTTATATTATAAAAGCATCCATTTCTTTTCTAGTGGACTGACTTTCACTGTTGAATAAAACCTCTTCCAGCCACTTGTACTATTAATAGTGGGATTCTCTTACTGTGGAGTTGTTGAAGTTATTTTATAGATTCCCTATCATTGCTTTCAATAGCAGACAGCTTTAGCTATTGTAGTGGTACTAGAATTTTTCATCTTGATGTCTGCACTTTCTTGCCTTTTGTTCAGTGTGTAATAAATGGAAAATAATAGAGAAGCATACATTGACTATCAGAATATTACAGTCAGCTATGGCTTCCAATGTGGTGTTCACAGCATAAACAAGAATGGCAGTTAATTGAATACCTGCTGATTTCCCCTTAATTCTGTGGGGTAGTTTCTTAGGCATGATGCAACGTCTACAGTTAAGGTCTGTTATCATTATTGAATTGATATGTAGCAGTACATGGCTATTAACAAAAGGGAACAAGGTGAGGCTCTTGCCCTGCCACACAAGCTGTGTTATGCAGTTGAATTAGAGTCAATTGAGCTCTGTCTAGCCATGCTAGCTTACTTACCTTTTTCCAGATGCAGTGTATGTGCTGGGGTTTTGCTGCTAAGGATGCAATGTGATGCTGGGAGAGATTCTTTAAACCAGGAGGGCAAAAGGCCCGTCAGGATTTAATGCAGGTGAGGAATGAGGTGGTTAGAGCTGTGAGCACATGCCAGTGGCAAAGCCACACAGCATATATTTTGTGACGAGACAGTCTGGATTTAAATGAAGGAACAATGGTATTCAGTATGCTGCATTTATTGAAACAAATTTGCTAACATAATTATGTATCATGTTGATATAAAACAGCTCTTGCCGACCAACAGCTTAGGTGTGGACTGAGCTACTCATTCCAAAGGAGGTGTGCTTTGTCAGATGCATCTGCTTTTGCTGCAGAGGTCACTGTGGCTTTCAGATACTTCCATCATAGACTTAGGAATTCTGCACCGAGGACCATGAGAGGCTGCTGGGGAATCCACATGTATCCAGCTGTCTGATTTCATCAGTGTAGTTTTTTTCCTCATAAAGGTTTATGTTTTGCAGATTTCTACTCAAAGAGGGAACTGTATGGGATGGGAACTACAAAAGAGATGAATATACAAACCAGGCAAAAGAGATGAGAAATGCTTTTAATCTTCTCATGCTAAACTAAATTACCAACTGATCCAAATGCTGTTTCCAGCTACTCTAGTTTCTTGCAATGTGCTGTGAGATGGATGAGCTTTTTGGATGCAAACTCTTCACCAAAGACAGCAGAGAGACACAAATGCCACTGCTATTGGAAAGGCCAAGGACTGGAACTTGAATAGATCAAAACTCTTCAATTTGGGGTTTAAAGACAGAGAAGATCTGTTGTTAAATAACCTGTTTTCCATCTCTTTTACCCTATCCTCAGGATTAATGTCTTTTGGATTTATAAATTTTGGAATTTTGTTTTTCTGGGAAAAGAAAGCATTTTGCATATGTTGCCACGTTCTATAAGCTCTGATGTGCTAGAAAACAGCAAATGTTGTACATATACATGGAGGGATGAAAAAAATGGGAGATACTCAGGCATGGTTGCATGTGGGGAAGTGGGACTGCTTTCCAGCAGCAGGCTGCTGGGTTCTTACTTGGCTCTGCCCCTAGTACTATCCTCACCCGTTCACAAACCTTGTTTCAAAGCAGTTTCTGATCATGTTACAAATTTCCCAGCTTGTCTGTTGTAGCTTCTGTAGTTGGCCTGGATGTAACGTTGGAGATATTTCAGGACTGCCCTACTTGCAGGAGATGGAGGGGGAACTGTTCCCAGGGGGGAGTTAAACTCTGTTTTTTCTAACACAGACTTAGTGCTGACTTAGAGTACAGAAGTGCTCACTGGATAGGACTTCTTTCAGCTTCTGCAGCTGTGCCTGAAACTTGTCTGCTGCCCAGCACTGTGAGGTTTATAAGCCAGCCACAACAGCAGACATGCAGGGACCATGTATGGACTATTTGGGCATGTCATTGCTAGGCATGTTGCTTAAAGACAGGATACTTGATTAATACAAAGTGCTGAAAGGTGAACACCTCAGGCTGGCTCAGAGTTTTTCAGTTTTGTGGGCAAAGCATGTTCTTGGTGTCCCAAGGACAAGAGAAAAGTGATCTGTGGGAGCAAGCTGTCAGGTTCTTGTGTCCTCCCCATTCATCTGCTCTCCATCTTTTCCATGCAGCAAATGCAGTCTCTGTCTCTGTAGAGGGACTGAGCAAAGCTGATAGGCTCGCTAGGGTCCTTTTTCACCACAGGGATTGACAGGAGATGGGTACTTGCTGCTTGCAAATTGTTCAGGCCTGCTGCACATCAGTGACAACATAGTACTAAACTATAACTACTTGTTGCATTAGCAAAAGGCACCAGGTGTAAAGGGCACATGAAATTGCCTGCATCCCAGAGACAGGACTACCCTTCAGCATCACTAGCAGAACAGCATTGAAAAGGCAACTGGGAACTAAGCATAGTTCCTCAAACACCCAAACTTATGTTGACTTATACCACTCATCTTTTTCTGTAAAGGTGGTGTTCGGGAAGGGAAGGGGTGTAGTGCTTTTTGGGTTGGGTTTGGGGTTTTTTTGTTTACCTATTTTTTAAGCTGGGTTTGATGCAGAACAGTGATATCCTTCAGGCTCTTTTATACCACCTTGAACTTTTAATAGTTGCTCTGTCTAAATGATGGGTTTTGGCTACTGTAGCAGCCAACTGGGGTGTAAAGATGACTCTGCTACGAATCCTTGCTGCTACGTCTATATCCCCCTCCTTCCATGAAAGGGAAAGGATACTGATGTGTTACCCCAGGGGCATCAGGTGAGCTGGATAAGTCAACTTTTCAGCTGCTGCTTAAGGTGCAAAGCTGACCCATACTGTCTAAAAAGGACTGCAACAGCTCAGCATGTGACACTGAAATCAAGTCATAAGCTAAACAAGCTGGCAGATGTTTTTATCTGCTCCATTCACACTAGTGGGAGACAGTTCTTTCTCTAAAGAGCTTTTGGTTAGATCACAGAAAGGTAAATATCACTGTGCCTGTTCCAGAGGTTTGGGAGTGAAGTGCAAATAAAGCCATGTGTTTGTCCAAGGGTTTACAGAGAAGGTGGTTACACAGATGGGAATTAAACCTGTTGTTGTCTGCATCTGTCCAAAATGCCAACCATGCACAAGTGTTTCCCAGTTCGTGTTTTCTTTCTTTTTCTTGTCTTTTACATCATAACAGTTACTGCTCTCCTGAGTGCTGGCTGCATTGTCACCAGTCCCCAGACTCAAACTCAGTCATTTTTATCCAGCATCTCTCCTGTTTTTTCTCTGACAAGTCATCAGCTCTTCACCGACCGGTCAGGAGCCATTCTGGGATTGTCACATTCCGGGGGAGGCTGCTGTTGGCCTTTTCCTTTCCAAAAGAGGAGCACAGCACATGTGGCATTTCCTTGTCCAGAAAAACTGAATGATTACTCCACATGTCTACCTCAAAGATCAGTCACTCTCATTCCTCTCTCATCTCTGAAACATTAATGTATCTTTGAGACAGCGGTGATCCTGCCGTCCCTGCTGTGATGAGAGTGCTTAGGATAAGCAAATTCTGTTTATCTTCTGTTGTCAAACTCTTTTGGCTCTGAGCAACAGAACTTCATTCCCATTGCTAGCATAGCTTCAGGGCTACTTTTCTAGAGCTTCTTACACATTTCCTTCCAGTCCAGTGTATGCTTTTCTTAATTATCCTGTGCAGCAGTAACACTGAGCACAATAATAACTCCTCGAAGCCTTGGTGCAATATTGCCATGAAACAAGGGAGGTTGTGTGATGGCAGCTGTTGTAATGTTCATTGGTGCACACTGTACAACACATCTCTACTAGTCATTTTGTTTTCACAGTTAGTGGTTAAGCAAATAATAGAACTTTATAGATCACCTTTACAAACAGCATCAGGAAGAGCTCTCTTAAGGAGTATTTGTGAGTTGTACTACATGTGAACAAGAAATCTTCCTATCCATCTCCATTGCATGTTACATGGGCTGTCCAGCTCTTGGGTACAGGGTGTTCTGGTGGTTACATGAGGAAAATAGGCATCTCGCATGGACTTCAACTGCACACCTGCAGGACTCAAAGTATCCCATGAAGCTGTGTAGCCAGGGATTGAAGCAGCAGTGAACATCACTTAGCTTCACTGCCCAGCAAGTGAATAAAATACAGCTAGATAGAGGAGGATGATAATCTGTTAGAGTAGACATGAAGTAAACAGTGAACCAGAGAGAAAATGGAGTAAAATATAGCTCATGAAAGTCTGTAAGTCACAATGGCTCTTTAATCAACTGCACTAGGAGAGGATGCTACAGGGGGACCCTTGATAAGACACAACCAGAACCCTTGTATTCTCTTTCTCCTGGAGAGCCTGAACTAGCCCAGAGTTCAGGATGTCCCAATAATCCTGTACCAGGTGATGCTGGGTCCTTTAAAACAAAACACCTCTAATTTTGTCTGCCTAATGTTTACAAATCCAAAGGGAAACAGAGTAGTTGAAGGTTGCACAAAGTACTGATGCCAACCCTAACAGTAGGTATACTTCTAAAGATCCTCCGGGAACCAGCATGCTTGGATATACGAGTCCTGTGAGAAACCAGCGGGAATTGTGCCAGTCTGAGTGTTCTCTTACAGGCAGGTAATGTTAGCAGGCAGCTGTTTTGTCCTTGGGGCTGATTCCCCCACACTGCTTTCTATAGTATTGTACAATTAATGCCCCTTGGTATGGAGCAGCCCTGGGGTATGTCACATCCTGCACTCTACCTGCAGACCTTTCTTTAACTCCTTAGACGAATGCTGTGTGTAACAGTGCTGCACCTATATTGAGTGTCCTAGAGAAACAGCAAATGCTTTAATTATTTGAGTGTAATCAGGCCATCTTCTAAAAGGCTGGTTGAAAAGTAAGGGACAACATGATTTGACCCTGAATTACCAATATAATATAGATATTCTGTACAATCGTGTTTAGTTTTTTAGTGGGAGATGGGTATTTAACATGGCAAAATGGGAAACGTTTTCATGCTCTGAGGAATTAGTTGTGCAGGAAACAATCTCAGTCTGGTTCTGAGGTGGCCTACAGCTCCTCTTGCTGCCTACAGCTAAACTACTCTCGGGGTGCTCCAGTCGGCTCATAATACTTGCACTTCATCTCGCTGTCACTACCTGAAACCTTTAAGCACTGTCTCAAATGCTGGCGTGCTGTATAACTCCTGTTGTGTAAGTAAACCCAAGAATTCCTACCAAAACCAGAGCACTCGGGTAGGAATCTGTTAGGTTTCAAAACTCAGCAGTATTGTCCAAAGGTTTCTTTGCTTCAGTGCAGTTACCAGCATGTAACAAAGTGATGTTTGATTCAAAAATCAATGCCTAACAGTAGCCATTCGATAGAACATTGTATTGAATAAGACATGAGGACTCAAAAACACCAGTAGATATTACCTGATGAAAAACAGCTGGATGCTACTATAGCCTATCTAGGTTCCCAACAGCAGGAGCTTCCATCACCACCTTATCTCAATCCACCTAAAGATAATTGTGCCCTTCCCAGCCATGATGCTGTTAAGTGCCAGCTGGCTGTTCCTGGTGTCCCAAGAGGACTGGAGCGAAAGGAAGGACCATGACCCCTCTTTTCTACTTGCTATATATTATCCAGGCACAAGATGTCTCTGTGAGCTCTCCAGAAAGTCTGTATCAAGGAAAAGGAAAAGCCAGATCTGTAGCTCAAGCAATGTGGGAAGCCTGTCAGCTTGTGTTTGTGGTTTTGTTTGTTTTCTTTAACAAACGCTTCCTGTGTTATACATGCTGATATGTTATATTTTATAACATATGTGCTGCCCCAGTCTGCAGCAAAGGAGAGACATCCATGAAGTGAGTGTAGTAAAGGACTTGCATGTGGCATAAATTCTAATTGAAGGAGGGCTCCAGAGTATAGGTAGCATGGTTAGACATCAAAACAGTTCATCCTCTCGAGTTTTGTATTGAAAAAGACATTTAAATTGCATAATGCTAAGTGTTTAGGACATCAATAAATACAGTGTTCATTGTAACTGAGTTAATATAACTGACGAAAACTCAATGTTTAAAATCTCCTGGAGTCTGAATGCTTGATTTGGAACCATTAAAGTTTAATCAAGAATTAATTCTGGTATTTAATATTCTTTAGAAATTTATTTGTTTTAAAGAATACATCAGCAAAACTTCCTTTTAATGTTAAATTGCTACAAGCATGTGTTAAATTAAAGCATTTAGTAATTGCCAGGAAAAGATAGTAAAAAAGTAACTTGTGAATTGATGTTTCATCTCTTGTCTCAGATAAATCTTTGCTTTCTATGTTTGACGATGACCCCTTTGCTCTTCCTGGTCATTAAAACCTACTTATGTCAACTAAAGCTGTGTTCAGTCATGCTCAATGGAGCAGGTCATAGTTTCACACTGGCACAAAGTAGCTTGGTAGGTCACTGACTCTCACTTAGGCTAAGTCCCACCTCAAAGTCTCTGGCCTGCAAAAAATGTAGCAGACTTATGGATATTAACACTGACATCTTTCCAGCACAAATGGAAGCCCACCAAATCTTGCTAAATTACCACCATTATGTCATGCACAACAGAAGTCAGTGTCTCTGCAGGACTCTCCCTTAGTTCCTTGAGATGTAATACCACATTTGATTGAAAACTAGGGATTTCTAGTTGCTTGGAAATCCATGAGTCTTCAGTGAAGCTTCTTCAGACTGCTTGCAGGATCTCTTCCAAGATGATGGCTTTAAGAACATAGCATTACATTTTTATACAGTAGGAAAACTGTTGGACAAAACCTCCCAGATTTGTGAGGAAAGAACAGCTAATGTGGTAGTGATGTCAGTTGAGGTGTAACCAGGGAATTCTGTCAGAGAGGTCTTGGTAAGCAGGAAGAATACCCTCAGGAACACTTAAATGACTGTGGCCAACCTTCTCCCTTCTGCAAAAGTCCCAGAGACATTTGTTAGACCCCAGTGCTGTGGTATAACAGGTTAAGAACTGATTTACTTGCTTGTAAATTACAAAATGCAGTGTTTTACTGTTAATCAATAGTTTAGAGTAATAAACCTTTCAAACGTTCATGTTCTATTTCCTCATTTAATGAGACAGAGGAAGTTTCTTATTTGAACTTTCTATGGGAAGAGAAGAATTTGTACAAGGCTTACTATGCATTTACAGACTCATTCCTGAATCTATATAAACTTCTAAGGTTTTACAGCAGACATACTTCCTTTGTGATGGTTGAGAGACATAGGAATAAAGGATGAATGCAGGTAAAACTCAGTAGAAGCTCAGTTTAGAAAGTGCATGTGTATCGGGATGTAGGATGACTAAATCCTGGTTTGGAGCATTGTAGCTGAAGTGTGTGCTTCTGTCATTTGGAAATATCATCTGTGAAACATCTGTGTTCTATGCAAAATGCTTCTATAGATAAGTGAAATAATATTGCAGTCATCCGAGTGGTTTTAATCATGTTGGCTATTTAAACAACGTAGTGGATGGCTTTTGGGGGTAAACAAAGTTTGAACTATCAGATCAAATGTAGGTTTTTTCATTAAGTTTTCCTTTTCAGTTTGTATCCCAGTGAGCTTTCAGTTAAACAGATGTATTCCCTTAAATGAATGTGAGTCATCAAAGTTATGGTTTTCCTAATTTCAAATAAAATGTAAGAATTGTATAAACATTCTCAGGGCTGTTGAATTTAAAGTATCATTGGGAGTAAAATAATCAAAGCCAGAAAATGGTGAGGGTTTTATTTTCATATCTGTATTTAGTGTTTGAGTTATGAAAGGAAAATGAATGGGTTATAGTTGGGCTTTAATAATGAACCATTGATTAAAACTCTGGGGTTTTGGTTGCTGATGTGCTTGTGACTATCTGCAAATGAATCCTAATTAGCACCTGTAACATGCTCATAGCATTTGTATGCCTTGATACCTAAAGAGACCTTTTACTAAATCTAGTTCCTGCTGTTCCTGGAAAGATATATTAACCTTAATAATAATACACTGATCACTCACTAACCCTGTGTAAATGGCAGCTGAACTGGAAGCGTGTTGCAGTCCCGTGCAGCTTCAGAGCCTTGAAAACACCAAAAGGCTTTGCAGCAGTTACCTTGTGCCTTCCTGCAGTCTGTATTTTCCTTTGCTTGAGTAATAGTGACAATTAATTCTGTGTGGCACTAATAGACAGGACAAGTGTTTTATCACTCAAAATAAATGAGCATGGAAGTAAATACCAGCTGTAATGTGTCCTCACATTCCTGTAAATCACACATGACTGCAATGATGTTTCCTCCTACTATTTACCCCTTAAAATACTTTGCTTTTTGACAAGATAGAGACAGAGGAAGGAAATTAGCTGGGCTCCCAAGGTTCTCGATTGTGTAGGTAAGGGCTGGAACAGACCTTACAGCAATTACAGCAATGTTCATTAGAAATTCAGAATCTTTAACAAAAAGACTCATCAAGGCTGTGCACAAAAGTACCTGTAAAACAGGCAGTTCAGTTATTAAAACTCTCTGTATGAAAACCAGGAAGCTTATTTTGGTCATATCTGATTATTCTGTTTGTTGTTGGGGAAAGCTTACCCTGGCCTGTTGCTATGCAGAAATCCTGGGGCTCCTTTCATCTTTTTCTCCTGGCATTCGTTGGGATCAGCTCTATGTTACTGAGGAATCAGGTGTTTTAACTCCTAGATCAACACGGTACAATCTGCAAAGAATAATGGCCTTTCAAGTCATCATTAACAACAATGCCTGTGAACAGGAAAGTGAAAAAGCTGCAGGAAAACACAGACACAACTGTTTCACCCTTCACATCTTTTGTTTCTGTGTGTGCTGCCTAAGGGCATCTGCACAGAAGCAGTGTCCCCAGCACTTCAAGGGCAAATCTGAATGCCGAACTTCTGTTGTTGTAATGTTCTTTTGCTCTGAATGCCTTCATTACACTGAACTCGAGACTGTTTATTTCTTTTTAATAACAAATTTAATTTATTCATTTTACAGAATCAAAATATATTTGTATTTTAGCAAAATAAAATCCAGTCTTTCTCTCCCACCTTTCTCCAATAGGCACCTGATGAAAACAAGTTCTGCACAAGGTCTGTGCAACACTCTGATTGTGGATCAGTTGTACAACCCTTGTGAGAATTCAGGCTGCTTTGTCAGATTTAAGTGGCTAAGTTCAGTCCTGATTAAAATCAAAACTGTCCTCTATTTGGTATTTGATCTTTCATACCCACAGCCCTCTACAGGGTATCTGCTCTCCTCACACAGTCCACTTAATGAGGTTATTAGGTTGTTTTTCAAGAAATCTCAATATCATAGGTTTATTTAGTCCTACATTCAAACAACACAGGTTCTATAATTACACATAATAAGAAATTATGCCATAACTCTGAACTATTTCAGCTCAGCTACTTTAAAGAATGTTTGAAAATTATTCAAGAATCATTAAAATAGCAAAATATTGTGGAATTTACAATGTTGCAAAATATTTGAGTTTCATTTGATGTATTTTATCCATTGTGATGGATGTAAAATATATCGGAAAGGTTTTGTCTAAATTTCTGACTTGTTTCTGAACCCCTGTGGCACTGGGCTCTTCCTAAAAGCTATGTCTCATGCTAGGAGGAGAAGTGGAACCTGCAGAAGCTAAGTTATGTTGTGCAATGGAGGGACTGGAATCCACCTGAACCATGCTTTCTAGAGCTGATCTTGTTAGGAATTAAACAAATGTAAAGCTGTACATCTCCACCTCTTCTCTCTTAAATCTCCAAGGAAGTTCTGGTTGAAAGCAAGACTTAGTGAACTAAGAAGCTTTTGGAGCTGCTCAGCCTGGGATTTGATTTAGTGTTGCTATTAATTTGCTGTGTATTTCTGGTGTTCCTAAGTACCCTGGTTTCACATCTTCCCATGGCCAGCATTCAGTGAATGTGATGCTCAGGGAGGACAGGTGTTTCCTAAGCCTTAGATGTATCTCTGTGGCTGTGTGATACTCATTCACAGTGAGTTTTTCCAGGTACAATCATAATTTTACAATATAGCAAGGTGAATTTCATAAAAACCTTTCAAGAGGTTTGTGTTTTGTGTCTTTGTGGCTGAAGATCAGAGGTAGTCCCTGGCCACATAACAGCAACATTAGCTTATTTCACGTGGTAGTTCTTTCAGTTTGTAGAACTTGCTTCAACAAGTTTATTTTATACAGCATGTAGTCAGGGATAGCAAAGGACCTTTAAGGCAAATATGAGATCAGCTGGTGTGTAAATGTTCTAGTTTCCCTTAAGTATTGTATTGAGAATATATTTAAGTTATAATATTCAGAACTTGTGCTTCAGTTCCCAAGGCAACACAAACCAGGAATGGTAATTTAGAGGCTCTTCTAAGAACCCTTTCATATGGAAGGGATGAGCAGTTGTAGATTTCTGATTTGTGGTTTGGAGGCCTGTTAATGAAAACTGTCAATTATAGAGCCCATATTGTAACACAAACCCAATCTTTAAGCTTTTCTATTTATACATACTGCACCTTAATTTTAAGACTCTTTTATTTCTAGTCATCATGGGCCCTGCCACACACCACTTTCTGCTGCCTGAAAGATGCTGGGAATAGTGAGTGTCTACATCAGAGTAATTCTAAGTTTTGCTCTCATAATGAATGGATATTGAATCAATCTCTTCTGGGACTTACTCCAAGATTAGACATTAAAGCAGCATTTTTGCACACACACCCTACACACGCTTCTGCACTAAGCATAACTTCAGTTAATATTCCTAACAGCTACATTTTGTCCTCAAAAACTAGCTCATTACCTTGTAAAATATACAGGAATCGGGTGCTTGATAGCAAATAAAGCCTTTAAAAATGATGTTTAACCACTATGGATTTTAGGAGCCTGACAGGAAGCAGCTATTTCACACACAGCTTTTTGAGGCACTCTGGAGCAAGCTCAGAATTCTAATTCTGGACTTAAAAGATTTCAAGGTTGTTCCTAGGATGAGACAGGAAGAGCATCTGCTGCTTGGAGGACCAAAGTCTTCTACTGCAGCTCAGAGAATGCCCTGAGTTGTGGCTGACTCTAGACCAAGACATAGTTATATATCTTCATCAAGACTCAGGACTTTCAGGGAGTTTCTGTACTTTATTCTAATAAGTGAAGAAAAATCAAGTAAAAGGAGAAGCATTACAAAAAGTTTAACCCTCAGTTACTTTAACAGCAGTTTCATTTGCTGACAATAGAGGAAAGGCAAAAACTGAACAGGATTAAAAAGTAAAATGAAAAGTGTTCACTCCTTTGGGGATGAGGGTGAAATAGAGATGTTGTAATAAAACATGAGCAGTGAGAATATAGCATCCCCTAAAGGCTTTAAGGGTTCAAGGGAAATAACTATTTAATAGAAATTATTCTTATTTTGTGGAATCCCTATATAAAAATAGGTATTGATTACTATTTCATACTTCAATTCTTTTTGCTATTCTGACAGACACACTTATAAGTCTTCTAGCCCAAATTCATGCCTCAGGGTTTATCTTGTCTTGCTCTTTTGTTAGAGAATGGAGCCATTACTAACTCAGCAACTCAGTTGTACCATGTGCCTTATAGCCTTCCACAGCTGCTTTCAGCTCCCTTTGGTTGAGAGGATATCAGTGTTCTCCTGAACATGGAAAATGAACACTTGGGACCGTTGCAGATATTGGTGTCCTGGGATGCCCTGTCTCTTGTTGTCAAGTTCCAGCTGTTATGCAATTGCTCTATACCAAACTCATAACAAACAGCAAGGCAGTCAGACTGCAAAGAAGTGTATGAGAACTTTAAATGTAAGGATTACAATGGTAAATCTGTCACACTCCAAAACCTGGGAATCCCCTGTTCTAAAGAGCTCATTGTTAACTGCCTCACAGATGAGTATTGAAGGCCTTTGCTGCAGAGCTCTTGGCTACAGCCTGTCTTCTCTTCACACATATATGACCACTTATTGCATGTCTGTGTTTTCATGTTGGTCAGGAGGTAAACGGTCTGTTTGCTCAGGCTTGACACCTGCTGAGCAAAAACACCCCATTTTTTATTAAAGTGCTCTTAATATCACATGGTTAAAGTATAATTTGTCATACACACAGATATGCCAATATAAAATTGCTATACTGCTCTTAAAGTCCAGTACCATGTGCTGGAGTCATAACCATGTTCCTCTTTTCCCCAGACCAACCTTCATGTAGTCCCTGTTTCCTGCTAACATCAGTCCCTTTCAGGATCTAAATTTAAATGTTTATGAATACTGCACACATTGGCAGTGAGGTATGTTCTGTATCTTGCATCTCTCCACTTCTGCTGCTATGATACCCCATCAGTCATTGCTGGAAGTTTTAATTCTAGCAGGTCCAAAGAGCTTTCAGCATTCCTTTGTGCATCATTGCTTGCAAGGGCAGAGTTCCCTTCATCAAATCTTCTACAGCAAATATCACAGATTAGTAAAAAGGTGAAGGAGCTCTGGTCTGTTATTTATCCCTGACTGATATTTATTAGCAAAAATCAATTTATGCTGGGATTCCTTTATGGGTCTGTGATTGCAGTAGCTGGGGCAAGTCGTAATTAAAAAGCTGCAATGTGCTCTCTCACCTCAAAATTGGGCTTTAAACTGATGACAAGATAATGAATGGTGAAGTCTAATATCTGTATTAATTTCTATGGGTGTTTGCAAATGTGGTTGTGTGTTGTGTAGGTGGCCGGAAAGTTCAAGATATTTGACAAGTAAGACACATTGCTGCTGGCAGAGCCCATCTGTCTGATTAGCCTCAGTTATGTGATGCAAGTGCTTGTTTGCACATCAGCCCAAAGCATTGGGCTTGAGTGTTCACATAAATCTCAACCAGATTTCCTAATGAGCTGTTGTCACATGCATATCTAGAGCTAATTTTGGTCAAAGAACATCATAACTAATTTTACGAGTTGGCAGAGCCTTGTGAGTTAGATATTACTCAGATTTTACATACAGGTTAAGTAAGGCACAGGCTCAAGTTGTGCAAAGTAAGTTGTTAAAGCAGACATGGCCTTTGAAGTAAGGAATGTTGGTTCGTTAGCTAACCTCCATTTGCCACTGAAAGCAAGACCTGAAAAACTGCCTTAGAAAGATTCCGAAGTCAGATTATATTACATCAGCAAGCTTAGATCTGCCCCCTTGTGCTGGTCCCCTGACAGACAACAGAGTTTCTTGGGCTTCTGTTAGCCCTTGACAGCCCCACCGTTGCATACCATCCCTGTTAGGGGAGTTTGGGCTCTCATCAGAAGCTACAGCAAGGGTGAAGCTGGTTTAGCAGTGGGAAAGGGATGGAAATTACATTTCCATGTCTGTTTCCTGAATTTTGTACAAAATCACCTTGCAGGATAGGTAGAAGGCACACTCAGAAACAAGATTGCTCCTGGGTACTTAGGTATGTAATGTGTGACTCAACCCAAAGAGGAGACCAGCATCAGTAAGATGTTCTTCCCAAAGAGTGATTTAACTCCATGCTTCCTTCCTATCTCATTTTAGTCTTTTGGAATCAAGGTTAATGAAAGGCAGAGGGGCCACACAGGTTTCAGTCACCAGGGAGAGACTTAGCCTAAGGTGAGACAAGAACATTTCTTACCTACAGACTAACTTGTAACTAATTGAAAATGGTCTAACCCTTTTGATCACACCTGAGGGGAGTTAGTACAGGCTATGAATAAAACCAGGTGAGAATTTTCTCACATTTCATTATTTTTCTTACTGTTAATCAGGAAGGCAAGCAATGAAACCCAATCTGAAATCCTTTCTCTCTCTAGATCTTTGTTTTTAATAAATTAAGTAAAATAATAGTTGGATAATTTTGTTCAAATTCCACTTTTTCCCACAAATAACTCTACATACTGAATTTTTTAATTCCAGCATATCAACTGGGAGATTCTAAGAAATGCAAATGTTCTTCACATTGGTGAATCCAATCAAATTGACTTTTTACCATGAACACTTTTGATTTCCACTACTTAGTATTCTGCAGTGTGGAATTCCTGTGCAGCTTGTGTTGCTGATGTGTATGTTAATAACACAGCAGTCCTTGCAAGTGGTTGCACAATCAGAAAGAGGTTTGGAATACCTACATCTTTCTTGGAAAAGAGCTGAAAGTAGTTTGGCAGGATTACCTGCAACCAGGTGCACATGCGAAAGAAAACAAGTACAGCTTAATGGACTTCTTTGTAAAGCTCTGCCACTGAGATTAGATACTGTTGACTCTATGGGACAGAGCTGCTTTTCTGTCTCCTTCAACAGCTGGGTCGCTAGGTCCTTGTCCACCAAGAGGAAAGCATCTCTCTGCTGTATTGCCAACATGACCTTCTAGATAGAACCTTGGTGTTTCCTGAAGGCCTCTAACTCAAGTCAGGGGCCTGCTTCGCTTTAGCAGTTCCAGAATGCTATTTCATTGGATTGCATGGCTGGAAGCCAGAAAGGTTTTGATTAGGAAGCAACCCCTTGGCTGTTAGAAGCTTATGTAAGCATATGTCCACTACAGTCAGGTACCTGCGATCTACAGTACGAAATACTTGATAACTCCTTTCCTTATCCCCTCTGTTTAGTAGCCTATTAAAAAAAAACCAAGAAAAGTCAATTCTAATGAAAAATGTACTTGTGTAATGACAAGGACTGCTGGTCTATGTTAATTCAACTGGTCAGGCCATTAATGTCTCTACACCTCGATTTGATATAGCTCCTTTACTGTGAGACAACATAATCTGTGTGCTCAGAACACTTCAGGATTTAATTAGTGCTGGCACAGAACAGTAGCACCTTTAGTAAAAGGAATATTAAATTGCTTTGGTTTTGACCTAGAAAATCAATGCATTCTCTGTTCAAACTTGGATTTTTGTTTCATCATGTTTCTAAATAGAGTTACAGGAGAATATGTAAGATGTTAATATAGATAGCATGTTAAAAACTAAAATACAGCCAGGACCTGGTCCCTTACCCAGGTATCAAAGAAAATGCATCATCATCATGATGAGATCATGAAGTTCATGTACTTCTCACTTTTTGGTAGAAGTGTTGCCTAAAGACTGACACAAAATAGTTCACCACCATCCACAGCTGCAGAATATTTCCTCTTTTCTGAGTAGAGTGAAAATTAATTGGATTCGTAGCTGATGAGGTTGAAATGAGAACTGGGAGATGGAAAGGAGCAATGGTTACCTACCTGTTTGTTTCCACAATATTTCCACGTATAGGAGGCTTAAAATTGTTGTTTTCCAACCTAAGTCCTGAGCATCAGTGAGTAACTGAGGAGCGGTGCTTTCTGGCAGTCTTGTCCCAACTTCCTAAGGCCCAAAGCTAGTCAATGCAAACAGGTTTTAGTGCAAGAGCATTGTTTGCCCATAAGAAAATCAAGGGTATAATAAGACTTTTCTGAGGCTTGTATAGTCTGTTTTCAGAGGTGATGTTTAATGGACCCAATTAATCCACAGCCCAAGCTTGCCCACTTGGATACAGCAGGTTGGTTACACCTGCCCAAGTGAGCAATTCAGTCCCATTATTCTCTCCCGGAAAATCAAATCCCTTCAGCAGAATGGAGCCCTCCCCTCCTGCTACATGAATCTCAATTATATCCAAATGGAGCCTGAAGCTAATATATCAACAAAGACAACTCTATTAGACAGCTGGCATTGCTTTAAAACTCACCCATTTTACAAGGTCACTGTCTTTATTCCCCCTTCTCTTTCCAGGAGCCACACACGGTTGTTCTACCACCTCATCAACAACCTGCCATTCCTTTGTATTTTCTGAGCACTGTTTTCAGTCTGGGCTGGTGTCTCATGTACCTTCACCTGCAGTTGAAGGGCATTCCACTGCTATAGATTTTAATCAAGTCTTGCTGGAGTGCAGTTTTCTAGTGTTCAGGTATCAGAATGATTCTTGTTCCTGCCCACATGTAAGTTTACAACACTGAAGAGATGTACAAATGAATGCTAGAAATCTGAATATTCAAGGGTAACCTTCCAATGTTTAATGACCTTATTTTGCTGTTTTCAAAAAACGTGCATATGTTTTCCCTTTGGTTTCTTTTTTGAAGTGCAGCTCATCAAGAGAGTAAAGGGAAATCTGCATCCAGAAAAAGAGTCTTCCAATAAGTATGTTAGTCTGCAGTAAAAATTGGTTAGTGAAATAAAATAATGGATAGCTTTTTGTGAGACCTCACTTGGAGTATTGTGTGCAGTTCTGCTGTCCTCAACAAAAGGACATGGAATTGCTGGAGCAAGTCCAGAGGAGGCCATAAGGATGATCAGGGAGATGAAGCAATATCTGAAGGGGTCCTATAAGGGTGCTGGAGAGGGACTGTAGTGGTAGGACAAGGGGGAATGGGTTAAAACTTAAACAGGAGAAGTTTAGGTTAGATATAAGAAAGAAAGAAAGAGAGAAAGAGAGAAAAGAAAATCTTTTCTATGAGGGTGCCCTATGAGGGTGGAATGGGTTGCCCAAGGAAGTTGTGAATGCTCCATCCCTAGTGGTGTTTAAGGCCAGGTTGGACAGAGCCTTGGGTGCCATGGTTTAGTGTGAGGTGTCCCTGCCCATGGCAGGGGGGTTGGAACTGGATGATCTTAAGGTCCTTTCCAACCCTAAGTATTCTATGCTTTTTTCTGAAATCTCTAGAGTTTGTTACACAATTTTTGGAACTTAGGAAGCATTAATGTGCTGCTTCTGCTGCCTGCTGACAGCCAAATCCCAAGGAAAAAGCCCACGTACAGTGTCATCTCCTTGACATGGACCATAAAACACAATGCCAGCTCATCCTCATCATGCCAGTTACTTCATAAGGAGGCAAGAAGCATCTGTTAAGACTATCATACAGCTTTGTGGCAACATGCCTATTTTACCTTTACATTTGAAACTTGTATCATGTAAGGGATAGCTCTTTGAAACAGAATGTGAGCGTTTGTAAGCGCTTGGACTGGGAGTGGGTGGAAGTTGGGATTTTGGTGTACTTACTCTCAGATCAGTGCAGAAACTTTCCGAGGAAGCAGATTCATCAGCAAACCCTCAGTTGCAGCAGATGTTCACTCTGAAACTCCTTGCACATCAGACAGGGTGTTCTGCGAGTCTCTGTTTCAGACAGGCTGTAGAAACCTCCCACAGGAACCCAACCACAGTGTTTGTTTGCTCTCGTGTTGCACGTGTTTATTGTGCTTACGAAGTATGTGTTTTGAGTGTTGCCCAAGTGACCACAAAAGTGGTGGTTCTCGCCTGTAAACACTGCCTTGGACTGTAGTGGTGCATCTTAGCTGGAGAGTGATTCCCTTGGGAAACAAATTTAATCATCACAAATGAAGGCAGAAGTTGAGGCTACCTTAAGGCTCTTCCAATAATCCAAATATTTATATTCCTTGACTTACAGTGCTTAATCCTGCCAGTGCAACAGTCGGTGGAACTGTGATTTATAAGGAATGCACTTCTTCCAGTCCAGGGAACAGCCATGTTTCTAGTTCACATCTGTGTAAAAAGATTAATTTCCAGTAACAGACTGTTACTGATGCTTTTGGAAAGTTTTTCTGAGTTTTAATGTAATTGAAAATACAGTATTAAGTACTTTTCATCATTACAGACATTCCTTTAGGGCCTATGGATCTTTGTAGGACAAGAACAGGATTTAGTTTTAAGTAACACACTGAGACATGATGAAAGCAAGAAGCAGGGGCTGAGACCTTAATTAAAACAGAGTTACATTTCAGAGAGTTATTGAAGAAGAAGGAGGTGCTAGGGGCTAGAGAGTAGCTATAAATGTTTTTCAAAGCCCATTTGTACAGTGAAACAGCCAACACACAACAGCCCTGTTATTCACCTTTGCCATGTTAGTATTTGTGAAATCAAACTTCAAACAGGCTTGGAGCTAGGAGCAAACTGTCCAAGGGTGATGACTACATCAGGGTGTAGGGATGAAGGAATGGATGCTAGCAGCTGGAAGCACAGAAGCTCCTCTGAAGTTTGGTAATGCTTTTTGACCTTGCTAGAATCCATTTCACTCCACAATCCTCTTGATTTCAGTGCAAGGTCTTGCAGCTTCTCTGTTCAGCCATTGCTGTGAATTTATCTATTGTAGCTCCCTGCTAGAATTCACTTGTACCTGGTGTCTGTGCCAGACTGCACCGTGACTTCCTCGAGATGATGAGGAAACAGTCTGGTTCCTTAGGGATGAAGCAAATGCAGAGTTAAACAAAGCCAGAACTGAAGGAAAGCTCAGATCTTTCCAAACCAAATTATAATGATCTATATTGTTTAAATCTGTAAGTTGTTTTAAATCTGTCATTGGTGAGTAAATGTTACAGCAGCATCATAAGTCTGGTGGACATGTCTCCCAGCCATGGAGGGATCTGTGTCATCAGCTTCTAGGAAACAGTCTAAAACCATCTCAAACCATGTGTTGTGGCTATGTCAGCTAGCTGCAGGCTCCTGGTAGAATAGGGTTAGAAATAACTTGTTACCCCCTGCCAGTAAGATCCTTGCTATCAGAAGACACCCTGAGATCTTTGAGCCTCTTATGTTTATTCATCTGAATGGCTTTGCCCAAAGCTCAGGATATTCTCCTTAAAACATCAAGCATTGATAAGCCATGTGATTAAGAAGAGAGAGATACTGATTTCTTTGGGGCATTATCTGCTGAGCTATTGCCAGTTTCCCCTGCAGTTCTCTTGAGAGTATGTGAATTAAATATGATAAGAATTGATGAACTGTGCAGGAAAACCCCTCAAGGCTATCAGGTATTCATTTACAGGAGCAGAGGGAACCATTGTCCATACTCTAGCTGTGTTTTATCACAAAAATGATGCTTTAGAGACAGCTTTGTGTATGCTGTCTCATTTCAAAGTTGGTTTGGGTTGTTTTTTTCTCATTAGATCATGTTATTTTTGGAAACTACCAAGGATTTATGTTTTGCTCAGTCCGTTGTGGTCTTTATTCTACAAATGTGCTACTAGTCCCTAATAGAGGATTAATTTGTATATGAGTGTATGTATATATTGAAAAAAGGAGGCATGTATAGGAATACATTTCCTATATAAATCACTGACTCATTTAGGTTTTTACATAGCTTCTCTTGAGGGAATGGTGTTGCTTTGGGGTGTTTGTGGGTATGTGTTGGTTTTTGTTGGTTAGTCTGAGGGGGAGTTCAATTTCTCTTGTTATTTATGAGGACCTTGGGATATATTTTCACACTTTCTCATCCAGAATACCCAGAATCTGGTGGTTAATCAAAGGAAATCTCTTCAGGATAGTAGTTGTCCACCTAAGCAATACACACAAATATACTTAATAAATAAGAGTAGAAGACAGTAAAACCTCTAAGTTCCTGGCAAGTTTAGGAGAACAAGTCACTTAAGGTTTGAAGCTTGTTGCTGGCAGCCTCTTTCTTTAGCAAAGAGTTAAGTGTTCCACCTGGTCAGGTCATAACATGTTTCTGTGAAAGGAAGGTGCTTTTGCATGGTAGCATTCTCATGTATATAGAAACCTGACTGCCACTGAACACTGGTCCCATGCTGTGATGGAATAATATAGTGCCATGAGGATGCGGGTCTGAAGTACCTGTGGCAGGTGGTTGTAACTAATATGGCTGCTAGGAAATTTATCCATGAAGTTCTCTGAATCTGAAGTCAACCAGAAAAATGATTCTCTTTTTGCTACTAGCTCATCAAACACATTTTACCATAGCAAGTGAAAGTCATGTATCCTGGGAATCTGCTGGGATAGGGTGTGCAGAAATTTCTCTGTGTGTAACCATAGTCGTTCCTCAAATAAATATGTTTAAAATGCCTAGTAATTCCTGCTGCCTTGGTGAAAGCTATTAATAAAGCATTTACAGGGCTGAGTCATTCAGTATACTAAATGTTAGTGTACTCTCACTCTGTGCTAATAGAGGCACTGTAGTTATTTAAGCATTTGAATTCAACAATAGTTAAAAATTCTACCCTGAAGTCCTCAGAATAATTTGATTTGGAGTAAATGAATTTCTTTCTCGATTTAGTCAAAGCAATTACATTCAACTAGATGCTGTATTACAGCATGACATTTATCATCATTTAAGTGCTGCACAGTACTGAAGAACTCAAACTTATCTTCATTTCCATGCTGGCAGTTTGGTGGTTGGGCTGACTTTGCATTCCCCAGTCTCTTCATTGTTAGGAAGAAATGTGAAGTTCAAGCAGAATTTGAAGTGATAACCCAAGAGGATGCAAACAGGTAGACCTGTGTTGATAAGGGTTTTGTTTATAAATCAAGTTTATATCACATACCTCTCTTTTTCACAAGGATGCTCCTGACTGTAATAGAACATGAGTTAATAGAAACCCTTTTTTCCTGTTCTCTGCTTACAGCTTTACTGCAAGCCTTGCCTTCCAGTGGGATGTGACTGTAATTTTTTGCTTATGTTAAACCTGATTTGAATTATTAAAGTGGTCATTGCCTGTGCATGCTTCTATTGCTCTGTAAAACTGCATTAAGACAGTTGCTCAGATTTTGCAAATGCTTGGCTGTGCATCCCCTTACATCCAGGGTGGTCAGTTTTGACTTCTGGTGTTTGCAGGCTGAGCTAATGACCCAGGTAAGAGCTTGCATTCACAGATGCAATAATCTAGCTGGTCTGCTAAAGTCACATATAGTGAGAGTTATTTGCTATGAAGATTACATGAAGGTTCAAGTTAGGATCTCCCTAAAACTAATGGGCATGTGTACTTTTGTTATCTCATTTCTGTGGTGTTTACAGGCATTGTATCAAAGGAACTTTTCAAAGGCACTGTGGGGAACAGTGACTCACTTCACAGATGTAGTTTTGTGCATATTTGTGACCCTTTTCCTCAATACAACTTCATAATGTTTTAAAACTTGAAACAAGTGAGAATACATGTGGGATGCGGTGTTCTTTTGAAACAAAACAAAGTGTTTGAATCCCAGTTTGAAACAGGAGGGTGTATGTTGTGGTACATCCAAACCTTCTGTTCTCTCTACTGTAGTTGCACTAAACTTCAATTAAAGAAATAATGGGTATACTGTCATCATACAATTAAAACAAGGGAAAACTGTTCAATATTTCTTCTCATTTTAACTGCTGAAAGCTAATGGTGATTTATGCCTTTTCCTCCTTACAATAAGTATAATAGAGATTTATTATAACTGGGGTTTAATTTCCAAGTCTCATTGCAGGATGCGGTTGCTCAGAATTACTAGCTGTTGCATTTTTAAGTCAAACTGCTGGGTTTTCTTCCCCATTAATCTAATAAGGAGAAAGAAAAAGCATTTCATGGCACAACTAATACTTGTTTGTTAACATGCTGTTAGCATAAAGCTTTCAATTTTTCCTCAGTAGATAATGCAGAATGAGGCAGAATTCCACTTCCAAGTTAAAGCAGATTAACCGAATTCTTCTATGGAATTTCAATTGTCTAATGAGTCTCCACAGACCATCCAAGATTGTAGTTACTTTGCAGTAAATGCGGGCACTGAAATCTGTGTTTTGTAGTCCCACAATTACTTTTACAATTGTAGTCAGACTGTATTGGAATATCTTACCAGGAAGGTCCATTAAAAAAGCTGCTACACTGCAACTTTCTGTTGTATTTCACCCACTTTGGAGTCAAACATTCCCTTACATTAACTTCTCCTCTTAGTACTAACCTTCAGATGCAAACATGGAGGAAGTGATCATCTCTCTGTGATTTCCCAGGCTACTCCTTTCATTACAGTCTTCCAATTAAGCTTCTTTAAAATTCTGTTCTCTTCATCTCCATGCACCTTGGAAATGCATTAGCTTTTTCAGTAGTGCTCCTGTTGCGCTGATGTCAAAGGATAGAAAAGCTTCATTTAGTTTGCCCTTTACGTTCATTTTCTCATGTGAGCTAAGTAAAGCATGGTAAGACTCTTTCATTAGTTACTTTTAAAGAAAGCCTTTTAAAGGGATTAACATGCAAAACAACATATGCTTTAATGTGTATTCTTATTCTAACAGAGAAGATAGTTATTTGTTATTTTAACCCCTTTTTCCTCTTTAAGATTACTGCTGCAGCATAAGAGCTCATAGGACTGTATAGTGAACAGGGAGAGCTTCCTAACACACAGAAGTTGTAGCCCACACGGCAGCTGAGATTCAGTGAGTGAAGAAGCCCAACATCCCAGGTCTTTGACAGGGATGGAAGAAAAAGACACATTGTGGCTGCATGTGAAATATTTGGAAAAGTGGCATAAACTTGCATAGACAGCGCTTCCATCTGCTTCCTTCACAAGCAGGATGAGGCCTGAGACCTGGTGAAGCTACGAGAGTTAAGAATTCACCCTAATGTTTAGAGGTGCTGACTGCTCTCGAGTATAATTTCTTTTGAAGCATCAGTGTAGGTCCTTGGTTAAAGATGATTAGAAGTTCCAGTGATTTTAGGACGGCAGAGGATGTACTCTGGACTATTGAAAATGCTTTCTCAAACCGGTGTTCTTAAGTATGTGAATAAGACTCTTCTGGATCCTAATTGAGAGGTGAAACACTGAAAGATTAAACAGAAGACTTAAAACAAGGAGCATCCTGTACCTGTTGTCCTGCAGAAGGTTGCAGATCTCATGGTATCAGAGTGCTTTGCTTTGGTTCAAGTATCTAAGCACGCACATCCAGCTGCAGTGTGGGAGCTCTGGCCAATGAGGGTGGGATGGCTTCTATCTCTTGGCCATCAAATTCCCTGCAGTGGCAGGTTTTCTGCATCCAGCAGTGTTCTGCTGGCATCTGGACACGGAGCTGATGCCAGGCAGCAGTGTATGTAGCCCAATAAGTAAAAATCATCTCTCACAGTGATGTGAAGAAGATTAAGTCTGGCAGAACTCCAGTTGCATATTGTAGTCTCTCTGTCATAGTGGTTTCCTGGCTGGATGGATCTGGTTTTTCCCTGGTAGATTCTGTGGCTGTAGATTTTCATTACTGTTTCTTGTTAAAGACAATGCCCTGAGGGTTTTAAGGTCTTGTTTGACTGCAGAGCTAAAATATAAAGCTCCAGATTCCCCTCTCCATTGTACCTAATTAAAGAATCTCATTAACCCTCTCTGGATGGATTGTGAGAGGGTGTCTCCTTTCTGCAGGCTGCTAATAGGTTTTCTGGTAGAACAGCACTTACCTGACCCCTGCTATTAGGTGCTGTGTTCAAATGCTCTCTGCCAGCTCCTGGCAGTGACATCGCCTTTTGTTGTCCATTCTTCCTGAGAAACATCTCTGAACTAAACCTAGTTCTTTAGGGTTGATTTTTCTCTCTTTTCCATCTCTTCCTGCAGCATTGCCAGTTCAGGAGCTGGTCAGTTCCCTCAGCTGACTATGCAGAGAGAAGTGGGGGGAAAAATTCAATACCACACTTGTTGTGTGTTTTCCTTCGTGTCATCTCTGCACCATAGGAACTTTTTAAGCGTGTGTGTAAAAGGATGGTCTGTACTACACCGGTGACCCTTTGATGTTCAGAAAGTTACCCAATGGCTGGTTTGACAGAAAAGCAATGATCTGATAGCTTCATACATTCAACTCTGCTATCTGATGGGGGATGCTGCTGAATGAAATCTGGACAGTCCTAAGATAAATGCTGAGCATGGTGCAGGAAAATAGCCTGGCTTCTGCAGGGAGCCAGCTCCAGCACAGCAGGGTTGATTGTTTCCCTCCCACTCAGCACTAGCTGAAGAGGACATCCACTGGGTGCCTTCTCCTGGGGTTCCCAGTGCTGAGGCTCAAGGGAGGGAGCAGAGCCAGGCACTCTGCTCAGCAGTGAAACAGAATGGTCTGTGCCCTTACCAGAGCAGCGTGTGCTGGGAGCAGGCGGGGGCTGCATGTGGGTTCCCCTTTGGTCTGGCGTGGTGGAAGTCAACAGCCCAGCTGGGCTCATTCTTACTGCATAGCAAAAGTAGCTGTATGGCTTTGCTGCAGGAACTGGAGTTGGTCACCGGGCTCAGGGAGGTGCTTCATAGGGTGCTGCATGGCCAAGACTGCTGAGTCTCCTGATACAAGGAATATTTGGGTGTGGGAAAGAAGGTGTAACAGTAAGGTGTTGTCAGGCTGAGTTCTAAGTAGGCAGATGAGGATTGGCAGATTACCAGAAAGAAAGAGGAGCTATAAACACCCCCCATAGTCTAGATGTCTGGTCTGCACTGGAATCAGAGCATAGAAACTTCAAAGGATACCCCAGAATTTGTTTGCTTAAGATACACATCTGTGGCTGAGTTTTTACCCCAAGTTGCCATGAGGATTTGTGTACTAAGTAGGTACTGTTTGCCTGGCCTTTCCCTTAGCAGATGGGGAACTGATTCTATTGAAGTGGGCTTTAAATAATGAAAGGGAAAGCAACACGGGGAAGAATCAAAGTTGCTCACGTTTAGCACAAAATCAAGAAGCTGAGCAAACTGAAGCAGTGAAAGGGCCGGAGGAGAAATTATCTCATTTCCTGTTCTCCACTCAAGACGAGGAGCTGAAATATTTACAAATGGGCTGTTTGAACTAGCCAGTGTTATTGAAACCTGCAGAGAAGATGCAGGTTTTTGGAATGCTATAGAAATGCATGTATTCCACTAGGCAGAGAAGACCGAACAAAACAGCAGGCAGGAGTGGCTGCCAGTTGGTAGCAAATCTGGAGCACTTGCTGATTCATATTCATATAACAAAACATGAGACAAGGTTGTCTGCTACAGACCACTGTAACACTTGTGTTAGTGTTTGACGAAGTGCCCTGCGGTCAGTATTTTTAGTTCAGATCCCTGCCCACACTGGCTTTCTTATTCTCTCTTCCCTGGGTCCTCATACTTACCAGCCCTTTCATCCTTCACACTAATAGCCATAGGTAATTTTTGGGATGATTCATGTGCATAACACCTCAAGGAGAATAAGCTATGAATTGGAAGGTCTGTTTTCCAATCAATGATGATAAGCAAGAATCAATCATGTGCCATAACCTGCATATATCACTGAAAAAGGGTATATATATTGACCAATGCTCATGGCCTGAGCAATATGCTGGCTTATTAATTTTCACGAGGTTTTCCCAAAGACATATTAACTTGGACAGCACAAGGTCACTGTGCAGAGAGCTGGACAGGCTCCGCAATGTGTTTTGCACAAGTTTAAAACAATTCTTTTAGGCCCTGTTCATCCTTCTCTATTGCTAATCCCCATGAAAACCTAAGGGGTGACATTTACTCCTTGCAGTAGCTTTGCATTTGTTGTTCCTAGCAAGTTGCAGCATTAGTTTCTCAAAGCAATGTTTACATCCTTTTGCATAACTGCATATGCCAGCAATGATACTGGATAAACAATAGCACATGAATTACACAATTAGCAAAGGGACTTGGGAAGATAAAAATACCTGAGGGACCCTTTCATTGAATTGAATAAGGCAGGAAAAAAGTCACCTTCGCTATCAGAGTCGAGTGCTAAGCGATTATATTTAAGTGAAATATCAAGACTGATATTCAAATAAAGCTGTTCCCCTGCGGCCTTTAAATCCGTGGCCTTTAAATCATTTTCTTGCATCCATTGAGCTATTCTGAGACACATAACCTGTGCAAAGTCCTCTTCAGCTATCAGGAAATAGCAGTGTGTTTTTTCCTAGTAATCCTGCCTATTTACCATGGAAAGGTTTGTCATGGCAGGGGGATAGTAGGGTAGCTGTATGACTTCTGGATCAGAGCTGGCTTGCACAAGAATGATCTTTGAGAAGGAGATTGTATCTGTTTGTACACGCCTATTTCTTCTGTAGTAGAATAAGGTAAAGCTAGAATCCATCTTGATTAATAGCTTTTGTATAGTTAGATTTTATTTTATTACAAGAAATACTGTCTATTGGAAAAAATAGCAATAAAGAAGATACATCTTTAAGGGGAAAATCTTCAAATCCAGACCATTGTCTGCCTCTGTTAGATGGTAGACACAAAAGAAAGGTGCTAGATCAGCTTTTATTCTAACCAAACAAAAACCATCTTGTCTGTAAATCACCCGTATGCATTTATAACCTGATCTGATGCATTGTGTGTATAATTTTACTGGCTAGCAGAATACATACCTTATACTTACATGGTAGTACCACTGAACTTAAAAATCCTTAAAGATGAGCCTGGCTTTGCAGAACACAGGGACATCCAGGCTCACCTGAGGAGTGTATTAAACCTAAAGCATCCTAATGATCTAATTTACAAATATTTCAAAGCTGACGTATTGATGCACTCAAGGTTAATTGCTGCTCTTACTCAATTAGTGGGAACTCGATGCTCTTTATTATATGAAAGTATTCCATTAGCACTTCCTGCATTTTTATAGCTGAGGTTCAATAATGACAAAACTTTAATCTCAAACCTTAATTGGTTTTTATCTGAATAGTGGTTTCCTCACAAAACCCCAAATCTCACTATGTTGTCCATGTATATTTGTTCTGTGATTCCACAATGATATTCTTAAGTAGGCTTTATGTAAGTTTTCTTGGTGTCCTGCTTCAGTTCTCTTTTTGTAAGCTTTCATATCCCTACAAACTCATGCTCTCTGCTTAGCTGGCTCTTTAAAGGTAATTGTTGTCTGGTAGATCAGAGATGAAGCTTCTTAAAGATGCTTTTCTATCATCTGTCAGCCTCTACCTTTTTCCAGAATTGAGGTGCTTTACAGAATACATTATTATTACTATTATTATTATTATTATTATTACTATCATTATTTTGTGTTGACCAGATCAAAGGTAGTGATTTAGATGTATTGGAACACTGTATTTCAATTTTAAGGTTTGAAATGACCTTTCAATGGGAAAGTATTTTATACTGAGGAGGAGGAAGTCAGAATTGACATAAACCATTTTGATTTAACTGAAACAGTTTTGCGGAAGCTTCTCTCTTCAGCAAAGTTCAAAATGATTCTCATGCCTTTCTTTGGATCAGGCTGCAAGAACAAGCTTGGACATGAAAAATAAAACTTCCATTTGTTTCTCAGATTTAGTCAAACCCAGGAAGTTGGTTGGTTTCAGCCTTTGTCTGCAGGTCATAGTGGAGTGTGTGGATTCCTTCTGAAGGGTCTGAGGCAACTCATAAAACGTGGGCCATTACTGGCAGACTGAAATTCATCATAGCAGTGCCTGCTCCTCAGCAGCAAAACCCTCAGAGGTTTGCAAATTGAAAACACAGTAGTTTCCAACCTCCCAAGGCAACAACTCTTGATGATATATTCCTATATGCATTCATAGATGCTGGAATGAATAATTTGTAAGTAAACAGTGGTTGCTGTTGAAAGTCTTCAGTGCTGGACACTTATTGCAGCCAGTGGCTGCCTTTTTGTCATTGTTTCTTTAGTGTTCAGAGGATTTGTGTCATTTCAAATCATCCTGTGATAGCTGATAATGTTTTGTTTAAGTAGGTTAACTTGTCTAAATAATGAAATACTTGGGGATCCTTTGACCCAAGCTCAACTGAGCACAGATGGGCTGTCTGTGATGAAAGAAGGAATCAATAGGATATTCCAGCCTGAATAAGTCAGCAAGACAGATTTCATCTTCCTTATGCTGCACCTTTCTGATTTCTATCAGGTCTGAAATGTTATGTTCAGTTCATATCCTAAAGAAAAGAAACATATTTTCCCAGCATACCTTCATAGCAAAGGTCATCCACTTATGCTGTCTCAATGCCCTCCAAGTGTTAATGGGTTAGAGACATTACTAAAATAGCTGTCACTTTACGTATTACTTCCCTACACATTGTATATTCAACATGATTTGAATTTGCTTTTAGAGGATAGGAAGGCAAGTACAGAATTATCTAATCCAAATTCATTATAATTATGAGAGGTTATTTCTTTTTAAGTCATCTTCATACAGCAGAACAGCTGTGAGGGGCTGGGGTCTGGCCAGGAGAGCTCATGTGCCAGCCAGTTTCTCTCACAGTAAGTATTTAGGGCAACTCTTCCTCTGTTGGGAATGGCCTTGCGAAGTTACTGCACAGGTAGTGAGTGCCCAGCCTAGTGGCATTCCTGCTGCATGGATCTCCCTTCTGTTCTGCCATGCAAACTAGGTGCAAACTGTGCTGTGCTAAAGAAAAGGCAGAGCTCTGCTCTTCTGTCCAGCTAACGGAATGGGTTGCAGGCTCTGAACAGCAAATTCTCCATCACTGTGTTTGTCCATGCTCCACTGGGAATCTGTAGGCATTTCTCACTTCCTCATAGTTAACTAGCAGCCCTGATTCTCTTCAGGCAGCTTTAGGAAAGAAGTGTTTAGTTCTGTAGCTTCAGATCAACTCTTGTTAGCATTTGTACTGGGCAGTCTCCTTGATTTTATTGTTCTGTTTAAAAAGAGCACCTCTAACTCTGCCTGCAGTGAATGTGCTAATAGCTTCCAATTCTCACTTTTATCTGAGCAACTTACTCCTCCAGTCTGCCTGCACTCCCCTTGAAGCAAAAGAGAAAAGCTCTACAAAGGTTTGATTCTCTTTCACCCCCACAATTGGAAGCATATTTTTAGGGGCTTTGTAGGGTCAAAGACAAGTGATGTAAACTGGAACTGATTGGAAGCAAGTAGAATCCTGGTCAGGACTAGAAGCAGACTCAAGAATCAAGTAAATAAACCTTCCTGAAGCCAGTGAAGCTCCCGGACTGGAGAGATGGAAACCCTGCATCTTCACCTTTGCCTTTTCTATGTTTCTGTGTAGGTCATGCTAAGAAAAGAAATATAGTCATTGGAACAGTAAATATCCATCCAAAGCATCTTATTTCATCTGGGTTTCTCAAAGCGTCTCTCAGGCCAGAGCCACCGCTGAGCAACCAGCACCGTGGTATGATTTCTGGGCCTGTTTCACTGGTGTTTAGACTAGGCAAATGGTGCATTTAACAGAAGTATCTCCAGGACTCAATGCAGTATTTGCATTCCTAATCCATAGTAATCAACAAATGCAATCCAGCAGCACTGCTCCTCATGGTTTATACCAACCATCTGCATGGAGCACAGGACAACATCTGTATTCTCCTCAGTGCTTGCTTTCAGGCTTTGCTTTGCCCCTGAGAAGCCATTTATAACTGGTAAGGTGGATACTGAAAGGAGTTCAGGCACCACTTTGGTAAACTCAGGCTAACTACCAGTGCAAAATAAGCTTAAAATGCAAGGCACAGCCTTTATAATTGCTCTGAGGGCTTTTATAAATCACCAAGGGAGCATTGGGCTTGTTCCTAACTCAGTGCATGTATCTAAGAAGTGTGGTCATTGCAGGGGATCTCCAGAGGAAGGCTGCACTCCGAGGCACACCAGTGTGCCAGTGCCATGTGTGCCATGTGTGCTGGCTGTGCCTGGTGCCCTTCAGAGTGTTTGTATTCTTGTATGGAACTTGTATGTCCCAATATTTTTCTGAAGTGATTTCAAATGCATTTGATTCTCTGCAGTAGAGATTGCAAACACATCCTTTCATGTCTGTTGTATGGAGGCTTGCTATTATCCTGTAGCATTTCATTTATATATTACATATTTCTAAAGGGCTGTCAAGTGACTGTCAATTATTTATTCATATCAGGTGGAGCAGATGCAGAGGAACTGCCATATCCAAAGTTTTAAGAGCACTATCTCAAAACTTTGAAGGAAAGAAATAATTCAAATTTTAATAACCTTACCTTTTACTCGTGGGTTTTTTCCCATTTCTAAGCTTTTTTTGCTTGGGTTGATTACCATACACATTGCTGTAGGTGATTGTGTTTGAAGGTAGTTGAGTGAAAAATAAAGATTAATCTTGACTGAATTTTTAATCATGTTTGCAAATGAATTGCAAATATAAATACCAGCTGGTTTGGAAATGCATTTATTAACATATGGATTCAAAACTGAGCCACTTGGTAGCTTTTTACCAGCTCAGCAAGCTCCCTAGGACTTGTTCCATGAAATTATTCATTTGGTAAATGGTGGGACTGTCTTTGAGTAACCAGCATTGGGGAAACTATATGTAATGGTGAAGGATGGTGTATCGAGAAAAGAACAGGGGATGGGAGAGTGGGCAACACTGCAGAGAGGCTGAGGAGGCTGCCTCCAAGCCTCTGGCTTTCCATGGTAGCAGACTCCTTATTCCTATGCTGTAGCTTATTTTTATGTAAAATGGAGAGAATGGGCACTGATAAATGTCATGTGATGCTTGGATAATGTCCTGATGGAGGACCCAAAGCTGAATGTAAAACTGCATTTGAAAGGAGTGCGTGAAGTAGCACACAGACAGCTGGGCTGATGCATGCAGCATGAGGATCTGCTTTGTGGCAGTCCTTCAAATCCCTCGCTATAAACTGACATGCCCAGTGTTCCTGAAGGTCCAGGGGGACAGATTTGTCTCCTTCCTGTCAGCCATCCTCGGAGCAGCTGCCAGCTGTCTCCTTCCCTCTCTCACAGCACTGGTTTTAACACTGTTCTTTGGGTACATGAAGTGCTATTGATTTCACCTCAACCGTTGCTGCCTGCCAAGCTTCACTTCTGTTAATCCTCCTTATGTAAAACTGCCCCAAGCATCCCCTGGGTTGTGGTGCAATCCCTAGGGACATTTGGCAGAAGGATTCAGCTCAAGGATCTTCTTTGGGGACATTTTAACTTTTGGCAATGTCACTCAGGTATTTTGTACAGAAGAGCTAATGGGTTTAAGAATCATTAAGGACAGCTTTGGTCAGTGCTGCTCCCACTGAAACCAGTATGATGGTGATAGGTGATTCAAAGGTATTTTTTATTAACAAATCCTACTTCTAAATGGTGAGTCATTATAGTCTGCTCAGATTAGCACAAACCATCAACCTGTAGCTTTCACCTCTGTTTTCTCAAGCATTGTTATCTTGGGTTAAACGTCTGAGTCCATTCTTTGTTTTTCTATAATCAAATCCAGCTGACAGAAGCTGGCAGACCTGAATCTCATCTTTATTGCTCCATCCTTACTTAGGAGGTTAGAAACTGTTTGAGTTAGGAAAATCTAACTATAGTAATTTATGTGTTCCTGAACCACGTGGGACTGTCCAGTATCAGATAAGAGCGAGAAACCCTTTAAGCCCATCTAAAAGTCTTATGCGCTGTCTCTCCAGACTTGCAAGGGGCATATAGTACAGGACTGGGTTGTTCTGGGGTTCTGGTTTTTATCTTCCCCTCCACTTCTCCGCATAAAGAAAACATTTTGTGAATCTTTCCTGTTTTCATTTTAAAATCACCACGTAACCTTGTGGTGTTCATCGCTTTCCTGATATTATTGTTGTAGACGGCGTTAAGATGCTAGCTGATTGAGTTTATTGATTTCTGAGTGATCTCTTGAATGTTGTTTCACATTCATGTTCTGTCAGCATTGAGTAGACAGCCGGTGTTAGAGAATTTTGTGTTTATTAAACATGAAACTACAGCTCTGCAGACTTCCCATTTCAAGGCGCTGAAGGGATGTAGGAGCACAAGGGACAATATCCACAGCCTCTTTACAAACCAGTTTGTATTTGAAGATTTCAGAAATTGAAAGAAAAACCACATCTACAAGTAGGAAAATTTGCAAAAAATATGTTCAGGGCAGGTTTATTGCTTATTTTCTACAGTAACTAAGTCATATCTAAAAGCAGAGCCATGTACTGGTTTGGAGGACCATGGGAGGAAGGAAAACCAAATATTAATTTCTAATTAATATTGTCATTTGAACTCTTGTTTCTGAACTGTACATATATGTATAACTCTAGAAACTAACTGCTGTCCTTGACCTGCTTTGTTCCTCTCTGAAGCTCAGCGAGAACATTTCATGAAGATGGGTTCAGAAGTGTCATTCTGATATTCCAGGCTGGCTGTCTTCCTTATGCCCTAGAGCAGTGCTGCAGTTTACTGGGATGCCCTTCCCTTTTCACTTCACTCTGAGCTATTTTAGGCAGCAGTCAGTTAACCCCTTTCTCTAGCAAGCCCCCTCAAAGGGCTTGCCCCAAGCTGTGATGTTGCGCTCTCTCTAAAAGGATGTTCTTACAATGCAGTGACCAAAATGTCTTATAAAAACAACTCAGAAATATGTTACACATAATGTTACTACGACTTTTCCACAGACCTTGACATTGCAAAGTCAATGCATGACAGAGAGTGCTATGTCTGCCAGTATGATGTGCATTAAACTTTCCCCATTGGGTCATTTCATAAAGCAAGTTTTAAGAAATGCCAGGAAATCACAGATCTGTTTGAAATCAATGGAATCCAACGATCTTCAAACCCAACCAAACAAACCTAAGCAAAAAACAACCCAGTTTTAATTCTTTACACCATGCAAAGGTAGCATGTTCTCCAGTGGAACCCTTAGGGGCATCAGATGGGTTTATATCAGTCAGCAATTGCCCATGCTGGACTCCTTTGGAGGTTTATGCCCATGGATTTCCTGTTGCTTAATTGATGATAATGGTCACCAGGAGCAATGTTTTACAGGGAGAGGAGCTGGGAGTTGTGTCAGACCTTTGGCAAATTGCTCTTCAAGGGAAGAACTCAGATTATCCACTTTGAATGAGGAGAGAATTATCAGAGAAATCTGTTAAATTTCTCATGTACCAAGTACTTTCTTTTTTCCCTTATTGTTTTCCTGCTGATCCTGTTTTGAGCTTCAGTCTCTCACATGATGTAAACGGCAGCTAACCAACCTGGAGATACATCTGTCTTAGCTGTCATTAACTTTCAACTTTCCCATCTGCAGTCAGACTGGGCTGTAGATCCTGAAAATATCAGTCTAATCTGTCAGCAGCTTCCTCTGTTTCACTTAGTCACTGAATTCAATCTCAGATTGATATTTTCTTTGTTCTTGTACAGTAACATTTTTCTTGTGTTTTTCTATGAAATATCCTACCTTTTTTGCTCTTCTTTTCCTGCTATGGCTGTGTTGTAATTAATGATGAGCCAACTTCAGAAACCTAGCTCAGGTTCCCCAGAGTTCACAGGTTTATCTGGGTTTAGTGTAAACCACACTCCCTTGACATTACCCACAGGAGAATGTGACCATTCGCTTACTCAACTATAGTTTTCATAGGTACCTCTTTTGTTTCTAACATTATTCCCTCATTTTTGTGTGCTGATTCCTTAGCTGGATTTACTTTTCATCAATGGTTGTTGAAACTTAGCATATTTTATTGGCTTCTAATAATATTTGGTAACTTTTTTTGGAAGTAATGATTGGAAATCTTAATTTTACTATAATTGCATAATGCTAAATCATGAAGCATGTCACATTTACTGGGATTTCAGGCAGTCTAACCTTTTCTGCTCCTTTAACTGACTTCTTTTTCCAGTTACTGAATGGAGGTTAAAATAACATTTCAAGATGACAGAGGTGGCATTCACCTACAGAAACACAATGGAAGATGATTGCAAGTGTGTCGTGTGATAAAAAACCCAGGGTAGTGGTATTGCATGACAAGCTATTACAATAGATGTGAGGGAGGTCAAAGGCAGAAAACGCAATGATTAAGATGTATTGCCACAGAAACAAGAAATCTTTTGGGAAACACGCAATCTTGAACTAAACGCCAATAAATGTAACAAAAAGTAGACAAGATACGTGTTAGAGAGATGGATGAGGAGGATTCACAGGCTTGGGAGGTATGTGGAGAGCATTCAGGGAAAGAGGATTCTCCTGACAGTGTTGTAGACCTTTATCTAGCAGTGCAACAGGCAGTAATACTGGTCAAAAGAGATAGTTCAACTAGAAAAAACACATTGTTCTCTCCTCTCCCAGGAGAACAGAAAATGCCAATCTGAGCTCTGTCGAAACCAAAAGAGCCAACACTTAGTGGTACCTGTACCTTTGCTTCAGGCATGAGGGGCACTTGTGCCATTTGCTTGTGCCTTCTTTGATTGGTTGTGTTATAGCATAAATGCTGCTTGATGTATCTGAGGTAGTCGAGTACAAGAAGAGCTGAGCAACTAGTGATTACCTATGGCCAAGTTCCTGCAGATCAGCTTTGTTTTCATTTTCCTTCAGAACATGATGTGTACAATGGCATGGCGGTAAGCAACAGCAGAAGGTGTGCAGATTCCTGGCAAACTGAAAAACAGGGCAACTTTGTATTTAGAGTGACAATTAAGTCTACTTAAGTTCTACTGCGGTAGAATCGAAGAGCTGGAAGCCCTTCTTCCAAAGGGGAAGAGTTAACTCTGGACGCAGGCCCTTGCACACAGCCTTTCTGTCCTTGAACTGCCTCCTTTGTTTATTCCGAGCTCAGCTGAGTCTCAGCTTCATACATTAAATAATCTGTGAGTTGTGGGCTCTGCATTCATCTTTTTCTGCCTTTTGTTGGCACTAATAATAACTAGCATAGAATCATAGCATAGTTCAGGTTGGAAAGGACCTCCAAAGTTCATCAGTCCAACCACCCTGGAGTGAGCAGGGACATCTTCAACTACATCAGATTGCCCTGAGCCACATTCAGCCTGGCCTTGAGTGTCTCAGGGATGGTTCATCCACCACCTCTCTGGGCATCTTGTGTCAGTGTCTTACCACCCTCACTGTAAAGAACTTGTTCCTCATATCCAGCCTGAATGTGAGGCTGAATCCAGCATGTAACACTGAGTGCACGTTTGAAATCCAGGTGTGGAAGGGAGGATGCCACAGCACTGTAAATCGTGTTACACTTTTCCTGCTTCAGTTCCTACTTACCCCCAGATGCCCCTGGAGAACTGCAGCAACCTGGATTGAAACAGTAGCACAGTAAATTCCTTCCTTGTGTCTCTTCTGTCCTGTTTACTGTCTTTAATATTGCACTGAGACTGGAAATTCTCAGGGGTAGGGTTCTGTCACAACAGCACAATTGCTGTGACAAGGGAAATAGAGCCTTTAGAAGCTATTCAATAAAATTCAAATCACAGTAGTAATAAGAAATGTGTTTCTCAGGTAACTCAAATAGTCTGAACAGTGTTGTATTATAAACAAGTCTCTTCTGTGCTTGATTTTGTTGATAAAGTAATGAACAAGAATACAAGAGAGCATTCACCTCCAGCCTTCTCCCTAGATTCACCTGATGGTTCTTATTCCAGCTGCTGCATCCTCTACATCAGCTTCATAGGAAGGGATTTAGCATCATGTCCTGCCTTCCCATAACCTTGGATACAACTGCTGGCCTGTTTCAGAGAAACATTGCTAGTTACTGTGAAAAGATAGAATTACCCAACTGTACCCCTGTGAGCCTCACAAGTCTGGTGAACCCTTTAAGAGCAAAAGATAAATCAGTTTTTATCATCAGAGCTCAATAACTCTAAATATCTGTTCTGTGCTTTTACAGTGAAGTCTTGTAGCTGCAGGAGAAATATTTGCTTATCCACTTACAAAACTGGAGAAGGAATTAAAACTTTTTGATAGTTTCATCCCTGTTGAATTCATGGAATCGAACTGTTGCGAATGGGTTTAAAGTATTTGGCTGTTCAGAGCTTCTTTACTTTGTTGCATTTTCAATGTATCTGATTTGTAACTGTATTAGATGTAATTCCGGTCTCTCAGAGATGAGGATGTAGGGCAAAGGGAGGTAACTGTTGCTGCAGTCAGTACTCTCTAACTTCCTGTAAAGGGATCTATAGGGCAGCTGGTGTCAGGAGTGCCCTTTTTGTGTCCCTGGGCCCCTGTGACACTGGAACTTGGCCCTGCCAACAGTGTTAAACTTTATGGAACTATTTGGGATATTATCAGTTCCTATCCAAGGGGGGTTTATGATATTTCCTTGGAGGAAATGTTGATATGGCAAATAAATCCCTGCACTCTATTTTATTTTATTTTATTTTATTTTTTATTTTATTTTATTTATATTAAGTAGGCTTTTTTTGTATGTTTTTGTGTGAACCTGGGTGAAGAGACAAAAATCTTTTTTCCCTGCATGGCCATATTTAGCAAAGCTTTCTCCTCAAAAGTGACACTTTTCCAACAGCTCTAATCCTGCCAGCTGTATTCTTACTGTGCTCTCATATCAACAGAACCTAACGTTTAAAACTTGTACTATTCTTTCATTTTGGCAGAAGTTGTTTTCTTCACACTCTTTTCATCATTTTTAAGCCATTGAACTCTCAGAGCTACAAATATTAGGATCACACAAAGGCCAAGCAAAGCAAGGATGCTGATTTGCCATTGGCAGTGGGAGGGTGGCTATTTTCATTGGTACTGGATCCATGGCACAAAGTCAATAATAAAGCAACATTTATAGAACTTGGCGATGATTGTAAACATACTTCAAAAAACTTCTCTTCAGCAGCCCTGACAATGTAATAATCAGTGATCACAAGGGCTTGAGTTGTTTGTTCTGTTCTTGTAGCTGCTGTTTTTATAGTCCTGTTCTTGCTGTTTCCATTCCTGTATTAATATAATTTTGCTGTAAACAATAAACATAGCAGGAAACCAATTAATCAGGCATGGTGATAAAATACAGACTCTAACAGTTAGCAGTGTTCAATGCAAGGCTCCACTCAGCTCTGTGTACCTTTGAAATACCACCTAGGATGCATGTTTAGTGCTTCTGCATCTTGTACTTTTGTGTGTAAGTGTGGCAATAAAAGAGGATCTGTCTGTTCTTTAGGGCAACAAAAACCACTACTTAGTTTATTCAGAGCCCATTCACATCCATCACCAGAACTTTCAGGTGGTGCTGAATTGGCATTAATACCTAGATTAACTCCTGTGCTCTCTGCAGACCTAGTTCAGTGACCAGATGAGGAGTCGTGTTACTAAGGCACCACAACTTAGAGAAGGCGGAACATAGACCAGTTAGCTGCACACCAGAGCACCCAGCTCCAAAGAGAAGCCATTTACACAACACCCAGAGACCTTCTGGAATTCATACTGCAGGTATGTATGGATACAGCCATACCTGTTTTACCCTGAAGTAGAAACTTGTGCTTTGCAGTGAGGTATGGACTCTGGCAATTAGAGGCCTGGAGCTGTAGCTGGCTTGTAGCAGTCTCCTCTGCCTGTACCTGTGAGGCACAGATTTAGTCAGAAATGAAAAAAAGAAGTGGTAAGATTAGGATTTTTATCTGCAACCTGAGCCTTAGTTAACCTGTGCTACAGACAGCAGCGTTCTGCCCTCCCACTGAGAGATGCTGTGAGCTCACTGCCTGGTAAAGCTGTTACAGAGGAAAGAGTCAGGTACTGGCAAGTGAAATCAAAGGAGAAATCATCCGAACTGTTGGAACTAGATGATCTTAAGGTTCCTTCCACCCCCAACTATCCTGTGATTCTATGTAGAATGTGGTAAAATTACATATTTTCCCATATCTTCTTGAACAAGTTCTGTAGTGATGTATTTCAATGAAAAATAGCGAAGAATTTGGAGATACTCCAAACATCCACGTGCTGATGACCTCAGAATACACGACCAGCTCAGGGACACATCCAGAAGTGGCACCAAGGAATCAAACTGAAAAATTCGTTTCAGATAAGATCCAGTTTATTGCAAAATGTCCAAATATAGGGAACATGTGGTTTTAGCATGAGGAGTAAGTCAGCTCACAGTGGATTTACAGCCAATATCAAAAGCCCAAGGGCAGAAGGATACTATAGAAGATGAAAGAAGACAGCCTGCTCCAGTGACTTGCTCTATGCTGCCCTATTGAGGTAATTGTTGGGGGAGCCAGTAACTTCCTGGTGGTCGTAGGAGTGTGACAAAATACTGCAACAGCTGAAAAAACATCCTCAGTCTAGTACCAAGCACAGTTTTTTGTGAGAGGAGTATGTCTCATGTAGAGCTGAGTCTGCTTTCAAATGCACCTTGAACTCCACAAGGAGTGCCAGAACTGAAAGGGAATTATTAACTATTGGAATTGGATCAAAGAGAATCTATTGGTACCTGTGTGGGTACTGGTTAATGTGTTAGGAAAAATACTACAAAGTGTATTGCTTTTTTAAATTGCACATATCTGGAAACCCAGTGTGTAATGGAACAATGCAGTCAATAGCTATCGGGACTGCAAGTGCAGTCAGGGAGCCATGCTGAGGCACAGAGAGGTGTAGGGTACAGGTATAATAAACACCTGAGATTGGGCTACACAGCTGGGATAAGAGATATATAGCAGGCTTTATATTAGAAGAATCACAGGAGCAGCAAATGCTACCTGTACAGAAAACAGTTAATCAGTGTCTATGCCTTCCTCATCTGAGACACAGATTGCATACGGAAGCTGGTAAGATCAGTTCACAGCAGGATGATTGTAAGATGTATATGGCAACTCAAGAACGAGATCTGTATGGCGATTTCCTACAGGTTCTGCTTACAGAGGCTAAGAATAAAATAAGGATTAATATGAGATGGGTTTTTCAGTTGTCACTAGTATGACAGGTTTAAATATACAAACATGAAATCTCTATTATGGTACTTTGTAATTGATTTTGTACAATCAGAAGTCCTCAAAGCACATGAACAGGCTTTGCTTTGCAGTTCTTACAGTTGGAATAGTATTTAATAGACATTTCTGTTCTTACTTTGGTGGCTCCCTGGCTTACACACACATCACAGCTGGCTGGGAACATGGAAAGAGAATTTCCTGAATCCCAGGTTAGGACCTGAGCCACCAGCCAGCACTGCAGATACTGTGACATCTTCTGATGTTGTCATGATGCTTTATGGTGTGATTTACCTACAGGATAAGCTGATTCCATGTTTTGTGTTCAGACTTGAAGTTATCAAATGCCCCTATTGTTCTGTCACAAGGAGATTCCTAAATAACACTGTCCATGCTGAGAGCTCTCTTCAGAATTAAGTCTTCCTCATTTATCAAGTCTTTGTTCTTCAGTACAGTTTGTTAAATTAGGTTATATATCACTATTTCACACATACTCCTGCTCTACATATTCTTTAATTCAGGTCATGAGGAGCAGCAAATTCTTCTGTGTTCAGATTCATTTTATTCCTGTTTTATGACCTAATTTATTAATTATGGTAGTTGGGACAGATCTTCCATGCCACAGCCTCCAAATGTGTTTGATGAGCTACTTGGCACCTGCAAAACCTGCCTTATCAGTTGTCAGCACCATTCCCATTTCCTATTTGTCTTATTTCCTTAGCACTGACCTTGAAGGCTGCTCACAACTGTTGAGTTGCATAGGAGATCAACCAGTCTTGCCTATGGAGATACAGTCACCGAGAAAACAAAAAAATGTTGCTGTTTTGTCTGGATTTGTTTCTTCAAGATATACTGACATTCTATAGACTATCTGGTACAATGCAGCTGTCTGTATATAGATAACTTTATAAGTATGATCAGTATGCATGGAATTGGTTTAGCAGTAAATATAATTCATCTAGAAGAAAGAAATAGCTTAATTTAGGCTAATATTTTGACTCTGTCAGTGCCTGATTGTCGATGCTGAGGGGTGAGAGATGTGTCAGATTATCACAAGAGCTAACAATTCCTATTTAGCTTGGCTCCTCGTTAGTCTTCATGAAGCAATTCCATGTGTTCTGTTTCAGCATGCACATCAGTATGAGGTCTTAGTCACCAATTTTGCACACATAGACTGGTTTGTTTAAGCATGGAAATAATCCTGCTGAGATGAGTGAGGCTAGTTAAAGCCTGAAGGTAAGCAAAGAGTATTGCAAGGTCATGGCTTTAGTCAAGGATGTCCAGATAATGGCCAGAGGGCTGGATTCAGTTGTAAAGCAGTTTTTCTTGTCTTCTAGAAATGTTTGCTGGTTGGAAGGCAAACAGCACAGAGGATTTTGTTCTGCATGCAGAAGCAGATAATACCTGGCAGGTTATTAGGTGCTGTATTTTACCTTCTGGATATAGTTGTCTTGGTCTGACTCTCCCAAAGCAGCTGAGATAAGGGCTGTGTATGAGCAAGAGGGTTTAACTGGCCTGGCCAGTCAAATGTGTGCCTTGAAAAGAACCAGCATGACTTTCAGCTATCTGGGACTATTCTATTTTATCTCAGTGCTTGACTAAGTAACATAGTTTTCCCCCAGTCTCTCAGCTTTATGTAGGATTGTTGTCCCTTAAAAATGATTTTACCAGCCTGTTCCTTAGTACCATGCTGCTGCTTTTCTCTCATTGTAAACTTGTGTAATTCAAAGTAGGATTTGGTCCTAGGTATAAATCTTGTACCTGACAAAGTAACAAAAAAAGCATTAATAAAAGACAGTAGTAATCGCAGCATATCCACACTAATTGGTAGGTAGTGTTACAATGTACTGGATGTAGCTAAGCTGTGTCGGAGCTACAGGATTTCTTCTTGTCATTACCTGTCTGTTACATGCAAATAAAACTACACTGCAAGAATGCTGGAAAATCAGATATAGGGGATATTGTTAATGCTTACACCGGGATGGCCTCTCCTTCATCCTTCTCTGTCTTTTCACCTCCATCTCTGTCCCCTCAGCCGGTGAGTCCTTGTTTCCTCTCTCTGTAACAACTGTTATCTTCCATCCCCAGCTCCATTCTCAGTTATTGGACTCCCTGTTGGGGCTGCACATAGGGTGTACACAGGGAGTAAAGAGGCTGCCACCCTCCTGCTGGCAAGTGATTTTCTTTGCAACCCACCTTGGAAAAGAGAGTTGAAGACTGAGAAATTGAGCTGGCTTAATCAAAACCCAAGAAATGAAAGCTGGGAAACAACAGGTGTAGGATACAGGTTACGGGCAGGATCTCCAGTGTTTCTGCTTGTTGCATAGAGAGATATTCAAACATAAAAAAGAATAAGAAAATACTGGTTTAAAGGTAATTTCACTTCTCACAGTGGAAGCACATGGCTGGCTGCAGGCTCTGCCATTTACTTATTGTTTGGGTGAGATTTGTCCAACCACTGCAGACAAAACCTATAGAAACTCAAAAGGGCTGAACAGAAATAATACAGCTCCCTAGGTCATCCCAAAGACCTGCACCCAAACCACACAAAGCAGGTCACATTAAGATAATAAGCCTGCTGTTTTACTGAGGTGCACTGGAAGCACAGTCACACTTATTGCTCTGCCTCCTGGCCAGGTTTATAGCTTGGGTTCAGTCTTGGGTTACCTTCAGTTTTGCTGGTTTGGCAACATCACTAAAACCTGCTGTTAAAAGATAGTAATTTTGATTGTCAACAGTAGCTCAGTTAGAGTAGATGCCAGCAAAGCTTTGAGCAGTTCTATTGGAAGGGAAATAATCCTTTACTACCCTGAATCCTTAATTCCAGTGATATCCAAGAAGAAATTGATTTATACAGAGTAGAATCCAGTCTTATATCTTTTACTTTGACTGATACCTATATTAATGCATTTGAATCATCTTTCCTTTGCCATTTTAGAGGGAATCCCCTGAATAACAAAAACAAAGGCATACTTTCAAAGGCAGCAGATGAAAGAATGAAGCTTTAGTAAGTAAAACCCCCACAAATCTGAGTGATTTGTTAAAAAAGCAATAACTATTGTGAACAGATTAGTATTCTGTGGAGATCATTCACATTTGGTGGTAAAGGTCAGAACAGTATCACAAGGCAGTTCTCCCACCTGGGTGTTCAGGTTAAAAAGATGTTTTATGAGAAGTTCTCCTCTGCTATCAGACTCTTAAAGAAGTCTGCTTCAGAGTGCTTTGCTCCTTTGCTATTACATGGCAATATTCCAGAGGCAACAGTAGCCTGGTGCTTAATCTGCTGCAGGTTTTGTCATTTATGCAGAAGCCAAATGTTCAGCATGGTTTGGGGAAGAACATCAATAACATCAGAGTGGTTTAATGAAAATCAACAACTGCAAGGCTCAGCCTAAGCGTGGTGATTGGCTTTCCCCCACCACCCCCATTAAAATAATATATCTGCTTAGATACTTATCTGTCTTCCTATGTTTAACTTTTTCTCTGGGGTTCCAAAAACTTACTGTGTGTGTAATGAATCCTAGTGCATTGTTTGTTTTAGGTGCACAGATAGGATTATATCTGTCCCTCTGGCATTGCTTGTGTAATGTAAGATACTCCATAGAATGTTTCACTACCATTGCTCTCTGTCCCTCTATGGTTTTATATGATGCACAGCCTGGCCAGAGCCTGCAGTTACTGCTCAACATTTCAGTAAGGGCTGGGCTTCTGAGACACCCTCACATACACTCCTTGCCGTCTCCCTCTTGATCTGGGAGTTGCTGACCATGTCCGTAAAGGTTCTGCTGATTTGGATAGTGCTGTATGAGTAATAGATTGGAAACGTGGTTGGGCTTCGTGCGCTTTCCAGTGCTGTTATCCAGACAAACTGTCAGTGTCCTTATTGAACACTTCTCTCAGCAGTATTGTTGAGGGCTTGGACCTATTGACTTCAGCACTTGGAGTCCTCAGGACTTACCATATTCTGGTACAAAAATACTAGCCAATATGTAACTGTTCTCACATTCTTTAACACAAGTCCTTTCCTAGGTTCCACAGACCATGCTTCGTTGGCTTTCAGAAGACTTTGTCTCAGGGAAAGGACTTGTTACCTTGCTTTTTTAGGTTTAGAGCAAAATTTGGCTAAGACTTTGGTTGCTTGTAGTTTTGGTTCCTGCCTTACCCAATGTTTCTAGTCAGTGAAGTGGTGATGTTTCTGAATCTCTTTTGGTTTTCATGAAACTCCATGGCTTTTCTGAATTTGGCTTTTAACATCTGATAAAGAAGCTCACAGAAGGCAAAGATAAGCTGCCTTTTGACTTAAAGGGCCATGTGTGTAATACCTTCACTTGTCTGGGTGCTTATCAGGAGGAAACTGTCAAGTTCTGACCACAGGGAAATTTATGTAATAACAGAAGTGGAAGAAGAAAACTGGACTCTAAGTCTTTGAACTAAAATACAGTTTGTGCTTTAACATTTGCAATAACACTTTGTCTTGAGGTGAGGAACTTTGACTTTACTAATGCTGACATTCTCATTATGCCTCCCTGTGCTTTATCTTAATCACTTCATGTATCATAATGCTGATTAATTTGTCTCCTTGAGGATCTCTTTTATATTAAAGTTCTGGTTTTCTCAAACACTGCACAAAGAAACAAAACTTAATTAATTGCATTAATAACATTTTTTAGGTCCTATGTTTTATCTCATGCTCAGACTTTGCCATCAAGTCTGCTGCCTAATGCACTGTTGTGACTTTAAGATGATGAAAATCCATATATTTTGTGGGCTTCCCTATTCTACCTGTGTTTTTAATGCACATTTGGATTTTGCAGTTTGTGATCAAAATCACAATCAAACTGAGTTCTTAGCATGGTTCATCTGAATGTGTTGCTTTGGGCTGAAGCAAGGGTATAGTACAGAATAAATGTGTTCACTATGGCCATACTTTATGCTTCTTGTGTAGCAGATTAGCACATGATGGACAAATGCTGAGCTGATACACCAGCTAAATCAGAATTACCTAGGGATAGTGGTGGAAATACTTATTCTGACAGATGACTTTTCATACAGGTAGTCTTACACAGAGCTGCTTGTAGCTGAACATAACTTCACAGGAATAGAGTACTCCATGTGGAATCAGACCTCCAGATTTACACTAAGCGTTTGACACTTACTCTGTGTGTGATCATGATGTATAGTTGCCTGTCTCAGAATTCTAGGAAATAGTTCAAAGCAAGCAAATGTTAATTATTAAATTGTCACTTCCCATAAAATAAGCCGAGTTAATGCCCTAGGCCTGTCAGCATCGCAGAAGGAGAAGAGGAAAATATTCTGCCATAATTGAAGCTTCCTTCAGCAGCAGTCATTTGGAAGTGGCTATAGCTTTGCAAACATTAGAGTATAATGCTACCCATTGGGTGTCAGCCTTGGACAATTAGTAAGCAAAGGCTGTCACCAGAAGGCAAAAAAGAAAAGGGATTAAAAAGAATTAAATGAGGCAAAAGAAATTCAATAATTTCCATTTGTAAGGAAAGGATATAATAAGACAGTGATGCACTGCAGATTTATCTCTGGAGTAAAATCAGGCTTTATGAACATACAAAGCCTTCCTTTACCATCCTGTGGTATCCTTCACTCTACGGATCTCAATCACACAATTCAGGGATAAACTTGTGACATCAGGCTGGAGAAGAAGAGTGGCATTCACATTGATACTAAGCAGAGGTAATTTATCTTCATACAACTGGTTGGTGGCCCTTAAGAATGTTCTGTTAGAAGCAAATCCTGTGTATAAAAAGATGAAATTGTGCATACAGTAATGGCCTGCAGTTATCTCTTTCCAAAGGGAACAGGAGCTACAGACAAATATCATGGGAAGGCATCAGCAGCTCCTAAAGGCGGCCAGTTTAAAAAATAAACCCAAATCCACAAAATGATACTTAAATAAAACCAGTATTAATGTAATTCAACAACTGTTCACTTTTCCTTGATCAGTCAAGCAAAAAGGCTTCTGCCCTGGAGATTTAAATGTACCTCTGGGTGTTTGAGTATTCCGCTCTCACACTGCAATCACAAGCAGCAAAGCCAACAGAAAGGAACATTCTCTTGCAGTCTAATATGATACAACTCCCTATCTCTTAGCTCTGCTGCTTGAGATCATGGCATGAAAAATTGTGGACTGATGGATATAGAAACAATCCATTAAAAACAGCACGACTGCCTTTGTCAGAGCACTGTCTTGAGATCTTTTATCAAAGTATAGCATTGCTCTGCATCTGGAGAGCGCAGCTGATGGATAATGTTAACCTGCAGTAAGGAAAAATCAAGCAGGGGAGAAAAGATAAGGAATAAACATTTCGCAGTGGAACACATCCTGCTTCCAGACAGACCGGTTGCTGCTTGCTGCAGCATTCCTGAATGCCAGTAACAGTGCTGGCTTTTCAAAGCCAAGTGCTTTCAGGCCAAACTTTTTAAAGCCCTGTCTTTTGGTTTGGTTTTTACTTAGGGGATGGAATAAATTAGAGAAAATGCCTGAAATCTGATTCAAGCAGCAGCACTGGCGTTGGATTCAAATACATTGTGGGGACTAGATGTTGGCTTGTTGGGGGGGATTCTTTTTACATTTACACAGGACATGTTGCTTAATGGCCTGGGCATGAGAACAAAGCAGCTGCAAAATAAATGAGGCAGAGATAAAGCTAAAACCTGGCCTGATTGGGAAAGAAGGGCAAAGAGATCTTGCCAACACCAGACACAAAGAAAAGAGGGCTGGCAACCTGGAAAAAGAGACTTGGAAAGAATAATTTGTTTGGGATGCAATGAAGAGGCAAGGGTTATTGCAGAGACGTAGATCTGGGGACAGGAGAGACAGAAGCAAACGTACTGTAACAGAACCCAATTTAGCATGTCGGTTCAGATGTGGAAGATGCTGAAAAGTAAAGAGGTTAGAGAGGTTTTCAAACCCTGTGTTTTAATACCTTCAAGGGGGGAAGTTGGATTGCTAAAAATCATGTAAACCATAAATATCTGTCATGAGTTTCATGCTTGTAACTCTAAAAAGGAAAAGAAAAAAGTAATTAAGCATCTGTGCAGATCACATGGATTAATAACAGGGAAAGAAGTTTTGCTCCAAAGCTCCCAGTAGCTTTTTTTCTCACTGACAGCACAAGTCTATACTTTGCATTAACTGCTGGCTCCCTCTAGTACACAGCACCAGAGAAAACTCTGATAATGTAAGTTTAATTACTTCTTTCCTTAAGCCATAGTTTCCAAAGAGATTTTTGGAAGCTAGATGCTGAACTAAAAAAGGAATTTAAATTCCCTTTTTTTTAAGTTTGAAGTCAGAAAAGAGCCCCCAAAAGAGATTATTTTCAGAGAAAAGCATAATTACAGGTGTACAGTGTGAAAACAAATCCAGACACTGTACCCATCATAAACTCATCAGGGCATATAAAAATGTCCTAGTAACCAGCAGCCAGGGAACCACAGAAATCTGAAACTATGGCAACTCGGTGTGGGAAGAAGCATTCATTGGAAGGAGAGAGTGAGAGATTAAAAACAATAGCTCCTAAATCTCTCTATCAGCTTGGGTCCTCATTTTCTCAGCAGCTTAAACCTTTTCAGCTTCCCAAGCAGGAATCTTTTCCCTGCAGCTTTCAGAACAGCTGTCCATGTTGTTATTTTGGGGGAAACTTAGTGGTTTCCAGCAATACAGTTGTCTGTGCGGGCAGCCCTGCCAGTGTGCTCCCGTATGCACTGATTTGTGAAATGATGAGGCAAAGAACAATTTGCTGAAAGCATGGAAAGTGCAAAGACAGACATGGATAAATACCAGTTTCTTCCCTCTCAGGATGCCTCCAGCCCTTGCTGTTTCAGGAAGGTTATGGTTTGCAGTCTGCGGGGCCAGTTTGCAGCCCTGGATTTGGCTTTGTCACAGTGCAGAGTGCAGCCGCTGTAGTGCAGGGAATAGGGGTCAGCAGAGGAAAGGGGACATGGCCTGGAAATTTCAAACCAGTTGGAAACTTTACATGGTTGTTTGTTTTCCTTCTCTGCATCCATTTCAGCTGCCTGTGCTCTAGTTTAATCCAGCTCCTGGACAGAATCAGAACTAGGGGGGATATGTGAGCATGTACCTAAATGAGAGGCTGCTATGCTTAAATTAGTTCACCCAGGAGGCAAACATCCTTTTTGGGGTCACTAAGTGTACTTTTATTTTGTTAATTGTGGTTTTGCACAGTTTGCACTCTTCTTGAGTATGTTCTCTTCAGATAGAATGGAATCATAAATCAGCTATGTTGGAAAAGATCTTTAAGATCAAGTCCATTCTTCACCTCAGCACTGCCAAGTCCACCCCTTAAACTGTGTCAAAGGACCTCATTTGCATAGGTTTTGAACACTTCCAGGGATGGTGATTCCACCACTGCCCTGGGCAGCCTGTTCCAGATTGTTCCTGACATCCAGTCTAAACCTCCTCTAGTGCAGCTTGAGGCTGTTAGCTCTTGCTCTGTCACTCATACTTGGGTTCATCTTCTTTCTATAGCCATTTTCCATACATAGTGAATGCAAATTGCAATTTATTTCAGAGGATAGATAATTTCAGATGCTCCATGTTGCAGGATCCACAGCCCATTTGTATTTGCTCAGATGCCTTCCACCAGCAATACTTATATTTGCACACATTGCTTCATAGCAGGTAGCTTAACAGTATGCCTATGGCCTGAAAGTAAATACATCTGTGAATATCTGGTCATATTTTTGTGAAGTATGATCTTATTTGGCCTAAATTGTATGAGTATTTTGGTGTTCCTTTTTATGTGTGGATACAATTTCAGCAGTGAATAATATCTCTTTACCTATCTTGAAAACTAAATTCTAACCTTATTGGAGCCATGATGCCCCCGAAATTGTATTTAAACCTCACAGTGCAGCAGCAACAATGTACTCAAGCCACTGGAAACTGCATAAAGAGTACCTGGCCAATGTGGTCCTTTGCAACCCTTCTTAACATTCTGTAGATGAAGAAGCTCCGTCTACATATCATCCTAAGCACAGAGAATTGCCAACAAAAAAGATCTGATGGTATAGCTTATTTATCTTCTTGTTTGAAACACTGGGGGAATTTATGTATGGCTTGGAAAGGTGCATTCATGATCTACAGCACCTAGCTGTCAGATGTTCAGATGTATTCAAATATTCCATCCACTTCCCCAGCAAGTTAGGGGAACATTAGTGGAGTTTTGCTAATTTTCAAGTGTGACAGTTCCATGAACTGTTTTGTCTATAAATTTTAAAGATGTGGGTTTAGAGTAACTTATGGTCTTGTAAAGAGCTTGTATCTAGCAGTTCCACTGCGCTTGTGTCATAGCAGAAGATGCAGTATCCTGGGTGGTGTTTTGGCATGTATAAATGCCACTCCTGATCAGTGTGCTCCCAGCCATGGTCATCTCTGCATAGCTTTCCAGTGGGGAAATGACAGGGAGGGCAGGGAGCTGACAGCTCCTCTCCCAGGCTCAGCAGTGCAAGTCTGTAGGAAAGGAAAATGCACTGCACTAGAAAACCGTGTTGCATTTCAGGGGATGCTCTCAAACACCATTACTGGGGGTGTTGAGCAGTGTGTAACAGAAATTACTGTGCTTGGGGGCTCACTGGAGGCAGGCAATCGAGGCTCAGATAGTATCACCTAAGGGTGAAATGAACCATAAGAGAGTGCGTATCACTGAAGTCAAAAGGCATGTCATAAGCTTACTGTGAAAGGTGAGCAACCAGCTGAAAAGGCGTAAATCCAAGTGATGAATGTATTTGTATGTTGGAGGAAAGCAAGCAGAAGACAGAAAGACAGTCATGACAGTATTGGATCACAGCGAGCATCCTCTTTGTATGATCCATGTTCATTGACAGTCTGCACACAAAAATAGCTAGGCACACTGACTCATACATATCTGATGCTGTGCTGGAGTATTTTTCAGGGCAGAACTAAGTTGTGTAATATATACACAAGAGCCCACCCATGCGTTCTTTAGAAAGCTCTGATTCTTGTGTTAAAGACAGATAGATTTGTTAAATCAAAGTGGCATTTTCTGACAATGCAGGGTTAATTCCCACCAATACATCAGCATGTGAAAAGCTAAAGGCTTATTAAACTTTAATAAGTTATAGAAAGTTGAAAAGAATAAGATAAATTCTATTGTAGGTTTACTTCTATTTTTAGATTATCTCCTTGAATATACTTTGAATTCATGACAGTTCTGTGAATAGAATTTCGGGACTTGATTATGAAAATCATTGCTTTATTCTAAAGAAAGAGAGCAGCTTCCAAGGTATCTTGTTTTCCTGGACACCTGCACTCCAGGCAGTGGTGTGAGACCATCTTATTGTTTCATATAGGTTAAAAACAAACTGATGTTAACCTCTTTCAGTCCTTCTCCCCCTCAATTGCTGCTGTACTGCCTGAAGCAGGAAAGCTCTGTAGTCTGTTAATAAGTCTCCCTTACCAAGGAAAGTAATGCTTTTATTTTAGACTGTCAAGAATTGTCTGCTTTGTGCAGGTTGTCTAAGGAAGGGGAGTACAATCCCTGAGCACCTCTGCTCAGAGGTGTTTATAGACACTTTAACCAGCAATAATCCAAAGACCTGCTGGTATAATTAGAAAAGTGCTGGCTGAGCGTTGGTGTGCACTGCAGCATTCAAAGATATCTAGAGCCCTCATAATCTCAGCCTACTTGGATGAAGAAGAAAAGCTTCTGATGGAAGGTATATTCTCAAGTGTACAATATAGGAGGTCTCATGAAACTGGGTATTTTTTCATCTGAGCCTTCCACAAATCTTGTCCCTTCTGGAACATGCAGATTAAAAGAAGTCTTATTACTAAGTACCAGCCAGGTGCAATTCTCAGCAATGGAGCAGACTGGCCTCTTGGAAGTCAAAATACATCCCTCGGAAATCCCAGCTTGAGATACAGCAGCAATCTCCAAGATCACTTTTTGCTCCCTATCAAAATAAGCAATTGTACCGAATCAGGCAAAAATGAAAGCTTTCTAAGACACCGCAAGCTCAGCAAATCCTTTCTTTAAGCCTTTTTAAACCCTCCTGCGTCTCTCGCATTGATTTCCCCACATATATTCATATTCAGTTTTCATTTCATTTTGCTTTCACTAAAGACAGCAAATCCCTTAATTACCTTGCTGCTTACAACTGTCCACAACTGTCTTGACTTGAGCAAGGCTGCAGGTTTACTGCAAGGGGGGAAATCTAAGAAACACAATGGAGTAGTGAAGGGCAGATTTGTCTGTGCAGTGTCACCTTTGAGGTTGGACACATACATTCACTCAAATGTGGCTGAATGAGAAAACTTCAGGAGTAGCTAATGTTGCAAATGGCTCTGTGCATACTGCCTTTACTTGCAAGCTGCTTCTGGGAAAGGAATTGCTAGAAAAGCTGCTTTGTTCTCAGCCACTTGCATTTGGGGTTCTGCACTGAATCTTTTCTTCATGTCATCTTCTGAATGCCACCATGACACATTGAGCCACAGAGAGGAGCCACTCGTCATGAGCTTGAGGTGCTCTGGGTTAGATTTGAGCTAAGGCAGAAGGAGATATAGTAGATTTCATTAAAACTTCATTATCAGTTTTGTGAACTAGCACAGCTTTCTTGGGAAGGTAATTCCCAAATGCTTCCTTTCTACTGAGTGCGAAAGGAAAGGGGAGAATCAGCTTTGTCAATGCACAGAGGAGGGAACCCCAAATGGGAGTTCCCCAGATTCCACAGGCAAAGGGTCCCTTAATTCTCCATTTAAGTAAGCAAAAGCTCTCACATTTAGTGGAAGGGATTTAAAGACAGAGAGTTCATTAAGTTTGATAGGAATTTGACTTGCATATAAATAATGGTGAGTGAAAGGTATTTTTCAGTAGATGTCCACCAAAATTAATGGTGAAGTATAGTTTATTAGCCTGGCACAAGTAATTTATGTGCATCTAAATCTTTGTAAGTACATAGTCATAATGCAGCCTTACACATAATACAGACTTTTTTACAACAAAGTTAACATAAAAGTTGTCCCTGAACAGCAGCTGGGTCATAATGGAATAGCTTTTGAAAGGGACAAGGCAGCTGCTTCCTCATCCTGCCTGTGCCCTCATTCTGGGCAAAATTATTATTTCACTAATTAATAATCTGCATGCAGATTAAAATGATTACAATACATATTGCATGACAGTAAAACAGTGACAGCGAATTATGCTTCAGTGTGCGGAACAGCTTAACGCTCTAAACAGAAGATGTTTTCTGACACTCAATTCATGTCCTTCTGCTGATGAGTCAACCCTCACTGATTCTGTTTTTATTAGTCCTCGGTCATCATTGTTCTTTTATCACTATGGGGTCTTTCGAATTTGCTATAATGGCTCAGCAGCCGCGGCTGCTGCTGCATTCCCTCATTAATTCAGGTTACCTCTCTAGTTGTCAGGGACTAAAATCAAACCCGTTTGTTATAATGTTCCGCAACCCTTTAAATATTGATTATTATGTGTATGTAGAGCTGCTGAGAATTTATTTTTGTCTAGACTGGTTCAGGATGGGAAAAAGTTCCATGACAACGGTGACAATGCAGCTGCTTTCTCCTTGGAAAGAGCAGCCTGGCTTCCTCTCCTTGCAGCCCTGGCATCCCAGGGGCTCCTACCTGCCCTCTGGAGCCTGTGCAAGGTAAAACGCTGCTCCTGCTACCTGCCTGAGATGAGCAAGCTGCAGTTCTGATTTTAATGTGTTTGAGTTTTGCTTGGTTTGCATCAGATTGCAAAACCGGCAGTTCTTTAGCAGGCTTGAGAAAGAGGCATTTAGGGAGGTTTTTAAAGGCTCCTCCATGACTGCTGGAAGCGTAAGTGCCATCAGTGCACTTTCTTTTCAGGGCTGTAAGTGAATAATGTCTGAGAGTACTGGGGAAAGGCAAATTGAACTAGTAGTTACTTGCTCAAGATCATACAGTAAGTCAGTGGCACACAGTGAAATGCTCATGTTGCATGTGATAAAGTTGCTTAATCGTCTAACTAGTCATTGTGTTATCTGAATGTGACAAGAAATACATTTTCTGGCATTTCTTCGCTATACTTGGGCTTAATTATCTAAATGAAAGCTGGCTTGACTGCTTTCACCATTAACTAAGAGGAATACAGGCAAGCAATGTAACCAGATCTGTCAGTTCCATCCTTTTGCAGAGTGTGGGTTTGTTCATATTTATGTATCCCTGAGAAAAAAAGTCTAAAATCACTGTGGTCAGTGAAGGAGTTCTGCTCATTTGGCATGTCCTCACCACGTTTTCTTCTCAGACGCTCTGAGAGTCTTTGTTTCAGAGTATTTCCAATGCTGTTTAGTGTTGTTGAATGGAACAAGATAGGTAAATGGAAAACATCTATATCAATAACTTCTCTCCCACCTTTTTGATGCGACCCTTAAGAGGAACATTGACCTGTCAAAGCTTCATCTTCACTCTGCACTTTGTGCCTTTCCCTCCAAAGGATTCACTGGAGGAAGCTGCAGAAAGCCCAAGGACTGTGAAGTCATCTATAAAGGAGGTCCATGGTTTAACACCAGAGAAGTAGGACAACTGCTGACTTCTGCTCCTCAGGGTTCTAGCTAGGACTGCTCTTCTGTTACAGGATCTGTCACATATCCAATTAAAACTCTCTCTGCAGAGTGCTCAGCCATGAATGCAGGAACATATTTTGCTTTCAGAATTCCCTTTCTGCTTCAGCAACACTTTATAATCCAATTTTCACCAGTAGAGATGAATCATGTCCCTCACCAACATGTTTACAGTGGATGGAGAAGAGCAATCACACATATTGATTTCCTTTCCTTCCTTTCTCTTCATGTTTTCTTTCTGAGAGTGCTATAAAGTAACTCAGATTTTGTTTCTCCTTCCTGTTGCTGGTTCTAGCATCAGGTAAATAATAAATATCTTCAGGCAAGTGTGCAGGAAGAAGATGGCCCAAGTAGCCATTGTATGCTAGGTATTAACAGCTCCTCATATGCTCCCTTTATTGCAAGCCACAGACAGGCAATAGTAAAAGACAGGTTAAAGACTCTGTCCATTTCTTTCCCCCTCAATTCCTCTCCTATGGGTGGTAATATAGCCACGATATCACTTGCTTCCCATGGCAGGGAAGCATGTGTCCTGGAGACAGGCAGCTTTTTTAGCCCCATCCTGTTCCCTGGGGAAGGACATGTGTGGAGACAGTGCTGATATTTGCTGCCCTTCACTCACAAATAGCAAATGTGAAGACATGCAAGAGGCTGGCTCAGAGGACATGCTGTAAGATTGCTGTCTCTGGGTTCTAAGCAGGAAATCCCATTATGCCAACTGATTTACGTGGTGGCTGAATTTGACCTGCTGACTCATACACTGTGATGTTTGTGCAGAAACAACTCGGATGATACAGCCCTTGCAGGCAACCCTATTACTGTCACAACTCAAAAATAATAGGTGTCTCTTAAAGAACAGAGTTTGCACATAACTTCATTACTGGGTTTGAATATATTCTGTTTTGTGCATCAACAATACGGAAAGTTTGTTCCAAGTTGTCAGTAAGTCATTTGTTTAAAAGCAAACACGAATAGGTATCATCTCAGGTAACGCATGCATCTGATGCGTCCTACTTTCACTGCTTGTTTATCTGCTCCAAAATCAGCTTTGTTTCATGCTGGGAGGATCCCCAGCGCTTCTGTTTCTCTCTGGTCTTCGTGAAGCCAATGGGACACTGTCTCTAACAAGGAGAAAGAAGTCAAGTAGAAAAAGGTCCCTTGGGAATCAGGCAGGAAAGGCTGGGTGTGCAGGTGGGGACCTACATGCTCAGATAGCTCAGATGGCTGTGCCTCATCAGCCTGCAGACACACAGCTGCTCTGTGCTCTGCAAGGTGAGAGATGAAAAACCTTTCCAGAAGGGCAGTGTTGCCTGTTCACCTGCTTGTTACTGTGCTTTGTGGGCTCACCAGCCCAAATCAGGCATAAATTGGGCCTCCCTGCACTTTGTCTTAGTTTGCCACACTGGCGTGCCCTCAGTTTACAAGTGTCAGGACTCTTTTCAAAACACAGAAGATTTAGTTCTCTTCTGCTCTTTCTGTGTCAGTATTAGAAGTATATCTCCCTAGGCTCCAATATATAAAACATAGAGAGATGGGGATTTCAAGAGTGCAATTCAGAGCACTTAAATTAGCTCCTGCTCTGAATTGCCCTCTGAAGGTGCCTGTCTCTTTCTATTGATTACAGAAAGTGCTTACAGAGACCAGTTTTGTGCCTAAAATCAGCCTCTGTGAAGACCCTTCTGTATATTTCTTATTGCAACCTATTCTGCAATGGTAGCATATAGTAATTTACTTGATTATTATATTCTCTACTATGCTTCACTTGATGATATTGAAACCCTGTACAGACATGAAGGACTTAAGTCTTCCAATGCCCATTTGATGTAAAAAAAGAACTATTAAGCCTGTATTAGGACATGGCAGAACTTTGTTGCTGTCTTTAATACATACAGTGAATCAGGGTGGCATTAGAAACCGAACCAACACAGTGAATTAGAGCCCTGATAAGTCAAAGTAAATGAAAAGAAGATGCCTTGTAGGAAGGTAGCAACCAAATTATTAATTAAGGAAATCTTAAACTGAATCATCCCTCTATGTCCTTTCATTTCTCACTGCTCCTGTTCTCTTTCTGATAAACAGTTTCCTCCAGCCTGGAGGGGACTCAGAGGTTTTGCTTGACAGCTTTGAGCAGCGGTGCAGGCTGGGAATGCTTGTCTAAATGTGACTGTTTATTATGATCCTGCAAAACAACAGCAGCAAAAGCAACTTAGGACCCAAATGAAAAATCAGACTCAGCTATTAGGCTCGCACTATTTGCAAGGCACCAGACCCTTATCGTGCTGCACTCACTATGCAATGTAGAAAGACTTAATTCAGCACTAGCTTGGAGTCCTCTGTGTCCCTTACTTGTTCTGAGTGTGACATGCACTGTCCTCCTCAGTCTCAGGTGACAGGTATGCAGGGCCATCAGCTGGCTGCCAGAAAAGCTTGGGGGAGGGTTCATATTAAGTGGTTTTAATGAAAAATGCTAGAGAAAAACCCCCACCATTATTCTAACTTCACATTTCACAGCCATGTGAAGTTGTTTGATATACCCGAGTGTCAGAAGCTTCTTTTGGATACGGATGATGGGGACTGAGAACGGCCAATGGAAAATGACAGAGGAATAAATAGATGATACAGTTTGTTACTATTCTGTTGTTTAACTGACAGAGCCAGTTGTGAAAAGGGTATAAACCATTACAGACAAAGAAGTCTGTAAATGACAATTTGCTTTTTAAGGGCAAAGGAAATACAATTTGGAACACAACTGGCAGAAATAACCTGGGCTCTGTGGAAAAAACCAAGCCAGGATAACATTTACATTACCTGCTTTATTTTCCTTTCCCTTTTATTTCATATTTTCTCTGGATTATTTCTCACTTGCTTTTCCCTTCCAGCCATTTCAGGGTTTTGGTTTTCTTCTCGCTACTTTCTTTAAATAGCCTAATGGTGAAACCTGCAGAATATATCCATCAAACTCCTCTGATTGCTTTAATTGAAAAGTTGTACCTTAAGTTAAATATTTCAGTAGCCTGAAAATTAAGAAAGTGACCTGCAGGACTTGCCAGACAGAAAGAACAGGGGCTTTTCCAGGGGTCAGAACTTGCCTCAGACTCGGACAAGTTCAGTTTCAGGCAGAAGAAAGATGAGTGCATGTGTTCAGCAGTGGTTGACCTCAGAATCAAGTACTGGCTGTTGAACGGTAGTGACCTATACCTCGTATTCAGATAGGTGTGGTTCTTTAATTATTCAAGTATTAATTCAGGCAAACAACTGTTATTGCAACTATCCTTGGTACAGTACTGTGCTAGATTATATGTACTGTAGGAGACAAGAGCAAATGTTGAATGCCTGAGAAATTATAGTCATGTCACCATGAATGACAGGTTCACTCAAAACAACATTTAATGAAATTTTTATTGAAATCTGTATTTTTTGTTTGATTCACAGCACTGTAGATTTTGATGGATGTTTTTAAGTTGTTAAATCACTGATATGACTCCTATAATGATGTCTACATTGATTGTGTCTCCTAGTTCGTCATGCTCCACTTCTGCAGAATCTCTTTAACGCGCCGACCTGATGCTTTCTATATTACAGCTTGTGTAATACCAGAACACAGCACACTGTCAACCACTCTGCTTAATTTTAGAAAAGGAAGCAAATAATCACACTGAGGAATTGTGTGGCTCTGACTTGATTACTGCTGTAATCAATGTGAGGTATTACTTTGACTTTAGTGTCTGTTGGAGCAACTGCTTTTTATTTCTTCTTATTTTGTTGAACAGAGAAAAGAGAACAGCTTTTAACATATGTCTCTTTCTTGTCTGAGCTACCACACAGTTCCAACTCCAATATACACAGAGGAGGCATATGGTTAAAAAAGAGTTCTTTTTCTTCTAAGAAATCCAAACAGAAAGCTCTCCTTTTAGAAAGAGAAATTACACTTTCCCCATATGTCTTGTATGTATGTTGAGAGTAAGGCTGAAAGAGCAGATGTGCTAAACTCACTTTTCCTAAGAAACAAAAAAAAAGCTACACCCAAAATCCAAAGCACACTTTTTAACCTACATTTCTTCTATATGCATCTGTGCCACTGTTGTTGTTCTGATAGTTCATGAAGCTTTGAATGCTAAGAGTTCAGGTTCATTGTAGGGATTTGTTGATGTAGGCAAGGAAGCAGAGGTGTGCTCTGTTGACCTTTGGTGGTTTTTTGCTGGCTTTGAGAAGACAGTACCAGGAATAGAGCCATGTAACCTTTGCCAGCATTGGAAAAAGTCCTTCGCATAACTGAAAATCAGGGAGTGTGCTGCAATTGGCTTTTCACTACAAAAGCCCTGGGGAGGTGGCAGGTATTCAGAAAGACAACTCGCAAATAGCGTGCAGTTCTGAACAATGGTACTGATGGTTGCAGTGTTATTCACAGATGTAGCTTGATATTGGAAAATGAATTATCGTCAACCCAATATTACACTCTATTTCCTGAGTGATTAGAACCCTGTTGGATATAATACTAATGATTTTTATATCTCACTTTAACTAAAAAATATCATGAAGTGCTTTTAGAGCATCCTGGTCTAGTTACATGCAAGAAGGAAAACCTAACAGAAACCTATTTCCAGCAAAGCAATCCATTCATAAATAGTCTGTCGGGTTTTGATGAATTTCTGGTGACAGTTCCTGCATTCACAGTTACTTGTGTTTGGTTTAGGCTTTTATTATCGAATATGTTTTGTTTGTTTCTGGAATGGAGGAAACACTGGGGAGCATTTCACTGGATGTCTGAACACTGACAAATGTGACCATTTCATACACAGTGGGATCCCTGGCAAGGCTTTGATCCCAATATGTCAAGAAGCAAGAGACAGTGACCAAATCCATCTCTAGTACAAACATCATTGGATTCCCACTGAGTTACACTAAGGATGAATTTGCTGCATGGCTCTTGACAAGTCTGAGTTACCTGTGTTTGTGGTTTGAAGGGATGATACACAGTAATTGTATGTGCAAATCACGGAGGGTAATGTTAAGAGCTTGACAGTCACTGCAAAATAGTTACTGTGCTGCTGTCACTCAGCTGAACTGAGTATGTAAAAACAATGTTACTGCAAGACATGACAAAATGTAATGGTAAGTCCTGTCTCCTGTCTGACAAAGTGAATGGGTGGTTTTATAAGGCTCAAGACTGGGTGTGAGGAGTTCTCATGTCCCATTCTCGCACTAGCAAATGTCAGGAGATACCCTGAAGCATCTGCTCTGTACACAGGCGTAGGTAGGCAACATTCCAGTAGATGGTGCTCAGAAATAAACAGCATTACACACAGACATTCTCAAGCCGGGGCACACCAGTGCACTGCAAATGGCTTTCCTGGGTTCTGTTTTACCGGGGACTCCATAGGGAAGCTGGAGGGTGGCTGACACTGATCTTCAGTAGGTGCTGGTCTTGCATTTCAGCAGCCTGTGTTCACATCTTTTCTACAGCCTTCCTGTATGGACCTGGGCATGTTGCTTACGCCTAGATTCATGTGCCTGAACTGTGAGTGCCTTTACGGTAGCAAAAGAAAAGAGAACATCAATTCTGTTGCAGGCCAAGCACTTGGTTGCAGGACTCAGCCGTCCCAAGGAAGAATATGTTCTATTTGGCTGACCATAAGAATCTTTGAGCTGCAGTGATGTACATCTCTACCCTTTTAGTTGCACATCAGTTCTGTACAAATGTAATGTCAAATGAGACTAAGACATCCTAACTGCATAGGGCTGTTGTAAAGATGAGTTGATGAAAGACTGTGAGATGCATTCTCCATGTTGGGTTGGGTGAGATTTTCATGGTCCTGTATGAGTTGCCTTTCAAGCATGTTGGCAAGGCTAACACAGTATCTAAAGGGAGATCCATTTGTAACTAAGCTGCATTGAGCTCCTGCAGTGGGAGATCTGACAGAAGAAAAATATGTATTTCATTAGCAGTAAGATTTCTCTCTGCTGCTGCATTTTCTACATGGCAAAGTACTCCCTTTGTCACTGAAAGCTCTTGTTAATTAGAAGCTCTTTTCAACAGTGTAGTCTTTATTAAATTGGAACTTAAAACCATTTAGAACCAAGAACGTGATTTGTGTTTCACACCACCAATGTTACTAAGCGTGCAGCTTGTACAGCTGATGGAGCTAGTCACATAACTTCCATCATATCAGTAGTTTCAAGGCACAGTTGCAAGAGCTCTGAAACCCATGATATACTCTAGACAGACCAGACCATTAGCAGACAAGAGAGCTACATGTTCATTACAGCTGAAAACACATCTTATGACACCTTCTTTGGCATTTCTTTCCCTGTGCTCTCCAGCCTCGGTCACACATAAAGCAAACTGTGGAACTGATAGCTCTTAGACATGCTAACACCAGAGTTTTATGCTAATGACCAGCCACACACACTGATGTCAGTCAGTAAGAGCTTGAAACATTCCCAGCTATGATTGGGTACTAATGAGTAGCAGAGTAAGATTTGTAACCAACAAAATGGTTGGTTATATGCTTAATAAAATAGCGGTCAGTTCCTCTATTTTTCTGGTCATTTCAGGACATGCCATGCCATATAGTAGAATGTAAGTATGTCCAACTTGGAGAAAATCTTTCAGAGCAAGTATATGTTCTTCAGCTTAGATAGCAGGTATTTGATCACAGATATTCTCTCAGCCATTGGCAGCTGTATGTTTCCAGAAAGCAGATTTGCTCTTATTTTTTGTAAGTTTAAGATAAAGCTAACAAAAAGAATTCTATCTTAGGGGTACAGAACAGAGCAGTTCATGGTGCAGATATTAATAATACTTGCTAGACATTACTATCCAATTTTAGTTTAAATTTAAAGAATAATCTGTCATCAGCAGCACAGTGTGGTGCTTCTTTCTAATAACAAAGTCAGGAAATACATTCTAAATTAAAACATATGTGTTTAGTGTCCTATCTAAACTCTCATACATCTTCAGTGATAGCTTGTAATGAGCACCAATCAGTATAGTCTGAATATGGATATTTGCTTAGATTAAATATAATGTTTAAAACCCCAAAGTATGTTTGGAAGTATGGAGAGGTTGGATAACTCATAACCAGAGGATATTAAATTAAATCAAGAATGACTGCAAGTAGATGTTCTAAGTAAATGACATTTAATAATCATCCTTATCAATTCAGAAACAGAGGTTAGATATGCTCCATAAATTACTTACTCCACTCATTCTACTTAAAGCGTTGGTTTGAGTGAGTATCCTACAGCCTGCAAATGCACAAAGCTGCAGCCAAACTCCATCATACAGCAGTTACAGTAAAACATCCATTCTATGTACTGGTGTGCTACTCCTGTCCATTTCTCATGTGATTTATGGCCCTTCACAAGTGGAGAGCCACTGTTTCAGGAAGAAACCACAACTCCTTTCTCCATCAGCCACAGCTGTGTCTGGCAGCAGGAGCCTCGGGTGCTCCACACTGACGGAGAGCCAAGGCTTAAGGCCAGTAGGTCGCTGGCCTTAGCCTGCCATGGAGAGAAAGGAAGAGGGGTTGGAGGGGAAGGATGTCTCCCTCCTGGACACACGTGGATGCTGCAGTTCCTGATAGAGAGCACAGCACTGATGGTTTGGGAGCTATTTGTGAGTTCTGTTGCTGTTCCAGGTTAACCAGATCTCCAGTGTGTTGCTGGATTGCACTAGGTTTGGGGGTTTAACTCATGTCCTTGGCACCTGATTTCAAGATTTCCTGAATTAGTATCTTAGTTACTTCTGCTGCCAGCAGGACCTCTGCTCATTGCCTCCAGAGGCTTTCAGCAGCTTTCCTAAGCCATACATTTCTGGTAGTGATTCAGGTGTAGGAGGAATGAGTACATAGATGACAGAGCATAATGTATGGTAGGAAAACACGATTTCTGTGATGGTGGTATCTAGTCACTGAGGCAGAGAGCTACTTCACTTCAGAGTGCACTTTGTAAACAGTCAGCAGGCTATAGAAGTTATGGGATTCTGTTGATAATTATAGAACTGTTAGCAGCAATTATGACATCTCTTGCTTATTTTTTCACTTTTTTAATATAGTATTAAGTATTTTTACCACAGCCCACTTTGAGATGTTCTTGCTTTCCCCTATGACTCTACGACACACCGTGACACATTGTCATGTGTGTGCACCAACCACTTGATGACTTGAAGGAGGAAGAGAGGATGTAGATGTTAAGGAGACAGATTTAGAGATGGAGGTCAGGAGTGTGCTGAGCTCCTCAGCTCCATGAGGTTTGCAGAGGCCATGGTTGGAGGTGTTTTTTCAGTGGCAGCATCACTTTCCATGATTGCTGATCCCTGAAGCACATTTCCAACCGCACTGCAGCAGATCTCCATTTCTTCTGGCAGGCTGTTTTCCAGCTGCTTCTGTTCCTAATCCAGCTGGCTGTGCAGAAGCCCTGGTGTTAGTCCAGCACACAGAGCCATGCAGGATGGAATGGCCTGGCTGGAACTGTCACAGTGAAGGGGTCCGGGGCTCCCCATGCCACCTCCTCTGCTCACCCCAGCCAGTGACAGTGCTGCCTGCAGATTTTGCATTGCTGTGCTCCATCACACTCCTCCTGCCACATCCGTACACCTGGAAACACACAGGTCTTTTCAGTGGATCGTATTAAGGCTGTAAATCACCTCATAAGCTCTGCCGTTTGCCTGCCCATGCTGAGGTAGGATCAAATGCATCCTTAGCTTCCCCAAAACATGCTTCTTTCACCTGTTCTAAGAAATTCCGGAGGTGTTTCTTCTTCTTCCTGCATCTTGCATAAAACTCCATTCGATTAACCCCAGAATGGGATTGCTTTTTTTTGGCAACAGTGACATGTTGTTGATTTGTGTTAAACCAGCTCCTCTTCTGCAGTATTTCTGCCTAGCCAGTAATTCCCTATTTTGTACGTGTGCATTTGATTTCTCCTTACTAAATGTAGTACTTTGCACTGGCCTATCGACCTTCCTCCCATTGATCTTGGTCCGTTTCTCCAGCTATCGGGATCATTTTGAATTCTAGTCTTCTCCCATGGAGCAGTGCAGACGCCCCAGTCTCTTCACCATCCCTGCAGCTTATAAGGTATCCTGATTTGTCATCAAAGAAATTAACCAAGTTGTCCTGTGAGGAATCCAGCTAATGAAGCCTGGTTTCATATAGACTTTTGTTCCACGTCCGACTCATCATGATACCCCCAGATAGATAACAGGCACACATAACTACTGGGACAAAATACAGTGTAACTACTTGTCATATACATCAAATGCCTTCTAGCCAGCTGTGTCCTTGGAAGTGAGTTAAGGCTCTGAAAGAAAACTATCTGAAGAGACATGCACTTTGCATTCTTAGGTGCTGTTCATTGTTTAAATTTCTCAACTTTGTGCTTCCTTATACAATACTGTAAAACTCTGAAGGTCATTTTAATTGCCCTTTTATTTATAAATTGCTTTCTTGGCCACACAGTGCCACTTGTAGATTAAACCCGAGACTCTATCTCTGCCTTTGTTTTATGGGAGAGCAATTTACTCTCTGTAGAATGGTTTACAAATGAGCTCTTAGATAAGTGATTTGGAAGAAACTTTTTCATATGGAGTTATTTTCTATGGCACACAAAGGGGTTGTTTTTCTAAACACTAACATAAGTATGCATGGGCCAGATTCTCAGCTGGAGTAAATTAACAGAGTCAATATTGATTTACACCAGCTGCAAATGTTTTACCTTGTGCTGTAATTTTCTCTAATGCAAACCCTAATTTCTTCTCCCTGAACTCAAATTCTGAACTCCTGTAATTCCTGCATCTGTTTATTTACTTTCTGGTTTGTATTCTTTTAGCTGGGTTTATTAACATACTGTATTTTTCTCCCTGTTCAACAGTATGTGTGGTGCATGTTTAAGCTCTCATTTATAGTCCATGTTTGCTTTCGGTGATACTGTTTTGTAGAAAATCAATAAAGAGGCAATTCAGGAAAAACTCATTTTCTCTGAAGTCTAATTAAAGACAATGCCCATAATTAACAAGGAAGACCAGTCCTGCTGCCTGGAAGCCCCCAGATTTTTTACTGACTTCCATAGGATGTAGTGGGGTACACAGACTGCAGACTGTTAATCCGTTGTCATAGCTGGGAGCTGGGTCTATAGAAGAAAGTTACCGTTAGCTCTGTAAAATCAGTTTCAGCCTCAATAAAAAGAAAATGCTCCTCACCTTCCCTCCAGATATGAAGTATAAGAGTAAGATTTTGTAATTCCAGCTCCTAACAGAAAGAAGTTCTTAAGCATCCCTTTAAAAGGCCTCAGGTTTTTTGGTGCTTACTTGACAAACCTCCACTTCTAGCACCTTCTGAAGACCGGACAGCTTTAACACTCAGGGTCACAACAAGCTTGGCATTAGGGCCTGCAAATGTCCGGCTCTATACTAGGCACCAACACCACAACTGATTTGAAAGCTTAAGCCAATAGTTCAGCAGACATGAAAATTACATGTGAGGAAACTTGCTTTAAGTGTGACTCAAAACGTGCACAGCTGTACACAGCTTTTGGGGGCTTTTCTCTCCCCCAGGAGCTAAAAATAATGTGTCGTCTTCTCTCCTTTAATAAGTAAATGGTATTGTGTAATGAATAAAACTGTACCTGCAGTTCTGTCTATCCCACTCACTAATCAGTGCACAGATAAATGCATTTTAATAATTTACTATCATTTAACTTCAGTGGAGCTCTATTATGCTTTTCATTCTTGCTGTAAATATGTAAAATGCTGTTAATCAACCTTTGTTAGTGAATATTTGATTAATAGCTAGCAGATGCGCTTGCCCCTGTGTATACCATGTTAAATGCAACGTACCAACACATAATTCATTTTTTTATTAATACACTGGGCTATAAATCAAAGGCACTTTTGAGAATGCAACAGCCAGAATCACCAGAGGAATAACTGCATTGTTTTAAAAGTAATAAATGTGTGCATTGTTTTAAGTGTGGTATGGACGTGGTAATCAGCTACCTATGAGTCCCAATATCAGATAACTGTGGTAGTGCAATATGATGTCTGCAGATATCCTTTTGACTCTGTCATGTGTGTAGTTGTGTAGTTTCAGTCTTACCAGAGGGCTCAGGTTAGAAAGGTAATAGCTACCTGAAGAAGCAATAAAGAGGACAGAAGTTGCAGTAAATAGCCAAACAGCAAAGAGAATATTAAGTCAAAAATGTTGTAGGGAGCAGTCAGATGACACCATCAGTGTCCATCAGTGGTTGTCTAAACTGCTGCATGCTGCACTGGGGTGTATGAATGATGCTCAGTTTGAGCGACCTGATATTTTCTTTAATGGCCAATCACCATTCAAAGTTTTATGTTCAAAATCTTTACTCAGTGTTCATCATTGACATTCTGCAGTGACAAGTTGCAGTCCTGAAAGAGCCCTTTATGGTGATATGTGTCATTCAGTTCCTAAAGTTCAGTGTAAAGAACTCTCCAAGTGGAATAGGGTAAATATTATAATCTAGGATTAGTTCCAAATACAGAGCCAAAGTAGAGAAAAATGAGGTAATTTGGACAAATTCTGAGACTAAGCCAAGAACTGAGCTTTAGTTCATTGAGTCTCACAGGAGCATCCCCTCCTTCCTCAATTGCCAATTTCTAAAGTAAAATATATCTCATTAATCATAGTAATAATAGTTGTGGATTTAGTTGATGGCAAGCACTATAGAGTACATATATTATGATGAACGCATCCACCAAGACAGCTGTGCATGTGGGTCTCTGATATATTTCAGACTGCTTATTTCTAGTGACCTTGGCAATGTGTTTGATTCAATGGGGATTATCAGATCTGATAGGCCCTGTATTTAATTCTGTAATTTGGTTGAAAGCTACACTGCTTTGCATTGATTTCCATGTGCAATTAATACATTTTGTCAGTGACAAATGTGTGCAGAGATAATGCACTCTTCTCATTTCAATCTCTTCTGTGTATACTTTAAATCAAAATAGCACCTGGTGGCCGATGCCTCCTGAGAAGTGGTGGATTTAATGTGGGGAAGTAGCATTAAGAATTACTTACATAATGCTGTAATAATTTTCAGTAGTGAAATAATAAATAATTCCCTAGAAATCCAAGTAACTTGAAAGCTTAGACACCTTGAAGTCATCAGCATGTGTAAATGGCTCTCTTGTACTGTGTCTTGCTCGTACTCACAATGCAATTGAATGTCAAGAAAGCTGAAGAACACAGGAAATGGTCCCTTGTTATGTGTACTGAATTTGTTCTGATACCAGAGACATGACCCTGGTGCAACTAATAGATAGCAGCAGGGTATGTGCTCCTTGAATGGAGCTGGCTCTGAAATGGGATTTGAGCTCCTCGGGGCAGTGTCGTCTCTTACTTTGAATTGTTTAAAAAGTAAAAACAAAATTCTTGAAAGTCTCAGAGATCTTATAATCAGCTTTGCTGAAATACTTAATTTTGGTCTTTCTGGCTTATTTCAGTTGTATTTTTCTGACAGGTATCATTCAGCATATGATCTAGAAGTCCTAGTTACCCAAAACATTTGTTTTATACTTCAAGACAAACAAATGTTTCCACCTTATTCAACTAGTTTTTATCTGCAGTTTGCACAAGATTTCTATCTGTTTGTGAAGCACTTCAGTTCTGTCAAATCCGAGTTTTCAGACATAAACTCTCCCATTTACAAGTGCAGTCAGCTCTAATCTGCAATGTCTGTGAAGCTGCAAACTTTTTCATCTGCCCAGTACAGAAATGGACCATGACTGATAAGAGTGTTTCAGTACTACTCTTGTCAAACTTCACAGGCTTGAGACTATTAGAATGTAAACCAAAATCCTCTCCCTTTGTTTTTTCAAAACCAGCCAACTAAAGAAGTTGCTTTGTAGCATTGCCTTTGATATTCTATAGAACTCCCTTTAGAACTGCAGTTCACAGTGGACCTTTAATTTCTGTTAGATAGGAAAAATCAAACTAGTGCTGAAACCTAGACCACAAATAAATTAAAACCCTCTCCTTTCTGCCTTCTTTTTATCTGTTTATACTCTTAACAGAGCTGCTGTTAGTGCAATTGCATGTGACTGCCTCTGAAACAGTAATGGATGATGTCTTCACAGTGCACAGTGTGACTGGAAGTGTTATTCCCAGATTGCTGACAGAAATTCAGGAAAAAAGGAAAAGGTAGAAAAGTGGTGAGATTTATCTCAAATAACCTTAAACATGATGTACTCTAGGTTACCCTGCTCTTGCAGGGGGGTTGGACTAGATGATCTTTCAAGGTCCCTTCCAACCCTTGGGATTCTGTGATTCTGTGATATGAAAAAGAGATTTCTGGTCTAAATAAGCTCTATTTCCTCAATATTCAGCAGAGAGAAGGGGATTTCTAGGGAATGGTTTATCCTGCTTATTTCAAGAGGTATCATTCATCTTGTGGAAGTAGCCTAGAAAACTCAGATGCTCAGATTTCAGAGCGCTGTGGGAGTCCAAGTGATCTGTGCAATAAGAACAATGTCTCCAGAACTGTAGTCCAGTGATAAAGCTGTGTAATTCCCATATTACCATCTTGCATTCCAGTACACACCTTTAGCAAGAAACCATAGTCACCACTTTTCTCAGAATAACTTATTCTGCAACCATAGGAGAAGAGGATCTAAATTATCTGGGGGTATTTACCAAGTCAGGGTGTGTATGTTCCAGCTGCTCTTCCAAGCCCTCCATTTCCACACTGAAAGAAGAGCTCACACACCTCTGCCAAGCATCCTCATTCATTTAGCATTTGGAGATGTTTTACTGGCTGCATTTTCCCATGCTTTTTGAATCTTTCTTCATTAGCAGCCTCTAGCACCTGACAGCTAATTTGCCTGCCTACAGCTTCCTCTATTAATGCTACCTTTAGGCTGAGCACAGAGAAAGAAATGGATGTTGTGCCACTTAATGGTGTATGCGTTCCTCATCTGTTTTCAGGTTGTTGTGTCCTTCCCACCTTTTTCCTTTGCCAGTACTGGAAGGAGGGGGAGCTGCTTACACGGGTGTGGACATTTCTATTGCATTTTGCACAGATGTTTGTCCTAAACCAGGCTGTGCTGCTTGTTATTCAAAAAGATTACTTCTGCAGATGTTCCTATCGCTATGCCCTCCTGTCTTTCACTCTGTCCCCCTCTCATACATGAACAGATTGCAGTGATTGTTTCCTTTTTCCCCTCCAGAGAACTAAATCCCAAGCCAGCCCTCTAGATTTTCTTTGCTCATTCCTAAGCAGCAGTTCATTCTGGCATATGGCTTTTTCTCCTTCCTCACCATTTGGACAGATGTTTTCTCTTGACTAAGTACATTCTTAATCCACGAGAGAAATGAGAAAACTTGCATGATTTGTTTAAGGAAAAAGAAAAAGCTCATATTTTTTTGTCTCTGATGCAGACTACTTTTCAGTGGCATGTTTCCTTAATGCCATGGCTTTCATATCCAGACCAGTTAGTACAGCAAGAGCAGAAAGTTCATTCTGATTACCCTTGAATCCTAGTGTAGTAAGTGCTGTGGAAGCAGCAAGAAAGATTTCCCTCTTCCTGAAATAGCTTCCACATGTGAAAGGATGGCAGGCAAGTGCAACAACCAGATAAGAGGATTCAAGGAGACTTCTGTGCTCCGCCTGTTAGCAGTGGTCAAAGCACATCCATTGCCTAATTATAGTAATTGGTTTATCGGTGAATGTTTGAGAGATAAGAAGTTATTAGTAATGAATATCTCATTAACAGCAGGCAGAAAATGACGAAGGTATACTTAAACAATCATACTAAAACCTTTGAAATGATATCTGGGCCATTTTAAGGTCAGCATTAGCAATAGTTCTTCAAGAATTCATATTCTGGTATACTCTGTTGTGGGGAGAGAAATGCTCATACATTCCCTGCTTTTGTGAAAATACACTTTCTTACAAGTATATGATTTTTATTTGCTCTTAAGGTCTTCTTGTAATAGCACTTTCTGAAACTGGAGGTGCCATGAGAAGATTTGCGCATGTACATGATGTCCACAGGCAAACATGGTAAAGCTTCACAAGCCAGCAGCAAGCTGTGAGCTGAGTGTTCATGCGCATGTGCAGGGCCGTTTATTTGGTGTCATCTGTCTCTGGTACAGACTTATAAATGAATGAAAACATCTGTCTCTATACCCATGGTTCTTCACTGCTTGCTATAGCCTTTCCTAAATTAATGATTACAACCAAGATTTTAATATGATAGCCTTGTCTTTCTCACCGTAAGCATCCCACACACATTCACACCTCCCACTGTGACAGCTGAAGGAGCAAGAATGAGCACAGCCCCAGTGTAAGCAGAATCAAAGAGATTTATTCCAGGGTTATACAGTTTTTGAGGCAAGAAACTTTTCTTGTGATAATGGGCTGTTGGCTAACATTCAAGGTGATCCTCCCTGAGCCTCATTAAGCTGTCTTCAGTAGTTAGGTTTAAAATGGGAGGCTGGTGGCTTCCTAGCTGTCTGAAAGAAGAAAGGATGAGATTCATCTCTGCTTGCAGTTCTTTTGTGGCTGAGTAAAGTGCCCTGACTGATATTCAGAGTGACTGAATGCAGAGTGAAGAATGCTGGCTCCAGTGAAGTCTACACCAGAGATACAAACTCTGCTGAATTAGCTCTTCAAATATTTTGAAACCCTGCTGTATTAATAGGTTTATTTTTCAGCATGACCCTGAACAGACCCAAAAGACAATTGGTGTGTTTGAGGCACTGAGTAAAAGGTGTGGAAAGTTAAACTTGTTCTGGGTACTAGAATAAATGGGGCTGCTGCAGTGACCTTCAAACCTGGCTAGGAGTAAGAGCTTTAGACTATAATGAGATCCCATTTTATCTGCGGGGCAAGAGGAAAAGCTTGTGTAGGGAAAACTTAGGCGGTCTATGGGATTCACACCCCTTGGGCTGTCTGAAGGATAAACCCTTAGAATTGTGGGGTTTTTCTGTCTTTGCTTCTGAAAAGCATCTAGAAGAGACAGAGTCGAGAAGAGCAGCATTAGCCAACATTGCCAAATCCCAAGTATTGCCAGATTCTCTTCACTCCTTTAAATAGCTGAGACAATGGTGCTGGAGGAAATGCATGTCCCAAGTTGTTAAAAGCCTCCTTCTTTTCAGGCATTACATGCAGTGTCTATTTCAGATACAGGGTTCCAAGAGTAGGGGTGAATACAGAGGGAGAGTGGGGAGGCAGCGTGCTGGCTCTGGGCCTGAAGCAAGGAAACAGCACACAGAAAAACCCCACAGATGGACTGGAGTCAGTATCCCTTGTATTTGGTGTTGCCTCTCTGCTGGAGGAGAGGGGGTTGTCTTCAGATATTCCTACTATCATTCTCAGAGTTGACAGTGAATCTCCCCACTGGCCTTCCTGCAGCCAGGGCATAAAACTGCCAGGCTGGAACTTTGGGCCAAAAGAGGTTCTTTCAGCTTTTATTTTGAGTATCTGAAGTCAGATCAGTGGTTTAAGCTGCCTGTGCTTTCTGGAATTCACCTCCTCTGTTCTTACATTTCATGGCATGTACTGAAAGCACTGAGAACTGCAAATATTAATTAAATAGCCTGGTGCAGGCACCTATCTCGGGTAACCCCACTGAAGCCAAGTGGAAGTGTTGCACTTGCATAGCAGATACATGATAGATTCAGAAGCACAGAAATTCTTCTCAAAAGAGTTATTCTTATCCTTCAAATGTTATTTATTTGGGTTGGAATGGGTCTTTTCAGCTATAGTGAGATTCTTCAAACCCCACCATAGTGATACAATATTGCTCTTTTATTAAGCCATAATACTAGTAGATTGTTTTAAGGCTTATGCTGTGAATCTCTTGCAGATGAAATGCTGCGACAGGAATATCTGTATGATAAGGAGATTGGAGTGTTGGAGGATGCTTTTCTGCACAACTTTATCATTCCAATGGTCTGGAGGACCTGGATGACTGAAAACCGCCAAGTAAATAAAGCCCTATTAAATACCCAAATACTGGGTAAGTATTGAGTGGTGGGGAGGAATGTTTAAATGGTAATATGAGGCTAAACTGTGCTGCATGGACTGACTGACACAACATTCTGATGAAATCTGACAGCTCTATTGCCTTATAATTACAGACTGCCAGAGGCGCTTTTTAGACTATCAGTACTTTTGGGATAGTTTGCATCTAAATTAAAATTGAACTTCAAAGCAGTTTGATGGGGATGTGTTTCCAAGGAGCTTCAGAAATGTGAAAGACACCAACTGATTAGCATTATGCACTGTACCAGCTGGTTGCTACTGTAAAAGAGGAAAATAAAAAGTAGCAGCCATGCTGATAATCAGAAAGCGGTGTCTTGGATCCTATTAATTTCCTTTTGAATTCTGTAGGGGGAGTGGGGGTGTTGTTCCAGTCATGCTCTTCCTTTCAAATGTTTGTTTAGTTTCTCTGTAAAGGAAAGAAATGGGAGGAAGAGAGAGAAATCTGGAAGATCTCCAAGGGTTAGCTCACTAGCAATCTGTTTAGATGTCCTCTTCTCAACCCAGCCCTGTTCTGCTTAAATATTTATGGCAGTGTTTAGCAAATAAATCTCACCCACCTCCCCATTTACAGTAAAGCAGAAGATTGAATGCTTTAATGGAGGATTACCTCTTTTTTATCATGAGTGGGAAAGAAATTCCATTACTATATGTTAATTTCTGGAAAAGAGAAAGCACAGAGCTGCAACTGCAGACATCTGTCTGTCCACATTACAGGTGTTCTGCCTGAAGCTTCTTTTCTGATCCCATCTCTAAACAACAACAACAAAAAGGAGTTCACAGCTCCACGGTGTGTTCTTTTTCTTGTCATACTGTATAACCTCTAATTGGAAGCAACAGACAGATTCTCAGAGCTTAATCACGTCTTCAGATACATGCCTGCTTTGCTTGGCACATTGTACAGCCAGTCAGGGTCTCAGCCAGAAGCGGAATCAAAATGCATTGCAAGGCAGGCAGTAGGCTGGAAGGGTCTCCTAGAACATTTAGGTATCTAAGACCATATGAGGTGGCTCAGCTTCTTTCAAATAGAGGTTTAGTTTTCTAAATACCTGTGTTTTTATGCCAGCCTCTCATCAGCTCCTGTGCTTTGCTGTGAAGCATTCTATAATGAAGGTTCCTTTTGGCTTAATTGGTTTTGCTATGCTTCTTCAGCTTTGTTGGATTCACCCAGCTTCAGACGCTTTCGGGGATGTCCTGGTGAGACACAGCACAGACATCAGACCAACTCTCTCTGTTCAGTAGTGGCTAAGTCCGAATTCTTCAGAAGGGTGCAACCAAATCACTATGAGACAGATATTCTATTTTTCCAATACCTTTAGCCCTGGCTGAAAACAGTGACGAGATGGAGCACTTATAAGAGGATTTATAGGCCTTTAAAATTTTATTGGTTTAGATGACTGTAGAAGAAAGAAATAGCAGTTACATATTTCAGGAATGTACAGCTTGGCTTCTGTACTTCTAGTGCTGTGGACTGGTATCTCTGAGCCCTATCAAGATGTTTCTCAGGATACTGGATCTATGTGAATACCTCCAGTTATCTAACTGCCTATAGTGTGCCAATCTGTATGTATTTGGTGTATGCAGAATCTACGTAAACAGCTTGTCTTGAGGGAGCCAAAGCTTACTTACAATTAGACCAATTTTTAACAGATAGATCCACTTTCAGCAAATACATCTACCTACCTTTTCTGTTCTGATGTACTGATTTCCACCCTGCCAACCAGTGTGTTAGGAATACCGCTTAGAAAAAGGCAATGTTTTCTTCATACTTTCATTATTATTACTTTATTGCTGTGGCTGACTTTGGATGTTTGTGTTTATTCATGATAATTTATTCATTGCTTCATTTCCAGATAGTGCATGTAGTTAATAGCATATGAGAACTCTTTCCAAAAATTCAAACCTGTCAAATGAAAGCACATTTCAGGACTGTAGCATCCCTATTTTCTAAGCCAGAGCCTTCATTCTCACAGAATCAGTTTGCAGAGCGTCTCAGGGAAGGAAAGGCAGCCAGAAGCCAATGCCTCTTTCATGACACATCTCTGAGAAAATATTTACTGTTTTACAATAAAATGTTGGAAATTCATCAGGTGTCCCTCAACTGTGACGCCCCTCATTTGCACCAAAGCCAAATGGATGTGCCAGAGTATGCCAGCAACTTTGGCCTAATTTGTACATCCCATCATTGTAGCTGCACACCTGGCTGGGTATTGCATGTACATATCCAAGTTCATTTAAATAACTATGAGCAAAATTTGGGCTCCTTCAGCTGCAGACCTGTAAAGGTATGATAGTGAGACCTCAGTGCCACAGACTCACATCTCAGTGGCAGCTTTGTCAGCTTTAATTGCGAGTTGGGATGCTGAGCATGGAAAGATTAAGGATACATACTTAGCTTCCCTAATGCTGACTAGATCCTAGGCAGGCCCTGCTTGCGGTACCTCCAGTTGCACGCATATCCTGCTGGACAGCAGATGGTGAGAGTACCCAGTAGCATCACTGTCCAGGGGTCACTGATAAACCAACCTTTGTACAGAGCTCATTAGATCTCACTTTGGAGACCAGTTGCTCCTCTTTCAAGAGCTGCTTCAGAGCAAACAGCCTCACAGACAGAAGTTGCTTCTTGCATAGTTCTGCTTGATTTTCCTCTCAGCTGACACAGACACTGTGACCCAGTAGCACAGCAGGATTGTCTTTTTTGTAATTCCAACATTGTTTTTCAGTGTTAGAATTGCCACCACAAATCATCGCTGCGGGACTTCTTTTCACCAAGAAATGACAAGTTATTAAAGGAAAATGCTTGAAGACATTCAGACAGAAAGCTGTATTCCTGTTTGCTCCTGGACAACACCTCAGCCACTCTCTGAGACAGGATGAGGTAATTTTTACAGAGCCTCTCTGCTTTACTGCACTCCCCTCTCCACCCACCCTTCTCTCTCTCACTTACCGCATGGGAATTCAGAACACTTCCCCAAAAATAGAGCTTAGCTCTGAAGCCGTCATGTGTATGTGCTGGTAGCTTGTAGTTCTTGACACAATCCTGGTGGCTTCAGAGAGTACCTGCCAACTGCTGGCCTGGAAGTAGTGAGACCAGCTCATAGCTGCAGGATCTGAAGGAGCACCAGGCTGTGCAGTCTCCTGCCTAGTGCAAGCCATTCAGTCCAAGGCACAGCAGAGCTCTGAACTGGGGATTTAATGTAAGTCTCTCCAGCTGGGACCGTATCTTGAACCTTCTTCCCACTCTGGGAGTTCACTCTGAACTGCTTTACCCACACTTCTCCCTGCCAGGACTTAGCTGTGGAAATAAGCCCTGATTGACTGGAAGATAGAAGAGACCATGCACACAAATTTCCATGTACCAGATAATTTTTACTGTGGCACATCCCCTTTTCATAGCTTGTTTTTTTTCTGCAGAACCAGTTCAAGAGGCAACCAGCATACAAAGCCATGGTTAGAAAGACATTTCCCTGTCTTTTGGCCCAGCATACTCCTGGGTGCAGTGGAGATCCATGGAATGGGCATAAATCCTTTCCATTAGTGAAACCTCTTTCACTGAGTAAATCATACCTCATGTAAATGTTTTAGCTAACAGCAGCTTTTAAGAGAAGAACTAGTTGGGATCAGTTCCTTCAACTGATTAACATTGTCTGTACACAGATATTATGCTTTTGGTTTCTGTAGTAACATTATATAACATTTATACAGCACTTTCTTCAAGCAGAGCTCTGTATGTACACGTAAAATGTTCCTACAAACATGCGTACTCTTAAAGCACAGAAAAATCTTTGCTACCTCCCTGAGTACAGAGAAAAGTGAAGAATGAATCAACTCCCTATTGTTAATTAACCACTTGTAAGAGGATTACTTGCCTTTTAGGGGAACACTTCTAACTGAACCTGGATAACTGGTTTTCAGGCAGCCAACATAGGATAAAGTATATCACAGCAGTGTAACTCTGGGTTTCTGTTGGCATCATCTTAGATTGAGTCCTCGGGAACATATGGAGTGCAGTGAGTGAGAATAGATTCAGTGATGCTCTTCATGTCTGCTGGCTGGGAAGTAATTGTAGCAGAAAAAGAAGAAATCACCAACTTGTACTGGCATGTTCTTCTGCCTGCTTAGATTCATAAATGTGAGTATCCATGGCCAGCAAAGACTTGGCAATAAGTAAATGCTGGTTTCAGGCAGCCATTCCTGCATCAGATGCAGTGGTGACAACATACTCTGGTGTCATTTGGCTGCAAAGGGTTGCTATGATTCTATTCCAAAACAATGAAATAGTGGATGTCTGCAGACGTCCTCTGGCTACCCATGGCACATAATGAAACCATTTAAGATGGTTTGGTAGTTACTTGGACATAAATGCTCTCATCTAAGCTCCTGGTTTGACACTGACTTTGAGCTTGACCTAGGGTAAATGGTTTAATCTCACTGTGCCAGACAGAGGTGTTGTGAGGTTAAATACTCAGTCTGCAGGAGGCACACGGATACTGCAGCCATGGGTGGTGTGTGACATAGCACAGCAGTTACAACTTGGAACTGGCGCATATTGCACCACGTGGAATCAGTCAACCAGAGGAGAACACGTTCACCTACACCATGGGAAGAGCTGGTACTTATGGAGCCATTAGGGAAAACCAAGGAAACCATTCCCTTGCCCCCTCTGAGGCTGGCATGCACCAAGCCCTTTCTCACACTTGGGCAGGTTCTGTCCTCATTTGGACGTGTTCCCTGCAGGTGTCACCGGCCCCGCCCTGTGCTGGAACCGGTTCGAACTGGCCGTAGCCGGGTGGGGCCGCCCCACCTGCGCCTCACAGCGGCCCCAGCAGCGCCTCAGAGCCCCGATGGAGCTGCACATGGCGCAGGAGCTGCTGAGGTATGAGCCGTACATCACAACTTCTCCATGTTTAACAGCAGGTTTGTGTGCGTGTGCCTTTGGGGGAGCAGTAAATAGGGAGGTTTTCCGTTCGTAGAAGTTACGGGGCTAAAGGAGTGCTGTTGATCGGGACTAAGAGTCTCTGAAGTATTGATTTCAAAGTGCGTTGTCCTCAGGGCTTCTGTTGATCTTAATACTAAATGTACTAAATGAATACTAATAGGCAGTAATGAACTGTCTTAAGGAATAAAGTGCTATCAGCTTCAAATCTCAGAAGAAAACACAGGCAATTCCAGATGCTTTGGAAAAATAGTGCTGCAACATCGGCTGAGGTAAAATGGGAGCCGGTGAAAGGCCTGAGGTTTAGATGCTGGAAGAGGTCAACGGGTCTGACTTCCAGTGCCGCCAAGATGAATTTAGTAAGAAAATAGAGGTGATCGATAAAAGAAGCTGTTTATAGGTTTGTTAGTGATAAAACCAAGGTTAGGTCTGAAGTCCCCTGTCCATCTGCATCTGTGAGCCTCGTCCACACACTGTGCAGTGAGGTGTTGATAACAATGCTGTAAGAGGGACTCACCCCAAATACAGCCAAAACTGCAACAGCCAAACATTCCCACTAAGGAATGTGACTCTCACGGTGTCCTTAGCAGAATTTTGGAGAGCATGGTGTTTTGCAGAGCAAGTGCAGAATATCAATAGAGACAGGAGGAGTTTGGAGTGGCCTATACATATATTCAGGGTAATAGATGGATACCCATGGGACCATCAGGCATTTCAGGTTCAGTTCATCTCTTAACTCACCATTAGACACTTTTCCAGATGAACACACACTGGGTCTGAAATGGAGAAGAAAGAAATGAGCAATGGGAGGAGGGAGCAGAGTCTTTCTTTTGAGTATGGAAATTATTCTTCAAATGTCTTTGTTGACAGCTGGCATGGCACAAAATAAACACAGGTCTATTTGCAAGTAAGCAAGAATTAGCATAAACAGCAGCTGCTGTATTACCAAAAAACGTGTAACAATAAAGGATTTTTCTCTGCCTTCAGAAACAAAGGTAGGTAAAAAGCCTGCATGAAGTAATGAGTTAGTTAACCACCTGTTAAAGCTCTGAGCACCAGCAAAATGAAAGAGCTATTTGTTGATGACAGAAGCATTTTTTGGAATTAGGATTTCTAATTAAAGCTGAACCTACCATAAAAAAATGTAATGTGATATCAAAAACGTCCTCTTCCTCATCCCCCCCCCTCCCCAGTCAGGGCTTTCCCACACTTGCCTTCTCAGTTGCTTTCAGGCTGCATCTAGGTAATTGTTTCACATTTTCCTGAGGTTCCTTGTACAAGGTTTCTTGTTCCCTCTTCTCCAGCTCCATAACATACACAGCCCATCAAGGCACATAATTGTATTTATGGCCAGATTGCATTCAGCAGGGTAAGTTTATGGGGTTTTGTCTCTGTTTCTTTCTCTGATAAAAGCTAGTTAGTAGCATACTGACATCATTGTCATATTTTAATAAAAACTAATGATCCAACACAGTGGTGAAATGCAGAAACAAGAGAAGAAACAATTGTAAGTGCATAATTTTAGATTGATGATGCTTGAATTTATAGCTTAATCTGTTTCCCATGGAAGGTAGTTTACCTCTTCAATTAACTTTCCAGTATAAACTGTGCATCTGGCTGTGGGCAAGTTCTGTAATAAGCATATCTAGATTTTACGTGTACTTTAGCATTGGGGTCCCCATCTGATTTTCATTTCTTTGGAGTTGCAGTTATTTGTCTCTACTTTTTTCTGCCAGTAGGATATTTTTTAAAGTGCAAGCACACTAAATAGCCCTATTTAGAATTTACATAGAGTGTTATTTCTTCAAAAGTCAGTTTAACATGAGGCTCAGTACACAGTGTCTTGAAATCAGAGTGAGTCTTTCCACATGAACTTTTGGATTAGGATGGTTCAGAATCAGTTCCTGATACTGCTGCTTATCACATTATTCACTTTGTTTTATCAGTCTGTAAAATTAGTTGAGTAAAATAGTGCTTACACTCTGTAAAGTCATCAGACTTTTACTAAACAGACATAATTTCACTTGGGAAGATGTGTGTACACACACAGCTAGGTCTGATGATGTGCTTGTGGCCATGTAAAAAGTCAATGCCAATACCAGAATGAGAGTTTAGGAGTTTCTTGCTTAAGGTCCCATGTTCTTTGCCTTCTGATGTACTTTTCTTTCTTCTATTGAAGTTTAAAAATGTGTTTGGTTTTGCATCTATCAGTAGACACTTGTTTTGACAGGTAAAATGGTTTTGACAAACTATCAGTATTTTGTATGGGAAGAGTCCTGTGGCCCATGTGGAATGCTTTTGAAGCAGCACACATTTTTCATTTGATCACACTTTCATAGTATTTCTTCTGTTTCTGTTGTCGGCATCTGTTTTCAAGGTAACTATATTTCAAAAGTGTGCTATCGTTTTGGTGGGTGAAATACTTCAAAAGCTTTTGAGATAAAAACCATATAAATTTTCAACAGTAGGTTTCTTTAAAAAGCGGAAAGAAGCAGATCTTGTAGTTTGCATACAGATTGGGCCAAATGCTCTTCAATACCAGTCATTAAAAATACATTTCTGTTTGGCTGTGGGGTTTTTTTGAAGAGAAGAAGTCCCTGCTGTTCCCATTATAGATGGAGACATCAGCATCACAACCACAGAGACCATAGTAATTTTATTGCAGTACCATTCACTGAGGTGTTTTTTGTGGTTTTCCTGGAGTATTATTTTTGACCTTTTTTTTTCTTTCTGAAAACACTTGATCCACTATTATCTATGTCCAAGTTACCTTTGTAGCTGCAAAACTGTCTAGGCATAACAGTGTGTATATAAGAAGAAAGAGACATAGAATCCTTATTTTCTGGCTATGTAATAAATTGAAATGTTTGAAGTCTTTATACTCCCCAAACAGACCTCATTATGGTAAAATGCTATCTATTTTGTTTTAGGTGAGAACATTGTTATTTCTCTCTACTTACACTCTTGGACTGTGATCGTTTCACCTCCTTCAAACAGAACCTCAGCCTGTGAAGAGCTGTGTATGATCTACATGAAGCTACCCCTGGAATAAGGTAATTTGCGTATGAGCAGGAATATCATCGTTTGGTCTCCTTTACTTAACAGCAGCAACCACAGTTGAACAAAATCTGGTCAAATCACAAGTCAAAATGGGGAACATTTGCCTTTTCTATTTCTGTTTGGTATCAGGCAGATATCAATTTGATACCAGATTTAAGTTCAGACTAGAAATAGAAGAGTTAAGATCTTGCCAGATCAGATACAGATCTGTATTTGATCCTTGTCTGATGTGGCAAATACAGATCTGCATCTGTATTTCTCACTACAGATACAGAACAAATAAAATACTCTAGGTAGGAAAATACATCAACGTATGGAATGGGGGGGAGGAAGAGAACTGGATAAAACCTGAATTCATGGAAGATACTTTAGTTTTTCTTTTGATTTTAGTAAGCATAGCATGTTACCCTTGGATTTAATTTTTTAGTGGACTCTTTGAAAGATCAAATGTGACTCAGTGTGGACAGTGCAGGCATCTGTTTCCTGCCTGTGTTGTGTGCATAATACTTTCTTCCCATGTAAGATTGGTGGGACAGTAATCACTATGGTGATTTGTTCAGGTCAGAAATTATGCTGATGGCTTGCAACATAAGCAGGTGGAACACAGTATGAATTCAAATGTGATCTTTGCCTGGACACTGATTTTCTCTTCAAAGTGAATCTTCTGCTTTCTAACTTGCAGCTTTGGGTTTTGTTCTGAGGTCTTTTTTAGCCTGTCTTTGCTTTTTTTGCCCACATTCTTGCTCAGCTTTGCAATACTGTATAGCAAACAATAAAAATCTTCTGCTCTTAGATCTCAGGCAGCTGAGCTTCTCTATCCCATCCGTTTACCTGTCCTTTACTCCTGCGCTAAAAGAGGAAAAACAAATTTTTTTTTCTCCCATCAATTTACTTGCAGTCTAAGCTCCTTTACGGATTCGAACTCACGCAAAATTTTTACAGACTATCATGTCTAAAAAATGTCATTTCTCCTGCACAATTTCTTTTTCTTGTTCAGGCAAATTCTGGCTCTCAGTGCTCGCTGAGGTGCTGAAGTTGTAGCTTGACAGTATTGCTGGGCTGGTGCAGCATCATCACTCACTAGACACTATGAAGATAGCTGACCAAACCCAAGGTGTTTTCTTACTGCTGGAGAGGAGATGTGTGGGGAGTGTAAGTTGTTTGTGTTCAAAAATATTTCGAGGTGGATGAATGACAGGCCCACAAAGGCAGAGATGCACACAAGAGACAGCTCATATTCATGACCGTTGCAAGATGATGCGCAGCTTTTACAGAGAGACACCATCCTGTTTTGCTGGAAACCAGTTCTTCCATCTATTGTCAAAGCTTACTCTTCAACCTGAATATGGTAAGGCTGGAGTGTTTTGGAATTTTTTATTAGACAGTACAGGCCTCTGATATAAAAGACTTATTGCTATGCTTATCATGTGCCTGATTTTTTTAAAGCTATATTTTTAATAGTCTTATTCAGGAATTTATATTTTTGGATGAGTTTATGACTTTGGACATGACTCCGTGTATGACTTTGGATAAGTTTCTTAATGGCTTTGTGCCTCAGTTTACTTTTCAATTACAATGTTGTTTATTGCTATTCTTGGACATTTGCTGAACGGCCATTATGAAGTGCCCATATAGAGCTCATTGCAGGCTTCAGAAGGTCTTAAGTCCTTCCAGCTTAGTGGAGATTTATTCCTTACTGCCACCAGAAATAAGGGAAGTCACCCTTCTCACTGTGTCTCAATGACCTTCAGTTTCTTATTACCACAGGAAAAATCACATAACAAAACAGGGAACGGAACCCTGGTGTCTTGAATCCTAGTGCATTAACCAGACCACAGCCTCTCCCTGCCCCACTTCTGTTTATTTCTGCAGCTGTGCTCTGAAATTTATTTGATTTTCATTGAGCTGTTCATGTGAGTACCTCTTCATGCTGCAGTTTTCCCCATGCCATCACTTCCTTACTCCCTAAGAACTCAACAAGGACAGGAACTGACAAAGACACGGCAGCACAGATAGACGTCACTTGCGTTGCTCATGCTTTGGCTTTTCCTGCTCTTTTGTGCTTTCCTTTCCACGCTGCCAATCATTCAGTCAAGGTTTTTATTCTGCTGTCTAGCTTCCTTCAGTGAATAACTTCACTATCTGATGGGGTCCTAATAATTCACTGCTTTTTTATTTTAATGAAAAAGCCCTATTCTCTTGATATTGGGCCTCCCAGAGCTGGGAGCATGCAAGCCCCTTCTCATCTGCTTGTTCTCTGAAACCCGTATTCCACAGGGATTCTGCAATGTATTATTCTTCCCTCTCTGCCTCTGGTGCCACAGCTGATTTTGAAAGGAGGCCACTTGAAAAGAGAGAGCAGCAGCAGTATGGCTTATGAATTCATGGCACATTGCTTTACCCTGAAGGATATATTAAACAATAAGCGTTTTTTAAACAAAGACCTCCAGTAACCTCACCGCAGGCACTGACTCTGCTGATATATTACTAATTTTAGGCTTCAGATTATCTGACATAAATACCACTTGTCTGCTCTTAATAGTTGGTCATCAGAAAGATACATCCTCTTTCAGGAATGCTACCTTCCTTTCTTATTTGACTGCTGAAAGAGTAGAGTATAAACTTGGGTTTCTGTAAATGACAGCAGCCCAATATTCAGCATAGGAAACAAACCCTGTCATTGAAGCCCACAGTAACAATAATGAGAAGAATAAATACTATCCAAAATTAAAAATGGTTAAATATGAGGAGTTACATTACATTACAGTAAACATATTTGCCTTTTCACAGTCAGCATGTAGGTAAACTACTTTATCTTAAACTTTCCTCAGACTCTTGCACAGAATTGCAGTGTCTGTTTAGACTCTTGTTTTTATTTATTTTCCAAAGGCAGTAAACATTCATCATTTGTCTCCTAGGGATTGTGCCAGGCATTTACAGCAGGCAGAATGTGTTTGGATTGTAACTGGGAGATGCTGCCTGTAATTATAAGGTGTGATTTTAAAAACATTTGGCATTGTCCAAATCACACTCCTACAATACATGGGAAGAGAGGTTGTCATTTGAGTATCTCCAGTTACTGTGCCCTTCTAGCCACCATCCGCAGGAGTAGGTTTGAACTTCCTGTTCTGTCCCCAAGTTTAGCTGACCCCTGCAATTTGTGCATAATGAAGCTGTGGCAGAGAGGGGCAGTTGCAACTTCAGCCATGTCGTAACCAAGGCTGGACTTCCTGAGACAGGAGATGAAGGGCTGGAAGTCCCTGGGAGCTGCAGGGTCCCTCTGGCCATAGAGAGACATTTAACTACTGTTCAGTAGCTGGCATGGGTAGGTGAGAATCGGGAGTGATATGTGGGAATAACAAGGTGAAGTTCCACAAGAAATGCCATGACTTCTCCCTTAGATATATTTGGTTAACACTTCTACCTTACAAGTAAGCTCCAAATAAAGACTTGTGGCCTTTGTTTAAGTGGGGGGGGGGGGGGGTAGGGGAGGGGGAGAAGGAGGAGGGTTGGGAACCTTGCAGTTCAGCAGTAATTCTGATATATGACGCAATACAGCTTTGTAAAGTGAGATAACCTCATAGCCACAATAGTTTGATCAGCTGAGTTTATAATCAATGTTGTTAATCCCTTCCATAAACATACAGGCAAGGCTGGATTTCCCTGAGTTAGCCTTTGCACATGACTTGGGAGGGAAGACTGGTCTGTGTCTATTGCATCTGCATTCTTGATGCTTTTTCCTGAGTGTCATCATGCTAAACTACTGCCTTTCCAAAAGCTCTTTGGTATCATAGTACTGGTATTAGTTTAAGACATAAGATGCTCATTATTGTTAAATACAAATTACTGATATACTCAAGAAAACAGGCTGTATTTCAGGGCAATTTTAGCTGTTCTGGCTTTTGGGTAGACAGACCAGGGCTCTCTCCTAAGTCTATGTATTCATCAGTGTTAACTAAAAGAAATTCCTGCAGCTGTGCCACTGGAGCCACACTGCAAGATTATAATCCTGTCTATAATATTGTTGTGTCTCTATTTTACACATTAAGTGGAAGGTACATGATTTCCTTTCTTTGATGTATTGATAAATGTACCATTAAGCATCAAACAGGTTTCTGAATTCCCTCTCTGTTAGTGGTATCAGAGACTTTCTTTGTGCTGTAGAGCTGCTGTTAGCTCAAGGTTCCCTATTCCTTTGCGGCCTTGAATTGCAATTTGTCCTATTGTGAGAAGGGGAATGTCATAACTCCACTGTACTCATGGAGGATGGGCACAGCCTGGTCTCTAAATGGGTTTATGGTGCAGTTACCAAAAGGATGGGTATGCCTATGCACACAGAATTAAGGAAGAGTTGTGCAGCTTGCATTCATAGTACAGACTACAGAACTGAACTTTCCCAGAGTTCAGTTATTTTGCAGGCCTGTGTTAGTCTTAGATGTTGCTGCTTCACTGCAGTCATGGAACTCCTGTCTTTTCCTGGTGAACAGGCTCTATAAAGTTTCACATTTACAGTGTGGCAATTATTTTAGTCATATCATAATGTAGAAAAAACTTTAATGAAGAAAATAAGGCCATACTGCTCTTCTTGGGCAAACTTTTATTTCCTTTAGTGTTCTGTGGTTTGTGTCTTATTGCCTGGACCTCTCCCCCTAATAAGCTGTTAATGACTGTTCCCACTGGTACCATAGCAGCAGATTCTTTGCATGCTGTCTTTGTTTCCTGGAATAAAATCAATTAAGCTCTTTGTCTCTCTGACCCCATCTTGTATTAAGGCTTAGCATAATAATTAGGAGCACATTATGGTCTTCAGTCTTTTATAATATTTGGTTCTACAGACACTGGAGCAAGTCAGGTGTCAGTGCAAAGATTAACTTCAGTACAACACAATGTAGTATGTGTATTAGAAGTCTTCAGTGATCTAATTACTACACTTACATGATTCACTTTTGCAAAAGTGATTTACTGAGACTGTGACAGTTTTCCACAGCTTTCTTGAATTTTTTCTATATATATTTGCATTTTTTGCTATTCCAGTGAACGAAGTTATTAATTTGCAGCAGGTAATTTTGAAGATTTTCACAGGTTAAAAAATGGAACTGTTGAAAAGATGCTTCCAGAATGCCATGTAGTATTTCAACAGGAGTCAAAAGTTTCTTTGTTCCCAGATTAACTTGAGCATTTCAAATGGAAGCTTTTTGAATATGAATTTTTGCAGAAAGCTCAAGGTTTTTGTTTGTTGTTTTCTTTTTCTGTCACAACTACTTCAACTTATTTTTGACCAGCTTTAGAGAAAATGTTCTTCAGTCACTATAGCTAATGGCATGATCACTTATTGGTGTAGAGAAAATCATCACTCCCCTTTGCATTCTGTTTTAGAATACCTTTTAACTTTCAGCAGGTTATGGGACATAATTCATCAGCTCCTGCAGTCTTTTGCTGCTAATTGGCTGGATGCTAGATGATAAAGGGAATAATACCAGTTCCCAACATGTCACTGGAGGCAGTTTTTACTAGGTATTTTCCTTTTCTCATCAAATGCAGCATGTGGTTCTTCTGTAATAAGTCTTGTAAGCAGCTAGGAGAAGAAAAAGGGCAAAGGACCCTTTGGCTTTAGCTTCTTCACTTGCGATACAGAAAAGTGGTCCTGTCCTACAGCTATCAAGATTTAATTAAAAACATGAAAAAAAGAATGGAAACAAATTGAATTGCAGACTTGGTCATGTTATCATCATTTCTGCCCTGGCAGTTTCGAGAATTCTGAATAAATTGCTGTACTTGCTGTGATAGCCTCAGCTGAAAACTTTGGTGACATTTCACTTTGAAAAAGGAATTCATTGTTCCCCCAGATGTGATGTTCTGAAAGTCAAATTTCCCTTTCATGTCTGTAAGCAAAACTTTCAAAGAATTTTTGTTAATAATGGACAGAGCTATTCATAGGACTCCATTTTCTTCTGAAAACTCTGGCTTTGTTTTTGCCTGGAATATGGCTTGTAAAAATGAGCAACAAAATCTCTGGACTCCAGGCATGTCTTGCCTCACATACTGTGAGAAAACTGAAAGCTAGGTTTAACGTGTTTTAGTTTGCCATAGCAAAGGGCAGCACTCTTCTCAAACCATAGACGGGCCATGCCCAGGGCAGAATCATGGATCAGAGTCAGCTTTTCCCACCTTTGCCTCTGCCATTACTGCCTTCCCTGTCTGCAGCAGTCTGACACAACTCATTGATCCTGCTGTACCTCCTAGATCAGGTAGGCCAATAGAAATGGATGGTGACAGGACACCAGTCTTTACTACTCTGTCACTTCTCCGCCCCTGTTTTCAAACATGAGACCAGTGACACAGCCCCTAGCCCCAATATAAGTAGTGATGGCAGAAGGATGGTGGTATACCTGGTGATTGTGATAAAAGGACCGTAAAATACTGTATGGATACAGGGCTGTGTTCCTCATCCAGACTGAAACATTAAAATGTTATTTTTTAACTCCACAAGTACCATCTGAGACTGACAGCTCTGCTTCTGCACACCACGCAGTAGTTCTTTTCCAATTTGTATTTTGAACTGTTTACCATACAGCCTGATCTTTGTGAAATGTTTGTGAAACAGAGAGTGACAACAGACCTATGAGTTATCTTAAGCTCTAGTATTTGTAGGAATGTTGTTTGGTTGCTCTCAAGAGCAAGCGAAGATGGACATAAAGTGTCTTTATCTGAATCCTGAACAATTCTTGGGAGACTGTGAAAATAAGGGAACTATGGAAATCACTTCATCAAATCTTTACTTAGGTTTTTGCCAGATGGGGGGGGTCTTCTGCCCAGAACCTATATGAAGAAGCTAAAAAAGTGCATAGATGGCAGGAACACACTTCATTGCAGTATCACTAACATTGAAATTTGGGCTAATGTTGACTGTTCTAGTCACTGGCTATCTGGGGTGCGTTTTACAGAAGCAGAGCTTTTCTGTTTGGATAGGCAACATTTTTAGCAGAGAAAGAACTGCCTTTATTGAAAGTGTGTTTTGGAAAGGGGGAAATGTTTTACTTTTTCCAATGCTTTCATAGCTCACTGAATTGGAGAAGATCCAGTCTGGTCCCAGGATGGGTACTTAAGTAGACAGCTGCGTGCCTTCTCAAACAGCTTGCACAGACTCGAGATCTCATTATTTCGAGACAGGTACCTGAAGAGCCTTCTTGCACTGGCACAAACTCTTAATTATGAGATGAAACTAAGAAACAACACAATGTTTTAAAGAGGAATTGAGTTGTGATTATTCTATTGATGCTAAAACTTGCTTTGATGCAACAGCATCCCACATTACAGCTACTAAAATTCTTACAGGGCTGTACAGTCTCCTAAGCAACTGCACTCTCTGCTAGCAGGAAGAGATTATTTGCTCTAGAGAGGTGCAGAAAGAGCCTTTGTCTCTACTGGTGGTTACAATAGCTGAAAAGAGAGTAAAGAAAATAAATATGTGTATTTTAATAATCTTTAATATATAGGGGATCTAGTGGTGGCAAATGCCTGAAAATTGTGAACAATGAAAGAGGAAGTAATCTTGCAGCTGCAACAAAAGTGTTATTTTAACGCTTGTAGACCTGAGCATACAGCTGGAAAAGAATAGTTTGTGACTTGCAGCATAAAAGATATCTCAACAGTTTGAGGGTTCAAGAACTGATGGAGTAACATTCAGAAGATCCTGATAGGCCAGTACAGAAGAGTTGATGGAATGACCTGTAATTCTTTTTGCACCTTCCTATGCTACTCAAATCCTGCTTATTCTTTCATAGGTGATGACACTGTTGACATAAATTGATCTTTCTTGGCAAATTCCACCTAGTGTAAACCTTTTTTTCTGTCTTATTTATTCTGTATATTTCTGCCTTCCCATCCTGAGTTACATCCTAAGACCTTCAAAGAAATTAGATCACTTGTTATCCTGTAGCATTTCATAATTTTATACAGGCTTCTCTGCACAGTATAAATCTTTTTGTTTTCCTTAATTAACATTAAATGTTTCAAGTCTAGTTATTTTTGAAGTCCCTTGAAACGAAGTGACAACTGTAACTGTGCTATTCTGAATTCTGATCATTATATTTCTCTATAAATAAAAGCTTGATATGAGATTAATTTAGAATTGTGCACCTGGGGAACCTCTGATTGCTGATTACTCTGATTTAAGACTATTAAAATATTCATAGTGAATATGCCTCTTTCTAGCACCTTGCACTGAGGGAGAATTTCAGCTCCTTGAGGACTGGAAAGCAGTAATTGTGCTTGTTCTTGTGCCATAACACAAACCTGGATTACTTAAGAGGGTGGACTGTCTCAAGTGGTGGGACAGATACAGAATCAAGACATTCCTGTATAAGGCATTATAGATTGCGAACTGTTCTCCTGAGAAAGAAACAATTTGATCATTAGAGCAACTCTAGCAGCAGGGAAGGACCTAGTTCTGGTGAGACACTGTGGCTGATGCAGGAGTCTATGCTGTGATTTCTAGGCTTGGCCTCATTACAAACCCCAACATTGCAGTGTTTCCTGCAGGATTTTTACCAGTCTCTGGAGCTCTCTGTTTCTGAAGGTTTCTGCAAATCCTCTGAATGTGTTGTCCATTTCATGAAAATGCCAATATACATTCATGCCTTGAAGCACTTGCCTTCTGAGTTCTTTCTTATTCAGTGGCAATATGAAGCCAGAAGAATCAGTACCACTAATATATATATATATATATACACTAGCTGCAGGTTACATATGTTTATTGCAAGGGCAATAAATAAATGTTTATTGTCTTGTTTTCAGTAAAACTAAAACCATGTTTATATACTAAAATAGCAGCTATTGCATGATTCTTGCTGAGGAAAGGTTAGAACACGTGTTGTGAGGAGAGGAAAATAAAACAGTCCAGAGGAAAACTAGGTGTTCAGTGCAGAGCTACACATTGTAACACTGCGCATTTGTCAGACATGGAAATGAATTCAAGTTCACAATATACTGGATTTTTACTTGCCTTTACAGAGTGTTTAGTATGTGACTCTGTATAACTTCAGCTCTCTTAATACAGCTTAAAAACTCCAGGAAATTGAAGGTGTTGCCATTTTCACATATCAAACCATGAAAGCAATGGAAAAGTAATTATTTATTCAAATCCCTTTTGACTCCCATGCTTAGGCACTAGGAAGAGTTAGGAAAAATAATTAAAATGCAATAAAGCTCAAGCAGAAAAATAAACTAAAGAGCTGAAACATAATTATCTCTTTCCTACAAACAACGTGCAAGCAACATGTAGAGCTACCAAATAAATGATACAATTTGATAGTGTTTTAGGACACTGAGAATTTTAAGATGGAGGACCAAATTATACCCACTATGGTGAAATGCCACTGACATTAATGAAGTTGAACTCAAAAAGAATTAGGCATGTGTAGTGATCCTCGTGTTCCGTAGGTTTTAGCCTGCAGTTTTTAACCTGCCTTAGCTAAACATTAGCAACGTGTATACTGTGTACTTCAAGACTAAGAAGTCTGTGTTGAAAAGCTATCGGTTAAAATGGCTTTTTACACACACATACATGCACACGTAAGCAAAACAACCCATAGTTCTCATCTAATTACTGCTGGTGTTGGCTAACCTTGCTGTTGGTGCTGGTAAGAGAGTAATCGTGTTAGAAGCTTCCATCATTTCCCTGGTAATATTTTTTTCTTTCCACTGACTGCTCACCTTTTCAGCCTAAATATTTATTGGTTTCAGTATTGTGGTGATATATTTCTATTTGTTTTTAATTTCCTTGTGCAGTGTTTCAAATGGTACCATAAGCTATGAATGGATTGGTGTTAAATTACATAGAGGTGCCACATTGCTCCTGAATGCATGTTTTTGATGAGGTTATTAAAACTCTGACAATACAAATTACTATAGCAACAAAACCCATAAATTCCCAGCCTATTCCAACCTCTGGAATATGAAAATATTTTAGAGCACTCAAACACTTTGCAGCATAGCACAGCTCATGTGGCTTGGCTTGCAGTTCCCCGCTGTGTCCTAAAATATATCAGTATTCATTGGTCCTCAATCTCCCAAACAGGCAAGAAGTCGTGACTTTGTTCTCTTTTTTAACATGAAGTGTTTTTGATGATGACTTCCTTCATGACCTTCTGATGATAGTTTGAGTATGGTACTTAGACAAGTAAAGAAAGAAACAGGTTTCTGACCAGGATTGTCTCTGATGGTGATAGTGGGATGGGGCTGTAGTTTCGATTACCAACAAAGAGCTAATACAATAACTTCTTATTTTGGTTTTAATATTTCCAGAACTCTGTTTCTGGAGTAGGCTCAGTTGTCTAAGGTGCTGTAAAAATGCTGTAAATACTCACTTCATAAAAAGGTATTAGTTAGCGGGTCTCAACACAGTGCTGAAATCCAGAAATTGTTGCTTTATAGTAATGGAAAAGTTAAAGGTAGAACTAGGATTAGGAGAACTGCTTGCATTTTTCCCAACAGCATATTTCACAGCAGCTATTTTACTACTAATCAGCATTTGTTGATCGTAGCTAATTCTATTGGCACTTATCTTTTATGTGCTGTAGTGTGAAGAGTGAAATTATAAAGCTACCTTTTCTCTCCATATTCAGATTCAATTTGATATATATTTAAAGTCATTTCTGCAATTCAGGATGTTTTGGTTGGGCGAGATAATGTATGTATCTGTAGGAGGCAGACTGAGCAAAGAACACAAGTTTCTAGGTTTCTGATACCTTTCTGGTTATTGATGCAAGTAATTTCACTGAAGTCAATAGTATAGTCATAGAAGTGAGAACTGATTTGGACTAAATTCTTATAAGAACAGGAAAGTAGTGGGCATTATTTCATGTCCACGGTTTCAACCTGTTTTATAGGTCAGTGTTGTATTCCAGCGTTTATGGGGACATAGATGATGACCATATGGTCTATTAAAGTAACCCTACTGTGTTTCTGTTTAATGCTTCTGTTGTGAAATCACACTGCATCTGGTAAATTTAATCTGGAAATATGTCCCCATTTTCCTAAGATGTCTCTTTCTGTACTGATGTTTAATACTACAGCCTATGTAATCTGCTTGGCAACGTGGTTCTTTCTGTTATTAAAGCATTGTATACTTAACACTGCAAGTACTTGGATACTTATATATATCATTTGGGTTTCCTACATTTTCTAAATGAACACTGTCCCTTTACTAGACAAGGACATTAAAACTATCAATAGGCAGTGAGTTTTGCCTCAAGTTCTTCACTGACTAAAATTTACCATATGAATATACTTTATGGTTTGAATTAAAATATATATTCCAAACAGTAATATATTATGATTCTACTGGTTCAGTCATGAACAAGCAAATGAGAATCAGGATTCAACAGCAAAGTACATTGCTTAGAATATGCGTAATCTTTTTTTATCTCTGAATCTAAGTATAGATCACAATCAGATTTATTTTGTGGAAATAAAGTGTTAATTTTAAGCAATCTATGCCATTTAAGTAGTTTTAAACTGTTTATTGCTGTATTAATAGACTGTAATTAAACTTTGGAACAAATAGCATTACTAATCTGCAGAAGCTGCAACATGGAAGATTCTATTTTACAGTTTGTTTGTTTTATTTGTGTGTCTAAATATCAGTAAATAACAGAATAACTCTCCACTTCTTGAAGGCTGAAGGAAAAGCCTCCTGAGACAAAGGGTCTGGATTTGTTAGAACTAGTGATGCGTTTTACACTTACAATAGTTAGGAAACTTTAAAATTCCTATTTTCTCAACAGTTGCACCTTTCAGTGCAAAATTGGCACAATTGTACTAATAATGTCGTTGTTATCATAGCTTGAGTTCAACCACAAGATGTGGCTCTGTTCAATCATTGGTCAGGGATCAGACCTGCTCTATTTTTTTATTTCATTTGCAAGTCAGAAAGCAGTAGCATGTTCCATTAGCTTGCAGGAACCAGCAAGAGCCTAACCTATCTGTGATACCATAAAAGAATGAGTTTTAAACCAAAATTCCAATTGTCTTATTAGCAACATTAAAAAAAACCAACAGTTCTGTTTATGCCAGCCTTGTCATTAACGGTTGTGACAATGCATGAATGGCTCTGTCATTTCTTCTCCTGGATCAAAGAACTGAAGCATTACCCTATAAAAGCAACCAAAATTCTGTACTAAGCATTTTCAAAGAACTGAAATTAACTCTGCGGTGGTTGTAAAGAATGGAGGTTAGGAAATACAAGGCCAAAAAGGATCTGGGAGGAACTTGAGAAATGACAGACCAACAAGTCTGACTTTTGTCCTGGACAAAATGGTAGAAAACTGTAGTAAACAGACTTGATAGACAGCTGGATAAATATACTGAAGAAGAGACAGCATTGTTTTTGTAGGAGGAAGTCATATTTCACAAGTCCATTAGAGTTATTTGATGGAATCAATAAATACAAGAAGGGTGATCTAGTTTGTGCTGCAATAGATGGATTTCAAAAGAACTTTCAAGTAAGATTCATCATCAAAACTTTTGAAAAGAACTGAGCTGTCGTGGGCTAAGAGGAAGGCTCCTTCTGTGTACTAGCTGCTTGGAGAAGCAGGAAACAAAGGATGAATGTCTGTTTTTCATAATGGAGAGGGATTATCAGTGGGTCCTCACAAAATGTTGTAAGTTGGACTAGAAGTGGTTCAACACTTGTGTTGGTTGACAGTGGGTTGTTTTTTGTTTGTTGCTGTTTGTGGTGGGCTTGCTTGGGTTTTTTTCCCTTTTGTTTTTTTCCCCCCTTTCTTTTTTAATCACTATTTCCATTTTAGTGTCATTATCCCTGCTTTACAGAGGGTAGGAGCAGGTGGTCTCCTTAGAGTCCTTCCATCCTAAACTAATGATTCTGTTGTTAAGAAAGCTGTGCAGAAGGAAGAAGAGCTTGACAGGGTTTCATCACTAGTGCCAAAGCAGGCCTTAAGACATCTATCATCAGTTCTTAAGAATTAAGTGCTTATACTGATTCATGGAATTACAGAATCACAGCATGGTTTGGGCTGGAGGGGACCTTAAAGCTCATCTAGTTGCAACCCCCTTCCATGGGCAGGGATGCTACCATACAGAATATATATATATATATCAGTTTTTCCTCAACTGAGTGGTCCTATGTAGGCTTGTCAATATCTAGAACAAATAAGTGGACTGCAGACTGGAAAAGCTTTTAAAGAGAAGAAATAAGTGTTCAGCCTCCAAAGTAATTTCTGTATCATGTGTGAGTACTGGAAGAAGTTGGTGGTTCTTCCAATCCCATTTTCATGCTGGTGCAAGGAATGAAATGATCATAAATTATAAATCCAGTTCATAGAACCATCTTTGAATTTAACCCTTATCCAGACAGTAAATCTGACTCTCTAAGGGAGTTTTCTCTTTATTTTAGTTTGGATAGGAATATGCAGAACAGGTTTATCCAGGGGCCTGTGTGGTGGCAAAAGGTGGCTGACTAAAGGGATCATGAGAGCAAGACCTGATGGTGGAAATAGAGGTTAAAAGGAGTATGATGGGACTAGATCTGTGAGGAGAATAATTTTGGAGAATTATTTGTCATCACAAAGCCCTTTATTTTCTTTCCCCCACAATAAACTTGAATGATGTTAATGACAGAAAATGAGATCCAGCAGGTGTAGACTACAGCAGTTAAATATTCATGAGTGAAAGTAGAAGCAGGAACTGAATATAAGTACAGGGGTCAGTACAGGGTAAGATTCTTCAGGGCACTGAAGCAAAATAGCTGTCAGATTGCAGTGAAGACAGTGATGAAAGGACAGCTTGAAAGAAAACGTTAATGGTCAAAGTCAGCTTTTTGGTAAAGCTGTGAGGGAGAGACAGATTGAAAAATGTTCTTGAAATGTGGCTAAACCATTTCCAGGGGTATGAAATTTTCTGTCAGGGACTTCAACAGAAGCACTGGTGCAGAATTCAGATGGGATATGAAGCCATGGAGGGTCTGACTTCTGCCCTTCTGCACAGTTCCTGAGATACTTGCTCACTATTAATAATATTCGAACTGTGAACTGGCTTTGTGGCATGATTTCAAGAAACACTTGATTCCCTAATAGCAGAATAGGACTGATTCGACTGAAGTTTTAAATATATGTTTGTGTTTTAGGACAAGTTGATGATGTCTTCTTGCATGTAGCTGTTCCAGATACTGTCTGCAAAAGTTGTGATGTCTGATGTTGCTAAAGACATAGTATGTTTAAAATAGCAGAAGTTCATATAATGTGACCTAGCAATGCTTTGTAAAACTACTGCTCAGTAAATCCAGAAGAGGTTCTTGCTGCAAACACATGGCAGTATGTATTCCTGTGCCATCATGTATCTGAGGAGCATGGGTTGAAAAATTACTTAAAAAAATCTCCATCAAGTGACTTGAGTCAGGTGTGTGTCAAGGAAATAAACACAATTGCTTTAAGATGCATCATCATCCAGTAATATCTAGATATAAATAAAACATGGCATAGATACAGCACAGCTTTTAATCTTTTTATGTATTGTGAATCCAGGCCCTCATATGCTGTAGCAGCTGTCAGATGTGTTCATCTAGTTCTCTTACTGATACCCAGCACCACACCCTGTCTCATCCTCCCCAGAATTATTGCAGAAGGAATATGGAATATTGCAGGCCCTTCATGTTTAGCTTGAAACTGTTAGTACATCTGCAGGTAAAGTGTTGAAATGCTGAAGTTAATCTTCCAAGCCAGAAAGCTGACAAGAACGGGAGCCTCTCTCTGCTCTTGGAACAGATCAGGGTGGAGTTCACAAGGACCTTCAGAAGGTTTTAGGGATCAGAACTCTTTCATTTGATCTACAAGTGCACAGACTTCTAACCTTCCCCTTGCAGAAACTTTCAGGTAACAGCCCTCAGTCTATGACAGTGCCAGGAAATGGCCACACAGGCAAAAAGCTCAGTGGAGACTATTTTTAATCATGTCTGTCAGGATCCATAGAAAGAAAAGATGGTAGGTCTTAGAAAATCCATTCAGACTGCTCAAACTAAGCCCCCAAATCAACAGTTATTTCAGAAGTACAAGCCCTTGGATAACATGTTTAGACCTTGGTTATTTGCTGTTGTTTTAGGGATATTTTAAATATGTTTTTATGTAACAAGATACTCGGAAACAGAGAGGTCCCTCAACTTCCTTCTTGAACTGAACAATTTATGAACAGAAAAAATTATATCAGAGCTACTCACCCATCTCCTGCTGTATGTTCTATCACTTCTTGTGTTCTCAGCAAGACAAATCTGTATTTTTTATACTAGTTATAAAAATGGGCTTGAAGGTATCTTCATCTTCCAAGTAAAGTAACTTGCTTCAATCTTGAAATCACTAAGCTGTTTCATTACCTTCTTGGGCTATTTGTCTGTTTGGGGTTTTTTTAAGTAGCTGTGTGTAGTTATTTCTTTCATTACAGCAATAGTATCTTAATCTAGCTGAAAGTATTGCCTAATGTTCCAGCTGCTTTTCTGCAGGAGGATTTGAGAGGCTTGCAGAGAACTGTCTCTTTGTTCAAAGCACCCCTTCAAAAGCAGCAGTAAACATTGCATCACGCTGCTGCTTTACTGAGACACTGCACATAGGCAAGAAGAAGCAAAGGCAACAGCTATCTGTGTTTTTTCTCATTCTTTTTAACAAATTGAAATAATTGAACTTGGAATTTCTAAGTAGCTAATTTGAAACCATTTGTTTGCATGATGACTGTGAGCTTGCTGAGCTGCTTCTGGGACTGCAGGTCTGCTGGCAAGATTCGTAATCTGGATATATTTCCAACAGCCTCATGTTCCCTGGAATCAGGGCAGTAGTCCTGGTGTAATGTGGAGTGACTCACAGAACCTGTGAGACCCCATTAGTGGGGCTCTTCAATTTTTTGTTTTCCATGCAGGGAAATTGCTTTCGGTTATTCAGTGAATGCCATTCTCTGCCTTTGCTTTTACCATCTTCAGTTCAAATGTGGTGATGATAATGGTGGAACAGAAGCATATGAACAGAAGGAGCATGTTTAATTGCCTCTCTTTCTCGGGATGAACGTCAGATCTGTGCTGAAATGAAACTGCAGGTTGCATGTGGTTTTAAAAACATAAGGAGGCACAAGCAGAGTTTGGGTAGTGGCTGGAATGGTGCAGTGTATGGTAGCAACATTACCTTCTCAAAGTTCTCTGAATGTCAGCTTAATAAATGGGGTGGGAGAGTCTTCCATTCTTGCAGTTGCAATTTAAAACTATTTTGCCATTTATGCAATTGTAAATACTGATGTTAGGCACATTCCAGGCCTACATGTACATCAGAGCCTTCATAAGAAACCAAAGTTCCTCTTGAAAGGCATGAGGAACTCTATTTGCAAGGATTGGAATGACTCACAGGTCTTTGAAAGTATCATTGGGTTCCGTTAAAGCAGTCTTTTTCATTTAGTAACCTTATGTAGTATGCATCCACAGAGGAAAAGAATCTAATTCATTCACTAAATGTTAATACAGCAAAGAAATGAGAAAAATTGACCTTACCCTTGAAAGATCATTACAGAAAGTTAAATCACACTTTGTATGACATATGCTAGAAATGAAGCTGTCATCAAGTGACTTAAGCCAAGAAAGTACTAGAAGACTTTCTGGCTCTCCTAAGATTTCAAATATTACTTCAGAATATTACTTTCTGTTATTGACTGTCTTCTAGACTGGGCAGTGCTCGTATATCTCAGCCAAATACCCTGGTGCCCAGAGCCCTAAATGCATAAGGATATTCCCTCTGTTTCTGAATTAATTTTGCAGTAGACGTAAGAGGTTGGCATCCAGTTCATGCACATGATTTAATGAGTTCTGTGTAACCTACCAATAAGCAGATGTAGTTAGATCAGTTCTTTTGCTTCCCCACTCAAATGTTATGGAACACTGGGGAAAGCAATGGAGCATTTACGACAGAGTTTTCAATCTGTTTACATTTTTGGATGAATGTTAGTTACATGCAGAAGCCTGGAAACACAGAGTATTATCTTGCATTTATGAAGTATATATTGTTGCAAAGGATTCCCAGGCACATTATAAAACTAAATAGGATTTTCAAGAGGAAGGTTTAGATAAGAATAAATCTGCTGGGGAAGGAAGAAATCCGATGAAGAAAATCTATTGCCACATTTTTCAAGATACTTGCAGAGAGTAGATGGATTATTTTTCCTACACTGATAAAGCGAACAGCCACTGTTGTTCTGCAGTTCCCATCAGACTTGAAAACACTCGTAGGAGGTGTGTGCCATTGTCCTGTTCTTGGTGAAAAAGAAACTAAGGCAGAAGTAGATAGAGTGACTTTTACCGGGGTCATACTGGAAATCACTGTAGAGGCAAAAGGGATATCCTGGTTTTCCAGAGCCCAGGTCAGACTTTCACCTACTGTGGGTCTGGCCTTTAGGTAATGGAGGCCAGATTTAGATTGATGTAAATTTCTGTATTTGACCGGGAATTAATGGAGATAGGGAACTTTAGAAGACCTGAGCATCTGACCACAAGTTGTGACACTTGTTCTGGTGTGGAGCTGATCGTGTTTGTTTTGCCTTTAGAGCAAACAGTAGCAGTTAACTGAGAAGAAGGCAGGTATGGCTGGTCTTTGCTGCTGTCCCTTCAGAAGGGGTTCCCACATGGAATTGAACACTATAAGGTAGATCAATTACTTAGGGCTTCTTTTTCTACTGAATTCATAAAGTTCAAACGAGTCACAATGTGAACTCAGAAGCAGTATCACTTTTGTGCCATCATCTCTGTGAAATTTCCATCATGCCCTGGCCAGAGCTCTGTGATGTGCAGAGGCGTTTGCAAATGCATACTTCAGTGTGTATATTTGTATTTCTTTTTAAGGTTTTCCTCTTTTAAGAGAGTTTTTCCCTCTAAGATATGAGAGCCTGAGTAAAAGAATGGAAGATAAATACGCCAGTTGGACTAAAATGTTTTTTATTCTATATTAGCTTATTAATCATGGCTGGCTGGATGTTTTCTACAGAATCAGCAGGTTTCATTTACAGTAGAGGCTTGTTAAATACAAAATCATAGACTGCATAGAAATAACTAAACTTAGAACTAGTATTAAAAATTACCCTGACCAAGGAATAAAGACTGGAAAGACATAACTTCCTCCTGTGGCTCATCTACTAAATGTCATCTATTAAATAATGCCAGTAGAGGATATGATCTAAGTGAATTTTGTTGTGAGACCTGCATTTGAATCTTGTGAATAGTTGGCACATTTAGGCTCTGTGCAGGGAGGAGGTGTCAGACAGTGACCACATTTCATGACCTCCCTAGTCCTGAGCAGAGGGCAAAAGTGACTAAGGAGATAGGTTCCATCCTGGTTCATGCCAGGGGAACAGATCATTATTGAGGAATAAGCTATAGGCCTTCTTTTGGTTAGATAGCATAAAAGCATGAGCCAAGCTGTATATACCTTACACAATTTTTGTAGTGTGTGATTCCCATTTTCTTCCAGAAAGTTTACACACAATATCCAAGTTTAACCAGGAGTTTCACATAGATTTCTTCCCTCTTGATCCATATTGCATCCAGTTTAGTACCTTATAGGACTTCAAACTTCAAATGGAACCACAGGTGTTACATTTAATTACTATTTACATGTAGATAATGCAGGGTATTACATACTGTAATACTTCCTCTAAAGAGATCTTACTGCCTTTACAAAGCTCAGGATGAAAGCTCTGTGATAGCCAGACACCTTCTCTCCCTAACTTTCCCCATGGATCAAACACATGGCTCCAGAATGAGAAACTCACAGTTTTGTCTATTTTGGAGTGGAGCAGCTGAACTCATCATGTTGGTTATCAGTGGAAAGAGGTACCACAGTAGTGTCGTTGTAAGGAAGTGGAGTGCAAGCTTTTAGAAACAGACTGTTGCACAGGAAACAAAAGAGATTGTTTCCATAGCTACTTACATTTCAGCATGAAATTGCTCCTAATAAATACTGGAAATCAGGGGGTTTGCCATTTGCCCTCCCTGTAACTCTAGAATCCTTTGTATATACTATAATTCTAAAACTTAAGCATAATAAAATTAGATTCTTTTGTTTGCAAATCTCAAGTTTTCTGGGAATACATCAGGAGCACATGACTGAAAGCAAAACATGCAAGATGCACATGGGTGGGCAGTTTTTCTTGAAAATTAGATTAGTTTTCAGCAGCTCAGAATTACTTTTACGTAATTCTTTTTCATTAGAAGGATTTTCACCTAAACTGTGGTCAGTGGGATCTCAGAGGCACCTACATCTACAGTGACAGCAAAATAAGTTATTCTTGTGGCAAAACATAGTGATGAAGTCCAAGTGGTTGTAACAGTCTAAATATGAAAAATGTTATAGAGTGTTCAAATATATCAGTATCGTTAGGGACATGGTACTTTGGAAAAGGATTTGACCCCCTTTTTTCCTGAAGAAGAACCTTCTCTTCCTGGCTTGATGCTCCCCTTGAGAATGGTTACACCTTTTGAACAACTGAATATGCTTGGAGATAAAATAATAACTGATTACACACAGTGCATTTTTATTAACACTGCAGTAATGCAGGTCACCTTCACTAATAGATTCCTTTTAGAAAAGAAGGAGAATAGCAACCATGCTGTGATTGTAGGCAAATAATCTTAAATGCTTATTGTCTAGTTTGTTTTTATAAAGCAATATATTAGAGTAAGTCTTTTAATGACACTGGAGGGAGGTTGGAGGTTTTCAGATAAGAGAAAAATGTTGGCATGCAAATTTTCACCGGGATTTGTGAATTGTTCGTAGTTACATATAATCCTTGATCTCCTTTGTATAGGACTAATATTGTTAGCCCTGTTTTACAGATAATGAGGATGTGGCATGGGAACTTAATAACTTGCCCAGGAAGTTCAGTCAAATTAATTGATAGCATACAGTATCAAACTGAAGTGGATTCAGGCCCCACAAATAAAAGCAGGCAGATTTCCAAAGCTGCATTTCATTCTGATGATAAACCATATCTATTTGTAAAATTGCTGCAGAATGGATTTACAGTTAGAGTTTATTCCACCTCTGTTTCTGTCTTCCTGTACTTGTGAACACAAATTCATGGATTTGTCTCTTGGCTGCTTTTGTTGTTTGGTTATATGTTGTGATAATGTTTGTATCTCAAAGAAAAACAGCTGCAGCCAAGTGGGTAATACTCAAATATTTGGGGAAATTCTAGGAGAGCAGTTCACAAACGCTGCTTTTACCATTCCTGATAGCACTGTTACCCTGTTGCACAGCTCCTTGGCAGGACTGCTTCAGAAATGGCTGTGGAACCAATTAATAATAAATGATGGATAGAGCAGCTGCTGTGCAGTTTCCCCAGCTGTTACTCACACTTAACCATGCCCCGTTTCTTGATCTCTGCTCTAGTTTATCGCAGTGGCAGAATTTGTCATAAGAACAAGTTATATTTTTTCTGGTCTGAATACAGAAAGTGAACTCCCTTAACTGAGGAGCTGATGCTGTCCTACCTACTCTAACATTGTTGTGCGTTTCCTCCTATCCCAGGAGAGCCCTGGCCACCTTTTTACATGTCTTACCCCAGTGGGAGGTTACTGACATAAGGAAGTTAAAACAGCAGAAAAGTGTGTGAAATCTTATTTGGAGAGTGTAAAAACTTTTAAATAGCCTTTGTTGAGCTGTGGAGATGGCACTTGGCACAATAACTGGTGTCCTTCTTAGCTTTCATTTAGACTCTATTCACTTTTTTGCGTACTTCAGCTCGACTCACTTGCTCTTGTGAGTTTACAAAGAAACTACACAGGGTTCTTGCCGTAACCCATTGCTATCAGTAGGAAGCTCAGAGTTGACAGACCATATGAACGTGCAGTTAATTAAATTAGCAACTTAGCTGTGTAATTGAAGAGCTGAAAAACTTAAGGTGCAAGTTTAGAAGGAAATTTCTGGGTACAAGTGTGAAATTTGCAGAATTGAAAGATGAGCTTTTACTTTTAACTAGTGTTCATCTGTAGGTCACTCCTTATCACAAAGGAAAACTTAGAGCTGTTTCTCATGGCAGAACACCTGCCAAGGTCACAGATAAGTTGACTTACAATTAAGAGACAGAAGATGAGACCAGGGGAAATCTAAAAGCAGTAACAACAAAATGCAAACCTTCTTAATTGCAGGGTTTGGCTTTCTCTTTGTTTACTGAGCATTGGTATTCCACCTGCAAGGTGTGAGCAAAACTGAAGTGTAAAACCCCATGGTAACCCTCCATCACTATGAAGATACCTGCAAAATCAGTCTAAGTATTTGCTATTTTTTCAGCCAGCCCTGAGGTTTAGTTTTCCTGAGAGGTAATGATGTCTCTTAGTTCAGGCAGGGGTTGCTAGAAAAAAAGCTACTCTTAATTGCTCTTGCTCTGCCTGAAAAAGCCCCTTATCTTTTTACTCAGGCTTTGTGTATAGTCACAGTGTTGAATCCTTGTTACAAATGCTGTCAATATTGTGTTAGTATTTTAGTCTCCTGTTTAAAACCCAGCCTTAACAGAACACCCTCGTGGATAGTTTGCTGCTAGATTTAATAACGATTTTTCATTGTTGGATGATTTCCCCTAATTGTCTTTCTTTTGAAGTGTTAAAGTCAGCGATAATGTTTCCTATGAAGTTTCAAAAGCATGGGATACTGCAAGAGCACCCCCTCACCTGCTGTCTTTGGTTCTTAGACTACTGTTCAGTGCTTTCTTCAGCTGTTGTTGTGCAATTACACTGTATGTATGTCAGCAGTATTTCTAGCAGCCTCCTAACTGATATGAATTCAAGACTTAGGATATGGAAAGCATGTTGAAAAGGAGGGGGGGAATTGTTGCATAGTGAGTTTTGAAATCATTGCCATAGCAGCTTTGCAGGACAGCTCTGGACAAAGGTATGGAGGGGTTGCTGGTGTGTGTGGGCCAGATCTGGTTTGCTTTGCAAACACAAAACCAGTCACTGAGAACTCTCATGGCTGGTGTATTTCCAGATCCTGCTCTGTGTTACTTTTTCCAGTTCTAGCATCTGTGGATTGCATTTGTCCTCTTAAATGGTTCTTTATGTTAGCTTTAAGCTCTCTCCAGCAAAGGGAGAAGTTTGTAATTGCAAGAAGTATTTGAGTTATAATTTTGCTAGTCTGCTCATTCTAAGAGGTTTTTTACACTGATTGAATCTGCCCTTAGTCCTTCAGAACAGAATTGTTTGTCTTCACTGGTATGTACAGACATTTGAGACTCCCATCTCCAAGATTTAAGTACCAGCATTGCTCTCCACTGAGGGTGTTTTTGGTGGTGTTATTTCCTGGAAAGCAGCTGGGTCATCTCTTCAAGGGTTAGGTATAACAGATGAAAGCATGCTTCCTTGTGCAGGAACTTGCTCCCCATCAGATAAGAAACCTTCAGTAACCCATCTTCTTAAAATACACTTCCTTGCCAATTGCCTGTTGCTTCTGTTCCCATGGTAAGGGATTCCTTTTGCCCCACTGTTTTTAGCTAGATTTCTCTCTGCTGGAAATGTCTTATTAAATCTAGGATGCTGAATTCTGCCTCAACAGGAGCCCATCCTGCTGAGCCTTGTGTGTATATGCCTATAAATCTGAGCTTTCTGGCTAGGATCCCTAAGCTTGTTGCTACCAGGGCTTGGCTCTCTTTTCACCTGACCTTTATGTCTCTTACTGTTGCTTTGAGATTGTGCCTCTTCTTCTGTGCTCAAAATGTGGTATTATTTAAACCTCCAATCCTGAATTTACTTCTTTCTCAACCTTGAGGTCAGGTCTTCCCCATTAAGCTAGCTTTGTTTGGATGGATCAGTTTCTGTTGTCTTCTGATCCAAACTCATCCTGACTCTTTCTCTGGTCCTGCTCATCCAAGTCACTGTAATCCCATAAGAAGCAGCCACACACAATTATGCACCCAGATATGTTTTTTTTGGAGATGCTAATAGTGAGGGTCAGATGCTTCTGTATGTTTCTCTGTAACACTGACTGACTTACAGCTGTAGGGTGAATGCCATAAATCATGGTGGATAAAGAGGTACGATGCTCGGGAAATAACCAGTGGAAGGAACAAAACAAAACAAAAGCAATTCAATCAGAGAAGCATATGAAGGACACCAATTCCTACAGGAGGTATTTAGGAGTGCCTATTACTCCTTGGGCTGCTGCAGGCCATTTGAAGGAAGTGGCCTCTTACTCAGTGAGGTACCACTCTGCACACACTAACCCAAAACGCTTGTGCTAATGTTCTTTCATGAACAAGTCTATGCAGAAGCTTGAATCTTCGAAGTCTAAGGAGGCTTAGGTTTGGTTGTATAATGTTAAACAATATGAATAGCTTCTCTTCTGTGCTCAAGTTTTCTGTGGATAGCATCACAAAAAACTTAGTAGCTTTATCCTCTAGCACCTCTACACAAAATACAAATGTTCAACCCCCATCTCAAACTGCCAGACTGTTATAAAACTGGAATAAAGCTGAACATTGGCAAACATGCTCCTTCTCACACAAAAAAATCTCAATTTGCTCAAGAGGAAAGTTATTATTTTAAGAAAACATAGAGCATTAGTGCCTGTTAAACTACAACATTTATAGACCGCAGGTCTGCTGACAGTTGGCAGCAGTGGTGGATTTTGATTAAGTAGGCAAGAAGACTGGGAAAATGGAAAATTCTGTGTGCCTCTGTATTTATCTCTTCTCCAGACAGAAGGGTGGGCGAGCAGCTGCCTCCACAGACGAATGGAGTGCAGTGCCTTGGCCAACATGTTTAATCAAACAGATTACAGAAGCCCAGGGTGTATTTTGGGGGTTTTAGGGGAAAATATAATAAGCAGGAAGATGAGAGATTAAGTACTAACAACCTAATCACAGCCAGCCACCTACAGACTTCAGATCTGATTTCTTTTAGGAGAAGAGGTATCCAGTCTGCATGTGTGTTTTAAGTGTGTATGTGGGTTTGTAAAGATCTGAAAAAGATGTTGTGAAAACTCAACCTCATTACACATGAAATACCCCACCAGTAATTGATGTCCATTGTCCAGGAATTTTCTGCCAAAGTGGTTCTTGCTTGAGTATCATTTCTTTGTAAGGGGAGAAAAAAACCCAAACCTATGGGAAGTTTAAGGCATTCCAGTAAACTTGTTGGTGAGCTAAGAATTGATCACACCAACACAAATAGGAATCTCTGAGAAAATCGCATGAGCTTCTACTTGCCCAGTAGATGGCATAGAGTATCAAAGCCCATGTCTTCAGGATACTTCACCTCATCCTTCATCCTCTTATTGGTCAAAGCCATGGATGACCCTCAGGGGCTTGACCTCCAATTTCCATTAATTGGGGGGGAAATTGAAAATTGTTCCATTACCTTATAAAATTGTTTCTTTGCTTCTTGAAGATAAATTTGAGGATGGAAAATAATAAAATTTATACATGGTAAGGTTATCAGAGGAAGATTTTGAGGAATAAATAAATAATTTCAAGTGCCATGAGTAATCTGAAAAGCATATACTCATTTGACAAGTAAAGTATGTACTTGAAAATGTTCAGATTTAGAAGGTTTTTCATTCTTAGATCCTGGATCTGTAGCATGGAGAGATGGTCTTACAAGTGGCATTGCAGGAGCAACATGGAGTCTTAATTTTATTGCTAAAAAGACTTAAATAGTGTACATTACTAGATGGAGATGATTTCAAAGGCTTAGATGTTTTCCATATTGTGAGCTGATGCACAGAGCATGGGCTGTGTGGGAAGCTTGCAGCAATTTTACTCAGTGAAGCAAAATTCTGGAGAGGATTCAATCTAGTCTTCACTTTTGGGACCTTGAAGTTTCCAAAGCCTATCTTAACAGTAATTGACATAGCCAAATACAGCAGCAGTATTTAAGGATGATCTTACCAACCCTGCAAAACAACTTTTGTGATTTGAGTTTTAATACAGCTTTTTAATGCAGTCTCCTTGCTAACTGAATGTTCCATCTGGCTTGGCTGGTGTTTATCCAAGTTGTCTGATTTCCTGACCTGTCTGTGCAGATTTGAATAAGGTACTTAATATCTATTTATTTTATTAAGAAAAAGCAGTGGAGGAGAGTGATGTTGGTTTGATAGCATTAAAAAGGGAGGTCAGTATTTGTAGAAATGGATAGAACAAGTTTCAAATCTATTCTTAGTGTCATTCCAGTCCTGGAACAACCAATTACAAATTGCTCAGCAGAGTTGTAGATACAGTGCTACCATCTGGTTCAAAGCCAGGGACTCAGAAATGGAAGCTATACTGTTCAGGGACTTGGAAATGGAAGCTATACTGTTAAACTGATCTAGCAAATATCTCCCTGACAGATGTTTGTAAGCATGTCTGAAATAGTAGAGACTATTATCTAGGCATCCAGTCTTTCATATACAAGACATATTGAGTTAAGGATTTTATAATTTGTCCATTTACACATGGAAAAGTGAAGCACCAGACAGCAGCAACTAGCCCAAGGTTGCTCTGCAGACCAGCAGCAGGGCTGATAACTTCTGAACTGCGGTGAGTGCTCTACTCCTTAAGGTAGAGAAATTGTTACTGATAAATGTCACTAACAGTCTCCCACATCCTTTAATGGTTGTACTACAGCAAATTGTCTGCTTGCAATAACACAGAAAATGTGACTTCTAAATCTTCACAATGTAAAGATAGATAGCGTGATGAAAGAACAAGGAGGCGGACATCTGTTGAGCCACATACCAGTCAGCTCAGTTCACAGGCACAGCATAACTGGTCTGTGTTTAGGGTATGGAGGGTGGACCATGCACAAATGCTTTGTAAAAGAAAGCGCTCAGATTGACCCAAAATCTGCTTTAAAAAAATAAAAAAATAAATGAGAGAGAAAATTGAGCTTATTGGTGGGGCTGAGAAATGGAAATCAACATAAAGAATGGCAGGGGGAAGCGTCCATGAGAAGAAGAAAAATAGACCCAGGCATGTGTTGCTCTCTGACCTGAAATACACAGTTATGAGCTAGTCAGGTGAAAAATGTACATGATCTTGAGAATAAAACTCAGCTGTCATCTCATAATAAAAGTGACTGGTGCCTCTGGGAATGAAGAACAAGCCATAGCTAAGCAAATTGCAAGGGTTGTTTATCATCACATTGTACGTGTTTTAATTTACATGTTACTTCTTCTCCTGCCCCTCCCCTTTCAAATTGCACCCATGAGTCATGGGGGGAAAAAAATCTCAATATTCAGCTCCATTAGACAAACTTATTCTTTGAAATTCAGGGCAAGGAGCATATGGAAATTCCTACTGCAAAGAACAGACACTACACCCAGAATAAAAATCAGCACTGTGCAATATTGAAATGAGATTCTGTTACAGGTTATTTTGAATCAGACCATGATATCATTCAAATTCAGTTACCTCTTCTGCTTTGAAGGGCCAAGGATCTTAGAGAACACGAAGTTAAACCATAAAGATTAAGAGAATAAAGAATCTATGATGATTGTTGTTCTCAGTAATTCTCCTCTGGTTTGAAACTTATAAGCTATTCTGAGAGCCCTGAGGTTATATATGGTAAATGTTGTTTATGCCACAGATGTGCAGCTAGTCCCTTCTCATGGATTTCCTGGTCAATGACAATGAGCAGTTGATCTCTTTAAGTAGCCAGTACATGTTTGGTAGAGTCAGCCTTGTCTTTAACTTGCCCTGAATCTCTGATTTATAGTGAAAACTTATTGAGTAAACCACTTTAGATCTGATATATGCATTTCTCTTCTTTCCTTGCATTTTTACTTGTCTATGTTCAAAGGTTTTTTTCTTCTTTTGTTATGGTAAACACCTTGCCATTAAAATCTGATGTGAAATTCAAAGATGAGTGCATAGTTAAATGGTGTGGATCCAGATAGCACAACTGTAACATAATGGCTAAGATATCAAAATTTCATGGCTGTGGCCGTTTATAGTGCTGGGTGCTGGTAAGACAAATGTTCAAGTCTGTTGTTCCCCAGGAATAACTTGTAGTAACAGTTAATAACACAAATCATTGTGTTAACATTTTGCTATGGCTTCTTTTTCCAAACTAAACTATAGTAATTCTCAAGAATGCTCAGAAAAGGGCTAACTGCATCTTTTAAGCTAATAAGAACTAAGATTTTGAGTTTGTATAGTTGAGGTTGCACAGTCTATTGGAGATTTTGAGGTGGGAGTATTCCTTTCCTAAAATAAGTTGTATTTGTTAGTGTAAAAATGCAAAGATGTTCACCATGGTGCAATGTGTCCAGTTTCAAACCTGAAGAAAATCATTCCTGGTGATTTCTGTACATGTATATGCTTTTATTTCATGTGCTGAGGTTGTGGTTGTGGCACTCTGCAGACTGTGTAGGTGTAAGAGTTGATTGACAAGGACAAAACCAACCAAACAAATAGATAACGTGTTTCCAATTCAGTGAAAGTGCATCTTTTTTCCTAGTTTTGCTTCCCTCTGAACAGCTGCTATATGTTATCAGGCATAGATCCATCCTTATCAGATATTAGCTGAATTCATTTTTCTAAAGAAAACAAGAGAGACAGCTTAAAGTGAATGAAACCTGCATGGATTTGTAAAAGTCAGATAACATTTTTAGGTTGTCAGCTGGTTTCAAACAACAGTTTGCTTGCTAGAACACAACTGTAACTTTTAGAATATTCCCATTTGAAGGGCCCGAGTGTGGCTTCAGGAGCAGATGAAATTGCAAAGCAGGACTATTGGTTTTTCTCTTGCCATCAGGGTAATGCTATTGGAAGAATTTACTCTAGGGCAGTGTTACTCAGCTTTGAGTCTGTGGATCAGTGGTGGTCTTGAGAGTCTCTAGTGGCCTCTGAAGAGGTGGTTTACAAAACAATTATAAAAGTAATAAAATGAACCATCTCTTTCTCCTCCAAGTTTTAAACACTCCCAAGGAAGGAAACAAAGAATGGCAAAACCATCCTACTTTACACCTTACTTTTTATATGGTTACAAATAGTGCCACTTTAGATGGAGAGCTTAGGAAAGATGAGAATGGTAGATTGCTAAATTTTCACTCCTGTTCTTTGCCCTCTTAAAGCATTTTCAGTTTGAATTACTATAATCCAGGTCATCTCCAAAAGGCTACGTAAAGCAGCCAAGTTCATGTATGATCCTTGATGTAGCCTGCTGCTTCCAAAGATTAGAAAGTGATGAGATAGGAGCAGATGCTATTTCTCGTATGGTACCTTAGACTTAACCAGCTAATTTGGAGAACTAAAACTGTACAGTTAATTGTGTGGTCCCATCTGGACACCCTCATGTTCTTCTGTTCTCACATTGGAGACCTGTCCTGAATGTCCAATACAACTATGAAGTGAGTTCTCAGTCAGTCAAAGCCTCATTGGAAATTCTGTTTTGTTGTACTTTAACCTTTAGGTATGCAAACACCCACTGCGCTAGAGGAGAGACTTTAAACAGTATTTAACTGAAGGAAAACAGCTAATTCATGTACACCCCTTCTTCTTTTCCCACATCTCATTCCATTGGTTTGTCATTTACAAAAAGAAGGTTTAAGCATCTTACATTCATTTAATGCAGAGAAGCAGTTGTAGCTTTTGACGTTCTGTTTGAAAGTTATGCAGTTGGTACTTGGTTGCAGTGCTTGCAAATCAGCATCTGCTCACTTCACACAAGCATCCCTGCAGTTCCTGGAACTGTATGCTTAAGGATTTTGATTCAGGCTTGAAATGAGCAATGCAGGTGCTGCTCTGCTCTCCTGGAAGGTGTAAGAACCCCAGGTCAAAGAGCTGGTTTAGGAAAGATTGAAACATTCTCCCAGGGTTTTTTGTTTAATTATGAAGATACACAGCCCTTTTCTTCTACAGGAAGTATATCCAGTGGACAGGAAATAACACAACTAGAAGATACGTCTCCTTTCTCTTATACTAATGTGGTGCTTAAAAAACAGCTTCTCCTGAAATGAATTGCTTGTTCAGGAATTCCACTGTTGTGCAACATAGGAGCTTTGATAGAGGGAGAACTTCATAGATTCAGACCCCTGTTTCTGTGCATTTTGTGCCACTTTGTCAGCAGAAGCAGAGGACATCACTTGAATATCAAACTTTTCATAGTTGATTGTCCATTCTCTGATTGCCTCTGAGCCATCCTTGACTACTCAGAGTAGTTTGTAATATTTTCCCATAATTTGTTACATCACAAAGCTCAACAGACTTGCTTGGTGACGTGAATCCTCTTGGGATGATGATAATGATGATGATCTGCACCTCTCAGCTATACCATCATTTCCCATCCTTGCAGGCAAATCTTTACACATTTCCACCAGGATGGAGAAGTCAGAGTATGAATTTCAATGTGGAAGCAGAGGAGATCTTGTCTTTGTAGCCAACAGAACTTTGGTTTCAAGAGATGAGATTTGTGTTGCTAAGGAGATCATGCATTTGTAGCCAGATACATTCTTTGCTTGCTTGTTTGTGAATATTTCCTAATTTTTCTTTTAAATATGAATTCTCTTCCTTTCTTACACAGCCTTTCAATGTGTAAATGTGATTAGCAGTATTTTTAAAAATAATAACTTGTAATGATCACAGCAGTGTAACAGAAACAAACTGGATTTGAATTCCATTTTAAGACTCATTCAATACAAAAATAGGCTTTAGGCATATATGCAGTCTTTGCACATGCCCCCACGCTAACAGGGATACAATACAATGTTTTGTTAATGGCTCTAAAAGCAACTGTAGCAAAATAAACCCCTTTAGGATAAAGAGATGTAGATAATTAGAGATGTAGACCTCAGATTAAGTCATATATCTTTGACTCCTTATGAGATGCATTGTCCTATGCCCCTGCATACAATCTGTACTCTGGCAATTACACAGAGGCAATCACTATAAATGCCTTTGCGTTCTCTGAGAATTAGAATTCAAACTTTGTCCTTTCAAACACTCAGCAAAGAATGTATTGGAAATTATCATACAATAGGTAACACTGAATTATTGCCACATCCATTTCTTTCAGCTCAAACTAAAAGCCATCCCTAACATGGTCAGTTCAATCACCATTTCTTCTTGCAAACCTGGAGGCTGCAAGCTGTCTTGGCTTCTCTTGCTACATTACCAGTGCTTTTCATTTGAAAAGATAGTCATATATCCTGGAGCCCAGTCTCACCAGGAGGTTGCTGTGTTAAAACATACTGTGTAACAAAATAATAACTAGTCATTCACTACAAAATCGATAATAATGCCTTACAAATGGCGTGGGATGGAGCAACATGATTCATTTGGGTTATTAAATTTAGTAGAGGTTAGAGAAGATTTTAATAAGATTTTAGTTCATTTTACATGAGGGTCTGGTGCCTTCTGTCAGATCAAGTACCTGCACTCAGAGCCACCAAAAATCCTAAGAAAGCAAGACACTGCCCTGTTTTTCATTGATCCTGGGAGTGTGTGAGTATGTTGTAAGTACTTAACCTGATCTGTGACCTTACATTGCCACCAATGCTCACATCATTAGTGCTGCCATTGATGAACGGCTTTCTGCATCTCAAACTATGAAAAAACTTTTTTATACCTGTCTTCTTTGAGCCCTGTATGTAATAGAGCCCCAAGCATGTACTAAGATCATCCCTTCTGGCTTATGACCTTTTATGCACACTTATACTTAAAAGCAGCAGATGAAGATGGTCCATAAGTACAGGCCAGCCCTCTCTTAAACATAGGCACCCATGAAAGAAGTGCATGAAGGAAAACCAGTGATGCTGTCTTACCTGTTAATTTCCTGATTGGAGCAAGGCTGGAACTTCTGGCCTTTTTCTGTTTGTTTCCTTCACTTTCAGGTTTTCTGGGGGTTGGTTTGTTTGCTTTTTTTGTTTGAGTTCTCTGATGAATTTGAAGCTTGATGAAATTCAAGTTACATCACTCTTCTTGTCCTTGGTCCTTTTCTTTATGACCTAGTAATTCCTTAGGCCTCTTTCATACATGCAGGTATTTTGCCTAAGCAATAAGGGTCCATGACGTTATTTCCAGTAACTGGAAAATCCAGCCTCCATAGTCCTTTCATGTGATTTATAACATTTCCACATATTTATAAGAAATAAAGTTCAGATGTGATCATAAAGGAAGAATTAGAGAGGATAATATTGTACCTTTTCCAGACTCAGTGTGGCTCTTATGCTGCGTATAAGGTCCACTTTCTGGAGGAGAACACTCAGAATGTATTTGAGAAGTCTCTAGTGTCTTTCAGTGTTCTTTGTTCTTATGCTCAGTGAATGCTTAAGAACAAGACAGGTACTGTCCTCTTCCACAATGTCTCAAAGCACTGCAAAGTGGACTGATTATCTTCAGAAAAACACTTGCTCCTTTTGTAGAAATTCCAAGCTATTGTTGTCAGGCTGAGAAGTAATCAAGCAAAAGGCTTCAGTGTAGCTGAATACATTGCCTGTGTTTCAAGGATTATAGGCAATTTAAAGTATGGGAGGAATTCACTTCTTTTCTATTTTCAGTTGGTTTCCAATTACAAAATACTCCTGTCCTGACATGAACATCTGCATTCATTTGGCAAAAGACACATTTCTGATAGAACAATAAATTCTCTGGTAGTATTAAGACCTTATTTTTTCATTTCTAACTTGTATAGACAAGAGTAAAAGACGATGCAGGTGAGAAAAATTGTCATCTCTGATATTGCAAAACCAACTTTTTGTCAGGTCTTGGTTCTTCTTGTTCATTTCAGCACTGAACAACCCAACAGTGCCTCATGTGTCCAAAAAGCATTATTTTCACGGAGAGCAGGGTTGTAAAGACCCTTCCATCCAGTTTCTCTTCCATACAAAGGCTAATCTAGGCACAAGTTCATGTACTGAATTACCTTAATCACGGCCTGCTTGTATGCAGTGCTAGGCATCCTCAGGGTAGTAACTAGGAGTTGAGAGATCCCTCAACTTAACTGATACCAACCTTTCTTCTGGTCAGTCTGCTTAATTAAGGCCATGTACTTCAGGTGAAGCTTTTGTTGAAACTGCCATAATCCTGTGAGAAGAGATGAGATCAGAGAATTGGCATCTTCCCCCTGCCAGCCATGTGCGTGCATCAGCTGGGAGAATTATGTCCACAGAACAATAGGAAGCTGCTATTCTGATTTTACCTTCTCTTTTCATTCTCTTTTCATGAATTGTTATTCTCCTACAACCTAAAGATTTATTCAGAAGAAGGGAGAAACGTGGTAGTAAAAACTTTTGGTTAGTAAAAGAATAGTCTTTTTAAAAGTATGAAGTGTCTGGTGAGTCCTCACAGCAGAGCACTGCAGGGTACACATTAATGACTCGCTAATGCTCTTCTCAGGTGGTAAATGGCCCATTAATGCTCCCTTGTCATGTCAGCCTGTGTAATTTATTCAAATTCACGGGCAAGGCGTGGTGGAGGAGGGAAGAAACACCATAGGAGTGGTTTTCCAGACATTAACATCACAGGTCTTGCTCTTTCTTGGGGGTGATTATTTGCTAATGTCTTTCAGTGACATCCTTTCCCAAAGGAAACCAAATCCTGTAACCAGACTGGGACAAGTTTGGACCTTTAACATCCTGGAACAAAGAGGCTGCTTTCTCCCATGTTCTTCCATAGCCTGTTTCACATCTGTAGTGTCCCTTCTGTGAACAAGTTGTTTCCCAGCTTTACCCACTGCAATTCCAAGAAGGTTTTGCTAGCCAGCTTCCTAGTAGCAGGGGATCAGCAAGAAGCTCACACTACCTGACTCTAGAGAGACCCAAGTAATACAATAGCTGCAGAGCAAAGCAGAGAACCACACTGTGCTTCCAGTGTGTCTGTGGTTTTCACCACCTTCCAGAAGCTGGGCTCCAGCATGCTGCAGTGCTAATTCAGAGGTGGCTCTGGCCAGCACAGTCTTCTGCAGCAATAATGATAAACCCTGTGGAGAAAATTACTATCACTGGTGTCTCACCCATTCCTAAGGGTGACTGGAATTGCTGTTGGCCAGGCCAATGGCAATGGTGATACAATCTCCAAAGCCTGGCAGGGCCTTGGGGTGCTCTGGGTGTGTGTGCACAGTATTTCCAGGCTCTCCAGCTTCACTCTGAGTTCATGCATGAGACATAGATGATAGGTATCAGACTCCTGTAGTTCATCTCCCTGCCCCTAATCATGAGAAATGACATAATTTGTGTCAGATGTTTGCCTAACACATTCTTTTAAATCTCCAGACTTCCCCATCTCCCACACACACTCTAATTCAGGCCTTAGTTATCCTTATTTTACAGAATGTTCCTTATGTCTACTCTAACTCTGTTGCAGATTCAGCCCATTATTATTACTTGTCCCTAAAATAAGCATGCAAAACCTGCTTATTCCTTTTCTCCTTTGCAACAGCCTTTAATGTACTTTGAAGACTATTATCCCTTCTTTTAGCTGTCTCTTTAGTCTGCACAGCCCCAGATCTTTCAGCCTTACCTCATAAGATCTGGTACTTTGATGTTTCTCACTGCAGTGAGTCAACTTGTTTCCTGAAGTGTAGTTTCCAAAGCTCAGTACAGTTATAGGTGAGTGGAGAATGACACCGTGTGACATAACATGCTGCTAAGCTACTGTTTGCTATTTCCTGCATGGCTTATCAAGCTTTTGGCTGCTTTTGACTCTCTAGAATCTATGGGTTTTTTCAGGAAAGGAACCAGCCTGTGTCTTCCAGTCTACACTTGTAAAAACAGTTGATCTTTAATGGAGGAATTAGCATTTGTTCTTTGTGGGTTACAAACTTATTAATGTTTACTTCTTTATTTAGTTCTTCAGCTATATAGGTGATAATAACAAGAGGAAGATGATTCTTGTCACATTAATTTCCACACTGACTGCTGGACCACAGCAGAAGACAGTTATTGCCTACTTCAGGCTCTGAGTGTGAAATCTTTTATATTAGGATTTCTCAGAAATAGGTAACATCAGCTTTGCATCTCACATATCAACTTTAAAACTGTAGTAGTTCCTCACATTCTTTACTTACAATGTCAGAAACATGAGATCTCTTGGCGGGGGGTTGATCTTTTCTTAGGGAAATTAGGAAAAAATATCCCATATTTCAGGTAACAAATACTAAGTTTGGCTCATGTTTTAGATATGACAAAACCATTTGTTTTGCTTCAGGGGATCTAGACTAACAGTGGTGTGAACCCTGGTGATTTTGAAGACTGTACCAAATCTCCCAGTTAGTGGATCCAGGTTTTAAAACGTCTTTATTAGGATTCTGAAGGTTATCATCTTGTAGATTTTGTGGTGAGAACAGGGTAAAGCTGCATCATCCACATGGGAAACAATGAAAACCTTCATCAATACCAGTTTACTATAAAAAATGGGCACCTGACTGAATATCTTAGCACCTTTTAAGCAGTTTCTTGATCTCAGTTTGTGTCTCCCAGTGGTTGTATTAAGAATTATAAATATGATATGATGTCATACATAAATATTCATCAGTTAGGTATTTAGCAGTTAATGTGTAAAGTATGATCCATAACTTTTTCTGAGTTTGATGTTTGTTTGAATAGCGAAAACATGCACAGAGATGACAAATGGCATACAGCCCCTTTTAGTCTTCTTCCACCCATGGATTGACTCACAGAATATTTATTCTGTGGCTTTATGCAGGCTAGGGTTTTTAATGTCACAAGTGCTTTCAAATTTTACACAGCACTTGTACATTGTTGGACATCATGAGTGGCTTAGAAGTCAAAAGGCAGCATTTTCAAAAGCACTTAAATATTTTCCTTTTTTCCTTGAAAGGAGATGAAGTATCTTCAATCCTAGTCAATGTCACTGGAAGTTTTAATTTTAACCTTGAGTGTGTAAGTCATTAAGGTTACACTGACTCTTCCAGAGATTTGGGTCGACTGGAGTCATTAGATGCTTCTAAAGGAAATGTCAAAGCTTCATTAAATGTGTAGTTATCCTTATTTAATGTTTTCACATCCACAATTTAATTGTGTCCTTCTGCTAAATGGCTAAATTTGAGCCACGTGAAGGTGGCTGGTATTTTAGTAGCACTGGCTACTTGCTGTCAGCCTCAAGCCGTTCTAATAATGTTTTATGCAGTCATGTAGATCAAGTTCAGAATCTGATGAAGCTGAATATCCATCCATAATGGTGGTGGGAAGGGGTGAGCAACTGATAGTGCAGCTGAAATAATGAGCATGAAAATACACTTCTAGATATTTGCCCTGCTCAGGAAGCATCCTCTTCCCTTAGGTACCGAAGCATAGCTTTACACTCCAGCTTTGTGCTTTTGTTAATTGCTCTGGCAGAAGAATGCACTATACAGTCCTTGTTGTAACAGTAACTTTTGCTTTGGACCACTCTAGCATCAGTATTGTTGTTTTTGTTACACCTCCTGATCTCTGACATGGATAAAAAATGGTATGATTGCTTTTGAAGTAGATTGTGACAGTGTCACAATACATGGTCAGTCACTAAAGAAAGTGGTTCTGTGGTGATACATGTGTTCTAATATTAACATTTCCTGATTTTAAGCAGTTTGCTTAGTAATGCTGAGCCAAGGGTGTTTGAAAGAGCAGAATGTATTTGACCATACCTGTCCCCTTCAAAGTTTGTAACCACTGAACAGCTAAATCCCTTCTAATAGATTTGAAAGTATGATCTATAGCTCACTGCTATGCTGTGAAACTGTGGTAAATGGCCCATGACTGGTCTACAGAAACATATTACATACATTTTGGCTTAAGTTTTTTTTAGGAATAGCTGGTGACAAAGAAATGTGAGCAGAACACAGACACTTAACACTCCCCAAATAATTAGGTGTTCTGCCAACAACAGATTTCTCATTTCTGATTTTAGATCATCTTATATAAAGATTTCCCTGATGAGTCCTGCCCTGTGGATCTCTTACTGTAACACACACTTGAGATGATAAATCCTCGCCTTTACCAGGTAGTCAGGTACATGTTAACACTATAGATGACTGTTCCATCCAAGAGTGAAGCCATATATATGTACATGCTTGTGTGAGTATATATATATCTGTGAGGGGGCCTCGGAGAGTAGGTATGTGAGCTGCAGGGTCACCTGAGCTTGTGAGACATCCTGTCCCTGCATTGTGATCAGCGTCTTTTTGTTCTCTTGCTGTTCTCACCACTGTGCATGGTGGTGGCAGAGGGACAGCCAGAATGGTGCTGAGAAAACCTGTTGGCATAGCAAACAACGTGGAACTGCCAGCATGGGCACAAGGAGTCTTGGTGGAACACAGCGCCCACACGCTTCTAATGAGGACAAAAGGAGGAGGGTGCGCCTGTGCTAGCACCAGACATCTCTTCTGTTGATGGGCAGTCTGAAAACAGTATAGTCCGTGTGGGATTTAAAGCTGTGTCAAAGCCCTTCTTCCCTGTAGTGTACTGTTCCATCTGCTGTTTAAGTAGCAAGTAGTAGTGTAGGTGGGAAAGGAAGTTATGCACCTAGGAAAAGCTGTTGTCCTGAGCCAGATAGAAAAAGCTCATGTCACAACATGCGAGGCACACCTGTGTATCATACAACAAAGGTTTGCTCAGGAAAGGAGTAGCAAAAAGTGCAATGGAGGAGAAAAAATGTGACAAGCCAGCCTGGGTCTCCTGGGTTGTGCAAGAAACAGGGTTTCCCCTGACCTGCTTGGAGCTGCACCAGCTTCCTTGGGAGCAGGATTCAGGTGGAGAACCCATCCATAACCTAGCCTAGGCCCACTCCAACTGAAGCATTTTCAACAGAAACTGAGAGGCAAACTTCCTATTCTGACAGCACTACTAACCACTGACAAGGTGCCTTTTTTAGGGGCTGAGGAGGGCATGTAGCCAAAGGCATCCTACATTCCTTATGCTAAGTGTGAAGGTTGCCAAAATTAGTGCACATACACAGAGTGCACAAGAAGCCATTTCCCGCTTGGTATGCCAAGAAGGCTGAGGAGTCTGTGAATTATGCTGTTAGAAGGAAGCACATACCCAGCAGCTTGTCCATCAAAGCAGAAAACACCTCTTCCCAGCAGTAAGAGAGAACTAACATTGCAAGAAACAGTGTTTAAAACCAGCAGCAGAAGCATGCAAATAAAATTCAGAGCTTGTGTAGACAGCTCCTAAGTTGGTGCCAGAAGTGAAAAAGCAGCATACGTGCGAGTGTAATCAAGCTCTGCAGATCTACTATGCAAGTGCCTCTGCAGTGGCTCTTTCTCTAAGAAAGCTCAAGTTTTGAGGCTGTCTTAAGGGAGACATTTCACACTACTTCTGTAGGTACGGCAGCAAAATTGCTTTCGCCATAGCAGCATCGTTTGGCTTTTTATTCCATTTTGCAGAGGCAATAACCATTATCTGAATAATTTAGGCTGAAACATTTCATCCCATAAAATTTTTTCCCATTGACAAACAGTTACTTCGATCATCCACAATAACCATTTTAAAGGACAGCAGAATGAAACTGAGTTTTCCATTTAACACTTTCAAACTTTTTTTTGTTTGGAAGGTCTGATTTATTCCTACTGTGTGCAGTAATTTAGAGTGCTGGTATATGGAGCCAGGATTTGAGGGAAAACATGATCCATTGGCAAGAAAAAGGAGAGGGGAAAGACTTTTCAAGCAAGTGGCCCACATTTTAGCAATGGGGGCAAGAAAATGGACTTGATTTCATATAAGAAGTCTTGTATATTTTTATTCATTCTGTGCATCTGACTGGGCAGCTCATGCATGTAGGAAGGATGAGGATGAGGGCCTGCTTCTCTTCTCAGATGCAGGTGGTCAGAAAGTCTCTGCAAGGATAGAATTACGCTTGCAGGAAAGCTGATGGAAGGTCCAGGTCCATTGTTTCTGAAGAGGGCTGTATGTTGAGAATGAGGGTCCGTGCTCGCTGCTCTGGTCAGGTAAAATCCCCTACCCAGAGAGCAAGTGAGAGATGTAGGCAATTATTTAAAGGATTTTTGAAAACTGATCAGGTTCTGCACCAATGTAGGATGTAGGTAAATGTGGTTCTAATGGAGAACAATGAAAGATCTTCAGTAATAAAAGATCCACGTTCAATGTTTGATCCTACCTCACTGTGTTCACTTAGTTGAACATATGTTGTTGTCTTGCACACTAGAGCATGTACTCTCTTCCCTTTGCATGACATTACGGCCTGCTAACAGAGCAAGGCTTATGTTTAGACACCCAGATGAGATGAGACATAATGATTAACAACATGTATTATTTCTTGACTCTGCTTGTCTCTAAGTTGATGACTCTATCAGAGCTTCTGGCACTGGCTCCACACCAGGTTGTGACCTGAGGCCTCCTGGGTCTAAATAAAAGCGGTGTGTATTCCCCTTCATGGTTCAGTTTTTAGCTTAAGTGACACATTGCTGATGATATAAGTGAAAAAAAATCCAAAAGAAAATGGAAATCCATGTTTACAATATTCTCTTTAATTGCAGAGATCTGATATCTAATTGCATCTTTATTTTCATGGGTGTGCGCCTAGGGAGAATTTTCTTTGTGTGTAATACCTATTCCTAGTGAGTTTGTGAGTTTATGAAAGTAGATTTTTCGCAACTATCTTGCAATTGACATATCGTTAAGCCATTGTCTAAATATAGTGGTACCATTAAAACTCACAGTAAGCAACTTCTTCCTTTTTGATATATGAGTTTAAATAATGAAGCTATAAACGTTAAGCAATGAACATGAACATTTGTGGCATCGACATGAAGGCAGAGGGAACTGGAACAATGGGGACAGCTGTGGCTGCAGACTTGTAGTAAAATTGCTATTGAAGAACAGGTCACAATCTTAAGGTTTTCCTCCCAGTTTGCCATGCAGGTCTTATGGGTATTGAGGAAATCTGAGTCCAGACCACCAGACCATAATTTAGTACCAAAATCACAGTAATTAATGTTTCTGATTTAAACTGTGGTGTAAATATGAGTGAACACAAAGTTCAGTGCTGCTCATATCCAGATGCTGGCCCAGGCACATCTGGAGTTCCAGATTTAACACTTATCATCAGATTTATTTGGCATTGGTGTAAAACTTTAAGTCAGCATGGAATGCTCAAACTGAGGACAAGGTTTGGGAAGTGTTTCTGTGAATACAGACTTACACATCACATTTGTAACTAAATGAAAGGCTAAAGTGAGCTTCCACCTCATGTTTGGTGCTCTTTGAAGATGTTTAGGTAGATTTACATTGAGAGCTGCCAGTATATTAGAGGCCAGTAAGACAGAATCTACCCCCTTGGTTTACATCCAAGGTATATAGCACCTAATGTGTGATAGGGGTAACCTGCTGCACCAGCAGCTAGTTCAGGATCAGTTTCATTCTGTATCTGGGCAACACTCATTGCTCGGGGGCAAAATTCTGCCCTAAATCCACCAGCAGCAGGTCTCTATTCTCAGTGAGAACAAGGCTCCAGGCAGAGCACTGAGTTGGGTGACTTTAGCAAGTAATTTCCTTTGGTTTAAGCTAACTCTGGAAAAGTGAAGTTTCTTGTCAGTGATCTTGAGTTTCTCCTACTGCTGGGAAAGTCTGTGATCTATAGGAGCTGTGTTACACAAACCCACTGGAATGAGATCAGGAAGCAGAAGGAATCCCATGTCTTGTAGTCTGCAGCAAGGGCTTTAATAAATCCTGAAGTCACTTGATGCTCTCCCTTTTCCCCTTTCATATACCTTTTTTCCCCCCTTTCTAAACATGAACCACCCTGTCAAGCACACATACACAAATGTTAACTGAAATCTCTGAGATACTCTTTAAAAGTTTGATAAGAAAAAAGCAAAACTAAGTTTTGAATCCTCTTGCTCTACATGTGCATACAATAACTTAGAGCTATGCAATCAAAGAGTAGCTAGCAATGTGGCTGTAACAGCCATTTGCTCCCACTCCTAATGATTTCCAGGATCAAGGCACCAGGCTCACTTTATGCAACTTCATGGAGCCCATGGGGTTGAGGTGGTAAAATAATGAAAACAGAGATTTTCCAAGTATACAGGTTGGACGTGACCCTGTGACATTTTGTTGTAGAGCAGGCTACTTTAATGAGTGCATGAGCCAGTGTTCATCTTAAATCAAATCTTATTCCCTCGTGTATCCCTGCTGCCTCTCCAAGGCTGCAAATCCGTTTCAAAGGTTATTAGTTTGGAAGCACTTTAGGGGGTACATCCCTGTACTAAACCTGCAATGCCTGCATTATTTCAGCAGCAATAGAGAGAAAAGCTCTCTTTGATTTCTTTTTTCCCCTTTATCTGCTCCACTGCAAGTATTTTTCCATCCAATTAATCCCACTAGGTTTCTAATTGAAGTGGTGGTTTGCATAAATACTAATCAGTCACTAAGGAACACGGAGGGTCAGGGGCACACCAAATGAAGGAATGCATTTGGTATATGCTCTGATGTACCTTTGCTGAGCTCTCAGATTGCAGAAGATGCTCAGATTGATTTTCCCTACTACATTTTTGTAAATATTGTTGGTAATGGCAATATAGGTAAACAACTAATGTAAGTGTGGTACTTGCACGTTACTTGTTCTGATTCTCCCTTAATGCCATTTCAGCGTGTGAAATAAGTGGCTACATATATTCTGTGTTTGGTGTCTCAATCCCTCTCTGCCTTAATGAATGGAGAAATATTTCTTCACTCTCCATAGTGTAATATGTTGTGAGGATACATAAAGTCTTTGAGGCCTTTATATGAATAGGGGCCATATAACCTGCTATAGAAAATTGCAAAGCAATGCTGTCAGTACTCATCTTGGCTATGTAACTCATTGGATACTGGCACGTATTCCAACTCCTGTGACAGTTTCAGGTCTTTTGCTTACAGGATTGTTTTGAATGCAGTGTTCATGGTCTTGATTTGACCACTTGATTTGAACCCCTTTAACTCTGGTAACTCAGTTCTTAAATAAATTAGGAAAATGAAGAAACAAGCTAGGAAGATGAATTGAAAAGGAAGGAAAGTTACTGTCCAGTTCAAGGCTTCTCTCTTTGTTATCAGCATTTAATTGTGGAAAAAGGTTTTCCTGTGCAGAACTGGCAATGTTCTGGAATTGCATCTTGTCTTCTGTTCTCCCCCTGCTGTCCTCAGGCATCCACGTTCAACCAGAAACAAGCTGGGTGGTTTGATGAGTGGATGTAGTTAGAGCTGCTTAATGTCTGTGGGGGTTCTGCAGGGCTTGAGGCAATTGAGTATGCAAAGGAAACCTCAGCAGAATGAAGGTGTCTGGAGTTTCAGATTGTTTCATCGTAAAACTAGAAAATCCTGCATCTTCCTGAGAGCTACAGGAAAAGGAGGTTGTTTTTAAAACCATGGTTTCATACTTTATTGTGCTCTTGGGACTCGACTGCCATTAGCTTTCCTTGATGGCACATTTCTGTGTATAAACAGGAAAGTTAGAATGTGACCATGACAAGCAAGGTGCAGTTTTATCAGACAGAGGAAGGAACAGAGCTGATTGCTATATATCCACCAAAGCTGGCTTTTCTATCAGGAGCTTTCAACAAAGTTAGACAAGGTGGAGAAATGCAGTGAAATATCAGAGCTTAAGCGTTAACACTTAAATGTTACACATCACTTTTCCATCCATCCTTGTACTCCAACACTGCAGAAAGTAAATTCTCCTTGATAGATCCAAGATACAGCCCAGCATTGTATTCATTAGACTTTTCTCTTGCCATTATTAGCTTGGTAATGTTGAACACACTGTTAAAGTGAACTTGCCATAGAAAAATGGTCCTGATGCATCCATTTTTACAACGTACCCTGTGGTGACATCCAACAGCCCTGCAGGTATCCAGGGAGCACAGATACAATTGGGAAGGGGACGGGGAAAGAAGATTGAATTTTTCTTCTGCTGAAATGTAAGGAGTTGTGGGAAAACACAGTTCAGATATTTGCCTTCCTTTAGGCATGCCATCAGCTGGTGTGTAAGCTTCAAAACAAAACTCACCAAATGACAGCACTTTGTTTGCTGCTGCAGTGAGGAATTAGGCTGTTCCTAGGGGGGTATTTTTTGACATCCTTGCAATGCAAGGCTGGAGAGAAGCCTTGAACCATTGTGTGATGACAGCCATTCCAAATCCTCCAATGTGGGAACACTCTGTTGTTTGTCACCTTTCAGGACATTAAAATGGAAATTCTAGATCAGCCAAAAAATTAAAGCCACGATATGATAAAGCATGTCAGCTACTAATCTGGTATCTACCCTCATACATGTTCTGTGTCTCCTTGTATTAAGTCTTTCTCTGAAAGTATTCAGCTATGAATAAAACAGTGTATGACCATAATCAGTATAGCAGTGTCAGTTTTCACTTCCCTGCCTCCTTTGTCACATCTTCAAGTTATGATCGTGCCAGTTCAGAGCTCAGTGTTTGTTATTGGTAGATCTGGGTAATATAGAAAGTAATCAAGCTTTGTTTTGAGGTTCTCTTTTAAACTCTTACTAGATGATGTACCAGACATTGAGTTAAACTCTGGTTAGAGCTGTCAGTGAGCTGTTTTACCAGTAGTTCTGACTTAATAAAGAGAATCTCTGTGCATGCACTTAGAAGAGTTTACAAACTTGCTGCTATTTGCTTAATATGGTCAGAGTAGGAAACTAAGCTCCAAAGGAGGCAGTGGTTAGGAAAAGTCAAAACAACAGAATAAGTGTTTCTGAAGCATAAGACTGCATGCTCCATTGGGGAGAGCATAGGGCTGCGGTCAGAAAGGGGCTCTGGGGGTGCAGGTTGATGTTCCTGGTGGGAGATGTCTTGAAAAGCTTTTTGCTATGCCACAAAGGCCTGTGATGTTTTGAACAGCCTTTTTGAAAAGTCTAATGCTGTTTTGGCTTCAGGAAAACATCTTGGGGGAGAGGGAGCAACAGCAGCTTGGTCATTAGATCACACTTTGAGGGATCAGAGATCCAAGTCTTTTAATCCTCGAGGACCAGATTTGAACCTGGGTCTCCACTAACTGGTGTCTGTCTCTCTCACATGCTTGGAGACGAGTACAGCTCATGAAACATTTTACAGCTTTGACAAATGTTCACTTACAGATGACATATATTTTTTGCCAAAAATATCATAAGCCGTTTTTCCCTTGGCTCTGCCAGTTCCTTTATTTTGCTCTGCTTTCATCCCCAAGCCTCCTACCCTTTCTCTGTCTTGTCTATTTTGATTCAGCCCATGCCCTGAATGACTTCTGTCTTGCTATGTGCTTGTACAGTGTCTATCACGATGGTTTCAATCTGTTAGCACCTAGAGGCATTAACATAATGCAGGTAATAAGGTCTAAATTTAACTTGCTCACAACTCCTTTTACCACTCTAATATGCATCATGCTTTTCAACTGACAGACTCAAATTGCATATAATAGCTGCCTGGCTACAGTACACAAATGAAGAAGCTGATAGAAAGCATTTACCTCAATAAAAAGAGTTTTTTTCCCTTCCGAATCTCTCGGCTTCATTTTTGCCCATTGCTTTCAGAAGCTACATTTCAAGATAGATCTCCTTCCCACTGTGATGCCATTAAATCTCATGGCTGGCATAAAATACACTTTATGAGTTATTAAAGAATGTTACAGTAGCTGAATTGGGCAATCGTTAAATAAATATTACTAAATAGTTTATAAAAAGAGAAATTAAGTGCTTGCCATTTTTACTTACTGTCCTTAGGAAAGATGATTTTATAGTTCTTCTTCCTTTATCAATTATGATCTGGAATAAACTCTACAAACTTCATGGTTCATCCAAATACCTCTAAGAGTATAATTGATGAAGATTCTTTGAACAGGAAATAACTAAGCAGCATGTTACTAAATGCCTGTGTTTAGTTCCTCCAAACAAAAAACTCCAGAAACTTGAGTTCAGGTGCTTTGGTCTATAATTCTTTGCTTTTACAAGTCTTTAATCACGGAGGTTACCAGTAATTGAGTTATGTGTGTGAAGCTGGAAAGAAGAATTCAATTCAAAAAGTACAAAAAGACTGAATCATAGGAAAGAAAATAACAATTAAGAGTTCATTTGAACACGATACTCTGGCTTTGGTTCTTGGCAAAAACTTGTCCTCTTGCTGAGCTCGACATTCATTGTGTGCTGTTTTCAGTGACCCCAGGGAAGTCCTTCCATGAACAGGAGGATACACCGAGGAAAGACACTGGTGCCAGATCTTCAGGAAATTTGTGATGTTAACTTCTTTAACTTCAGCTTCAGGCAGCCAAAACCACCATCTGAACATCCCTCAGCCTGCTGCAGGAGCCAGTAGCAGGTTTCTAAAACACAGGAATAGTCAGTCTTTCAGAGTTACCTTCCTCTTTCTCTTTTGACAGTGGACATGGCCAATGGTTTAAGCTGGATCCCAGCCTGAACAACCAGCTTAGAAGAAACTTCAGTCACATATCCCAGAAATCTGTGGGCCACAGTTCTGCTTTACAGTTGCTTATACAGTCCCTGCTTATACAGGGACCGTACTGGAAAGGAGTGATGCCAAATTCAGTGTCCCTCTTCCAGAGCACAGTTTACACTTTCTAATTTGCAGTTGGCTGTTCTATGCAGTGTGAGTCTCACTTTGCTTGGGGATAGTGTGTTACAGCTTAGAAGCTGCCTGTTGGACTGGATTGAGACCAGAACTTCTTACAGTCATATTTTATGTTCTCAAAGATTAAGGCAAAGCACAAGAACATGTACAGACAGTTTGGTTTCAAGCTGTTGGGAGTAGCTCAGCCATGATTAGCACTGAACTGAGCAATTGATCAGTAATAGGGATACAGCTATATATTGATGAAGGAACAGTAAATTCACATCAAAATGGAATTCTTAGACCAGGCAGCCAGTTTCTGTGTGTAGCCATGTCATTTTGTCTGTCACAGTTGGATTAATCCATTGCTGCTGACATCGGAGACCACAGGTAATCTCTGCAAAGTTCACACATCAGTGTCAGACAAGCTAGTAAAAACCATTATGCTATTTTAGTGTTTCCCAGGTAGAGATCGTAGAGATCATAGCTGCTTTCTCAGTACCAGGACATTAAAGATGCAACTATTACTATAGTTACCCAAAGATCTTCATGAGGCAGTTTAATATCCTTGTTCATATCTCTCCATGTTGTAATTTTTATTTCATATATTTCCCTAGGAGCTCACACTTATTTCTTTACTCACTTTTCTTTCTGAAGGTCTCATGGCTGCAGCTGCCATCAAACCTAATTATGGGCCTGTAAGGTCTTGAGCTTTATCAAAATTCAAACATACCATGATTGGGTCAAAACCTTTGCTATGCAGCTTCTCTTGTCCATCTCTAACATAGCTAAATCTCTCCTGGGTCTTTTCCATTCAATTCTCTTCTATTTCAATAGATTCAAAAATAGCTCCTGCATATTTAATTATGCTTCACTTCACTCCACTCTGTTTCTTCCAGTCCATTCAGTCTTCAGTACAGGGCTTTGTCTGCTGACAGACTTTCCATTTAGGCTGGCTGATGTTCAACCTATTATAGTTCCAGCCCATATTGACTGAAAGAGGTTGCTGTGCTATGAGACCCTATACAGCAAAGTATTGTTGACCAAAAATTAGGTCAGTGAGTGCCTTACAGTTCGTGAGCTTGATCATTAAGAGCCTTGAAAGCAAGGTATAACAAGTATAAGAAGTAAAGAAGTAATCAGGAGAATATTTCCCTTTCCTCTTTTAATAAGCTGTCATTTATTCCTGTTCTATTTTGATCCCTTTGGGGCACACAGCCTGAGCAGGGAAATGAAAAAAAGAAAGAGGAGTAATAATAAGATAGTGCATGTGTTTACATATTTGCAGTTGAGAGGAAGCAGCAGTGTCTCACTAAATCCCTGATGAAATGGAAGTCCAGGCCTTTCAAAGGTATGATCAGGTTCTCTTCCAGAGGGATATTGGTGTTCAGATCTGCTAGGTTGTCTCTCAGGAAATGGATCTCTCTGGAGGTCCCTGGTGCAGAAGCCCACTGAAGTCAGTGGCAGTTTTCCCACTGACTCAAATAGTCTGAGTAAAACCCTACAAAGCAGTTGGAGCTTTGTATGTGTCAAGGTGATCACTATGATAATTTCACTTATTGTTGTAGCACCAGTGTCTGCTGTCAATGTTACATTCACGATCCAACTAAAATAAATTAGATACAAACACAAGGAGACTGTCCCTGTGTTGAAAAATATTCTGTCCAGGATAGGAGCATATATTTATTCTATAAATAATCATATGTTTATGAATATATTTAAATCAGCACATTGGGATGCATGTCAGGGGAATTCTGACAAGTATATGAAGGTGCTGGAGGTGAAGTGAACCCTAATTTAGCTGCTTGATTATCCTCTGCAAGGCAAATATCTTTGTATTTCATGGATTTGCAGAGTAACATATAGTATAATGTTGTGTGAAAACAGCACTTTCTCTGAGCCCAAGATCTTTGACCTACCATTAGCTCTTCATCTCAAAAGCAGTTAATCTTTTCTTGCAACATAAATATGAATGGAATTTTAAACTGCTGGAGGTGTTTGTTTCCTCTAAAGTGCACTTCTCGTTTGTTACATTGGTAGGACAGATGAGTGACAGCGCTTCTTTTAATGCTGTGGGATAAAGTACAAAATAGGTGTAAGGGGAAGGAGGGAGCTGACCGGTATCAGGGATACCAGTTTGATTCGCCCATTGAATGAGTGAGTTACTCAGAGAAGGGGAATGATGTGTCAGTCTCCAGGCACCAAAGTACATAGATATGGAAGTAAAAAGATATGAAAGTAGCTGACTAACTGTACAAAAATGAAGTTTTCTCTCACATCCTATTATATTGGCTAAGGGCTAAAGACACTAAGCATCCTTGGGAGGATGCTTTATGGGCTTGACCTGAACTCTCCTGAATTCAGTCAAAAGATGCTCACTGATGTCAAGAGGATGCTGAAGTAAGTTTGAAGTGGTTTTATTCTGTTAGCTTCAATTTTTAATACCTTGTCTTCAAGCATTGTGAACATCCCCTGTTGACGCTATTGGTAAGTATGCGCTGAGAACAGTGTAAGCTGGCCATGCCCCCCAGGCCTGACAGAAATGTCAATTAGACTTGTAATATGACAACAAAAGAGGAGTGCTAAAGAGACATCACATTTATGGAAAAATGTGTAAAAATTAACGACAGGAGAGACTTCCTTTTTTAGCAAAAAGGGTGGAATTTGAAGTACAAAACTGAAAAAAATCCCTGCAATCCTATCAGCCTTCTCAACCTGACAAATTCTGCAAAGCCTAGTGTGGCACACACACACACACAAAAAAAAGGAAGACCAAAACCAATTCCGCTTCTTTTGTCCCCTAGAAGACTGTGGAGGATCTCTATCTTGATAATAATCTTAATTGTTTGTCTTGGTTAATTTATTATCTTAAGGAATATTACCCTGCTCATGTGGTTGAAATTTTCGAGGGAAGCCTATGACATATATTTTACCTTCCAGAAGTCTAAGTATTCCAAGCATTTTGTAGGGGCTTCAAACAAAGCCTAAAGAGAAAGAATCCACTCTCAGAGAGCTGTTCGTGCTGGCTGTCCTACACTGTGCCATGAGACTGTCTTCTCTGGGGTTCTTGCTGCTGCTCTACTGTGTGATGTCCTCTCAAACCTTCAGTGTACTCCGGAAGGCCACCTCTAAGTGTGCAGGTTCACAGCCTGCCTGGCCACTGTCTGGGCTGTTCTCAACCACATCACCCTAACAGGGCTGCAGTGGCTCCCCAGTGTTACCAGTAACAGCTGAGGTACCCTAGGGCCTATCACTTCTGCAGTGGAAAACTGCAGGAATAGTTTTGCAATTTCTTGTGAAGTCTGGATGTGCTTATCATTTTCACAGCTGTATCCTTATTTTACCCTCAGAGACTTACTGTTCTGTACCATCATACATCCTAGACATACTCTTTAAACCAAGATCTACACCATGACCAACACAAGCCATGGCAATCATTACCCTTTTCACTGGCATTTCCCTTGGCACAGAGGGAGATGCCATTAGTTCGCCTCCTGTGGGTCACAGTGAGGTGCTGATGAACACAGACAAATACAGAAGACACAGAGGGTGTGAGTGTGAGAATAGAGGACGAGTGAGCTGGCCAAGGAGAGGGGTGACATTTAAGGCACTCCAGGAGAGAAGAGTGATTAGGAGGCATACTCTGTCAACTGAAGTGTTCAATGTAGTGAGGACCTTGTTGAGCATGATCCCATTTTTTTTTCCATTGCTTAATAACTTTTCCAAAACTTGAAACTAGTATCTATTTTCTGACACATAATTCAGTGCTACTGGAGGAGACTTTGATCATCCTTTGGCTTTTGATGTAATTTAGATTTGTTTCAAAGAGGAGGAAGATACAAGGGTATCTTTAGTGTCCTTTTAATGAAATGGTGTACTCCGGTCTGAAGAACATCATGCTGGTAGTAGAATGCAGTACACTGGGAACCACAGGAGAGCATGTTGTAGCTCCTGCCCTTTGCCTCACACACGAGCTGTCCTACACGAGGCTTTCAAAAGGCAGTCACTGCAGTGTCTCCAAAACATGATCTAATGTCAGAAATAGCTAAGGAGTTAATTCTATGCTGTGAAAATGTCATTTGGAAACCTCTGCTTTTAAATAGTTGCCATCTTTTGATACATTAGATAGATTTTACATACCCAGAACCTGCTTTCATACTTAAAACAAAACTGAGAACAAAGACTGCCTGTGTGAAACCTAACTGCTTTAAACACAGCTGCAGGTGCTTGCACAATGTACACTTCTGAAAGGAAAGCACTGAAGTTGGAGATATAAAATGGCCATTGAACTATTGTGTACAATGAAAATTCCTGGCTAAACATATATTCTCATTCCATTTCATAGTACAACATATATGTCCCTGGGGTGAAAGTCACAGCTGGTTACAGAAGCATTGTAATGAACTGCCTAAGAAGTGCTGTGTGTGTCTCATAGCCCTCTGCTGGGAGAATTTTGGAGCTTTTAAATGTGGATCTGATAGAAACGAGCAGAAACTGATTTTCTATGATGCAGAAACATTTGCATTTTCAAGGAAATTTATACCCTTTTCATCAGGAAGAGCTGAAGATTTTTACATTTCCTTAGAGTTCAAAACTTCCTCATGTACTTTAAGATTGAATAGAACAGGAAACTTCCAGTCTGGTGGAAAGTAAGACATGAATCCTTAGACACCGTAGTTCTCATCATTTGGCTCCCTTTCCCAGCCCCTTCCTGGCATTTCCCTGTGGAAATCTCAGCTAACCTACAATATGTCCCAAGCATGTATGCAAGTCATGGTTAGGGATTTTTCCAGTGGCCAATATATTTTTTGACTCTGGAAGCACATGGAAGTGGATTTTATTCTTGCCACTGCACTGTGCCAAGGGCATACAATGCCACTTGATACATCAGATATGAGGGAAGTATGTAAGATATGCTAGCTTCCAGGTGTCTATTCCCTGACTATATCATTAAAGCCAATTGTATAAGTAGCTCTGAATGGCAGGAAGGAGAACAGCAGGTTTAAAGCTTCGTTGTGCTGTAACTCAAACATTTGGCTCGCCCATACATTTTTACTGAAATACTTAGATCATGTGAAGGGAAAGAAAGCCCAATTGCAATAGAATTACTTTCTTTGAGTGCTAGATGCCCTTGAAGGTAAACCAGGTCTCTGTGGATGCAGGAGACAGAGCTATCTCTGAAATCCAAGAGTAAAAATGCTTTCCGTGGAACCAGAGTTGGCATTTACTCTCCTGGTGCATTGCCAAAGCTTAGGTAAGGCTGAAATCTGATGCACGTTCTATTGCTGAATTGAGGAAAATTGCTTTCTAATAATGTGGTGAAAACCACTGCTAGAGTTTCTGATTTCTGCTTTTTTCCATAGTGCTAAGATGGTGCTGGAGGCAATCAGCTGCATTTGGGAAGTAGGAAAATGATTGTTCTGCTTCCTTTCAGCTGCTTTGTGGGATTAACTTTTATCTACAGTTTAAGATCAAAGAGGAGTTGTTGGGGTTTTTTTAAGCTAGTGTAGAATCTATTGACCCAAAAGCCTTCCATCTGAATGGGTCCTATGCTCCTGCTTAGCTGGATTAAAGATTACAATTATATTTGAAGGAAGAGATTCTTTTCCTCCTTATTCCTTCCTGGGGGAAAAAAATAGAAAAGTGAACAGTTTTTATGCTGAAATTTCTGTTTTCACTTGATGATTTAAAAGCCTTTTTTAACTTAGAAATTTCTTCAGCTCTGAGAAACAGTAATAAATCAGTATTTGTTTGATTTGGTTTTCAAATCACTGTAGCCTCTAAATTTATAGCTGTAAGTCAGTGAGGGTCTATGCTGACTTAGGTTAGAATAAACTAACAGGGATGGGCTCCTTTTGGACATACTAAAGCATGGTTTCAAGAACAGGCTTACAGTGGTCAAGCCAGTGAAGGGCAATTTCTTGTAACAAAACTACATCAATCCTGTTAGTTGAGAAGCAGCATTCCCTGGTGATAATTGGGATGACTGTTGCAGCTCTTGCTAACATTTCTACTTTGTCAGTGTTTGCCTGCATTTCACAGTTCACCCAGGAAAGAAGGAGCAGGCTGCCAGGATTGTTTCTGCTTTGCTGGTAGCACAATTAGCTCTCTCTGGAGATGCACATTTGCCAGAAGGCTGGATCTCATCACCTCGTTGGAGTTAGGACTGGGTTTTACACTCCAGCTGCTGTGCTGCAAAAACGGTCTCTGGATGAAAAATGCCCCCAGGGTGCAGGGGCTGATTTTCACAACAGGCTATGCCTCCAGCCAAAACCCAACAGGGATAAAAAGGAGAGCTTAAAATGCAACTGCATTTACAAACTGTGACACTTGGACAAACCTGTAAGCAGGAAATACTGTTGTAAACATTATTGTTCCAGGCTTATTTAGGGACCTTAGGGAGAGTGCAAGCACACTCCATGTCTCCGTCATGCCTTGTTCAGTGGTTACAGCTCCTGAATAGGGAACAAGACTGCTAAACTGCTGCAGATAGGCAAGAAGGAGTGATATATGGGTTCAGAGCCTTGCTTCCCAGTCCTTGCTACAGTCTGCTCAAGTAGCTGCATACAGAAGGAGAGGTCAGCTTCTTACACAGAGTGAGAGATGAACTTAAAGGAACAAGAGGTTGAAATGTCACTTAATCTCTGATCCGCCCCTCAGGGCAGCTAAAAGCTGCTCTTTTCTCAGGGTAGGTGTTAAAATTGCCATCTGCCCTACCTAGATGACACTAGTAGAATAAGAAACATTTGCATGGCAGCTGGGTTCTGCAGTTCATCGGCATTCACAGTGTGCAGCTATTAGTTCTTATGTGCGATCCTTAAGCCTAGTTTATAAAGAGGATACACCTATAAATTATCCAAAGAAGAGGGTGAGACATGCACAGACAGGCAAGACAAAGAGAGAGGAGGATCAGAGTTTTTAAGGACAGGACAGAATTTGCCATCTCATTTTGTAGCCAGTGTGCATATTTATGGTGCATAGATGGGAAAGGCCCACAGAGAAAATGCAGCTCACAAATCATGTCTTTCTGCTTGCTACAGTTTGTTAAAGTTCACTCATGTCTCCTATGCTTGTACCCCATTAATCATTCTTGCTTCTAAATACAAAGGTAAACTCGTATCCCCAGCCTGCATTAAGATCACGTCCATTTCATCTCACAGTTGTACCTCTTTCGAGGCAGTCTTCCTCAAACTTCCTTCTCATGAACATGATTTCCTAATAGCATATGTCAGCATGAGAACTGCATCCCCTAGAGATGGTGACATACAAACCTTAGTCTCCCGATGCAGAGTCTCCTTAGAGACCTGTCCTTTACCTCCAGTACAATCCCATGAAGTGCTGAACAACAGAGGGTTTTCTTTGGCCTTAAAATCCTTATGTAAGAAACACTTAACCTGGGATTAGATGATTGGAATACTTTCCCCCTCTGCACTTTCCCCCGTTGTGTAAAGTGGAATAGAAGTTGAAAGTGGATATTTTACAATATATTTGTAATTAACTTTTTCTTAAAGAAACCTGTACCTTCAAATAAGAAGTTGATGACTGATCAGTACGTCTTTTGCCTTTTTGAATGTTCATACCTGAGTTCAACAAATAGTAGATCTGATGCTGAATCTAATTTTATATTGATGTACTTTTTCTGGCTTCTGTGATGCTATTCCTGGTTATAAAACTGCCAGTGAGATTAGACTCATACACATGAAGCTGACTGAAAGCTGCAGACAAGTTTGAAATATGAAATACGATAAAGCAAGTCTTCACTAGCATATGCTATTGCAGCTGAGTGTTGCTGAAGTCTCCCTGCACTCTGTTCTTATGTAGCATATGTGCTACAACTGAAAGACATAATAGTGTGAATTAAAAATTAGTTATTTGTTTTTTCTCCAACACCTTCTATCCACAAAAACTGAGATTTCCAAATATAGCCTAATTAAGCCTAATTGTATCACTGAGTTCAACAGATTATATGTGTGGATATAGAAGTATTGTAGCTCCACTCACCACTGTAATACAGCTCTCTCTGGAGCAGAGCTCCAGTATCAGTGCTGACCCCATGAAGGTGGGTTTTCTGCATTAGCACAGTATTTTTGGTGTGCTTTTTCAGTCCTCAGTCAGGACATACTCACCACCAGTCCTGTTCTTTCCTAAGGAACAGTGTTTTGGGGTATAGGACATTGTTCCATGCTGTTGACTGACAAGATTAGGTTCTGCTCTGGCTGGCAGTGGAACTGGTCTCTTCAGTAATAAATATTTTGACTGTATCATTTGGATGCTCTAGGTTCAAAAGTCGCTGAAAATCAAATGGAGATTGAGCCATTATGAAGGTAATTAAAGCAAATCCTGAGAAATTGAAAACATTAATTTCTACACCAGCTGCATGATTTTCACCGTGGTTCTCTGTATTTTACTATCTGTCCCTTTTCTTACTATCATCTGCATTGTACTGGTATTTATAGTTATATGAGATTGTTGTGTTTTCCAATTCAACAGCCAAATATGAAAGCCCTGAGGGAACAGGGATGGAGCATGAGAATATAATGCCTCCCTATGGAGCCATAGCTGCTTTTTCAGTTTTTCTGCATAACATCTTCTAAGACAGAAGGCAAATATCTTATAATCCAAGCAAATGTTTTTTGTTCTTGTAACACATACACATACCTGGTATGTGCTAGATCCCAGCATGAGCAAGGAAACACTCTTGCTTTAACATTCCTTCTTCATCCTGCTGGATTGATGGGAAGTTGCTTAGCATTACCTGCAGTTATTTTTTATTTTGCTCTTAAAGAAATCATCTGAAGTCATGGCATGGGCTGCAAATGAGGTGTTCACTGGGGTGGAACTGCAGTATCCAAGCTACACAGGCTTGTGCTGAAGGGAATTTGACTAGCATATTTACCTTCTGGCCCTCAAAAATGCCATCTATTCTGTAGGAACTGGAAACACTGAAAATTTATATAAAGGGTGAATTACACCGTTAAGGACTTGTTGAGAAATCAGAAACAGCTGAGTAAAATTCTTGCTAAGATTTCATCCCAACACTGTGAAAAACTGGAAAAAAAGGGGAGAAATTGTCACAAAAGTGTTTGTAAAAACATTTGAAGGGGGAGGGAATAAGAGGGATGTGTCAGTTCACAATTCTCAATGTGATCATTTCTCTCAGAAAGTAATTATTTGAGTTTGAAGCTAACTGTATTATTTTGATTCTAAGTACATCCAGGCATCATTGTAAATCCTGCTGCTAAACAAGCCATCAGCAAGGCCACTGCTGCTTTCAGTGCATGCAACATCTATTCCAATGGAAACTCCCACTCCTCCAAATACTTAACTTAGACTCCTTAGTCATTTCTTAGCAGAACCAGGAGGGTTTCCATACCTGATTACTGTTAGGCAATGTAGCAAAAACTCTGAGTTTACACAAGTAAATAACGTACATTAACATCAGTTCATAAATCAGATTAATCACCCAAAAAAAACAAATATGCAACATAAATGAGAATATTGACGTTCATACAACTCAGAGTGTAACCCACCACTTACCGATGCTAAAATGTGTTTTACAGTTTGCATGAGGCCACCTAGGATGATACGTGGACAGACACACACTGAACTCCACAGACTGAAGGAGTGAACCCCATCTGCAGCAGGGAGGATGTGACCTCAGGTACTTGTTCACTGGTAAATCACGACACCAAGTATTTAATCTGATGTTGTTTTGATACCTTTTTTATTTAATGATGGTAATCTTAGCAAATAGCTTTTTAATATTTTGTAATCAGGTTTAATTAAAATGCAAATGTAGAGGCACTACCTTCAAGAGACATTAAAAGAAATAAATGGAATTGATCACTTATCACTGACCAAATAGCACAATTTCAAGTCAGTGCAAAATGGGCTGACTTAAAAGCAGATCAAGATGAGCAACTCTCATCTCCCACGCATTCCCTCACCTCTGCAACAAAGGGAAAAATACCTTGACTTAAGCCATTGTTATATCTGTGTTTTCTGCACACCAGCAACAACTGTAATTCTCATTCTTGCCAAAAGCTCACAGCACTATTTTCTTAGACCATCTGCACTTCAGTGAGATTAATCACTAGGCTTGCAGTTATACTTGTAATTTCATTTCTTTATTTTAACTCCTATATAATCCCAGCTTTGACTGAATTAGCTCTGCATTCTGCCTCTGTGACATTTAGGGACAAGGTTTAGCTTTGGACTTGGCAGTACTAGCTTGCGCTCAGTGATCTTGAAGGTATTTTCCAAACCAAAGTATTCTATGATTGTATTAATAAAGAGCAACAGATCCTTCATGTATACATCAGTGGCAAAGTCCAGTAAGGCGTAGCATCACTGAGGTTATAAACAGTTGCTCCTCATTCAGTTTAACCACTGATAGAGATGGAAGTGTGCTCTTCATCCAGGGATGAAACGTGCTGGGTGTAGCTTCTCTAGCAGGGTACTGAAACTATGCAAAGCTCCTGTTTAAGCCCTTTTGGTGCTGCAGTTGAGCTCCCCAAGTGGGCAAAGTGTAGCACACCAGAGTAAACATCCCTGTGCTGCCACATTGCAGTGGTTGGTCTGTAGGCACTGGTATCCCTGCAGGCAGAGTTCAGCTTTTATGCTTGCTGAGATCTTGACTCTTCTGTTGAGTGCTGTCTGCTAGAGATACCATTGAATCTAGCTGCTGCTTTGCAGAGGCTGACAGATAAGAAATGGCATTGGTGCATTTTTGAAAAGTACTTTTGAGCCCATCCCTGTCCTACACTGTGACCATGCAGCAGCCATTTCAGGAAAGGAATAAGAATGGCATTTACAAGGCTCATCTCCAGAAAGTGTGACAGAGGACTTCTTTAATTCAGAAGAAAAGTTCTAGCTCAGCTGCGAGACATAAGTTTGCAAGAGAGAGACCAGATGAGGAGGTGGTAGGGACCTGTCACAGACACAGCAGTTTGCTTGCACACAGAAACATTCTTTTGCAAATGGAAAAAATATGAAGATGCAAGTGTGGAAACCATGAGGTAAACTAGGGGTGGAAAACTAGCTCTGGAGACAACATCTGGGCAGAAATGTGTTATAGCATAGTCCTGAATGGTGGATGGCAGCAGGACTGATTGTATGGCATTGTTTTTCTCTTTGTTCGTAGCTTCTAGAACATGTCTCTTTTTCTCTGCAAAGGAGGAATCTAAATAAGCTCTCTATGTGAAATTGGAACACAGCACTAGGGTGACCTCTACTAACCCACACTAGTAGGGCAGCCACGGAGCAGCTTTGGCTCCTGTTTGAGCTTTGATGATAGCAGCAAGAGCCTCTTGCACATGCTGATGCAGTGTGTCCCTGGCACAGCAATTGGGAGATTTTTATTCTCCACTTCATCTAGTAAAGATAGAGCATGTCAGTCTAAGGGCTTTTCCTCAGGGGCAATGTCTCATGGAATTGTAGACAATCATAGAAAATACATCTAAAAAGGAGCTCAAGACATCATCTAGACCTATATCCCACCCTGAGGAAGGATCAGCTCTACCCAAACCTTTCCTGACAGTTCTTAAATATCTCTGATAACTGAAATCCAAGAGCCCTGCTGTCCCAGAGATAATACATCTTGATGTTGGTTGTAACTTTAGGTGATTGGCAGAGCCATACTGAGGGGGAAGATCTGATAGTTCCTTTCAGTCATGGTACAGTTATCGTTTAATGGATGTAAAGATCCCTGTGCATTGTTTAATGAATGTACATTTCTGTGCAAGCTTAGAGGTTATTTCAGGGTATTTTAAAGTTATATATATGTACTGTCTATGCGTGGCATATTGCAGAGTGTCAGATTCAGAGAAGGATGTGTTTTCTTCATTTATCCTTTCTATAATTATTTTAATACTGATAACACATTTTAGAGCTCAGAGGGAAATAATAATTTATTCTGGCAATTCTGCCACAAGCATGTTTTAAATTGTAAAAGACTTGGCAATGATTCACTTATTGAGCACTTTTAAGGAATAAAGTATCCAAATAATAAAGAAATCTGAGTCATGAGCAGAAGCCACAGAGAGTATCAATTGACATAAAATAACAATGGCTTGTATATGCAATCTTTTCCTTCCCTTGCTCTTCCCTTGCTCTTCCATTAATCCCAATGAATTAAGATGGGAAGTGACAAAAAGATGTCCACATTTGTCAGAGCTAGTCCAGCATCCTCTGGTTCCTCAATACATCATACTTCAAGGGGTCCCTCCAAGATAGAATATTTACAGTATCTTGGAAAGATATTGTGAAAGTACTTACAGAGACTTCCCAAAATTGGCAGTGTTCATTTTTCCCACACATCTGTGGAACTACACAAGGGTTGAATTTGGCCCAGTAATTAAGAGTGAAATGTTCTAGTGACCTGCAAACTGTTCAAGACCAAAGATAAACTTGCTTGCTTGGGCTAAGAGATGACCTATTTCATCTTGGTCTCTGGGCAGCACTTTGGATCATGCAAGTCCCTTGTGACTAGGTTTTGCAAATTAGCTCACAATGGAGGAGTCTGTTCTTACACAGCATAGCAAAGTAAGCCTTCACTTACATGGTTTTATTAACTAGTGGCATGGATCTATTCTTTATATTAATCCCACTGACTTCTTTACATTTTAAGTAACACAGTTTTTTTGCTAGTGACAATCAAATGGAAGCTCACCTTGTGGAAATGTTTCAGTGCCAAATGAGATGCCATAAAAGGCTGCATGTACCGACAGGTCCTCAGACTGCAAGTCAGAATTTCATTTCACAGGCATTACTCCAGTGCCCTGTATTAACAGTCTATGTTTCATTAGTGAGCAGGATTCCCTGCCTGTATACTTCTGCTCCATGTATTGCTGCAGTTAATGTGTGTATGTATCTGGTGGTCTGGAGCCAGGCAATGGTCGATTGGTTGAACGTAATCACTTACTAATTTTCTAATAATATATACAGTTTAAGGGGAAGGTTGGCAACCTTAGGGGGAAGATTAAATGAATGAGACTCCCAGAGATTCCTTCAGCAAGAGGAATTGATTTACATCATGCGGAAAAAGCTTTCTTTTGGAAATTGAGAGAGCAGGTGGCTGCAATTTATATAAATTAAACCTTGGGTTTGTTCCTCTGGCTTGAGGGTTTTTTCCTGTTTGTAACAAAGCTGCTGGTGCATAAATAGTGTTTGGTTCTTTTTCTGAATGTTGGTCCTGTACAGTTGGTTTTAATCACGGAACGTTTTGGAATCAATTGTAGGATTAATCTAATTGCAGGTTCGCTCTTTGCCCTTTATTCTATGGAGCATTCTGCAAGAGGAAAGCTGTGACCAGGGAGAAAAATCACAGCTTTGCATTCTTGTCTCGTGTCACTTTTCTCCAGCAGTCTCTGATCTATCATTACAATCAAAATTCTTTATCCTGAAAATTGCAACATGAGATTTATAGCTTAAAATAGCACTTCTATGAGGCAGAGATTAGTTTATGCAAAGTGTTAATGCAGCATTAACTGAAGAGTCCCAATTAAATAATTATAAATAGTTCTGAGTCTAGCCTTTTTCTTTCCAAAGCTCTGGAGTTTTAAAGTTCTGCACTTCCCTTCTCTCTTTCTCTGACCATGTTCATGCCAGTTAAGGAGGACTGAGACCTCTACAACATTTGCTTTTTGCTTCTTTTATTAAAAAAGAAGACATAAAATTTCAGTTATAAAACTAACAACTATTCTTTTGGAAAAGAAAAGAAGTCTATCTCCCTGAGACACTATCAGTGCTTTAGACTTATTTTCAAAGGTTTTAAAAGGTGCCCACTGGTGCTGTTTGCTAAAAGCCCAAGTACAGTGGATTACAGTGTAATCATGTACAGTGAATTACCCATAGACACGTACAAGGTCAGGACGAGAGTTGTACCAATTTAGTAACCTAAATCAAATGTTTTGTAAGCCATGCAGTGTTCTAGATTTTGAACACCTGTTAAAAACTCTCTGGACATGGCTATTGGGATCAGGAACACATATCTGTGAGTGTGTATGTGTATACACTGTGGGCATCATTCCCCAAGCTGAGAGAAGTCTCATCTTCATGCTCAGTAAGACGCCTTCTTCAGGAGCTGTTCATGAAATCACAAGAAACAGAACTTTGTTGAGTCTTAGGAATGGGATCAGAGCAGGCAATTTATGACTTTTTTTTTCCATCCTTTATTGACTTTCCATGGCCACAGATATCTTTTGACTACTTCTCTTCATCCTGTGCCTTGCTCCACCCTACACCAACAGAGTATATGCACTTATGGTCCAGAACATGTTTTTTTCTTACCTTGTTTTACATACTAGAAAGACTTTTTCTGGCTCTTGAGGAGTCGCTGTTATTGTTATTCACTATTAAAATGTGGTTTGGATAAGATTTATAAGTCAAACCCAACTGCTCATGTATGACCCTTTTCCTGCTTGTTTCTTTTTTTAATCTATGCAGTAAAATCAGAGAGAAATAGGGAGATAATTTCATTATTCATTAAACTACTAATAGTCACAAAAGACTATTACGTGTTAGGTACAAGAATCTATAGCATTTTTACAGGCTAAAAATCTAGTTCAGCTGAACAGATAATTTAATTTTCTTAATTCAATGCAAAGCAAATGTACCTTGAATGCCCCTTTTATCTTTGCTCATTGTATTTACATTTAAGTAACAGTTTTCTGAACAATTAAAGCATGATCATTTTAAAATATTAGCATGTATTTAAAACTATAAAACTCTCAAAATCTTAGTTCTCCCTCTGCTTTTGGGCTGTGGTAGCCTTGGTTACATCAGCCATTTCGATGCCCCAAGGGGAATCAAAGGGGTAGTAGTAAGATGCCTTTGGAAATGCACAGTCCCCATGCAATTCCCCAGATACTCATGATGCTTTATGTTGATTCGTATTCCATCTTGCAGGGATCATGCCTGCACTGTCAGGACCAAATTCTGCATTATACATACCAGACCTTGTTCAGAGAAGCTGCAGTACTTCAGAACCCATTGCAGCCTGCACAGCACTGCTCTGCTGTGTGTAGGCATTGTCAGCCCAAGACCACCAGGGCTGTTTGTAAAGGTGCAGGGACTGTTGCCACTGTTGGCAGGCTGAGGGTCCACACAGCTCTTGTCTTCAAGTGACAGTCACTTCTGTCAGTGCTTTCCTTTTGTTCTTACTTCTACAAGTGTCTTGATTCACCCTCAACATGCGATAGGAAAAACATATCCATGTATAATTATGGTGAAGTTAGTGGTTTTCAGTCCTGCGCTCTCCTTACTCTGAAGGGACAGCAGTTTCCCTTCTACACCAGCCAGTTAGGTCCTGAATGGATACAATTAATTATTTCACTAATCTCACTAAGCTTTAGATTAACACTCTCTGCATGAGATTACTTCCCAATTATTTAGCTAGTAAGAGCAGCAGCAGAACATCAGCTTGCCTGGGGAATGGGAGGCAATCAACCATTACACAGCCATTTGAACCTAGATGCTGCATACATGCTCAGCTCCCTAAAGATGGAAATGTAATGACACATTACTGAAATGATAGCTTTTGCTCAAGCAGGTCTTTTGTTTTCTCCAGTGGTGTAAGATACTAGTTCAATTGCTAAACTTATTACAACCCCTTGCATTCCATCAGAAATTCCAGTCAGCTGTAATATCATATTTTCTTTGCTGCAGAGCCAGGAGAATAAAAGATAAACAAGAGGCTGGTCTGTAATTTGTTTCTCCACCATGGACATCTAAAGTTATGCTTGAACAATTATTTTTCTGTAGTATGACAAGTTACCTCTGATTCATACCTTGTCCTAACAGGAGGGAAGATGCTAATTATTTACCTGAGCTGTTCCATGTCTCATAATAATGTACTTAGCAATTTATTATACTTCTTCCTCTCTAAAATACCATCTTCCTGAGACAAGCATTTTAAGTGATATATAAAGATGTGATAAATCACAAGTCATTTCCACGACCTGAGTACAGCAGGGACAAAAGGGAAACCATCTCATATCAAAGTGAAGGTGGGACGAATTTGAATGTGAAATTTTCACTTAGCGTTAAGAAATAGGGATATAATTCCAGATTTGCTGATCAAAGCAGTGGGACAAAGAATGTTTGAACTGTTATTAAGGCAATCATACCAACTGCTGGTTAAGACCTCTTGCTTAATTGCTGAAATGAAAACAATTAGTAAAATGGCCCTGTAAAGGAGGCCAGGTAAAGGAGAACAGCTGTTCTGCAGGAGAAAACCTCCCCTATTTGGTGGTTTATGTTTCACCTCAGAGAACCTGATGTGTATCTTGGTGAAGGTTTGTCTCCAATAATGTAATCAGAGCACACAGAATTTAAGACTGACCTCCTGATGCTCTTGGTCTGGTAGCACCCTGGGAAGCCAGGGATACCAGTCAGAGGTTTTCTGTATTCATTTTATTACAGATTGATCTTTCAGTGAAGGTGGGTGAGTGAGTGTGCATCTGGGCCTGTTTCTACGGAGAATAAAAATTCCAGCTGTTGTTCCTGTAAAACATCCTGGAATGCCCCTTCACATACTCACATCCTCTTCTATCTTACTTGCTTTTGAATTTCAACCCAGTTGTGTCTTAACCACATCTGGCAACTAGGTATCATGCAGCTGCTTGCTCACTCCTCCTTCCCCCCCTGAGTGGGATGGGGAGGAGGATCAGAAATAGAGGCATCAGATCCCTTTATCAGGAATTTTTCTTTTCCAAATCCACATTCCTCAGGGGACTAGTGACCCCTTTACCTCCTTGTAAAAAACAGATCTCCAAGGGCAGCACATCTCTCCCCTGACAAGTAGTAGTCATGACAAGATGAGAAAGCTTAAGCCTGTTTGCTTGTCCCCTCTGCAAACCAGTGTATGCTCATCAAACAGTTAACCTGGAACTGGCATTTATTTCTGATGACAGTGTTACCTGAGGTAAGGCTCTAGTGTGACTCAGGAGACCTGGGTTCTGATTCTGGTACCAAGCCGCTGTGTGGTATGGGACTTACCACCTCCCTTCTCTGCTGCCTTTAACTCCTTTTGTCCATTGAGAAATGAATTGCAGTGGAGTTAGGGAGGGATGAAGTTTGTTTGGGATTGTGGTTATCACTGTAACACTGACAATATGTGAAAATAAAACATAGAAGATGAGTATAAAGGAAGAGACATAATCTTGTTAAATGCAGTAAAAGACAATGCAATGACTGGACTTTGTTGTTAGACTAACAGTGTTACTTCACAGTATTTTGGGATGATTTTCTACCAACTGTGAAATTACTGGTACTTATTTCACTAAAACTTAGATGCTGTGTTATCTTTCCTGTTCACCTCTTGGCTGAACAAGAGAAAGGGTCATAATGTTCTTTCTGTAATGAAATTTTAACATATAGCAAAATATGTTTGAGGGCTGTGAACTGATTAACCTCAGAGATACTGGTTTTCTGGCTGACCTTTTTCTTTTAAAAAGGTAAAAAAACCCCAAAATATCAATTCAGTTGTGCCTGAAGATCTGAAGTTTGAAGATGGGCATTAGATTGTCATAATCTTTATTTAGTACAGTGTTGTGTTGAGCTATTTGTTTAAAGCTGACACTTCCTGACAGTATCAGGTTATATCTTAGGGAGATACTGTGAGTTGTGTTTGAAGCTGCATCTTGGATTTACTGCAGCTTAGCTGTAAATATCAGCTAAGCAACCTTCATAAATTATGCTAAAGGTATTTCTCAGTTATATAAGAATTATTCTGGTATGTAAAGTCATTTCCACCATCAGATAACTGTAAACTATTATAAAGCTAGTGAATGTAAGGCATTTAAAGTTTTGTATTTTAGAGTCCAGTTTACAGTAGTATGAACACATGCATTGTATTCTGTGTAGCACGCATGTAAAATTGACCTTTCTATTAGTGTAGCTGTTATAGTTCTTCTATAGCCTGGCACAATTTGCAAACAGCTGAGATATTGTCCAGTCAGAGAATGTGGTTCCCCAAATATATGTTAAAATATGCTTTACTTTGAGCACTGTGCAGATAGTCCTCACATCAATAAACTCAATATTGCAACATGCAAACACAGACGCTTTTGAATTGAGGAAAACTGCTGTCCCCCCAGGTGAAACCCATCACTGTAGAGGAGCTACTCCTACAGTCTTCCCTTTGTTTCTGAGGTATCCTAGCCTGAGGTATGCAAGTAGATTTTACAGGGTAAGACCAAACAGAATTAGGCAATTTATGAGATTAAGCAGTTGTTAGCCAGTTTCCAGGCTCAAGCCCAGTGGTCAGTTATTCCTCATGGGCAATCCTAAGCTCCATCACTGTGGGGTTTGAATGAGCAGCTCCATTTCTGTGTGCCATCTTCTCATAATTTATAGCCCTCAGCTGCAGTCCTTTACAGCTGGAAGCACATGTACACACAAACTGTGCACTGCATTGCTCCTTTGCACTGATTTTACTTTTGATCCTTCACTCTCAGTGACTCGTTTCTGATGAAGGGAAATGACAGGAAAGAGCAAGCCTCAGGTCAGCTTTTATGGCTGAAGACATAACTGATCAGGTGGTAACAGAAGTCCTCTAAATAAAATCCCATATACTCTATCCCAGAGGACCAAGCCAGTTTTATGTGGTGCCCTAAGGCTCGCAATGGCAGGAGCTCTTCTGCACAGGTCTGGGAAAGATTCCTGGTGGGACAAATTGTCCAGTTCTCATGTCACATAAGACACTAAGCAAACACAGCTACCACGTAGCTGAACATTTCGGGCCACCTGGGCATGTGCAAGGAAACCATTTACGTGCCAAAGACACCTGGTAGTGACAGACATTGTAGGAACTCTGTGATAGTCTAACTCTTGGTGTGATGAATCCTTCCTGGCCCTCAATTATTAGGAAGAGCAGAGTGAAAATGAGTGAGAGACTGGAGCAGTAATAGATTCTCCCATGACACAGTAATGATGGCAGCTTAAAGGGGACTGCTGGCTGGATGGCCAGGAAAAGTAAATATGCTATAAATCATTTGGCTGCAGGAGTCCAGCTCTGGGCATGCTGCTCAGCTTAGGCACTCATCTCACTGTTTCCTTTCACTCACAGACAAGATCCAGTGGAGCTGGCTGTAGTCAGTGCCTAAGGAATGCATTATCCTGTTTTCTAAATATTGTGTGCCTTTGGGCCAGGCCCTATCCTCAGTCTTTCTTCCATCCTTTTCCACTGGGAGCTGTGGGAGTCCCCAATACAGGTCTCTTCTCTTTTGCCCCTATGTACCTTAAAAAATAAGGCCAAATCTCAGTACTCCCCTGCTCCCTTGATACAATAGTGTGACAGAGCTGCATGGATCTTTGAGTTACCAGCTCTTTGTGCCATCAAAACGTATTATTTTACTGCAGGTAGAGCTCTGTGGAGATTCTGAACTGTCTGTGCCTGCCTCTACCAAAGAGAATCTCTGCTAAGGGATAAATGAGATGTATGGATTACTCCTGTGATGCATTTCATAGCTGCCCTTGCACTGAGGGAGTCCACTAATCCCAACTCAATATAGGGCTAAGAATTCAGTAATTAACTGTAGAGACACAACATTAAACATTTAGTCATTATAAAGAAAGAACTTCCCTTTTAGTACCTAGTCTCCAGTAACCAAGGCTGAGCACGTGGTGTGCAGACATGTCTGTGCATGTAAGATCTTGCAGGGTGAAACATCAAGTGGCATGGAAAGAAATTGGAGGCAAGTATGGCAGTCAGTTGTATTTCTGAAGAGCCTGATCCCAAGCCCATTACAGAATCTTCTTCTGCCCATGGCAGGGGCATTGGAACTTGGTGATCTTAAGGTCCTTTCTAACCCTAACTTTTCTATGGTTCTGTTAACTTCAGCACCAGCTTTGGGCCAAAGCCAGGTATGTTTGCAGTGGCAGTAAATGTATTATTTGATCTTTCTGTCTGTGGCAGCTAACAGTAGGGAAGGGTGGATTGTTACGGTGCAGGATGTAGTGAGCTACCACCTGCTTTGGCAAAGAACCTGGAGTGCAGTTTCCCTATGCTAAAAACAACAATAATTCTTCAGTCATAGCTCTGTGATTAAGTGACGTTGAGGCAATGCTTTTTTCCTCATTTTAATTTGCATAATTCCCAGGCTGCAATGCAGAAAAACCTTTGGAGCTATTAACTAGATTATAAAAATGTCATGTCAGATTTGAAAACTGTCACTAACATGAGAGGTTTAATTAGGAATAAATTAAAGAAATAGAGAGGAGAAGCTGCGTTTCCTGTGGCAATAGGGTTTTACATTATGCACAAACACTAAAGCTTGGAAATGTTCACAGGCTGAAAAGTAAAAGTGAGATAACAGAATGGATTATTCTGGAAAATAGGCAAAAGTAAAACTGATAAAACATTACTATTCAAATGATATCTTTACAGGAGTCATTACAACAGAACTAGTGTTGTTGGAACACAGAGAGAAGCAAGGTTATAAACCATTCAAGCCAGAAAGCTAAAGATCTATTTCAGGAAATGAATCCTATGACTTGTAGCAGCGGATGAGTAACCAGAGATCCAGCCAAGGTGTGGCAGGAAATGCAAGGAGTTGACACTGTAAAGCACACATGCACAACTCAGCAGTGAAGACGTCTTTGTATTTGGCAGCAATAGATTACCTTAGTGCTATGAAGGATCCTCAGATTTCACTGACTCTGCTCCTGTTCTTCAGTTCATCCCTAGGCACTAATGTGTGTACCTGGCTCTGTCCCTGGATGTCTGCCTTCCCTTAGAGTTAACAGCCATAACTGTTTTCCCAAACATGTATGTACTGCATGAGACCATGGGCTGCCTCCAGCCTCCTTTCCCTCAGGAATGTACCTAGAGCCAAGGTCTATGCAACATGGGCAAGAAAAGTTACACCTACCTCTAATTGCATTGTGGCTTGATTTATCCAAAACTAAAAAGCACTAGAACACCCAACAGCCTTAGGGGTATGTTGTGGAGACAATCAGTGTCAGGAAAGTATGTTACATGAAGGAGAAGCCCACATAAGCTTTACCAGAGGTAACCACACATCAACTCAGATCTGGAAGCAGTTTAATTCCATTTATGCTAGTTTAGCAGTCCAGTGCCAGCACTGCATGGGCATGAGAACCTCACAGGTACAAAAACCTGTCACAAGTTTGATGAACATCATGTTGCTCTTCAGTACATGGACTTTCTGGCCTGGATTACCACCAGCCTAGAGAGGACTGCATCATGCCCTGTTGCACGATGCAGACATACTGCAAGGGCCAGCTACAAGCCCTTGCATGCCAGTGAATACATTTCAGCTGCTTATCCAAAGTGAAGTTTTTTGCTGATGCATCTTCACTGTCACTGCTTTTCCTTGATGCAGAATTAAGCATCTCCTGTGTTGCTGTTTCCATGCTGGTGTGGATAAACCCCCGGTGAACATGCAAGGCTCTTTGGACAACTGCTTAACTCTTGAGTAACACTGATGTTCAGCTGCCCTAATAAACTTTCTGCATCTAAATTAAAATCTGTATTCTTTGTGGAGGCAGAAGATACTTGCCATCGTTGAGATATCCTGAAGATGATTAATTTAAGGCCCCAAAATCAATAAAATCATTACCACCATCTATTCTCCTGACAAAGATTTTTCAACAGAAGAGACTAAAGCATTAGCAACCCCACATTTAGGTAGGAGCCAGAATATCTGCTCAAGTGGTATTTCATGTTTAAATAGACTTAAATTTACAGATCTAATGGATAACAGTATTTCAAAAAGAGACTTAATCTATTTCATTACATTTTATATTACTTTGTTTAATAAATCATTTTCCACTAGCAGCTCAGTCTAAGGTGAATTTAACAGACTTTATAAATGATGGGTCAATATCAACTTTGTCATAAATTCGTTTTTACTTTGGATACAGGCCCAGTGGGTACTTTTGTATTGCTTTCCTGCAAATGATCCATAATTCATAATTAACTTCGACTTCAAAATGTGGCACCACATTTTCTTTTGTCAAGTGTGGGATTTTTCCATTTAATTTTTTAGTGAAGCAAAATTAATAGTACTTTAATTACAGGTTTGGATAATGCTAATTTCAGTTTAATTTTTTGTATTGCATGGGGTAGTTTGGAATTCATCTAGCAGCAAGAAGAGCTGGATTAAAAATACACACTGGCACAAACAGTGCATGGAGGAATGATGGTTGTCAGTGGTTCAGGGAGCTGCAGGGAGAATTCATGTTCCTTAATGCAGACAAAAATATTTGATTCACTTCTCTTATTACTCATGTATTAGCTTTTGCAGATATTTATAGAACTCACAGTCCAACTGCTGCTGGTTTTACTAAGCTCAAAACTGAAATGAAAACAATGAAAGAAAACAAACAAAGAAAAGCAGAAATACAGTAAGTGCAGAAGAGCAGAGCTGGAAGCTGTAATCACCCTGCTGCTTGTTGCTGCATTGCTCTATTGTGCAGTAATTTCCCCATATATCAGATTGGGAATAAAATGAGAGTGTTCTCATTCACATTCAGAAGGCAGGATTCTTGCTGAAAAATCTCTAAGTGTGGCAGTTCAGATCATCTGTGCTTCTGGCTCCTCATAGCTTCACTGCTCAGCATTCCTCCTCCTAGCTTGTTCTGCTTTACCAGTCAGCACCTACAAACGTAGGTTTGAACCAACCCACCTCTGACTTGATTTTTCATTGTCCTGAGCACGGAAAAAACCTTTGATAGTGAAAGGTTTTATGAGCTCTTTGATCATCTTGTGAAGGTTGCAGCCAGGAGCACCAATAAGCACAGATATAAAAGAATCCATATTACATTTTCTCACTTCTTTCTGGTCTCCGTTGTTTTAAAAGCAGAATTGCATCACTTTTCATCTCTGTGGGTATTCCACCTGAAAAGAGAGTATGGTGAAGTTTCCTTACCTTGTTTATCCTATTTGGCCACACTTATCAGATCACAACCTGGAAAAGACTCTCTGTGGGGGTCTTTTGGAGAAGCTGATTGATGAATTGCAGAGAAAAGAATCAGGTAGCTTTAGAGAGGATGGAACAGTTGTGTGCTTCTGCCTTCAGCATTGATGTGGTTTGAGTCTTTTTCAGTTTTCCCCTACCTGATCACTAATGCTGTTTGGAAAAAGCTCTCCTTTGTTTCCCATTAATCATCTCTGGCACATCACTGGCATTTTTCTTTTTTAACCTGTGTTCAAGGTCAGCCTTATCCCGTGACAGAAAAGCATGCACTGTGTCTTTCAGTCATAGATCTGAAAACGTACGGGAGACGTACGGCTTTGATTTCTTAATCTGTTTTATGCAAGAAATGTTCTATTGCCGCTTAATACACTGCCTGATAAATGCCTCACACAAGCACATCATCAGTCACTTTCTGCCTTTTTTCCCTTTTTTTTCTGGTAGGTAAAAGAGGGATGACTTGGCTGAAGTCAAAGTTGATGCTGTCAGTCAGCTCCTGGGCCCTCCGTGAGAGAATAGAGAGCTAGCTGGGACCGTGATGGATTCTGCAGGAGATTTCAGATGCTGCTTGGTTTTTCCTCTTAGAACTGGATATAGAAAGATCTGGCAGCAACTGTACACGCTCCTTTGCTCAAGGTTTGTGTTATCTAGTGATTAGAACAGCTTTTAATCCCCGGGGAGAATTACCCCCAAAATGCTGGACTTTAAAACCATACTCTTACTCAGCTGCAAGTTAGGAAAATGTCTCCTGTTGGCCAGTGATCATTCCAGTCTTTGATGCTATGTATTTTTGTTGTAGTCAGACATCATGAAAAATGGTATGTTTCTAAGCAAACAAATAATACAAAACCAGCTTTAAGAATAGACATAACGGGTGCCTATTTAATTTATTTGGAAGTCAAGGGTGGAGAAAGAAAAGGAAATACATCCCGAAAGATGCAACATTGCTTGTAGGAAGCCGTATTTGTTTCCTGTTAGAGTTGGTGACAATGATGAATTTACTTCTCCTAGCAGTTTCCTGGGAAATGAGGAAGTAAGCAGGGACAGGGGTCAAGAGTCAAGCTGCATTCCCAAAAGACTACAAAAATATCAGGATTGGATAAATCAGCAAAAAACATTTGGCTGTGCTGTATTGTTCAAAGTCCTCTGATTGGACTAAATTCAGCGTTAGTCTGAGCATGATAGCCAGGTCTATATCCATCAGAGGTTGCACTTTCCAGTTTAACTAGCCAAATTAGGCTCCTGATGTCCAGATGTAGCTGGCCCTTTACAGTGAGATTCCCCATGGAGACTTTCCCATACAGATGGGCAACCCCTGTCAGTTGCTGGTCTTCAAAACCTCCTGAGCTAGTAAAGGCTATTTTCAGAAACGGGTGTTTCCAGATTCCCCATGGAGATTGAGGGAAATGTGCTTCTCATTCCAGAGGCCTCTGAACCGAGCTCCAAAACTGAATTACTAAACCCTTTCAGTTTCAGAAGAATGGTTAGTTCAGATTCTTGGACAAAACCTCCGAGGTCTTGTTTTGTATACCTGTCACATTGCAGACTCACTTTGAATGTCATATTTAAACAGGAGCTTCATGTAGATTTGGGCCTGCTGCCATATTCCAGGCAGAATTCACAATGATTTGAGAGGGAGGCCCAGTGGAAAGCTACCAGACACAGTGTCTGGTGTTTAATAAGTGACAGAAAAGCTTTCTTTTTTGCTTTTTAGAAAAGCCAGACCAAATTCCACAGCTAAAAAGTGAAAATGTTCTGCATTATATAAACCATTGATTTTGCCAACTTCTCAGCAGTTGTAATGGTGAGAAACGTTTTATTGACAAGTGCTGTGAGCTTCTTTTGAGAACTTTGCCATTTAATAACTTCTAAGACAGAAAAGTAGAAGGAACGGAGGGAGGAGATGCGGTAGCTGACACAAGTGCTGACCCCATCCTAGGGTAATTCTAATGCAGTGAAGCTTTAGAGCCTTTCTCTTTCATTAATGTAAATCAAAACCTACTGAATTAATTCAACTGTGCTTCTGGATTTGATTATTCTTTACCTGAATAAGCAGAGAAAAGTGGTGAAATTTATCACTGATTTTTAGGTACACGGCTTTCCTTGTGCATAATTTTTCCCTAACCAAGCTTACTTAGCTCATAATATTAGGGAAATCAAAAGGAACTGAAAAACAGAGAAATAAAAAGGTAAAAAGAAGGCCTGGAAAGTTGCTGGAGGGAGCTGGCAGTTGCAGATACCTACTGCTCATTTGGGTTTTTGTGTCCCTTTTCTGCAACCCTCTGTTGTTTATACTATTTCAAGCTAACTGCTGTCCTCCTGAATTCCATTGTCTTTAATACAAGCAATAATAAGCCTTTGTTCACAATTGTCTCTTATATCTTGAGAGAACAATACTGGAAGGGAAAACCTGTTCAGGAATGGGTACTTTAGGCAAGTTGATACCTTCAGCTTCTATCTGTAAAACTGGGGCATTAATTCCTTTTCTCCTTTCCTTGTCTGTTTAAATAGAAGACTCATGAGGATGTAGTTGTCTGTTATTTTACTCCTGGAAAGTGAGACTCTAATCTTGGTTAGGGCCTCAGCATGCTATGATAATAAAAAGAAAATTGTCTTATCATGGTTATGTCAGTGGTGCCTATTATCCTTAGCAAGGGACCTTCAGAAGTGCATTGCTTTCAACTAGAGTCTGCTCAAACCGAACTAATGAATTTTACCAGCAACTTTAATGGGCTACAGATGACTTCAATGGGGGAAAATTAGGCCACCTTGAAACACATTTAGAAATCCCAGTAATGAGTTACCACATAAGCCTTCTTCTGGGGTACCAAACCAGACTTTACATGTTTGTGTTTTACCTGTGCAAACACTGCCCAGAAGTGACTTTCACTGTATTCTAGTATTGCAAATCCATTATGAATACTGTGTGATTATAGGCAGTAGCATGTGAAGAATACAGCCTATATTTTAGCTGAATAGGTTCTTTCAGAGCTGATGGGCGTCAGATTTGAGTACCACCTGTAGGATTTGGTTCCAGTGTTTGTATTGTGATTAATTTGCTGTCGTGTACAGTAAGCAGTTTTTCATCTCCAGAGTTCTGTGACGTCTTGCCATGTCAGCAGAGACAGGATTGATTCAGGAAAGGACATTTCAGTTATGTTCTCTCGGTCTGCACAGCTCAGTAATCTGGCATTTCTGACATGAGTGAAGGGTAAAAGAAAATGAGAAAGTCTACACTTCTATTCACAATATACTATAACAGAAAATGGCAGATAAATTGACATATATTAAATTTCACAGTTAATCATATTTCTGGTTCTGTGCTCAGTTGTGAAGAGAAGAAACAATGGAGGATAAGGGTGAGACATATATCAAATACACTGGCATATTGTATATACTGGGATAGGTCCCACACATTTACCTTTGTGATACAGGGAGTATAGAAGGGAAGGGCAGACGATAGTATAGTGCAATTTCCCAGTGGGCAAACTGGATTCTTCGCTCTGTAGTTTTTGCTTCCTGGATTCATAGGTGTGAGATTAGCCTGGAGGTCTCACTGTAGTATTAGTTTTGGCCTGAACTTTACACTGTCTGATAGAACTTGAGTTTAGTTACTGGGAGAAATGGAAAAAGCACATTTACCTTGTTCTGTTGTTGACCTTGTGAGCAACCTAGAGCAGGTCATTTTATCTACCTTATGCCTTGTTTGTGCTCTCCTTTCCCTTTGCAACACAAATACTTAATAGCTGTACTATACCTCCACTATAAAGTTTGAAATAATGCTGCATAGCTCTATTTATGCTCTCCAGCTTAATGCTGGAGTATTAAGGACTTGGGAGATATGTGGTTTCCTTGGGGAAACAGTTATGTATTGTGGTATGTATAGTTAAACCCAGTGTCATCATAATTATTTAGGCACTGGCATTAAGTTCACCAGAATTTTTTTTCCCTCTGGTATTAAGAATGGAAAGCATTTTGACTTACAGCTTAAAGTAAATGTATTTGTTATGATAGTACTGAGTATCAGAAGTGAACGACAATGAATATTGCATCTTTGAAATATTAATGGGCACCTTGAATTTCTGAGTTTCTGTCTTCAGTGCCTTAATCATTCAGTGGGAAGATGTGATCTGTTCGAAGATTGGCTTCAAGTTTAGGCTGACAATGGTGTTTTCTAACTAAGGAAATAATGCCCAGGTACTCTTAAGCACAATACTTCATATTTAGACTGGGAGCATACAGGTATAAGAAAAGCAAAACAGGATATGGAATGTAAGCTCATCTGAAAACAGGTCATGTGAGAGGCACTTCTTCCTAAATGTTATGTCACATGATAAGGAAGTCTGTATCCTGAAGGAAGACTGTGATGATGGGATAAGGCTGTTTTGGGGGACTCCTGGTAGACAAAGGTTATCAGATCCTACCCTCAATACTTCTTACAGGGTGGAATGTGAATGACACTGCACCTACACAGACTGGCACGGGGCAAGTGTTTTCAGAGGAGATTGAAGAACACTCAGTGCAAAGACTTCTCTGCAAACCCTAGCCTGAGTAGCATTCATCAGTAACCCATGCTAACAAATCAGTGCCTGTGATCTGAAAAGGACAGACTGATGTTTCAGAGGGGATTTCTTATCAGTGCTATCATCTCCTGGCATCTGGGGAAACAGAATCCATTTGCTAAGCAGGTCATGTATTTAAGAGATGGTTTCTTCTGTAGTCATGAAACATCTGCCTAAGCACATATGTCCTTTAGCTGGAGGCTTACAGAGGGTTTACAATTCCAGTTGTGAGCATAAATATAGCTCTAAATAGCAGCTGGACCAGGAAGCCAAATTTAAAATAGTGAATTGCAGGCATTTAGGGGGAAGGCAGCTTAACTAATGCTCAGTAATCACCAATTTCAGATAAAATAAGGAAAAACAAGATGAGAGAGAGACTATGGAGTGACTCTGGATTTCAGAATAATTGTTGAGAGCACAGAATCTGGCAACCAGATTCTGGCCATGACTGAAATCAAAGCAGGATTAAAATTGGCTTAAAATGAATTCCTGTATCTAGCTACATCAGTGTAACTTACTTGTACTCAAGATACAGTCTTCCAAACAGAGCACACAGCAGTAAGAAAACTGAAGAAAATGGCTTATCTCTTTTTCTCAAAACCACAAACCCTGGTTTTCAGACAAAAGAAGACAAAAGTGACAGCTTTAGGACAAGGGGAGATCAAATGAAGCCAATTTGAGATGTGATTAAAAAATAAAAGAGAAAAAAAAGTCATAATGAGCACATTTGACTTCTCTTCCAGAATAAGTGGATTTAAGGGAAAATGTTTTTTCTGTTTGATCTTTGTATGTGGATATAAGTGTTACAGAAAAGCAGCAGCACCCATACATCATGGTGATGGCAGCATCTGGATAGATGAAAGTAAGAAAACTCCCTGCGTATGAGTGTTTGTCCCCAGTAATATAAGAGAAAAGCCTCCAATTAACTGCAAAGGAAGGGAGGGAAAAGATGCCACCTCAAATAATTCTTTTAAGGATGAAAAAATACAAATAGTGCCGTTAAAAGAAAGGTATCTGCTACCTACCCACAGCTTCATCATCTTACACAAAGATGGACTTAAAATATCTAACTGGAAACGTAAGATGTCTTTAAGGAATTTAGTGATGCTGAGATGCTTATGTTTAAGCATGAGTAATTTCACTAAAATTGTTGGTACTAATCATCTGCTTTAGATTTAACATGTGCTTTAGTTCTGTGCACACTGGTGTCATAAATTGCAGTGCTGCAAGGCACAAGCACAGCAATTGCTCCCTTAGTTTAAGGAAGACTGTCCCCTGTGAGCCCATTATTACTTTACTGTTGATGAACATGAAGTTCAATAGAAAATCTGTTACTAGACTCAGTCAACTAAATAAACCTGTAGCAGCTTTCACTGCACAACTTTCTGCAGCATTAAAATATTGTGTAAAAAGGCATTGTTTAAACTAGGTGAGAGGCAATGAAATCTCTAAGATTTCACAGGAGGTTAAAAACCTTAGAACTCATTGCTCTGAAGGACCATGAATAAGATTGCCTTTGAGCAGCTCTTCCTAAACTGTGGGCTATATCCTCTTCCAGCTGCAAGTCCCTGTGTTGAATGTGAAGTAAATAAAGTGTTTATTAACATGCCAATATGCCACTCTGGTATTTTCTCTGAGCATTTGGAAAACCTGTAGAGAACTTTCTAAAATGTCATTATATTAAATAAAAAGCTATTTGAGTTGCAGGATGAGAATTATATGGATGAGTGAGCATCAGTAAACAAGCTTAGTTTAAACTGATACCTTGGAAAGCCTGTTTCTAAAAACAATTAGTGATGAATTACTTGTAGCACTTGGGAAGGTCATTAAACCGTGTTCCCTGTATTAGCAAGTGCAAAGAAAATTCACAGCTCGAAGATGGGGATGGAAATTTGTGAAGTGTTTTTCCAGCCAAGGGAGCAAACTGGGCAAGGCAAATTGCCCTGAACCAGCTTGGGGTCTGGAAACAAGCAGCATCCTTGCATTTGGTGCATAGAGCAAGGAAGTTCAAGGGGTACATAAACCAGCAAAGCCTTTCAAATCCTCCAACGGCTCTCGTGTCACATTCATCTTAAAAACATTCCAGGATTCCAAACTGACCAAAGATTGAGGTCAGTATTTTTGTGCCACTCCAGCAGTTCAAAGACTATCCATCTGCACCCTGTAAATGCTGCTCTAGCAAACTCTTTCTTCACTACCTTGCCACTGTTAAGCCAGAGAGGAGAAAAATGATATAATAGATCTACTGTCAAAATTGTATTTGAGGCAATCAATCTGTACAGTGACCTAGGAGGTGTCCATAGGGAACCTCAGACTTCGGCATTTGCTGGGCTTGGATACTAATACACAATTTACAGAATTCAAAGTTGAAGCAAAGAGCTAGTTGGAATAAATCATGTTCGGGTTTGGCTGTACATTGTGGTTGTCTGACTGTGCTCTCCAGACACCAGATCTATCAGATGCAGAAGGACAATGTCACTAAAGTGGGCTGTGAATTAACAATGTGAACTTCAAACACTAAAATACTACCCCAAGTTAAGAGGACAACTATGGTTAAAACAGGGGGTGAGGACACAGCTTGAGTTTGGGACTCAAGCTTCAGTTTTGTGTTCCCTCAGATACCATCGGTTATTTCACTCTCAATATGAAGAGGCACAGGAACTTCATCTCCTCATGGATATTGCTAATGCAGTGATACCTTTTAGCACCCTGTTTTTGCAGTGTAACACTGTAAATCATTTCCCCAATGAAACAGCTCATAATTTAATCTTCCATAAAGTGCTATGAAAATACAGGTAGTGGCGCCTGCTCTGGGAGAGTTGTCTCACCTTGTTGTTGAGAAAGGTGGAAGAATTTTACTTGAAGAACCTCGTACTTTGGAATCTTAGTACCACTACAGATCACATAACAAAGAGTTACCTGAAATACAGAAAAAAGCACAAACCAGACCAGAGGCTTTACCCAACCAGGGTTTTAATGAGTGTCTCCTGCATGTCAGTTTCTGATGGAGAGGAGAAAAAATAAGCTATTTTTTGTAAAACCAAATAAGCAATGCAGATGTTCGTCGATCATCGTGATGTTCAAGTCAAAAAACCCAGATTAATAAACCCATGATTACTCAAACCATCCTCTCTTTCTTCTGCATGGTGACAGGTAAATGCTACTCCGTATAAAATCTAGAAGACTTCACATCTAACTTCAGTCGGATTTGGTTTCAGTAATCACAGAGTTTCATTTAAAAGTAATCAGTTATTTGAGAGAAATTGAGGCAGAGGAGATGCAAAAATAGAAGATAAGGTAGTTAGTTACAAAGCTGTATCTCTGTCTAAATTTATGTTTCTTGCTAGTTAAATAATTACGATGTCAAAGGGTTTTTTAACCAGACCATACATCAGAGCAGTGTATGTAAAATAGTTTTCATTACTTTTAATGTTTTACTTAAATGGCAAAGAGAAAGAAATAACATTTTCTCAGAGCTCCTCAGAGTATGTAAACAACTTGATGTCGAATTCTCTTTGTACCTTTGACACTTGCTCTTAAAAGAGCCAAATTGGACAGTTTTTCCTTAGGTAAAACACCCATATAAATCACTGCATGGGAGGCACAGGGACAGGAGAAGGAATGAAACTGAGATCCTCTGGGCTACAGAATATATGAATTCCTTTTAATGAGATTTTGATTACCAGCAGTAGTGCCTTGGAGCAAAAACTACAGCAATAATCTCTAATGTATTATTTTGGAGGAGAAATTTAAACATTATAATGTTAATCCAGTGAATGTCCATTCTGGCTAGCTAATGATGAAACACGGTATAGTAAGTACATAGTGCTAACCAACCAATATGAGGAAAGATGTCTTTTATGGGATTATGTAAAAAGAGATCAGTTTCATCAAGAATGCAGTTACTCATTTGGAAACCTTCCCATTTAGTGAGTCTCAGGAGTCATGGGGGATCAGAACCAGATATAATGAGATCATTTCCCCCAAGTAAAAATGCAATATGTGATTAGCCATTATTGACTATTACACAAAACGAAAAGGGGTTCAGTCCCACATCCATCTCACATAGAGGTCTGGCTATAGAATGAGGCCTGTAAACATAATTTGATTGGAAGATCCCCATTCTTTCATTACAGACATATTTTAAAGAGAAGATGGTGATATTAGACATTACTGGTAGCTTTTTCTGAGGGGAATGCAGAACTTCCAAAGCAAACCACAAAATGAGTGAATTCCCCCCTTAGTTTTCAGTATCAGTTCAAAATTCACAGGAAGGTTATCAAACTGTTTGTGTCAGTTGGAGGGTAAAAAACCTGAGCTGTCTTTCATAGACTTTTAACTTTGCATTTGCTGTTTGGCTCCACTTGAGAGCTGGTGATTTGGAATGTTCTGGTCTGAATTTGTTTACGTGAGCAGAATCAAAGTCAACACCACAGTCCTGGGTTGTGAAGCTGTGTGATGAAAAAGCCTGGAGAGACCAAAGGAGTGCAGACCTGCACGAACAGACCTCTTGTAGGTTTTGCCTGGCCTGAAGCTCCAAACTCAAATCCAGTTCTAAGAGGTCCCGTTACAAATATCAAAGCTATAGTCAAACATTCAATGGTAGCAGCATCCTCAGACAAGGAGTGTGTCTGTACTCCTTAAATGACTTTATTTTGCTCATTTGCCTGTTTCTTCATCCTGTTCCCCCTCATCAGCAAGACCAGTAACAAATCCCATTGATCTTACCCATCCCAACGGCCCAGGAGGTATGGTACTGCACTGAGCAGCGGGGGGATTTGAATGCACCAATCAGAGGGCACCTTAGCCCCCATCCCGAGCCGGATTGGCCGAGCCTGGCCAGGGCAGGTGAGGGTTTGTGGGGCGGGGCGGGGCTCGTTGCCTGCCTCAGGAGCAGCAGGCACTGGTTGAGCTTGGGTCTGTGTTTCTGTCCCTTATGGAAGGTGTGCAATGGTTTAATCCTGCTTGGCTGCTGGTACTGGACTCCCTGAGCCGCCGTTTGCTGCAGGACGAGGTTTGTGGCTGATGATGGGGTGCTGGGTCTGTGCCCCATGGGGCTCAACACCAGTTGAAGTAGGAGAGGACCCAATAATTCCTCATGATCTTCTGAGCTTTGCTGCCTTGTGCAGCATATTGTTGGTGGGGAACCCTCACTTAAATAGCATAAAGGAATGCTGGGGAAGAGTGCTCACCACATTCACTTCTCGGGTTCCCTGCTGTTGTCCCCTAGGAGGTAAGTTTTGATGAGGTTGTAGGCTTTCATTCGTGAATACCATGGGTATCTTTATTTCTGATCGTCTGAGCATTACTCTTAATGCTGTAGAAAGCATTTTATGTCACTTTATTTTGACCTCTCTTAGTCTGTTTGCTCCTAACCTTTTAGCAGATGCAGTTGGCTTTAGCTGGAGAGCCCTTAATTGCTATGGGTCACACCTGCCAAAAATCAAAGGCAAACCCAGTAACGAGGCAGGTGCAGGGACTGGAAGAGGTGCAGGAATCAGAGGTGTAATTAAACTCATGTGCTCTGTTGCCAGGTGTTGTTAATGCTCTGGGCCTACAGCCTGGATATGGCTGGACATGGGGTTGGAGGCAGTGGTTCAGCGTGCTGGGGATGAGAATGGGGACTGCATCCTGACCTGGACTACCTGCCTCTTGTTCTGTTCATGGTCTAGGCTTCCTTGAGCTCCAGAGGGGAGCCTGTTGCGAGGTTGTACATGGGATGGCACATTTATTGGCAATGTCAGCTGATGTTTTCATGATATGATTAAATAGCAATTACTGTCTTTCCTTCCTTCCTCCTCTGTCTTCCTACACAGTTATGAAAAGAGCATATTGAGATCTATTCTTGGTGGAACTGTGCAATTGCGCTTCTTCTTTTAATTATTATTTTAGTAGATACTTTTTCTGCATGAATCCAAGATAAGAACCTGGCAGCATGTATCTGAGGCACTTGGATCTGGCTGGTTTTCCTGGGTTAATGACAGTGCATTAGCAGTGACTGAAATAAATACTGGGTTTTAATGTTCTTTATCCTGTACAAAAATAAAAGCTAATAATATTTGAAAAATTGAATATTAATACACATTAGACTACAGCCTTTTGGATGTTGTTCTTGCTGTAAAATTAGTTTATTTGGGTTAACATAATGTCCAATCAATCTTGTCTTCAAAGTCCCAGGGTATTTTGTGTCTTTAGATTACAAAGTTAAGGGGATTTGTGATGGCCAGACTGACTTGCTTGCTTACCGTTTTCCTTACACAAACATTTACATAGATCCATTTGTGTGTGTATGTCCTCACATGTATAGTTATACTTTTACTGTCATTTATTCCTGTAAATTACTTCTTATTAGAAACAAGGAAAGTTGAGATTACTGTCTTGGCACCATGACAGGGATGGAGTCTTCTACACTGGTTGTATCGGTGAAATAAATATAAAGCAGGATTGTGTAACGTATGAAGAGAAATTAAGCTCATTTAACATCAAGACATTGAAAACAAATCCAGCTGTATTACTTTTCCTAGAGTTAAATTCATCCTGTTTGTCTTCTCTGCTGTTAGCTCCCTTGGAGGCAAGACAGCTTATGCCAGCTGTTGGTGTGTGTCCAGGTCTACCTTTTCACACATGTGAAATAGGAGCTCACTCCTCTAAATGAGATAACAAGGTTTTCTTGAGGGACAAAGCCAACAAAGCAAAAGCAACAGTGCTGGGTCTGTGACCGTAGCCAGAGGTGCACTGATTAGCATTTGTTACAGGTTTATATACTTTCACTATTGCATTAGCCATATACATATTCATAATTCCCACATATAGGTGGGGAATATTATAACTAGCTCCAGGAACTTATTATCATAAGTCTCCTTCTCTTGGTGTCTGCACACTGCTCTCCGATGATTGTGGGCAGGGGTCTTGAGGATGAAGTAAGCAGTCTTCCTCTTGTGAGTAGGGGTCTTCAAGATGAAGTAAGCAGTCTTCTTCACAATCTTTGGCACAGTTGGATGCCCCAGTAATCACACAACTAGCTGAAACCAGCCCTATCTGTGATTCTTCTGATAACTAGCAAAGATTTAAACAGTGTGACCTTCCTGCAGAATTTATTGCAGGATGGGCAGACAAGGAGTATCCCAAGCTAGCAGATGTTTGGGAGGCTCTGTCTCTAACTGGTAAGTAGAAGGATGGTGTGAAATAATTCATTCATGTTTAATGAGTCCACTAAATCCTGTTATCTCGCCACAGACTTACAACACAAACATTGCTTTTTAAAGCTAAAGATACTTTAGAGGACTAGTGTGAAACAATTAACTGGTGTTTAGTGGGGTCACTAAATTCCACAGACTTACAACATAAACATTGTTCTCTTTCTACAACCTAAGTTAAGCTAAAAAGTACTTTAACTCTATGTTATTCAGGCACCAACTTTTCTTCTATCAAGTCCCCTCCCTACTTTCTTTTACATTTACAAATTCTTTTGCTATGTGACTCCGTTTTGCTCAAGAGTTTGGCCCTTTTTAACTTGTCTGATCTTGTGTCTTTAGTGAGCTTTGTTTCTGGTACTGTAAACTTGTACGGTTATATTCACATAACCACATCTGTGATCCGAGAAAGCCAATACATTTATGTGTTTATCACACACACAATTCTCTTGGCTTTCATTGACGTTATGCAGTTCTTTAGTTGAATAACCAAAAATTTAACAGATACAGCGTTTCCTTCTGCTGCACCGAGTTTACACTGAAAACCATGGCACTGTACTTAGTACCTAGTATTTTCTCTGTCCTTCAAATAAGACATGAAATGAAAGAGACAAGGTTTTTATAGTGTCCTTTAAAGACTGACCAAAGCCACCTTTTTCAAATGGGTCATCTCCCACACTGATACCTAATTGAAGTGAAGCCGCATTTGTTTTGTGGCTATGCAGCTGGAAGATCTCACTAAGAACAAAGGGATGTTGCCAGAGAAGAACTTAAGCCCTTGAAAATCTGGTCATCCTCTTACTCATCTCTAGCTTATCTTTGTTAGGACTAAAAATAATCCCCAGATGTAATGATTTCTCCAGAGAAGTGTTTTGTTTTCCCTTCAGCTCCCTCAAGAGTGATGATAAAAGTTTATTTTCTGAGCTGGATCTTACTGGAATGTTGGTAAAGAAGGTAGAAGGAAATGCATTTCAGGTTCAGTTTCTGAAGGAAAAATGACCATGCCATGACTCTGATATATGGTTCTGTCCTAGATAGTTTTACTGAGCATAGGAATTGTTATTATTTTCCTTGCTTATGTTCTTGTTTTATGTCCAAAAGGTTTTTTGTACTGTCTGTCTTTCAGAGCATTGAAACATTTTGTTCTCTGTATATTTTAAGCTTAACAAGGAAAACTTACAAGACATTGACTGATTATATCTACCCTTAAGTATTTCTGATTTTTCAGCTCTACATAAATGATTACAATTGTGTACCAGCAGAGTCAAAGTGCTTTAGTACATCGGCTAATTTTTGACAGCATGGATTAGTGGGAGTGTTAGTAGAATGACAATCAAGCAGGATAATTCTTATGGCTGTCATGATACTTTTAATCAGGGTTAGCAGAAATAAATGCAGATTGTTCAATCAGAGAAAAGTAATGTTAATCCAGCATTAAGATTCTTGTTGTTTAATAACAATCAAACAGTTTAGGTATCTTATTACAGTTGTGACAAATACATTTGCTCTGTTAGAATTTACCAAATTGGCAGATGCTAGTGGAGGAAAAAACTTACAGCTTAGGCATACGTGCTGCAATGGCGTTGTCTGGAGAGGTGCTGAGTGGAGCAGAATGGAAATGGAAATTATTTTAGCCTTGTGGCAACTGAAATTCAGGGTGAAAATTACTGGTTTAGACTTCTTTTCAAATCTGCATTCAGGAGATTTAAACTCCTTTCTTAGCTGGGGCGTTGATTTGAGAATTTTGACCTGATTTCTTGCGTTTTTGTGATTAAAAAAAGGAATAAATTAAAGCCAAAATAATTTCAAAGAATGTCAATATTTCACTATAGGACTTTTGGAAGAAGCATTTTGGAGTTTTCAGAAATAACTTAAATGGGAAATGTATTAAAATATTTGGTTGGACGCACGTGATTCTGTAGGAGTATGAAGAGAGTGAGTTTCTTTCTAGAACCGTAACACCCATGCTGCCAGGTAGAGCGGCTTTTAGCCATTGGGACCCAGTACCAGTCAACAGTGAAAAGTAAACTATTCATTAGCTTAAAGACTAAAGCTTTGCTATCCACATCATACATTTCTGCTGCTTTTTACTGTGTGCCTCCCACTGCAGTTTCAGTGTGGATGATTATATGATGAAAGTAACTAAACAACCTTGTGCATTGTAGAAGTAAATTCTGGTACACTCAGTGTGAATGGGTGTGTTTGAGAAGTAGAGATCTAACCTTACAGTCAGAACTGCACCAGCTCCTGTGTTGTCCACCCAGTCCCATTCCCCCTGAGACTTTTGTGCCTCTCTAGTCCATCTAGAGCAGGTCTATAAAGTAATTCCATGTTGGTGCTTCCCCCTCACACACAGCTGTACTTTGGACAAAAAAGGATGTACAGGAGAGAAAAGTTTTAAATATGTTCATCGAAGTAGTTTAAATCATAGGAATAACTCAGTACAGAATCTTCCTGACTGCAGGAAATAGAATCCAACTCAAACAGATTTCTGGAATCAGAAAGAGGTATTGAATGTTGGAGGTAGTTCAGAGGGAAGAGTGAGCTGTGGGGATTCATATGAAAGACAACATTAAAAGAGTGTAATACATATAGTTTGGCTGAGCGGTGGCTACAGAGAGTCATAACAGCACACAAATGTTTGAAGGATCTAAGCACCAAAGAGGGAGTGGAATTCTGAATGCTAAAAAGGGATTTTTCTAGGAGTAATGTGTGAGGCTTCACTCAGCACCTCAGGAAGATGGAGGAGAGCTCCAGCTCTGGCATACTGTGGTGTTAGCCACACTGAGGGAGCTCTGAAGTGCCAGAACTACTAGACTAGAGGTGGCACCAGAGGAACTCTTCACTGCTGGGCAAGCTTCAGTTTTCTGACAAGTTGAATTTGCTGCATGTCGTTCATTGCTGAAGTTTGGGGAAAACGTGGCTGCCACCTCAGTTAACTTTGTTGTGAAGCTGTACCACCATTCATTCCAAACGCTATTCTGATAGTCAAGAACTGGAAAGTTCTTACTCAATCCTTTATTTTGTCATAGCGCAGAGGACCACTAAACCCAACAGCAGAGGAGGTGCATTGGATGTGTGAAAAAGCACTATATTGAAGTCTTTACCTTGAAAGCAGAAATGAAGGCAACCACTTGTAGTGGTTTCTTCTTAGAAATGAGAATAGGACAGTACCTTTTGAGCTTCAGTCGTTTCCAAGCCACAGGGACTTGCCCTTAAACTGAGATAAGCATAATTTATGCTTTATACAATTTGTGCTGAGGGGTTAGTCGCCTTTACAGGGTGCTTCACTTCATTGAGCTATCCATTAGACAGGTATAAAACTAGCAAAAGCCCATCAAGTCCTGCTGAACTGTTTTTGGTATCAGAACTTGGTATCTTCATGATGTTTGTGTGTGTATGTGGGGACACCTCAAGAATAGCTCTTTTTAGCAGATCGTCTTCACACACTGTAAGAACTTCTATTACTTCAGTGGCTGCCTTAGTAATGATTCAGTGACTGAAGGGCAGCAGTTTATTGTGCAAATGTTTCTGTAACCATTAGTAACTTTGATTTGGGGTTAGGCTTAACTGTCCCTTAAAACTACAATTACTTGTCCTTGAAGAAGCTAAATAATAGCAGGTGACTCTGGGAGAAAGCCACTGTGTCCATCTGTCTTGCTACTGAGTTTCTTTTAGAAGACGCTGAAGGGATAGGTTGACATGGCAAATAATATCCACACAAGTTTTGTAGCAGGAGAGACGATCTTAGATAAAAATATAAACACTTTTTACTTTGATCTTTCAGTCAAGTTTCCAAGATGTTGACAGAACAATAGATGGAGAGGAAGGTCTTATATGCAAACTGCCTGAGGTTTCTGGGGAAGTCTCATGAGAGAGAGATTAGTGGAAATATTTGGAATGGGGATTGAAGAATAAAAGCAAATATCCACTGGTGCAGCGTTCATTGACACACACTAAAAATGTGACTCTGCTTGCAGTTGTGTTAAGGATGTGTAAGAGGGTTGATGCCTTTCAATAGAAGTCAGTGCAGTTTTGCTAATGGCAGCTGAACTTGTTCCCTTTATGATACTGGATAATGCTTCTACCCAAAGGATAAAACATTAATATATAATAGCTGGTGAAAGTAAGAACCTCAATAAAAATGAGTTGTGTTTGTGTGGAGTGGGGCCCTAAGTGCAGTGTCTAGAACAAACTTGGGCTGCAGAGCTAGCTTTGGCATTGCAGTATTCTTGTGTTACCTCTTTTACTTTCACATAACAAACAGAACTTGAAAGTGTGGAAGCAGTTGGGCAAGGTGACCAACTGAATGATCTTAACAAGAGATTCTTTGTTGTAATGGATTAGACAAGATTTCAGTCAGGTCACTTATGTATCTATTGCCATCCTGTCCCCTCTCTCTTAATAGAGGGGCTCTCACCTTAACTCTTACTGGAAACTAATATTTTTGGATACAAGTCAGCTTTTCAAATCAGAATAAAGAGTTTAAGATTTTTGCATTTTGTTCTACTTTTTTAATAATATCCCAGTCTGCTCATTGAAAAGAGGAGAACACATTTAGAGAGAAAAGCTAGCTCTTCATCGGAAGTGAATGTTTGGCATCATTTTGGTTTGCTTTTTCCACCAAAAATTGAAAGACTTTTATTGGAAGCTTTAAAACAAAAGCATTTACAAGCTCACATGGAAACTGGTATATGTTACTTGGGCAGAAGTCTTAAAATGCAGGTAACTTGCTCAGGTTTCAGACAGAGAATCATAAATGCTGGTATCTTCATGATTTTATTGAATGCTTATAATATTTCCTCTGAAGTTAACAGTTAGTGTCAGTTCATTGGTTACCCTTTACTTTTCTTAGAATGAAGCTTTCCAGAAATAAGGACAGATGTCTAAAATATGTTCTCTTTGATATTCTATTCATAATACACATACTAGTATCTGGAAGTATATTTATAGTCTTACAAACGCATCTGGAAATAAATACTGTACTGAAAATAGCCAGATTTTGGTTTATTCAGGGTGCCTAATAACAAGGCAGATGTATCCACACCCTGTTGTGAAAGTATCAGGAACTTATCATCTGTCTTTGCAAAGTAGAGACAAAGGTATGTTGTGCTATAATATAAATAGATGTGGTCCTTGAACCCATTTGCCCTTGCTTACCTAGGTCAGGACACAACTCAGAAAGAGAATTACCTTCCCTGACAGGGTTGGTGCTTGTGTTGCTGCAGAACTCCATCAAAAATTCCCAACATGCACAATCAATAACTGTGGCCATTGAAGCAAAAATAGAACAATTAGTAACCCAGGTGAGCAACATGGGAAGCTGAAAGGAGCAGGCTGGTGAGGACTGACACAGATAGATATCAGCAGTAAAGAGTGGGGAAAATAAAGTAGAACATCTGCCCAATTTACCTAATTGTGTAATAAAAGTAAAAGAAATCTTACTTTTTGAAGTAGTGCACTGAAAGTTCATGCAGAAAATATACAAACCATGGCACAGTTTGAGAAAGGGAAACGTGGTAATACCTTGTGTGGCTGCGAACCTGGCTCACAGGTTTTGTTTTGGTGAAGGTCATGACTGATGGTTTGGATTAGTTGGCTGAACACTCAGTGCCAGAGACCTGCTTTCTCTTTCCAGGTCTGCTTCTCACCAGTTGAGTATATTTTTCCCAGTATGTGTTGTACTTTCATGTTTTACCTTTTGTCTGCCTTCTGTAAACCTCAAGATCTTTAGGGGAAGGGTTGATTGAGGTGTGACTGTGACTTCAGTCCTGCCTGGAGCTGGCAAGTGTTGCTGTGTTACACAAACAATATCTCATAAATAAGAAATCCAGGATTATGATATGGTAAAAATTACCCTGAGAAATCTGCCCAAACATCAAGACAATATTGGATAAATAAGAAGAAAATGTTTTTCCCCCTGCAGATGTCTCCTACCTGGAAACCCTGAAGCAGAAAAGTGTCCTGGTTCAGATGAGAGGCGAGTTCTGAGATACTTCTGTTTTCTGCAAGCTGAAAATTGTGATGTTTGACTGAAGTCAGTTGTTACCCAACACAGCAGGGGTAAGTACTGCATAATCTGAGGCCAGAATGTGTTGGATTCTTTACCATGCCAGCTATTAGCAAAATATAAAGGAGAAAGTTTCTAAGTTATGCAAGAAATTGAGATTTGGATTCCTATTGATGATAAAATTAATTTTATATCCAAAACTTTGGACAATGACCCTTTGGAGAACAATGAAGAGAGTGAAAATCCCATAGGCAGTGAGTGTTGAAAGCTGTATAATAGTCTTATCACTTTCTGTAGCAGCCTTGGTTGAGAGTGCTGTAATTAATTATAAGGAAATGACAAATGGTCAAGGCTGTGCTGAAAACAGTGGCCCTGGTACTTGACATTGTAATGCAACTGGGGAAAAGCTTGTCAAATCAAGGTTGTGTTAATTTATTAGTCAGCTGTTTGTGCCGAGTTGAATAAAAGGAAGAAAAATGTGGAATGGTAATGCAAATATTAAATGTTTGGGGGATTTTCATAACCTTTATACTTGAAAGAATAAAGTAATTCTGTTCACCTGGCTTCTGCTCCAGATGCTTGGCTACATGTCACTCACACCTCACACTGTAGGCCACTGCTGAAAATCCATACATCATTATTAGTTGGTTATATCCTGGAGGGTTAATGAAGTAAAATCTTGGTTGAATTTCAGTTCAGTTTCTTGTAAGTAAAATACAAGTATTTCACACTCTGTCTTGTTCGACTCTTGTCAGAATCTGTTTCAAAATAATGCCTTCATCTCCTTTGATTCTTCATATATGTACTCTGCAAAAAGTCAGTATTGTGGTTGAATTGTTGGGTTCAGGGCCACTATTACATGTTGGAGCAGAATGTGACAGTGTGTGATGGTACTGCTTTTGCAGCTCTCCAGGTGGCTGTCACCAGCTCATCACTCCTGTTTTTTCACCATTTATTAAATTATGCTGGGAAGAGGTGACTGATCTAACTGCAAAATAACCCCTCCTCAGAAAATCAGTACTTGATCAGTTGATTGCTAAGACTTATGTCATTTTGCAGTATATATCTGATTAGAGACACCTTTGGCTGAATGCTAAGCGTATTTCTACTGTGATGCAATTCTAAGCAGTGCTATAAATCTGTCTGTATAGATGTCTAATATATGGTTGTCATTTGAAAATTGAAGTGATGAATTGCAATTAATGTCTTGGTTTGCTCTGTATGAAGGAGATGGGGCTCCAGTGGTCCTCTAATGTGCAATTTCTTGTCACTGCCAGACTTCATGTTCAGAGGATTTGTGCTGTTCCAATTAAACGTGACCTCATATGGCCACAGTCCTCTGGACTGTGTTCTGGGTTTATATGTGTTATATATGTGTGTGTGTGTGTGTGCTATGGTGCTTATATATAACAGTTGTATATGGACTGCTTTGGGCAGACATTCTGATACGGCAATATACTGGTGATAAAGTACTAAAGACTGGTGCCACGACACTGTAGTAGCAGAACAGTGCATTGCTCCCAATTGCTAAGAGTTGAGAGATGAACTGGCTGCTACATTTCTGTTGATACCCTGATTCCGGTCACCCTCTAAATACAAAGCAAAATACAGTGACCAATCTGTGACCAGAGGGGTCCATTCAGACATGGTAACGTAGTTAAAACGAGGGCATTTTTGACATGGATAAGAATCCTGGTGTGGGACAAAGCTGTTTTAGCATCAGTATGCAGTTAAAGTTCTCCCTGAAGCAACTGGCAAGCTGGAATAAGGCTTATTTTCTCAGTACAACTTCGCTGACTGAAGATGATGAATCTGTGTGTTTATTTTTTTTGTTGCTGAGGCTCAAGACATGAAAATGTGTCTGAAGTCTTTCATTTCCACCTATTGAAAAGGCCTTAAAAAGAAAAGAAACAAACAGATGGCTCTCATTAGCACAAGAGTGCTTTAATCTTTTGCACATTTTAAATTTTATTTTCCTTTCAATGTTTGTAAGTAAATTGGTATAAAATTAAGACTTCACCAGAGCAATTGGATTTCGCACACTTCAATTCATGAAAAGAGAGGTGGACTCGATCCAAATTGTGACAACTGATGTAATCCTGGCATCACAGCTATCTATTATGATCAACAAATGCATTCAGATTGAATGAAATGCACCAAGGTTGGCCCTTACACATCTTACTCAAGCAAATGTCATTTTGTACACTCTTGTGTACAACTGGGTATCTTGCCTTTACAATTCAAGCAAATAACTTATTTTAAGCTGGAAAAATACAGAACTCATCATTTTGAGGAACACATGCAAGAAACTGTGGATAAAGTTTGCTGTTGGTATAAACTGCTAGAGTTGCAGGGACATCAATGGAGCTGTATGATTTTCACCACAAAGTAATAAAAAAAAGTAGCATGCTGTTGATGTTAAAATACAAAGATGTTGAAATAACTAGATTCTTCTCATGGCTCACTAGCTGAATGGTGTTTAACTGATGGGCTAATAGGACCCTAATGCCCTGTACTGATGATAGAGGTTGCTAGAGCCTCGAGCTTCAGAACTTTTTGTCTTTAACTCATTCTTCTGCAGGTCATGCTTACTAAATTCTGTTTTAAGCCAGGTAGTAAGGCCAGGATGGCTGCTGCCACTCTTGATCCTGCATCAGACAAAATGTGTTCAGTCAGAATGTTCAATTGATTCAGGTAATAGGGAAGAGGTATCACTTTTTACGTATTAGAAGGTCATGGCTACTGTAGAAGTATTGAGTTGTGTTTCTGACCGGTATGGTTTCTCCAGAGATTCCTTGGGCACCACGATAACAGCCCAGAGTTGTTACGAGCAGTGGGTATGTCACATTGTTTGTGAGAGCAGCATTATCACTACATAATTACAAATGCAAACAGGTTTCTGGTGTCTATCCTGTAAACGGTATTGCATTCTATAGGGCTTGTTTTATGTGATACAAATTGAGGTCTGATGCTGTCTTATTTATTTTAGAAAATAGTTGAAAATTGGAGAACTGTTGGATTTGTAACATCAGATAATGCAGCTGGAGACTGGGGGAAGGAGAAACGTTGTAATATGTTCCTCTTAGAGCAGAGCTGTGTGTCAGGTGGCTTTGCTGCTTCCTAGGAGCTTCTTATTTTCTGAAAAAGGATGTTCATTATTGGTGCAGCATTCTTCTTTAAAAACCATTTCAGTTCCATTGAGGAGTTTTGTTTTGAGACTAACCTTTTAAACTGCTGGACATTTGAATGGAAAATGGAGTACATCTCATTTCAGGAAGTTATCTGTAAATGGGGGAAAACATTCTCACTTGCAAATAAGGTCTGGTTTGGGTTTGCTGTCTAACTGCATTATTTTGGATGAAGAAAAGGGTTTCAAAAAAGTAACGCGTCAAAATCCGAAAAACTTGAAATGACTTAGCATGTTTCTGCTTTGTAAAGGTTTTTTTACTTTGATATTTGAACAGAAGCCTCTCTGTGTCTGATTAAAGTACTTTTGCACACAGTTCTCTGGACAGTCAGCTGTTTGTGTAGGCTGCTGCCAAGGCCAGATAGTGTTAGCTTTTTTATTTTGCTTTTCTGTATTTCCTAAGGCTATCAGGGTATTCAATTCAGAATGGTTCAGTCATGATTCAAGCTAGAAGAAATTAGTTATATCTTCTTTCTCTTGCTTTTAGTGTTTAAAATTGGGTGTAAATGACACTACTACTGACATTCATTTTCATGGAAAGAGTTCAGATGTCATCTTGACCATACTTGAATCCTCAAAGCTTTATGGTGTCAGGAGGTCTTCTTAGACCTTGTGCCTTATGCTGGAATAAAGAACCATGCATGTGTCAACAGAAGTGTTTTTCTTTCTTGTTCTTAAGGTTCTACAGAGATGAAGAGTCCACACACTCTCCAGACAATTTGTTCAGTGCTGAAATACCTTAATGTTTGAAAGCACTTCCAGCCATCTACCCTAGAGCTTCTGTGCTACATTTTTCTTTTGCTTATTGCTTTTGTTTCATCTGCTGCTTTGAACTTAACAGCACTTCTACCTGTGTATAAGCAGCATTGACATGCAGCTCCCTCAATTCATCACACTCTATACATATATTTGCACCTATACGTGCATGTACATGTAGGATTCATTCTAGTTTAAAAGATGGAATTCTGTGCTAATTATAATCACTTGTTTCGACAAAAGTAGAAAAACAAGACTGTCATAAGCTGGTTTTTGTCATCTGAGATATTTTGGGCAGAGCCAGATAAATTTATTACAGTGAAAAGTCAATCATATGCCATGAAAAATAATTTCTAGCAGAAAGCAGCCCTACACAGTGGTGGGTAATCAGAATATGTTTAAATTCATGGGTACACAGTTAATTTTTAAAGTAAGGAGCACTACCTTTGGATTCTAATGTACATGTCCATATTCTTGAATGCCATCTTTTACAAAAAGCCAATTTTGTACTCTCATATTAATACCTCTTCCTTCACTTGAGACATTCTGGTTATAATTGCCAGACTGCAACTACCTCCGATGTGTTAGTAGACAAGTTACCTAGAGGATAACCCTGGGACCTGCAATTTGTCTAACGGATCTCAGCTGAGATGAAGCTCAGAGAAGGAAGGTTAAAAACATCAGTCCTTCCACTATGTGTATGTGGATTTACCTGAAGACTTGGAGATGTTTGGGAATGACTGCTACAGTTGCAGCTGCCTTAGCTAAATATATAGACCCTGTGTGTCGTACTTTGCATGCAGACTATTAGTTTTGTGGACTCTGTGTAAGTGTAGGAATCTACCTTTAAGTGTAATCTTGTTTTATGCAGGGAAATGACTGTGCAGTGAGCAGGGAACCTCCTTCTGTTGTTTTGATAAATTCAGTTTCAGAAGAAAATTGCACAGAAATTACTCAGATTTTGACACTTTACTCGGCTATTTACTTTTACTCCACTTTACCGGAGATCCAGCTCATGCCATGCTTTAACTGACAGGTAAGGAAGTAGATTGGTCTTATAGGTCAGAAAGCCTCTCTAACCATTTAGTGAAGTCCTACTTATTTACTCTGGTAGTTCATTAATGGCTGGATTCATTCCTTTTGTAGTCACTGCTGAATATTAAAGTAGTTATAAGGAGATGGGTTTGGATTAGCTGTCTGATTGTGGAGAATCATTTACATAGAAACAGTTTCTTCACTTTCAGTCTCAGCACCTGAGATGCAGCAGCCTAGAAAGCAGCTCCTTGAGGCCAGTCTTTGCATTTTCTCATCTTTCGCACATCCACATATTCATGAAGATACATATGATTCTCATTAAACTCAAGATCCTCAGTTCTGTTAATTACCATTATCCATTCATACCCACCTGTATTTAATCTTGTTTACCTAACTTTGTTCCAATATTCTGTGATTAAAGGAGCAATCTTTTATGATTAAAGGAACAATTTTTTCTTATCCTAGCTAAATGAGATCTTTACCATTTACTGATCTGCTTTAAATACTAAGCTCTTTTTGCACAATCAAAAGTGAAGTTCACAATTTATATACACGTCTAGGATCTCATGTGCTGTAAGGTAGAATTTCTTCCACTAAAGTTGTTTATCCCACTAGAATCTCTTTCTATTTAATATATGGATACTGAACTAGAATTCATTTTGGCTATGCCAGCTTACTTATGTTTAGAGATTATTTATTTTGTCTTCTAAGGAGGGAAATCTGTAATGTCTGATTTTGGATACACTTAGTTTCATTTCATACCTTGTATGATTTCGTGGGCACTAATGGAGTTTCTTCTCATTTACAGCAGTGTGTATTGAGAGCAACCATTAGGACTCTACTGAAATAAATATGCCATGGCAATACAATTTCAATATTGCCTGTAGACTTGTTTAACAGACTCAAAAGAGCAAATAGAGAAGTCAAATGAGGATTTTAAAAATAAGAATTCTTATTAAAATAGTTGATTTTTCATTTTAGTTGATTTTTTTTAAATGCTCTTCCTTTCTTTCTTCCCTTCTCCTGATTACAAATAGAAAGGAAATACTTATTTCCTTGGAGTTGTCTCTAGGCTCATGAGTTCATTAACAGGTATCTGAGATAATGACATTTAAACCTTTGAGTGAAACAATGCTGAAGGCCTGACAGTGGTAGTTGTATTTATCCTAGATACTGATAAAGGGATTTCATTAGTATGGGCAATAGGCCCATATGAGTTTCAGGCATATGTTTATATGGCATCTGAGGGCAGAATGTGCCCCAAATTATGAAAATGCTGCCACAATAGTTTTTACATGTTATCCAGGTAATTTCTTTTGTGAAAGGCATGTAGATCCCTGAACCTTTGGAGTGCTACATTTGAATATCACACTTGCTAGCAGCTATCTTCTGAAGTACAAGACTGCTTCTGTCCTTCCATTAGATGAGTTATTAACAGACTGTATTTGCATAAAACCACATAACTTTTCTTTTTTAACTGGAATTTGGACAGGCCTGTGTAACCAGAAAAATCTTTCTCAATCTCTTTCAAGCTGAAGTTCTTTAATATTGAGGGGTTTTGTGCCAGTGTTTTGAATATGCATCTGTATAAAACCAAATTGTTACTGTTCCTTCTTCTAGAGTTAATAATCTCTAGAGCAGTAGTCCCGTATTTTTCTCCCCAGCATGGTCTCCTCTAACGTTTACTCTTTCTCTGGAATATGGTTTTCTTTCATCAAGCTCTTGTTGCCTTTGGTGTCATTCTCCTGTCATCATCAACCTGTTCCCTCCATCTCCTGTCTTTGCTAATAGGCGTTTCCCTCCTACTGTTACCTGCAGGCCTCTTTCACTTTGTTCTTAGTAAACTGATGGTGTTCTTTTCTTTGCCAAGTCTGTCCCTCTTAGACATCACATCATCTCTCTGTCTTTGCTGTTATATCTTCCTGTAGCTTTATTTCCTCCTTCTGCAGGCCCTCATTGCTGGCACACTTGTCAGCTGAAAAAGTCTTTGTGTCTGCCACAACCATTGGTTCAGGTCATTGCTGACTTCCCACTCCTATTACAACACATCTTTTATCCCTTAGTTGCCAGCCATAACCAAAACATTTTAACTTTCAATCTAACAACATGGGGACTCAGTAGTTACTTCTGTGACTGAGCTCTTCTTTTCGTTAGCTTCTAGTGTCTAGTTTCAGAGTATTCTTTGCTTTGACAGGAGAGCATCCTGTGCAAGTAAATGAGGGATTGTAAGAGTAGTAAAGCTTGCTTTCCTAAAAACAAACTTTAAAAAGTGATTTCATTCCTCTGGGTCTTTTTCAGCTGTTCTGACAAAAAGGTGAATAATCTTCATGACATAGGAGACTTGGTTGAAATTAGGACTCTTCAGAACTTAATACTGTTGATTTGCTGGTATTCCATTTTAAAATAAGTTATGATTAACACCATCAGACTGTTGAAGTATGGGGTAAGTGCACTATGTGTTTGTTTCTCAGAGCTCCCACTTTAACACACCATGTTTGTTCTCACATGCACTATTCATCTCTACCCTTCACTAAGAACTTTTCAAGCTTGAATAACAGAAAGAATATGGCTCTGTGCTCCCTCCAGGAAGTGTGGGACATTGTAGTTACTTGGTAAAGAATGGTGCATTAATGAAATCAGACAAACACCTAATGCTGATGCCAAACCAATTGTTTTGCCAGCCATTAAAGCACTACCTTTATCTCTAGCATTGATCTAGACCTTAGGGAAAAGCTGTCAGATGAACCACCTATCGATTTGGTCTCCAAGGCTTTCTGTGTGTCAGTTTCTGTGAGAAAGCTGTGCAACACAGACAATTGGCAAGGATCAGTTTGTTTTGAATTGGCAGCCCTTCCATTTGGGCATGCATTGCATTTGAGTGTTCAGTCTTTCTGTTGAGCTTCTATTGTAAGTGTCGGCCAGTGTTGAATCTAAGTAATCAAAGCAAGTCTTCAAGGTGTGTTTTCCTCTTTTCTTACAATTTCTAAAGCCTGGTCTTCCTCATCCCCAGTGTAAGGGAGCAGTTACAGTGCTCTGAAGCTAACAGGGAGCTCCTGTTTAAAGAATTTACATGCTAATACAGAAGTAAAATGGATGGAAAATGAAAATGTCATTTTACTGTTTCGGTGCATAGGATACTGAGGTGAAGAGATTTATTGAATTAGCCAAGGTAATGAAAGGAGTAGATCGCAGAACTGATCTCTGTTTTAAGTGTACAATTGCCTCCTGTATTAGACTTAAGGCTTTTTTGTCTGAGGGTGAACAGGCCAAAGCTCATATGATGTTTTAATTACTTCTTCTGCATACTGTCAAGCATAAGGAGTGACACTATATACTTAACAAATGAGACATAAGTGTATTGGCTTGAACTGTTTCCTTTTACCTTACTGGGAGAAAAAACCTTAAAAATTACTTGAATTCTCAGCCTTAGAAATGTTACTGCCTTGAACAGCTGTGAATGATGGTTTGGGAGTCCAGTGTTTGAAGGATCTAGAAGCAGTGATCTTTTTGCCTCGTCTTCATCATCAAGAAACTTTGTATAATTGGTTTAAATTAGGATCACACTATACATATCTGAATTGTTTGACATGTATGGATTATCAGCTGGATTCCATCATCCATCAAAACAAAGACTGCTTTCCACCTGATTTCTGTTTCTACCTGGCCAAGCACCTCTGTCTAAATGAATTTACTGCTTGCTTATTATTAAATGAGGAGAAGATTTATTTTGAAGTTGAAAGCTAGTATTCTTTCCAGTGTAGACAGTTTGGGCAGCTTCCTTTCCATGTTTCACTGTAACTTAGATTGAACTTTCAGTGTGAATGGCAGGGCTGTTAGCGCTGGTTGGGTAAACACTATTCCTGCTCTTGAGAGAAAATGGGTTTGTTCAGCCAAAGCATCTCAAGACATGGAATACTCAGAGGAGTGAACACTGGAAAGAACCTCTTTATAGCATTCGAAACAAGAACAGACTTGCTAAAGAGGCTTTCTTTCCCTGGTACCACAGAAGGATGAAGTATAGAAGAGGGAAGTATAGAAGGAATCCTTAACATGAGAAAGCACAGAGTTTCTGCAGGAGGTGCTGTGTTAAAGAAGACCCTCAGCCCTAAAACTTGCCTTCACCATGTGTCCTTTCCAAAGGGAAGTTCTCTAGCTTGAGCTCTAGGGCAGGAGCAGGCACAATCCATTACCTTGGCTCACTGCAGGAGGAAACATGCTACATCGCTGGAGAGCTGTAGCTAAGCAGTGTGCCAGGTGCCACGTCAGATGGCCCCAGCTCTTCAGTCTGCAGAAAAGGAGTTGTATTCAAGCTCAGCCCCAACTGGCACTTAGCTTTTAGGTCTATTACAGAACTAGTATTTCAGGCAGTATTTGTTGCAATACTGGATCCCTGGGAATAGGGATGGGAGTCTAATAGAGGAAATGAATTGTGCCAGTGACTCTGTAATAAAACACTAATCCTACCTATTCTTTCAGAGTTGTGACTTTTAGAAATGGTAGAGTTTGAGCCTCTTTTTTCTTTTTTTCCACTACCTAACAGCTGACCAGTATATGAAAGTAATGTAATTTGATGGGTCCACCTTCCCACCGCCTTTTATCCCAGCTCAAACATTACATCTGTTATCAGTTTTGCTGGAGGGTGTGATTGTCCTCTATAGATAGAAATGTTCTATTGACTGAGTCAAAGACATTTAGTTCATCCAGAGAAGTTATTGTTTGGAGGCTAAAATGTCTCCAGTTCATATCCTAGTTCTTGTTGCATTATTATATGTGTGTGATATTAATTTCTGTCTTTGAGGGGAAAAAGAAATCCATCCAGTGCTATGAGAAGAAGGGAGAAATGAAAGTGAATGTCTGTGGACATCTCCCCTGGCATATCTTTCCATCTTGGCAATAGCAAATAGTAAGGGTTTCAGTTTAAATTCACAAATATGTTTTCTTTTCAATGTTGGATATGTCAAGGAACTAAAAAACCTACTGTGATGTACGTAACATTTATATGAGAGAAGTAGCTCTCTCTAGTGGGGCCTCCTATATCAATTTAATCCAAACAGATATACAGACCTTTGCCACAGCAGTTAGTAAACTGAAACAGTGAAACAGTTAAGCCAAATGCCAAACCAGATGCTATGATCTATATTTACTTGCAGAAATGCATTATAGTCATCATTGCCTTTTATCTCAGCCATAGTGTAGAAAATTACCTTCTACAGTCACAATTTGTAAAATAGTCTTTGAGTGTTTATCACCAATACAAAATCATAACAGCAGCAAATGAGCAGGATTCTTTCTAACAGCTCCTCATGATATTCAAGTAATTTATACTAAAGGTAGCCAAAAATTGGCAAAGATGGAAAAAAAAGTAATAAAGTTATTGAAGTTACTTTCCACTGATAAAAGCTCCAGTACTTAAGAAACTCAAAACTTTCTGAAAATGGTTAATACTTGTAGAGTAAGTGTGAGCACTTAGAGAGGAGAAGTGTGAAATGGAAGTCCAATGATGTGGTCAGGGTTGCCTGGCTGATCAGTTGCAGATCCTCAGAGCTCTAGTTCCCACCTGCAGTCCTTTCCTCAGTGTTTGCTTGCCTTCTCCCAGTGTTACTGGAAGATCTTCCTTTTTTCCAGTAATGTTTGCAGTTACAAGCTTGCAAATTTGGTCTTAAAAAGTTCCACCTCTGAAACACAAATCTGATTCTTTGGCATCCTTCAGCTATACCCATATCCATTTAGCTGTGCTACTCTATAGCCATCAGCAAGCCAGAGCGACTGGGGTCTCCTAGAGCAACCATCCAAAACCAAGCACACACAAGATTGAGGGCAGGGAACATTGGAGCAGCTCCCCCCCTACCTCTGTGGAAGGCAGCCAGTTCATTTATTTAAAATACAAGTATTTCAGCCAGCTGGATGGTGGCACTTGGCTGCCCTTGCAGGGCCTCCTTGGCATTTAATCTAGCCATGGAGTGACTTGCGCATTCACAATGTGTAGAGGTAGCTGTCGATACCTAAGGCTGTACACAGAATGGAGAAATACAATACCCCAGCAGCAAGTAGTTCAGCATAGCAAATTAAGACACCCAAGTCTGACCCTTCTTGTTCAGGCAGTATGTTTGTGCTGCTGTTGAAGTTAAAGACACAGATGTCTGACCACTCCCTGGCTCTCAGCCTGCTGTTGGAATAGGTGGCTGACTATTCTTGGTTTTGTTGGAGCAATCTGTCAGGAATGTTATAGGATACAATGCACAGGATTGCAAACCTGTTCAGGAATGCAGGCCATAGCAGGAAAAATGAGGAGGAGCTGTGAATTAGGAGTTAATTTCAGCAAGCTGTTTCTTTGAATGCCTCAATAAATAGGTATGATTGAGTGGAAATTCATGGCATCTCTTGCATGCTAAGTATAAAATCTCTTGTTTCTAAATTGAAACACCTTGGAAAACAAGGACTTATTTATATCTTCCCTGAACCTTGGCTTTAAGTGGTCTTCACCTTTTGGAGGAATTTTCAATAAGCTGGACTGGTGTGTTCTGTTGATGAAGTGGGGCTCCCTCTTTCCTGCTTACCCTTCATGCTAGGTCTCTCTGGAGCAGTGCACTAAGGTAGGTGACTGTAGTGATCAGAAGGATACCCTTCACCTTGCCATGAAGGTTTCAGTTGAGCAGAGTCACAGGCTGCAGCATACACAAGGGTTTGTTTTGTGTGTAGTCAAGTCTAGGCAAAGAAAAGATGCCTGTTCCTTAATTACAGGACTCAGTACAAGAGCTCCTAGCTTTTAAAGTGTACCACAGCATTGGAATTATTTAAGCAAGTATTACCACAATTTCTTCTGCTCCTTATAGGAGACTGATATATTCAAGGTCATGACTCATGCTGCATTGATTTCTTGCCAGTAGATTTAGACTTTAAGTGATGGATTGTGTTGTTAACTTATACATTTTTAAAAAATCAGTATAACTTCACAGTATACCTTTTAATTGTTAATATTTACTGAGCAGTGAATATATCACATCTTTATGTTCTGTTACTGTTTCCCACTGGAAAGAGCTTTTAGAAGACAAAAGTCCTTTTCAGTGGCCTGCTATACTGTTTGATAGCTTTGGTAAATGCTTTCAAAACTGATAAAAATGATGAGCCAGGTCCTGAGTTGGTATAAACCATCCTTATCCCACTGGATTACATGAGCTGTCGCTCTCCTAAGAGTTGTCCAAAAGAACCTTTCACTGGCTACCTGGCAAGGTTCAGTAATGTCAGTCTGTGAACTCTCAATGGCTCTGCATTGAATCGCCCCAGTGTGGACTGCACCATCCACCCTCTGTTTTGGAGACTGGGAGACATTGTGGAAGCCAAACAGAGCCTCAGTGCTGCTGGCCCCAAATGCAAATGATAGCATCCATCATCACTGCCTTCCTACTCCACTGAAAGTGACTTTATCCAATCTGAACCACAGCAAAGCAGAACCTAATACTTATTTGAATTGTTAAATCAGTTTTCTTGAGCTGTTATTTTCCCCTAGATTTAATTTTCTGCTGCCATTCTGAGTCTCTGACTGCGGTGACAGGAATGCTTACTGAATTTCCTTTCTTAATAGAAAAGGGTAGAGGAAATAACTAAAAGTGTTGCATTCGCTACCAGGAGTGTTTATGCCAGGAGCTTTGCTCTCCGTAGGTTTATCTAATCATGGGAACGTGTAATCTAGTTGTCCAGTGCCAACTGATTAGAAATTTGAATATCAAGGGAGGTGAGAAGGGAAATGTCCCAGAGCTGTGGAAAGTTCAGGTATTGTTCTCCAGAATTAATTTGCTTTGATAAGGTTGAGAGGTTTGGGGTTGATTTCTTTTCGATGTTGTGATTACTTCAAAACCAAGTCTTTTAATGGAGGGGGTAATTCACTGAATTATTTGCTTTGTATATTCTGTGCTCTGCCTTTCTTTATTTGCTTGCCAGTCATCTATATTTGGAATAACATCCAGATACCAGGTAGTTCAGGAAAGTGTTGACTTCCAATGACAAAGATCAGTGTTCCATGAAGTTAAATGCAAAACCCTTTTCACTATATATGCTGTTGTTAATGGATAACCAGATATGAGCACAAGAGTGAAGGGACATACCTGTGGATATGTTTTAAGGATTCTGTACAGTTTTTTTATACCACTTTTAATCTTTCTAGTGAGTGTAATGAAATTGGGAGTAGATTGCAACCTAATCTGGGAAGTCTTTGAACTGTTTTGCACATCTAACACAGTAATCTGATCCCATAGACAGCTTTCAGAGGATAAGTCAGGAAAACCACTTCGTAGTAGTGTGAGCCCAAATAGGTTTTGGCTCTTAGAATTAGTAAGTAAATTACTGTTGATAAATAGCTCCATGTCTCAGGTTTAAGAATGACATAAATGAATGACTGTATCAGTCAGTAGTTTGCCTTGATTCCTGTGGTTAAATTTGTGTTGGGTATTTGCCATCAACAGCATTTATCTGTATGTCCACTGGAATTCTGTGTTGACAGTTGACTGCACAGGAGAAAGGTCTGTATTCAAAGTGCAGTGGCTGTGGCTACATGGAAAAGATTGTGACCAAAAGCAGTAGTGTCTAGTTGACATGAAGGATTTAAGCGTGAGAATCCATTGCATTTTTGGTTGCTTTTCTGTGCGTTTGGAAATACCTTGAGTAATTTCCCAATTTGTCAAATGCTGTTTGTGTCTTTGGTGATTAATTCCTGGTCACAAGTATTCATTAGTTAACTCTCAGACCATCAAAAAATAGGTACAGTTCTGACAAGAACCATACGTGTGAATTTCTGAGCATGATGAGGAACAAGGAAGAAAAAGGTTTTACCTACTGCCCCAGTCCCTGCATGGTAATGCTGCTCACTGGCACCATCACAGGAGTGTCTCATCATAAAGCCTAAAAAAATTAATCCTAAATCATCATTTTAATTTTAGAATACAATACCAGCAAAGTAAAGGAAATTGTATCTCCTTCCAGAAGGCTTGCTTTCTGCACTCCAATACTGACTGGAAAGGAGAGTGCCGGTTCTGGCGTCCTCTGCCTTTATTTTATGAGCCAATATAAGATGTTACAAAAGGGTGAAGGGTGCTCTCTGCACCATTAGATGCTATGCCAATATGACTTGCTTTACAGAGCAAGAAGTTAGGTCTTTGTAGCCTGTACTGGAAGAAAAACTTAGTTTGTTCAGGTGACTGCATTTTTGCATGGAAATAAAGCAGGAGTGGGGCCCTTGAAAAACAAAATCCTAATCCTATTCTCCTCCTCACCTAGTCACTGTTTAGCATTCACCACTGTCTGTTGCAGTGCTAAGACTCCAGTAAGACTTCATCAGTCATAGTTTTGCGGTCCTGCTAAAAAAAGTTGAGATTTCATTAAATAATGCTGTGCAATGTATGGCTAGGGTAAAATTTGGTGAGATTAACTGGGCTGTATTTCAGGTGTCAGTCATCTTCAAAGCAATGAGTAATGTCAAGGTAAATGAAAAATGATGTCCCAGAGAAGTGTCACCATTGGGAATGAGGCAGTGACTTCCTCAGCGAGGGATGTATATATTTGTTTTAATAATGTCCAAATGAGAATCTCAGTTTTAATTTTTCATAATATCACTTGGCAGATTTGGAGGCTGATGTTATTTTTCAGAAAAGACTCATAATCTTTTATTTAAAGGTGAGCAAGAAAGAAACCCTTCACCAACCTGTTCCTGTTAGTTGTAATATTATTCGAATACTCTAGTAATTATTTCAGGATCTGTTCCAAGTATATTTTAGCTGGATCCTGATGATAATGAACTTCCAAGGCCTGTTTTCCTACAGCTTGCAGTGTCATGCTAAATGGACTGCAACACGAAATGTTGCTGTGCCTGAGCTGTACTAGAGCCAGACCATAATTTGCAAATGTGTTTTTTGGGAGCTGCTGATATTTCTCACCACCTCCTTGCAGAGAGAGCAGAACAGTGCAGAACACTTCCCACTGCTGAAATCTGAGAGTGAGAACTTTTCAGGCTGATCCTCTTCACAGTGACCGGTGAAGCATAAACCAAGGCTTTAAAAAAGACTAAGGAATCTGGGGTAATATCATTCCCTTTTGTTCTCTCACAGGTGCTTGCAAAGGCACCTGGCTTTTCGGAAGGACAGAATATCTGCCTTCGAACAGATAAGCTCCATCTTAGGCATCTCAACTTACCCAAAGAAAGTGCCTCCAAAATCAGCTGGATTTTGTGATCATGTCCTGATAATCCAGTACTTGTCCAGCCAGCCGTGTGTGTGTATATATAATGTGTCTCTCACACCAGTTTCTCTCTGTTAGAGAAAATTAAAGAACACAGAAGTGGTGAAGAGCAGAAGTAAGTAGCTGAAGGATTAGAACACTGTTATAAGATGATTAGTCATGAAATAAGATGCTTTAAAGCATATGAAGTCCAGGAGCCAAGTTCAGAGCTATAGCTTACCTGTTGAAGTGAGTGAAATATTAATGTATACCACAGCTGCTTGGTGCTACCCCAGTATGATGAGGACATACTGTTTACAGAGGATGAATGGACTGTTGGTTCACCATTTGTTTAATTGGCAGTCATTATAGGAGCTTGGGTTTCTGCAACAGTGAGTAGAATCCTGGAAAACATTTGGCCAGGAGCATCTCAAATTGGTTTGGAGACAGTATAATTGTCTGGAATGTCATTATATTTTGTCCTAATGAAGTGGTTGAAATCTTGCATGTTTTCCACTAGTCATTTCCAAAACAAAATGAGGCAGCCATACACACAAGATAACAGCTTGATTTCTTCTAGTGATATCTGCAAAGTAATAAAGCCAGCAACATTCTTACGTGAAGTAATAGTGTTAACATAGGGCAGCATTTTTTTTCCTGTAATGACTTGGGTGGCTTGATGGCAAAGTTATGGAAAGGAGGTTTATTCTTGTTCTTCAAGGGCAACAATATGCTAGAGTGGAAACAGACTGTAAGTTTTTCCTCCCCCTTATCAGGCATTTTATTGTTCAAGAAAAAGAGTTTTGGATAAAAATGTACCAGGGGATGAATGAACAATGTGCCTGCTGTTTGTGGAGATAAACACGGCATAGACAGAATGGAAATTAAAGACTCTCATCAGAAGTGTCATTTTTTACCACTGAGACTGTTTTCTTCAGCACCATGATAGAAACTTCTGATGTCAAATATTAAAACACTTCCTCAAAAATAAATTCCAATCACATTACAGCAGTTATATGTGATTTGATGGCTCTTGGCATGTGGGCCACAAATGTTCCTCTGTAGCTGAGCTCGTTATTGTTACTATTGTCATCTCTCACATGTCTTTGTCCCAGATGCTCATGTCCTGTCACAGGGAGGTAACTGTTCTGGTGGCTGCAATGAGGTGGTGCTTTGGAAGCCACATTTCTGGATTTCAAACTTACACCAGCAATGCAGGAAAAGCAAATTGACAGATCTTGTTTTAGTACCGCTCTATTCTTGGAAAGGAGCTACATTAGGAGGATGAGATGTTTTAAAGAGCTTGCCAGCAAATGATGGATCCTCTTCTGGGTCATGAATTCTTGTCACCTTGTGTATTAATAGGATCTGCCAAGGTTTTATCCTAAGTTTCACTGCTTACAGTAAGTCACGTGGGTAACGGAACCACAAAGATTTGAGCATCTGTGACCCATATACTGAAGAATACAAGGGAAGGGAGGAACAGTCGAGTAAGGACACAGTGTTTGAGTCAGGAGCTTGATTGGCTTAGCAAAAATGTTTACGCAATGCTCTGAAAATCAGATAGAAACACTGCAGCAGTGTAAAGCATTGTAAGTAATGTGGGATTATATCAGTTACCATGTGCCACCCTCACACAAAACAGCACATTTGTGTTGTGTGGAGGTTTGGGGATTGCCATGCTCAAGCGTTATCCTCTGCCACTTCAACAAACAAGAATCTCTGTGGGCTTTCAGCCCTGTGTGTGTGGTCACAAAGTGTGCTGCCACCAGAATAAGCACTGATGCTCCAATGCTGCTCTGTTTCATGCTATTTATGAGAAACAAAAGGGAAGTTCATTTCTTGGTTGTGTTTTCCTAAATTTTGAGAGGTCAGAGGTTGGAAATGCTCCAGAATAGTAGTGGAGCAGACTTACCCTGAGGGACTTGCAGTGCCAGGCCTTAATAGGATTGCTGGACTGTCAGCGTATGGTACCTACTCCTAAACAGTCAGAATGTTGGGGACCCATAGAAAAATACAACTGGGAAAGGACTTCACAGCAGGGATATCCAAAAGGGATATCCAGATTCTGTGACCACACTGCATGCCTGTGACTTTGAAATTTGAAGTTGTGCTTAAGTCATTTTGCAAATCTAATAGAAACAGAATCTTTTGTCCAAGACAAAGATTTACTCTGTTAGAACGTGAGTTTTTCTCTTTGTAATAATGGAATTGCTGCTGAAGAAGGGAACGGATTCTCTGCTGTCCTCCACTGCCTTGTATCCCTTCAAAATCTGGAAGTAACTGAGATTTTCCTCTTCTCACCCCTTAGTATCACAAGCATTTGTTTCAACAGTTGTCCAAGGCAGTTCTACAGTGTTAGAACTGCCCTTGTGTAATAACTTCCCTGGGCAGCAGTAGCTGATTCCAGCAGACTGAATCAAACCTGACTCTGCCTTGCGTGCCCCTCCATCTGCAGGAATAAACCCTTTTTCAGGTATGTTTAGATGTATCTTGCAGATATGACAAAAATCATTGTTCCATGGAACAAAGGAACCTTGGTTTGCCTACTGATGGCAGTATATAATGGTTAGCTTTTTAATTAAATGCTAAAGAAACAAATGAATAATTAGCATATAGATAATGTGAATTAGACCTTATGTTATACATTAAATTCTACTGCAGTTATTGGACTGTAGTGCACTGCTGCAAAGTGCTAAGCTGAAATCCATGCCCTAATTATTTGCCATGATGTGCATGTCTTAGCTTTTGTCCTAAATGAATGTAGGTAAAGATAAAAACGCATTACAAAAAGCTGGGATTCTAATGTAAGATAGGCCAATGCTAATTACTGGCTAATCATTGTGTTAGAGTAATTATATTATGTGCTTTCAGAGCCTTGGTTAGTGCCAAGTTGAACACTAGGATATAATTTGTCAGAGACGAGTTAATTTTTCTTCCTATCATAACAAGGTACTATTTCCTTTTTTCCTCGGTATTTTTCAGGAATGTGGGATTTTGCCACTGGTTGAAATGTTTTTCCTGACTTCTTAGCCTTATGGCAAATTTCCTTCTCTATTGCACTAATACGAGAAAGCACTAACAGGTCTTGTGGCTGATCAGTAAAGTGGATGTGATGATCATACCAAGGCTGCATGTTCAAAATGATTATTTAGCACAGACACAACTTTTCTCTAACACAGGTCCTGGCAAGGAGGCTTTTTCTTTTTTCCATGGAAATCTCCCACTAGGAAATCTCCCAGGCCTGGTCCTGCTTGCCTGAACACGAGCAGCAGCCTTTTCTTTCTGGGCCCAGAGCACTGCTGCCTTGTACTTGGCATCCTAAATAGCTGAAATAAATACAGTCATGCAAGCTGATAGTAGTGAAACTCAACATGGTATTTTTAAAGTACTGTTTACCATGATAGCAATTATGGGAAGGTGGATGGTTTGAATGTCTAGAGCAATTGAATAGTTAGAAACAGCTATATTCTTTGCTTAACTTCTGTTCCAGTTATTCCAGACATGTGGAATATATCATTAATTTTAAAGAGGGAAATAAAACCAAATTCAAGGACCTAGATTCAAAGGCAGTACCTAAGCGTTGCCATTTATTCTTTCTATAATGGCTTGAAAAGTCTGTGTCAAGTGGCTTATGACAGAACTGGCAGAAGAGTGCTTCCAATTAAATTCGGACTCTTTGCGGATCAAATCAGGAACTTTTACTGACTGAAGGTGACTGTGTTAAACTTGATGGGGACAAATAGTTCTTGGATTCCCAAAAGTGACACTGTATCTTCTTTTTCTGTACCTATACAGGCAGTTCTTTCTGTCTGGCTCATCCAATACAAAAACTATTTTTTTTTCTTTTTTAGGTTTTATTAAAAATAATGATTTGATTTAATTTATTTCCTGCAAAATCTTTCTATTCTTGACATACCAAATCCACTTCTTAATTTAGACCAGTGTGATTCTAGGGAAATGGCTAGCTTTTGGTACATGTTTTACAAGTCAGAGCTATGTCTGAAAAGGAGTTCATTTTCTGAAGATTCCAGGGCAGGTTTTGCATGTTGTTCATGATCTCTAATTGGAAATAATCTTCAAAAGAGCTCAATATCTGGCATGCTTTTTGAAGAAGCTGGTCACTCATTTTAGTACCTGAACATAGGAAGAGCTCTTTGGAAAAATCTGACCCCATCTGTAAGTGCTGAGCACATTTCAGAATCTGATTTGTTGTTTTCCAGCCTGCAGACAGTGAGATAATTACCTGTCTCTGGTATCAGTAGTGAGGGAAAACCATGCTCCCAGCCTCTTGCCTTGGGCTCCATGCCTCTATCTGTACTAATAAATGAAATGGGCCATGGGCACAGGCTCCCACACTAGTGCTTGACCATCCTTAACATTCACACTGTCAAGGCTGGTGTCAGCTGGCCCTTTCCAGACAGTGCCTGGCCATGGTTTGAAGTAGTCAAGGACCAGTTCCTATATGGACAAATTTTTCTTTGTGTTCTGGGGGCAAAAGAGTTATCTGTGGGGATGAGAGCCTGTGCATTTATTAGACTCAGGAGAAATAGGGGAAAAGGCAGGATTTGTATGAGCTAGTGTCTTAGCAGGCTTATGGATCCAGCCAGCAAACTGACAGATGATGATGATGATATTACTGGAGAACTTTGGAGCATTATTTAGCTTTATCTCCTGGTAATGATAGATGCTTTTTATCTGCCTTTTTCTGAATGTTTTCTCTTTTTGTGAGAAGAATATGCTTTTCCAACACTTTGAATGGAAAGGCTACTTACCTTTTCTGATTTATGGAGAGTACAAGTCTAAACTGATGTCCCAGAGCTTGCCTTTAGAGTATCTTTCTCAAAGTGTGATGGTACCAAGCAATTTGCCTCCATGTTACAGGATGACATAGAAAGCTTTGGAGGAAGCTAGTGGTAATGGGTCTCCTGAAGATGTCACTAGAGCTGGCTCCCATGACAGACAGTGTTAGAGCTATCTGTTTATATCTAATATTAATGCCTTCAGTTTTGAAGAGACAGGCTAGAATCTAGGCTGTCAGCAGAAATGTCCCCTTTCTTCATCTGATGAATCTGAAGAACTGTCTAAACCTGACAGAGGAATCTCATTAATGGGGGAAATATACTGACATGTGAAGACTTCACGCCAAACGAGTCTCCAGTAGGAAATCTCACCTCTCTTTTAGGCTTATGTTCTGAGAAAACCTCACCTGAGAGACACCACAGTTTTTGTAGAGACATCAGAACCTCCCTTTGTGTTATGGGAAGTGTGCAATAAAGCTCAATAACTGAAGGTCTGGTTTTGTAAGAGCCAAATGCTTCCTGTTAAGTGTGTAGTCCCATTAACTCGCACATGGACACTCAGTATTGCCTCTTTCCTGCTCGATCTGCTTTCAGAATAAGCAGCAAAATATCAAGTGGCTTTTTGTGAAAGCAGAACCAGGCCCTGAGTCAGAGTTAGAGCTGAGGCAGTGATTGCTGTAGTGGTAAAGGCTGGATCATAATGCTGACCTGCTGTAAACTCTTGGATAATGCTTTCCCACTTCGTGTTTCTATTTACTGTCTTACAGTATTTGCCTGCCTAGATTGCCAGGCTCTGCATGGGAAGGATTGGGTGTCATGTTTGCTGTGTTTTTCATAGTAGAGTCTGAATCTTGGATGGCTGCTATTAATCACGAATTATGTATTAATGGTAACCTTGTGGAGTCAACTCACAAGATCTTATCTGGTAACAGACATAGATGAGAATCATAAAATAGAGGTAAGTATAGAATTATGTAAACTCTGCTGTAAGTGGTAGAGCTCGGGATTCAAGGGCAGAGTTGCAACAGGAGTAGTAACAGAAAGGAGGCAGTAAAAAGAGGCTTCACATTGTATGAAGCCTGCTTTGTGCATGTCATGTCTCAGTTTGCTCTGTGATGTTAAGTGAGATGGAAAGTTGGTTAATCCGCTGTGCAAGGTCATTTTAATAAATGATTGAAGGAGCAAGAGAAGGCAACTCCTGAGCAGCACCTTGTACCTTTGCAGAGTTACTCCAGCCATTCTGGGCTGTCTATGGAGTTGTTGGCACAAGCAGGTGGAAGGCAGATTCGCTGCACAGAAATGGTTATAGCGCATGCAGAAAGCTATAGGAGGGAGACAAAATGCAGATTAGTGTCTGTAGTTTGATACAGATGCTAAAATAAGGGAAGAGAAAGGACACACAACACAATGAGGAAGAAAAGGGTAAACCTGCACATTGTTGTAAATCCCCTGACATCCTTTGAGAGCTGCTTTAGAATTCTCATTTAGATTTGTGTTTAAGTTTTCCTTACCATGAAATTAACAAAAATATTATAAACAAGGAAAAATGTAAATTAGTAAAAAGTAATCACCTGATTCAACATCAAAGTGGAAGCAAAGAAATGTGCAGATAACACTGTTAACAGATCCATTTAGAAACCCACCTTTTCCAGAAAGAGGATAGCCTTGTTTCACACTGACATGAGTCTATTGCAGTAGATTTACATCTGGAGTGCATATGGTCCAGTGAATCAACTGAGCCTCTGGTGTGCACTAGTTGTCTAGCTCATTTTAACTGCAAGGAAACTAAACTGTCATGTGCTAGATGCAGACATCCCAGAGATTACTGAAGTGCAGAAGTATGTCACAAAGTTATATCTGATATTGAAAATGTCTGAAAAACCACTACCAGACCTGAGATTCTGCATGTTCTTATTGGCCACTTAATGAAACATTGACAAAGGATGCGTCAACACACTGAGCTCATTTGAAACATGGCAATTCTTGCACTCTGCCTCAAGTAGCAGATTGCTGTAGTGAAGAAATCATCACCACATGACTACAAATAATATCTCTGATAAAGGGAGAATTTAGAGCCAAGCTGTTAAAGCCTAAGTCAGAGAAACGCTACACTTAAAAATGGTTGTAGAATTGGGCCCTGAGTATGACCTGCTGTTTATTCATAGACTTTTGGTTCTATTTGCTTCTTGCATCTGTTAAGGTGACAGTGATACTGGGCTCATCCAGGAATGCTAGGCAGCCTGCAGCTTCTGACCATCTTTCCAGGCAAGGATTTAGTGTCCTGAACCTAATCCAGGCTCTGGCTGGCTGCTTGATGCTACTGGCTCAAAGCATAGAAGAGGGCAGAATAAAGCAATGATGTGATAGAGAAGCTGGCTCTTGGAAAATACATCTCAGTGCTAGCTGCAGTCCAACAGGTAAATAGAATTATGGGAATGAACAGGGAAATCAGAGTAGAAGTAATTGTGCTGCCCTATAGTCTGTGGTGCTCCCATACCTGGCTGGAACTCTGTGGACAGCACTTGCCACCAGACCACACATGGATAGTGCCAAAAGTTTGCATAAAGGCATGGAGATGCTCAGAAGCAGAGTGTGGTTTACAGAGAGGGAGAAGTTAAACAGGGCAGCACTTACCAGCTTGAGCTGCAGTAGGTGAGAGATTTGTAAAACCAAGGAGGTGGAGCAGGCACGTAGAGGATGGTTATTCTTTACTTAAGCTTTTTGTAACACAAGCTACCGGGGTTCCCAGTGACATTGTCAAAGTGCTGGCTCAGAACAAATAAGAGGAATTATTTTTTCTTATAGCAGTTGTGATTAAACTGCAGATCTCGGTACCATGTGATGTTGTAGGAGCCAAAGTATAAATGGTCTCAATCAAATTCATGAGAGATTGGCTTTTAAGGAAAATGACCTGGCTGCAGTTTGCAGCTGAAGAAGCCACTGAACCCCTGACTGCCAGAGGGAGCTCAGGGGTTGTTAAAGGTGTAGCATCACTTCCCTGATTTCTTGCATGTTTAGTCAGGGCAGGCTGTTGTACCCACTCTCAGAGGAGGGTACTGAGGGGAGCACCTTTGATCTGATGCTGTATTGCTGTTGTTCATAGGCTATTAAAAATATTATTTTGAGATACTGATTGCAGAGATTAAGATAAAACACCCTAATGATATTTGGCATATGACACTGCAGCTCCCTTTGATGTTCTGTTCTGGAGATGAAGACAAGGTAGCAGTCCTCTGCTGCTGTAGTGATGGTGAAAATCAGCAAGACACCATCCACTGCAGTGCTGTCATTGCTGTATCAAGCTGCTTAATATACTCTGTTGTTTAGTAGGCTCTGGAGGAGTCAGCTCTTCAGTTGCAGTGTTTTGGTCAGTGGTGATTGCAGGACAAGACCCAGACCCTGGGTTTTGTTCCCCTGGAGAAGTGGTCGGAGCGTTGTGATGTGAAGGGCTTGTGCAGAGGCAGCGCCGCAGCAGCCAGCGGGTGGCACTCGTGTTGCAAGGAAGCTGACAAAATCCAACGCGGAGCACTTCAGAGATGTCTGGATGGAAGTTTTCCATTGAAAGCAGCAGTTTTGCTGAAATTGAAATGTTTCATGGCACATGTCGCTTCTCAGTGAATTTTTAATGGAGAAAATGTAAATTACTCAGTTTGACTTTATAATTGCAATTTAGCTTGCTTTCCCTTACCTTATTGATTCAGTTTATTAGTTTCTTTGGATATGCAATTTCAGTAGAATTCTTAATTCTATAGGGTTTTGTCCTCATAACTCTCAAGAATTAAATGGATTTCCTTTGGAGGAAAAAAGAAACATTTTGGTTTTTTTAGAAATAATAGTTTAAAAACCCTTTTAGATGCTGTCCCAGGGAAAACATCATCTTTGACTCTCAATGTGGGACGAAAGATACATTCTGAAGGTTTGAATTTTGATGGTCTGCATGATCTGTATTTTGACTTGCTCTGAATGGGTCTTCTTGACCAGGGAGCATATTTTGAGGAGCTGTCTCTTGATGCCATGTGAGTGACACTGCTACCCAGCTCAACATGCACTACAGAGAGACATCTCAGTCCTGCTCCAACAGCAGGTCATTATTACTGTGTGGTGTCAGGCAGGTGGCAACATCCCTTGGGGTCTTTGTAAGCTGCTGAGGGCAAGAAATAGTGCGAACATAGGGCTGTAATCTAGGTAGTTACAAGGGTTTTGAAAATAACCAGTTGGTGGGGTCCAACTAGGAGCAGCTGCCTGTCTCTATAAGTTAGTGTAGTGGTAGAGTGGTGGGTGATGACAGAATGACTAAAGGCAGTGCAGAAACTGGGAGACAGAGGGAAAGAGAATTCAGTGGAATGGAGAGGGAACACCTTCCCTTTTTCTGTCTTCCAAAAGAAAAAGAAATGCTATTTATACATATATGACTTGACTTGTTTGTTATGGCAAATGTGCAAAACATGGGTTTGTTCTACACAGACAGGGTAAGTTATTTATAGTGATTTCTCATACAGTCTTCTTGGAGAAAGCCCAGATTCTTCGTTCTGCCATATGCAAAACTTACTGCAGTTATTACAGGCTTCTCAGATTCTGCCCACTTCATGTCAAGTTAGCACTGCTACAGCTTCTCTGAGCAGAGAGTAGGATTTGGAGTGACATACACAGGGGCCCTAAGAAAATAAAACTGGTGACAGGGTTGTTGGCTAGAGAATCCAGAATATTTATCCCTAAATATACTTGTTTTCTAATTGGAAATTAATAACGGCCATACAAGCTATTATGAGCATCCTGCATCTCTCCGGATTGCATGGCACAACTACTGCCACACCATACAAGATTACTTAAGCATATGAAGTCATCTTACTGAAATCAAAATACCTAATTAGGTCAAAGGAAATTCCATAGAGATATTCAAGGTAAGTATGTACATAACTGTTTTGTTTTTTTTAGATAAGGGCATATAGAAGGACCTCTAGATATCCCAGAGGAAGACCACAATTCCCACATTCCCTCCAGGGATACACAGCTGTGCTTCTGTTCTTGTAAGTGCTGCAGTGAACTCTTTGAGGAAGCTCAGCAATAAAGAGAAGCACATTCTTTTTTGCCTTTGTTTGACACAGTTACTTTGGTGACTGTGTCAACAGTGGGGAAAGAACCAAAACTGTGTTACTACCTCTGTCAATTCTTAAACAGCACTGCAGAGTCCCCTCTCTTCCCCAAATGAGGGAGAGACATTCACACTGTAATATTAATAACTGTGGAGCCCTTTAGCCTTTAATAATTAACACACTGCTAACTGCAGCTGAATGTTCCTTTTCCTGATTCCAATTACAGACCCATTTGGACCAGGGTCAGCTGAGGGAAATGGCTCAATCCTCTCACTGAGGGAAGCAGCAGTGTTGTAAGAGAGACCTACATCTGAATGAAATTGTTCTCCTTTGGCCCACACAGTAGATTAAAGAAAGGTTTGGACTCAGATAGTGGTGAAGCCAAAGGATCAGGTGTTACAGAAGAACTAAGTACTTCTGTACCCCAGTCATTCCAACCCAGGGGACTACTTTTAACATCAGAGCCAATATCTGGAGTCTGCTGAGAAACACATTCACCCGGCCCAGGGTAAAATAAAATGTTCCTTTCCGTAGGTGACAACTGTTCATATACTTGCATTTTTCCCTAATACACTGCTGAGTAGAAGGCTTTTCCTACCTTTTTCTTTGTGGAGCAAGAGGATGTGTTCATTGATACCGTATGAGTAAGACAGCAGGAGACTTGGTCTAAAACCATAGTTCCCACATTGGCTGGCCCTAGTATTTTCTGCCTGAAATAGAGTTGCTAGTGCAGCTCTAACAAGAAGTTTAGCATTTAGGAAACTTATTGTGATCTTTGCAATGTGATTTACAAGTCTTGGATAAATGTTGTTAGTGTTTTGATGCAACATCGTGATGTTTTGGCAGTATTCCTGCTACTCTAGACACTGCTGCTAGCAGACGGGCCAATTTAACAGTAACAGTTTAAATGCTTCTCAGAGTATAGTCCTCCATCAAAAGGTCTGCTATTATGCAACCAGAAGCAGAAGGGAAGGGAACTAGTAAATTCCAAACTGTGGTTACATAGCAGCTAAAACTGAATGATGGAGGCTGCTTTCCTGCCCCTGGTTGTGCAGTCCCTTGTGTGTGCAGCTGTAAAGTGAGGTGTAGAGGGCTGGTCCAGCTGAAAACTAACCTAACAAAAATTAGGTTTTGTGGTATGGCTTCCCATCCATGTTTAGATTAACTCAAGCTATTATAGCATTATACCCAGAATTAATCAAAAGAGGTAGCGAAAAAGACTTGGACTTGGATTGGATTATGTCTCATAGTAGGATGTTTTTAATAACTATGACTCTTAGAGTTATACTATCAGTCTTTTTTAATACTTGGTGAAATGTTAATTCTCCTCATCTGCAGCACAACCATCGGTATGCTCATTTTCAGCTACCTGTTAACAATTAATAAAGCTCTCAAGAGATTTTCTCAGCTTCAAATTATTTTCTCACTGCTTAAACTTGAGAAGTTGTGAGGTGGAAGCATAGTAGGGCTAAGAGTGAGAAATTCTTTTGCTCAGTTCTAAACGTAGGTGACAGCAGATGGGGAGTAGGGAAAGTTCCACATATACCTATGACAGTGTTAGAAGGAGGATGGTTGCAACGTTGGATGAAGTGGCTCAGGGGCATTTAAACAGCATATATGCCTTGGTTAGAAGTCATCAGCACAAGCTGGCCCTTGAGGGACTGGCAAGTGTTGGAAAGTGGGGTATTCAAAAATCAGATTGAAGTCTTCAGTAGTGGCAGGAACCAGATTGAGAATTCAGAGCATGAACATGCAATAGAAATACACCCAAAACAATATCATTGCAGAATTCTGGTCCTGAATTTGCTCCTGAGTTAAGGAAGGAGTAAGTTCAGCATTATAGACAGAATCTTTACCTGGATTCAGTCACAAAGTGGATATTATTTTCCTTTGCAAGTGTGACATTTTAAGGGAAAGGTTGAAATAATTAATTTTCTCTGTATTACTTAGATGAATTTTACTTATATACATATAACTTTATGTATCTTATTGCAGTGTTGATTTCTCGTATGCATTGCATCTTGTCCTAATTTGGCACTCTCTGTAGTGTTAGTTCCAGGTTCAGGCTTTACATCCTACGATACTCTTCACCAGAATGTAGGTAATGAATTGTCTGCTAAGTGTCTGTGCCACATCCTGGAAGATGTAGGCCAGGAGTCATAGAGGAGAACAGAAAAAAGGCAAAGGAATACAGTTCTCACAGAGCGTAATTGCAGTATTTCAGAATCAAAATACACTGTGTTTTGATGGTTCAGCTTTTCAGTGAGAAAACAACTTTTTCTGCAGAAATTGGCCATTGCTTGAAACTGAATTTTCCATTGGAAAATTAGTTCTGACAGGGAAAAAAGTGAACGGATCTGTGCTTGATCCTTCTCTACGTTTCTTCAGTGAGAACTGCTTCAGCAACATACAAAGGGTTTCACAGTAGCTCAACCTAAAAACATCAATGATAAGTACAATTGAAATGATGAGTACTTTTATGTTATGGAAACATGAAAAACATTGGGATGGATGAAAATTAAGCAGCTGAGAAGGGTTAAGTTTTGAGGATAATCTGATCATTCAAAGATGACATTTTGAAATATTTAACAAGTGTACAGATAGCAAAAAGTTTCTCATGTTTTTAATTAAAGGAATTCTAACAAGCTCTGGTTTGGGAATGTGAGTACTTGCATTTTTATCTAACATCAGATAGACAGGATTGCTTCACACATTTTGGACATGTTGGTAGAGGTTGTTTTTTGGTTTCTCCGAGCCTGTTCACCCATCTGTGATCTCTTCAAAAACCATTAATTGTTACACCAGAGGGAGAAGAAAGTTGTTTTAAAGAAAAAAGCATGTTGTTTGACACAGTAATGAAAGCAGAAGAAATCTGACTTTAAAAGAGTGTGTAACAGATAACTCAACTAGAAACAAGAGATCAGTGGTTTCATCCTTAGGGTTGCTTGCAGTTTATGGTATGACCTTGTGCTAGACAGACGTCAGCTAGAAGGCATTTGAATGATGGTTTCATGTGAAAGACATTGGACAAGGTCCTGAAGTTCTGAGTTTAGTTCTTTGTGGCTGAAACTCTGCGTATGACCACATGTTACTTGGCTTGTTCTCTGCTTGTGAGACAGAGATGAGAGTACATCAGTTCTTACTGCGTACCTCAGTCAGGTTGTACTTTTGCTCTGTGTTTTGACCAGAAATTCCATGTCAGGCTTGGCCAGCCTTCCCGTAAAACTCATCAAAGCCAATCTTATCTCATTTTAAGCTGCAATTTCAGTTGCTTTGCTTTCTGAAAATGCATTTTATTGGAAAATACTCAAGCAGTTATTCTGGGTGCTGCTGTGGTATTAACTGTGAATGATAATTACGAGGAGAGGATTTAAAAAACGTCTCTGCAGGTTCTGATTAGGACAAAGACTTAGATTAAACTTTCCTGGACCACTGGAAAACATCAGTTAAATTCCTCTGAGGTGCTTTGTTGTGTCTGCGTTGCCCTGTTTCATGGCCATGTATACCCTAGAAATGCAGTGGGTTAGCAGAAAGTACAGATCAGAGGGGAAAAGTTGCTCTTTAGGAGAAATTTGAAATTAGCATGCTGGATTTAAGATGGGGAAGAGCAGAGCTTATTACTAACTTTGAGGTCTATGTCACAAGATGTTCACAACGTGTTTTGCCTACATTGTCATAGCCTTTCAAAGTGCACAAATGACTCACGTCATCGCCATGGAAAGTCAGGATACTCATCAGGAAAAATAGCCAACACAGACATTGTGAAGATAAGCCGTTAAGAATAATCCATGAACAACTCCCATAAAAAATGGTAGCTGCTTAGGGGGCAGAGATTTAGCTTTTAATGCTGCTCTTTTCTCCCTGCAGAATATTGCCTCCCACCTTATCAATATTTTACAACAGAAAGAGAAACCTTCTACAGCTGCAGAGTCAATTTAGAGGGATTAAATATTTATCCTGTTTTGAGCAAAGCTTTCAGCAGGTGCTGGAATCCACTTAATCACAGGTGGGTAACCTGCCCAGCCTCTTTATAGCGTGCCTAAAACAGGGGGTGAAGGTCCTGGCAGTTCTTTCATGCAGGTATCTTCTCTCATATTCCAACCACGGTGGCCCAGACCCCAGTTTCTTGCATTTGGTGAGGAAACAGAGTCAAGGCTACTCTTGGAGCATTTCAGTTACCATGGCAGGGTTACACCAGGCTTTGTATTTGGCTCAATAACTAGAAGAGCTTTTTAGTATTAGCTGAAACTCAGAATTTGGGCTTTTCAGGAAGTTCAGACAATCCCACATTGATTTCACTCTAAGGTGGAAAAAAACATGTGGTTTAGAAAGTTCTCTCCAGAATATCTCCCTTGCCACGAATTTTATTGAGGTGAAGAAGGAGAAGAGGAATCCTCCACTTGAGACTCAGAAATCAAAATCTTAATTTCCAAAAGACCTTTAAACATGTTTTCTTCCCATCTCTGAAGGAAACCTAATTAAAACATTTTCTTTCAGGTATTTTTCAGTGACATTTCATTGTGATTGTAGTGTTAAGTGGAACATTTTGCTTAAACAAACCAGCATTTTTCAGGTGTAGAAAATCACCTGGGAGCTGGGGGGACTTTTCCCTTTTTTTACTTGGCCTATTTGACACTATCACAGATGGCTTGCTGCAAATATACACCATTCCTAAGGGCTGAGTACTTACTTCTAAGTTTTTTCTGCTCTCATGAGAGCAAGTTGTGGCTCACAGTGATAGACTGTGTAGAGTAACCATACCATTTGTTTACAGATCTGCGTGTAATTTACACCCACTGGAACTTATTGCATTTATCAACACCAGTCATTAGCACCAAAGAAACATCAGATTTTCTGACTGAGCATGGTATAAAATGGTGTGTAGTGTGCTGTGACAGTTCAGACTAGGGCAGATAGCAATTTGGGAAAAGAATATAGTCAAAGAGCTTGTTGCTGTATAGAAAACAGCATTGGAGCTTCCTGCTGCACTTGTGGAGAAATAACATTGCAGCTTGTCTTGGTCATTCTCTTTAGAACTGTCTGTGAAAACACACTGGGATTTACAGGGACACATCACTTTTGATTAATCTTTTGTTGGGAAAGGTTTCTCAAGTGGACAGTTGCACAGCAGAGAAGAATCACTGTCTGGTGCAAGTAGAACAGACAGATTATCAGGAGAATCAGGTACAAGTCAAGAGCTCCACTTCAAAACCAGTCCTTGAATCTCGGTCTCCCACTGCAGACATGAGCATTTTTATCACCAGGGTGTTTGAATATTGTCAAGTAGGTGTCCTATCAGCTCTGAGTCTGTCCTCTTATAAAAGAGGAACATGTTGGGAAGCTGGAAAACATGCTTCCAGTTCAATATGGAGCTCAGTGAGCCTATGGGAAAAGCAATCCCCACTTCCCTTTCTGTCGTTCCCTTCCCCAGATGACTGCCTGGTAGGACAAATACTCTCCTGGACACAGCGAAGTACTAGTGCCAGGACTGCATTGTTCCACCTGCCCCAACTGCAAACATATCCAGCCTTGTGAGGAGCACTCCAATGAGGTAAATAAAAACAGAAAGCAGGGAGACAAAAAAAGGCTGATTTTTCAAGGAAGGAGGGATCAAGCTCTGCCTCAGTGCCAGGCAGGTTACTGCATCAGCTGTGGTAGGTAATACTGGAAATCTCTTTCTGACTAAGCTCGAAGTAATTGCTGCCAGAATGCCATCGTGGTGCTGATGAGTATTTCTCCAACAGAAGAGAAACAGCACGCTGATTCCTGAACCATAGAAAGCCATAATTGTCATTTAAAATCTGGCATGTTGTTTAAAATACTAAATTCATGATCTTTCAGAATCATAATTATACATCTACACTATCACTCTGAATACATTTGCAAGTGTAAAAACACAGGCATTCTTTTTTTCTCTGACAAGGGATTAGACTTTTCATTGTTCTGTTTTTAAGATCTTCCTAAGTCTAAATAGCAAGGCCCAAGCAAAAAATGAAATGACCAAATCCTACCTGCACAGAATGTGAAGCCCATTCTGCTTCAAATTTATTCATTCCTCTTAGTTACCCCCCCAAATTTATAATGATGAAATGACAACCCTTACTTGGAACGTGTCTTTGCTCACACAATAGCACATGTTCCTGCTCCTCCTTTCACAATAAAATGACCACATCAACTATTTTTTTCCATGTAAATTAAGAAAAACCAAGCCACAGAATCTTAAAACTTCTCAGCTTGAGAGCTACCAAACTGTTATGAAGGACTCTGACAGGGTGTGCATCTTCAGAAGTACAGGAAGGATGGGGAAGAGATCAAGCTTTGACATTAACAAGATGATAACAGCCCCTGGCTCTTGTTCACTAACTTCCACCCCAGAATTTCAGCAGTGAGATAATCAGGTTTGCACAGACTTGTATGGGAATGGACTTGACTTGAATCAGACTCTGCTCTTTGGCCTGGCTGTTATTATGTGGAGTTATTCACTGGAAGAGCTTTGACAAAAATAATAACCCCCTGAGTGAATATTTCAAGAGCAGGGGCTCTGTGCTAGACAGGTAAATCACAGCGGCTTGAATTAGCTCTGCACTCCTGTAATGTCTGAATGTAAGCAGAGCCTCTTGAAAATCCAGAGGTTTGAAAGCTTGGGAAAATGAAGGCTGTATCTGGTGCTGGTGTGAATGTGAGTTATTCTGCCAGTAGTGGGAAAAAAGAAATGGGACATTGTTTCTACTCTAAAAAATGTGTCATGGCTTCATGCTTTAAAAAAGTATTACAAGTGTGGAAGACGTTACCAACATTTGAGAGTTCATAAGATGATGATCACATTATTTCTTCCAGTTGCAACTGGGAACCAATGAGCACTGATGAGAAGAGCTGCAGATCTTGTTTCAGATAGTCTTCCTGGTTTGGTTTGTGGCTGTATATAGACAACCCCGTGGTTAAATGCTAACATTTAAAAGTAGTGTGGTCCCTCTCATTATTTTAAATGATTGAGATTCTGCAGCATATTTGCATCTTTAAAAATGCATGTTTTTGAAAAGCTTCCTCAATGAAGAAAGAAAGAAAGAAAGAAAGAAAGAAAGAAAGAAAGAAAGAAAGAAAGAAAGATGCAGTGATGCAAAGTTAATTAATCATAATATGGAATCTCTTGATTCAGTGACTCCAGAGCAAGGAAATTAAAGGAATATAATTGTTTACATCCTTTGAACTTTTCTGTTGATGCATGTGACGTGATCTGGCAAAGAGAGCTTTTCTCTAGCAAACACGTGGGAGTACATTATTACATATATATTATTACATATATATTATTAATTACCCTCCCATCCCCTGCAAAGCTGCAGCAGAGAAGCACTCTCTGTAGCCTTGGCTGTGTGTGTCTGCTCAGTTGGTCCTTCCCATTCTGCTGCACTTCCCTCCATTTTATTGCAAGGACAAGTTATTACTAAGATAGTACCCCTGTTTTCTGGAGTAATAGTGGTTTGGTTTTTAGTTGCCTATGACCCTAAAGATTACGAGGCTCAGTTTTCTGTATAGGCAGGCCTTGGAGTGTATGGGCAGCTGAGGCAGCTTTTGTGTCTTGGTTGTCAGGTGTATTATTTATCAATGACATTTATGGGCTTGGTGTCAAGACTACACAAGGAGCTCTAATTAAGAGAAACATGACAAGGATATGGCCAGGTACTCTTAACATGTGCCTGCAGACATCCATATGTGCTGGGCTGGGTGTTGGCATGTGTTTCTGTCTCCTGTGAACTAACAAATGCTGCAGCATTTTAGGCACTAGCCTACAAAGCAGCCCATGTGGCAAACCCTCCAAATTCTGAGTCATTGTTTGCCAGCATAGGAGGGAAAAATTATACTGATGCACATTCATAAGAAACCTCAGCCTCACTGCTATTGATTATGGGTTTTGTGGTACCTGCATTTGGGGCTCAGTTTCATTCATCACCAACACTTCGCCTTGAGAAAATCTAGCCGTATGCCAAGGAGCATCTTCAGTGTTTGTGTGGTTCTTGTACAACCTGTGTTGTTTGGCAAACAGGAAGAACAGAAGATACCCTAACGCTTTTCTTAAAAGGAAATTCTTTCAAGTTCTGGTGCAGGTGATGTGTTTTACAGAAATGGAATTGAGCTGAAGTAGTAGGTAGTGGAGTGACATGCTTGATGGCTGAGGAGATGTAATGATTCTGGACAGCAGCTGTCAGGGTTAAGAAAGTTATTTGTTCCATTGGTTTATGGCACAGAATAGTATTATTTTATTGTCAAACAGCATTAGTTTTGTATCAAGAAGAGTGATTATTTGGGTTCACTGTGTTTGAGATTAAACTTGATGATTTCATGTCCATTATTGATTTAGGCTTTACAGTCAGAGAAGTAGTGTTTTATATTTTACTTAAGGGGATTTGATCACAGTAAATGCAATCTTCAGTGGGTTCTGCAAATAAATTAGTAAATTTGCTATGCCTCTTACAGTATCTGAAAAAGAAAAGTGAAGGGGGCTAGGAAAAGACCTTATCTCAACAAACCCAGTCCAGAAATACCTACAGAAGATGGCAAAAAGTGCTGCTTACCTTTTCAAGCGTGCCAGGACATGCTAACACCTGAGTATGGCATACACAAAAATAGGAGCCACTCAGAAAATAATCTGTCAATGGCACATTGCAGCTCCGCTCAGATGGTGTTTGCAAGGGGGTGCAAAAAAATCACTGTATATCGTCTCCTCTGATTTATCCTGAAATTACACCAAAGGAGAGAGGGACATCCAAGGTGCATCCTGAATTAGAACAGGGTCCATGAAGCACCAAGTGTAGGCGGCCTCTGTAGGAGGCAAATGCACAAAATGTGTCACTAAAAATAGCCCTTTTTGTAACATCTTAAATCAGACAGTCAGAACATGCCATGAGGAACCAGCCAAGCAGTGTGGTCTGCTCTGGGTCCTGCTCTGCTGCTGGGAAACCTGTAGCCAGGAGAAGACAGATGGTCTGTGGCCAGCCAGGGCTCTGCTCCCTTGGGCAGTAGTGCATATCTACAGAGGGAGGGGGAATGCATTCCGTGGGAGCCACTGTCAAAAGGAGGCCATAGCAGCTTGAGAGCTCTGCATGCAGCACTCCTCAAGGGGTGAACAGTGGGAGATGTTATCTATTGTACCTTCACTGTGAGCAGCTGTGGGAGCAGAAACAAGTCCTGACAGCTTTGTTTAGAGCTGTTCGATTCAGAGGCTCTTCTGGCTTCCAAAATACCATTCTTTGTTAGAGCTGTCCTCAGACATAGGTGTCTCTGCAGAACCTGACTAGCATTGAGCTCAAAAGACTTGTGGGGCTATTGGCTAGCACTGAATCATGATGGCTTTACTGTCTTCCTCTTTCCACCCTGCTGTTGCCTCTGTGACTTAGGCATTCTTCAAACACAGTAGATCAGGACCATAATGCAAACCTTTAAAGGCACTTAGACTTACCCAGCACCAGTGTGCAGTGGATTTTCACCCACACACTTTCATAGCCTTGACCTAACCAGAACCACTGTGCAGCTAACCTCAAAAAAACCTTTCCTGCAGACACAGTGTGAGATGTGTTGAGCTCTGGCTCAGTATTGCATTTACTCCCTAGTTTCTGTGAGGTTTCGTGTCTCCGTATGTGTCTGTACATTGCCTGTTAGTACTAGATGGTAATTCAGGAAACAAATAGTGTTACATTGCACAAAACACCCTCTGTACTAAGCACCTGTTGGTTGCACAGTTAATAATAGCTACCAAGATGTATAGCAGCTAATGCTGGCCAGGGCTCTTGTAGTGACATTTTCCTTTCTGTAGTTTGGGTTCCTCCTAGTTCTTTGTTCCTTGCAGTGTATTTGGTTCCTTAGGGACACAGCAAAGCAGAGTTCTCCCCTGTCTGTGACATACCTGAGTGTCAGGTGTTTACTGCCTCCTTTCTTGTCTGTTTTTCAATTAGTGCCCTTTGCCTTTTGTCCCTTTGCTGAGAAGTCTGAAGAATGATTTGGGTCCATCTTCTTTATTCTTTACTATCTAGTGCTTACAGATGTTGTGATTGCCCCTGAGAGACAGACTTCTCAAGGCAGAACAGTACCACCTCTGAGCCTGGCTCACGTGTCAATTGCTGCAGTCTCTTCATCATCATAGTGGCCATTGACTGGTCCTGCTCCAGTATGTCCATGTCTTTCTTCCAGGGGGGCATCCAGAACTGAAAAAATGACTCCAGATTTGGTCTTCCCAGTGCTAAGTAGCTTTTGCACTCCTTGGAAAGGCATCTCTGTTCCAGAAGAGAAGGAGGAAGCAGATGCATGGTTTTGAAACTAATTGGATGCATTCATTGAGATGGGAGTTAAAAATAAAAAGCTGTTGCCCAAAGCCTTATTTTTGTTTATCTTTTTAGTTTCTCTGTTCAGTGAACTGGCTCATATTTAATGGATCACTAAGTTATGACTACAATAGAAATGACAGAGCATGTGTTCTCTAATTTAGGTGTATGGACAAGTGCCCTCTTTTGCTGGAAAGCGAACAAAGCTAATACTGCTCAATAGCAAAATAGTTGAACCAAATGCTTCTCAGTGTAAGTGGCAGAGCAAGTGACAGGTATCTGTCCTTGTGGCTCTGATAAGCTTTTCTTGCTGTAATACTTAAGCAAAAAGCCTGCAAATTTGACTAAGCGCTGCCTGACTGGTAGGTCAGGGTCATAAATCGTTTATGATGTCTTGGAGCATGTTACCCAGGGCACCTGGGAATACGAGCCCTGTTAGCTTTCAGGAAGATTTAGTCTTCTTCCTCCTTAAAAGGTTGTTAAAGGTATTTGGGTGCTGTAAGAGATGTCAAAATGTATGTAGATGCCAAAGACGATTTGAAAATCTGAGTAGCTTTTTACTGGGGCCTCAGTCTGAACAGAGCCTGGAGACTGTTGTTAGCACAGTTCAAGGAGACAAGGCTCTGGTATCTGCTGTGTTTCTTCCTGCCTGTGTGTGCTCTTCCTGAACAGTAGAAGGGTCCATCACTGCTGCCTTTCTCAGGGCTGCTGCAGTGTAGAAATACAACCACAACATCTGTTGTTTGGGACATGTTTGTCCCTGACTGCAAAGACAAACAAGTCTCATGGTAAAGACATCCTCTGTATAAAAGCAGTGTTAAAAGAGATGAAACCAGGCAGAAATAGATCCAGCTAAAAGCTTACAGTTTTAAGTAATTAGGAGATCTGGCACACTACTAACACATTTGTCCCATTCATGAAGAAAGAAGCAAGCTATGAATCTGTTCCTCTGTTTTCTCTCTTACAGTGTGCAGATAATTGCATGATGCATCATTTACAGGCTATGTGATGATGTAACTGAGAAAATGCTAGTTATTCCTAGTGTCTGTACTGATGTGGCTACCTCAGTGATTCTAACCCCTATTTTTCCTTTCTTGGCAGGAAAAAAACAGTGCTACGTGATGCTACCTTTCATGAAATGGATTTCCAACAAAGATGGGAGAACATTTTCTTAACCCATGCAGATTGCCAACTGCAGAAACACTTCACATCTATGTGACCTGCAGATCCAGGGCATTTAAATGTGAGTCATACCAGCCTTTTTCCTCTCTGGCTTCAATTTTTAATACAAAGAGTGTTGCTTGTTAGAGGCCAGTTCAGGTCCTAAGGAGGGGGTGGACAGGACTTCTTTGGGGTTGGAACTAGATGATCTAATTTAAGGGCCCTTCCAACCCAACCCATTCTATGATTCTTCTTTAATAGAGACTCCTCTATCCTTGCTAAAAAAAGAGCCTGTGAACATAAGCATAATTCTGAGTCCAAATTTATGCCCAGATTGAGCAACTCCAAGGTTTTATATGAAGAAATTCCAAATTTTCATACTTCAGAATGTCAGAAAATGAAGGCAAAAGGCAGCCCCAAACACTGGTATGACTCTGGGTAGGGTCATTCCATCACCTTCTGGCAAGTCAAAGAACTAGTTCACTTACAAAGTATTACATTGGCAAAAACATCCATTATTTGGATTGCTGGTACACGCAGCACTGAGTCAGATCACTAGCATTTCCTTTTAAAATACTATACATCCTCATGAGTTACAATGACCAAGAGCATAACAACGTAAGCTGCAGTAAAAAACCCGAAAAGGTAGCACAGTCAAATAGCAGCTGAACATACAGCAAAATCCTTGCTTTGATCCATGTTTGCCTTCAGAAATACTATGTCAAGTGTCCTTATTTAAATGAAGCTTAGTTGAAAGTGGAATCTGTTGTCTCAGGAATGCCACAGTGGCTCCCGGGTATATGATAAACTTGTTAAGCAAAGGGCTGGGTGGTTTATACTTTGTTAGTGATGTGCAAACTCCTCACCAGCACACCAGGCTGCTGCTCTTACTGGGAAGTTTTTCTCTCCTCCTGTGTTGCCACTGTCCAGTTTCTGGTGTACTTCACATCTGCCTCTGCCCACAAGCACATCCCCCTAAGGACACCCAGCTCCCTGCCACTTCAGACAGCATCCCAGCAGTGGAGTGGTCGCATGAATCTTGGAGTACATCAGCATCTTTCTCTTTGGAAAGTAATTGGGAATCCCAGAATGGCTCATTACATCCCTACTGTGACCAGGTAAGCTGCCAGCTTTTCATTTTCAATATACTTTTCTGCTGGTGGGGTCATCAGAAAGAAGTGCCAGAAGATGAACCCTTTCAAATTAGGGAATGCCCTTAGAAACTTTGGCTTTTAGAAAGCTTATCTAGAGGAATACAGCTTTTGTGAGGCAGCAAATTAAATGGCTTAAGTTACGTGCTCAGCTTCTCCTGGCATAAACCCCAAAAGCCTGAAATCTTTTGCTAGTGTGTATTTTGGTGATGTGTGCTTTGATGCTTTTAAACAATTTGCTAAGTTAGAGTGATGCATTAGAGATGGTTTAAAGCCAGAAAAGGACTTGAGCAACCTTCTTCTGCAGTGGGCTACCACTAATCGAGAGTCAACACAGGCAGCATACACAGTATGATGGGTATTTTCAACCTCATGGTATTTCGGCAGTGTCTGATTTCTCCCAGCCCCTGCTGAGCCCTTGCCCCTTTCCTGTTTCAGGTTATGAGTCAAAAAGAGCACAGCATGGCTGTGTTTGCCATTTGTGCAGCCTCCTTCTCTTGTTCTGCAGGCGGGCTTAGGTAAGGTCAGGGGGCAGCAGTACCAGCATCTTTCCTCTTCAGTGTTTACAACATAGCAGCCTTTTGTACTTCCAGCAGAGTAGGTGGGATTCCAGCTGACCCCTTCTAGTCAGCAACTGATGTCAATGGAATGAACATTCTCTGGCTTTGGATAAAGTTCTTCATTTTGCTTGGTTTGTATCAATCTCTTTAGTCCTTGCTAAACTCCCCTAGAAAAAGAGATTCTTGTAACTGACATTCTTGCAGCCTGACTGTGTAAATCAGCCTTTTGAAAGTGAGTGATTTGAATGTTTTTAATCTTTTTTTTAAAGATCCTACAACATTTTCACTTAAATTGGCCAATTTAGTGCTGTCAGCTAAATACCAGTAGTGATGCCGTATGTATGCATGTAGCGTAGTATTAAGTGGTATCAATATGTCTTATCTACTGTCCCTGGAATTAAAAGAGACACCTGTACCCAGTTTAAATAAAGCAAGGGGAAACATTAACAAATGCTTAGTTATGATTAGGCAGAGTTACTAGTTCTGTAGTTCAGTTTCCTTGCACTAGGTAGGTGGCTTTTTACATAGTTTGTCTGCTTGTCTGGGTATTGACCCTGACCTCTTGCTGTATACCAGAAGTGTATTAAACTGATAATACAACATGCTCTTAATCTAGCTATTGGAAATAAAAGTAATTGTCAAAATTCATTTTCCATGGAAGCAGGAGTATTTTACCTCAAGTGAAAGGTTGATTTATAGCCTGCAGTATAGTAAGTGACATCTTTTTATATATGTTGTAATTTTTTGAATGTTTTAATAAGTTACTAATTCCTCATGAACAGTAATGCCACCTCGTGCTTTTTCAGAGAGCATCTTCTGTTATGGGGGGTTTAGGGTTTTGTTTGTTTTAAAGAAGATACAATTAACTCAAGCTTCTGGGTAGTTAAAACACCTTCCATGATAGTGGTGTTTGCTATGATGAGAGAGTCACTGCAAAGATTACAGACCATGAACTTCAACTATAAAGCAAACTTCAGAGGTGAGGTCTGACATTAAACCAGACTTGACATGAATCCACTAGACTTGTGCCCAGATGGTGTATTTTGTGTGATATCTAAATCAGTGTGGTGTGCATAATGTATGGATCCCTTCCCAGTAAGAATTAGTATGCATTCTAATGGACATTTTTCCATTTTAACCTAGAACTGTTTAAAAAAGCAAAACCTAAAAAATCCATTTTACACAGTACAAGTTTCACTCTATGAACAAAATACTCTGAAGTCCACTTGCACATATACTCAGAGAAAAAGAAGTGTGGAACAATAATCAGGAGGACTTTTTTATACATAGAATTTTTATGCATAGAATGAGTTGGGTCAGGTTTTGGGCAGTACAACTGTTGTGGGCTTTGGTTTGCCTGGTAGCAACACCTGGAATACCAGAGAATCCTGATCATAGCTAAAGCCATCACGATTCCAGTGGGACAAAGAGTATCTCCTACTCACTGTAACTTCTGCTCTTGTGCTAATTCAGCACAGGAAATAATTGAGGGGTAAAATTTGAGGGTAGATCGGGAGGGTGTAGAATTAATAGCTTCAGCTCCATGAATACCATGTATTGCAATGTGTCATGTGGCATTGCTTGGTACTGGCTGGAGGCACTACCAATTGGGTTCAGTTTGTGTGACATGAGGACATTGCCAACCTCTCAGGCTCCAGACCTGAATGGCAATTGTCTGGTCCTGCCTCAGTCCAGCTCCTAACAAGACCAGTGGGAGTTTCAGCTGAGACAGCCTCCGGGATGTTGCCTGTTTAATCTGTGCTCTCTGTGTGGGCCTTCTCCCTGCCAAATCCTGAGGGCTGACTCTTTTTGGGAGACAAAAGAGTTGTATTTGTTGGGCTGTTTTTTTCCAGGTGAATGCAGGTAATTATTTTCCATTACATAGCACACACACAGAGGTAGTAAAAATTTACATATACAGTAGTTGTTTTGAACAGTTGTGTGTGTGTGTATAAAGTACAACTGCAAAGACTGTTTTTCTGTAAAAGCTCATAGTCTGATCCCTTTCATTATACCAAACAGACTATTGCAGTGTAAGTAGATCTACTGGCATCTCTTTAGTCAGATGCTGTTAAGGGGAAGAGTGTCACTATAAGGGTCAAACAGGGACCAAATATAACTGCCAGTACAGAAAGAGTGTCCTTTATGAAAAATGTTTATTTTACTGTTGTGGTGACCTAATGGAATTGGTGTCTGATGCACATTAAAGTTTAGGTACTCTGAGGCACTTCTTAAATTACAGTTTTCAATCCACTCATTTAATTGACTTTATATAAAACCACAACTCAGTACTTGAGAAATGGCAATAGTGATCATTAAATCATTCAGGTGATGTTGAATTGCTCCCCCTCGCACAAGAGCAGCCCATACCTTTGCAGGGAGATTGAACAGTTAGCTCTCAAACATGCCCCAGCGATGGAGTCCCCTCCTGAATGCTGTTGGCACTGTATTGTCTGTGGGAGGCCCAGTCACCCTGGGAGGTTTCTGGAGTTTGTGTTTCTGGTTCTGCAACCCCCTCCGAAACCTTGAGCAAAAGCTCAAATCTGAGGCTCAATTTCCTGTTTTGACATTAGCAAGCTCCTGTCCTACAGCCCTTGTGATGAGGGCAGTGGTCACTTAATGATTTTGAGACTGGTACTAATGGGAAGGTAAGGAAATTCAGAACCCTGAGTCAAATACTTGACATACGATGAGTCACACATGGGTGAAATTTGTTAGCTTTGAATACAGAGATACCTCTCTGCTGTTCTCTGCAAGCCAGTGGTCATTTGTTCCTTATGTTTGGTGCTGGGAAGGGATCAGTCACTGCAGGAAGAGAGGGCTGGGACACCATTTGCCAGGAAGGTTGGGTGAAACCCTTGGACTGTGTAATCGGGTGATTTGTGTTGCTTTGAGCAAGGAGGCACACGAGCATTCATTCCACCTGCTGGTGATCCTGCCAACCGACTGTTCGCGCTGTAGGTACACATCTCCCTCCACCCAACCAGCAGAGCACCCTGACCGGTATAAACGGGGAATGGTTTAGTCAGTGTTAGAAAACCATGAACATGATGTTTATTTCTCCAGCAGAATCTGTTTCTTTCACAGACTTTCAGTTGCTTCTTTACTGAAGAGTGAAGTCTTTATTTCAGACATCTGCCTATAGAAAATAAGGATTTTTAAGAGCACATTTAAAGATTAAAACTGAGGCTTGAATAACTTAATCAGCATACAAATTACACAGATATAAAAGTTATCTTTCATTGTCTTAACTTACAGTTTATTTTGAACAGAATTCATTATGTTATACATCTAAGACTTATTATATTGTATAAATACCTTGGGCGTGATGTATATACATATTCAGTGTTATAGATTCAGCAGTTAATGTATGCATTTCACAATACACAATAGTGTATTTCAATGTAGTGCACATGATTTATATTTCAGAAAAGAGTATATCTGCTATAAAAAGCTGTTATTTCATTCATAGGGTACTCTACCTTGAAATACAGGGGTTCCATTGAATAATGGACTGTTTGTACTGTGTTGTATGGCTGTAAGATTTTCTTGTACATTCCCCAGTATGAATTAAGAAACAGCAGCTCAAAACATTAATGTGTATGGTTCTACGTCAAGAGGAGAGCAGGGCCCTGGTTTCCTAAGTAAGTTCTTGCTTGACTGGGGAAGAAGGCAGAGACAAGTCACATGGAGCTGGGCTGTGAGTGATGGCCAACTGAAAGAAAACCTGCACAGGTGACAATTACTGGCTTCTCTGTTCTTATGCCACTGTGCAGCTGCCATAAATCACTCACTCTCATTACTAGAGGTGATGTCTGGCATCAGCTTTAAGGTTTGCAAACTCCCTGTGTTCCATTAATCCAGTCTTTGCTTGGGTGTCTCCTGGTCTGTGCGCTGATAGTGCACGCTGTCCTTCCTCAACAGCTGGCGCACAGCATCTTCTCTAGACCTGCCGTAAGTAAGACATGCTGGGTTTGTTCAGTAGTGAATTAGAGGTGTTGCTGCTCTGGGCACCTACTGAAGCATGATACTAATTAATCTGTCAGTGTAGTTTGGATTTGCTCTTTTAGACAGTCCTAGTTTCCTGCATACATACATACACATGGCACATGTTGAGCATATGTGCCAGCCTTTGCTTTGCACGCTCGAAAGCACAGATTCTTTTATCAATGTATAAATGCTGTTCATTTAACAGCAGAAAGAAATATTATATATTCCATGAATACTTGATTTTAAAAGAGGAATTGAAAAAAGTTCAGGTGAATCAGAAAATTGTGAGGGCCTTTAAAATAATTTTAAATTAAATTTACTTCAAGTATGTCACAATTTTGAAATTAAAGCTGTTTAATTTTGAAAGGACTGATCAGCTCAGAACCATGGTTTGTATTGAATTTGTTCATCTAAATCATTTTCAATTTTATAAGTAGCAAAGTTCTTAAAGCAGCATGAGTCCAGAATAACTCTGCTTTACTGGTGTAATTACCAAGAATAGAATTCTTGCTTCTTTTGATTTTTGTATTGCCATTTTCCATGTAAGAACTTGCATGTCCCAACATGTGATGTAAAAAACCAAACCAAAAAAGAAAGGCTATTTGAGCTGCAGTTGCAGGGGTTTTGTTTTCTCCTTGTTGACAGAGTCTGGTGGCTTCTAGCAATGTCCATGCTGCACACAGGGCTGCCCTTCCTCCAGGTACTTAAGTGTGCAGCCTCAATGTACAGCCACTGGTAGGTACAAGCAGGGGCTGGGCCTTAGGTACAAGTTCAAGGACACACCAATGTGACAGTGGTGAGCACTCTGACTTAGTGATGATCTTCAGTCTTTCAAGTCATGGTCCTTGAGAATTTCCTGACTATGTAAATAAAATGGTTGGTTTCCATTAGCTGTTAATGAGTCAAAGAGCAGCTCAGCACACCAACAAAGGTGTCCATTTATTGTGTGCCTCTGAGGCACTGACAGGAAGAGGTCAGCATCTGCAGGTGTACTGAACCCATACACCGCTGTGAGATCACAGTTCCACTGGTGAACTGATGGTATGCGCTCAGGAAAATAGCTCTGTGTTTTGCCCTCTGCAACTGCCATCAGCAAGCTGTTCCCTCTGATTTCCAGACTAAACTTATTTGTGGTTGATTTATACTCACTTACTGTTGTGCAGACAATACTCTGCTTTATGGTTGGGCCACATACAAAATAATGTGATGGAAAGAGATGTTGAACTCAAAGAAGGGATTTTTATGTTGATAGTAATAAGGTTCATCGTAGGAATTAATATTTCCTTATGAGGTCTGGATCATTTAAGGAGGAGGGAACATTTGTTAAACAACCCAAGACTTCATTTGATGCACACGTGCTGCATCCCTTATGAAACAGAAGTATCTCTGTGCTCTATTATTTTCTCTGCTTAAAATTAGATTATAACAGATGCCATCCCCTCACTATGCAGTTTCAGTGCCAGCAAACGTAAGTCTCTCATCACTTAGCTAAGCCTGATGTTCTCACTTTCTAGACTCACCATTAAAATTCTTGTACTTTGCAGCAGTTACATTAAACCTGTTCCCAGTTATGGATTAGGCTGCAAGTGCAGGATTTCCCATGGTTAAGGTGGTCTGGTCTGTTCTAATAGCAGAACTGAATTATAGAATTCAAATCCTGTCCCGATCTACCTAAAGATGGGAACTAAGTTATGTAAGGCAGTTGTAATTTGGATCTTGTGTTTATCGCACAGGATCCATCACAAGAACATGTGCTTTATTGTTTTTGTTGAGCATTATGTAGATTCAGTTTTTTTAACTGTGATTTTCAACTTATTTGAGTCATCCTTAAGGAACAAAAATACATGTAATGCATATGAAATGGAGCTTTGAATCTCCAGCATATTTCCCTTATTAAACTTGAGGATAGTCAGTCACTTTGTAATGTGCCCAGCGTGTCTTTTCTTTCCTTCTTCCCTTCTTTAATGAAGTAAAGTGGTGTAAAGTTTTTAGTGTCCTTACAGTCAGAGATGTTTTAGACTAGGTCTGGACATTAACTGTTGAGCATGGACTTCTTTATCCTGCTGAACTCTACAACTGGTGTCCTAATTGGTGCAGAGCAACACTGACTGCAAGCTTTTGCTTGCTAGGAAATATCCTTCCTATTCTCTGCATTTCAATGCCACATGTGACTTTCTTATTCTGATGATGCTGCTTATTGTCAACCCTGCTGCTGTTTCAGGAAAGCATTTTCCCTTGAAGTATGGGCTCTTCTGTTGTAGGTTACTTTTTCACAATAGCAATGACAAAAGTAAACCCAGTGTTACTCCTTGGTTTTTATTTTCCAGGGTTTATTATTGTATTTACATTTCCCTGTAAGAAGATACAACCCTTTCCCAGTAAGAGTTCTAATACCTTTCTATGTTTCAAATACTAACGACCCATGTACCCATAAGAAAAGGAGAAAGATAACTGGTGATGAAAGAGGTATCTCTAGGGGCTGATGCAGATGAACAGCAAACTTAAATCATTATAAATATTACCGTACTACACTTTGGTACAACCAAAAAAAACCTCCAAAGAAAATATTTCATGTGTCCTAAGTAAGTCAAATAATATTCATAAACATTAGGAAAAGAAATTAACCACATGGGGGGTTTATATCTGTAAAAAATAAGACGACTACTTGGCTGCATTGCACATAGGCAATAACATTAGATTCATTCAGATCCCTTTTAATGTAAGCCTCGTTTCAGGCTGTAAGCAAGAAATGTCTACTGTGCTTTACAAAGGACGACAGCTAGAAAAATCAATGCAAACAAGTATCCCTTTCTTTTCTGATTTACCATTTATCATGAGAGATGACAAACAATGAAGTCTCCTCTGAGTCTGAGCGTAGTTGTATTAGCATTTTGCTAGTACCAGGCAGTATACAAAAACAGCCATAGTGTGTGACACCTCCAACACCTACAGGTAGCTGTTTTAGGGGCACATCCTGGTTTGTGGTGAAACAGGTTTAACTCAGCCAGCCTCTTGTACCTGCTCAGTGATATCAGATTATCATCTCAGTAACTCCAAAGTTGGGCTGTCTTGTTCCTATTGCTGACTGGACTGACTGCTCCACCATCCATAAACAGAAGGCATAAAGGTGATTACAAACATAAGAAAGTAGTTTTACATATTGTCTTGCAGTCTTTCCATATAGTCCCTAAGTTCCTTGGAATCACCAAGATTCATATCTTGGCATACCCATTTAATATTATCATCACTGTCAAATAGAATTGAATTGGTGTAGGGGCCTCCATCCTCTGGCAGTATCGTTGTATATGAAGTGAACTTTACTCGCTTCTGCTTTGGCCCAGAAGGATTTATAGGTTCACTTTTAACTTCTTTTTCACAAAGGTACTCAGAAGATCTGAGGATATGATTATGAAGAGTCTTCTGAGAGCTCCCATTAAGGAGAAAGTTGCTTTCTTCAAACTGCATTCCTCTGTCAATCATGGTAGTGCACTCCTCTGATGGGAGCGAAATGTCAACTGTGTTTTCCAGCAGTTCAACCTCATTTCCAAGCCAGACCCAATCATGGGAATGGGGGATATTGCCTTGCTCACTCACAGCAAACCTTTTATGCCTGTACTTCCAAGCAAATGCCACACAGTTGATCAAGAAGACCAAGATTGCTAAGCAGAAAACACACAGCAGAGCATACATGCCAATCTCCAGATCTGTTAATCCTCTTGAAGTCAATGTGAGATCACTGGGATTGTTTTCTCCTGGTATTTCTACCTGCACAGGGAAACCTGTGAAGGCGGTTGGGTTATTTTGGAGCTGACCATCCTCCAGGGACTCCTGATCAATGGGATACATGAAAGTTGTGCTTTTGTTTGCATTGTCCTCATGACTGGACATGTCCTCATGGTTTTTGAACCACTCTTGTACTGTCCTGTCTTGTTCAGCAGGTTTCTCAATAGAATTGATTGCATGGCTTTTAAAATCTCTATCTGTCTCATCAATGTCATTAGTGCTTCCTTTTTGGTCAGAATCTTTTTGCCCAAACTTCACTTTGACATTTCCTTTCCCAACAGCCAGAATGCTCTTCCGCTTTGTCTTCTGGCATGGCTCACTGATGATCATTTCAATTTTAATCAGAGGTCCTTGCCCATCCCCTTCTGCCACCACCACAGGCCATCTGGACTGCAGGTTTTGGTGTGTGGACACTACCATCTCATCCAGTGAGGTGACGGTGATCGAGAAGTCCTTGGAGTCATAGATATCTAAAGGTGTCACTGAGCCATCGCTAAACAGAATCCACACACTGACTATGGCTTCCTGCAGGGAGAAGGCAAAATGTGGGAAAGAGACAGGTAAGAGGGCACAGATCAGGACTCAGATATTTACATCTGTTTGACACTGGCAAAATAATTACACAGTTTAACATTGGTTTGTGGGGTTTTTGTCAAAAAGAAACTAAAACCATCTGCTTTGCTCCTCATTTTGTTCTTACAGAGCTGTGTTCTCTGAACCACTTACTCTCTCATTTTCAGGGACTACCAAAGACAGCCATCTAAATGTAATAAAAGGTGATGACAAATATGTAGGGTTTTGTCAGTCTGAACTGAGGAGCCTCATTTGAATGCCAGAGCCTCGTGGTGAAAATAATCCAAATAATGAATATATCCAAAGTCCTGGTTAATTAACTTTATAAAGGACTTACAATAGGGAATTTCTGTAGTACTGCAGTTCTAGTGCCAGTTTTAATACAACATGCAGAACTGTTACGTGTTGGAATGCTGTTCCCATTCAGCCCATTGAAACAGTTTACATTAAGAACACATCTGAAGGCTGTATTCCAAATTTTCTGTTGTCACTTTCAAACACAAAAGATTACACAAAATACACAAAAGTGATTATAGCCTTTTCTGGGAACTAACAAACACTTGCAAAAATACCATTTTTAAGGCTGTTTTGACCAGAGCAAGTCTTACTGCAGATTGCTAGTGTTAAAAAGATAGTTACATTTTCTGTAGGGATCTAGAATCTCAATTCTATGATAAATACAATGAAAAAGATGTACAAAATTAATTCTAGATACTAGTTTGGATCATACCTGTTTTGGAGTATGAAGAATATCATATGCAGAGGTGGTAGAAATGATAGCTCTCTTGCTTCCTTTGCTGATTTGTAAGGAGATGGACAAGCCTGAGACTAGTTGTACGCCTAGATCTGTAATGGTTACACGGTCATCTAGAACGATCACTGTCTTCTCTGCCAGGATGGAATCAGAAAGGGGTGACAGAACCTTGAAAGAGAAAGCAAATATCTTGCCTGAAACAGCAACTAACTTCTTTAAAGCAACATTAGACTCTAATCGGCCCAGTACTTTGTATTAATCTTGGGGTTGTCACATCCATGCATAAGCTATAATCGATGTTTCCCCCAGGACTTTACACTTATTTGCTGCTAAATTACTTTACTTACAAAAATAATTTAATAAAACAACCAATCGTTTCAAAATTGCAACTTCAGCTCAACTGTGGAGTATAGATTAAATGGATCTGGTTTAGAAAAGTCATTTTTGTGGGGGGGATAAAGCTCCCTGTGAATGCAGTTTAGCATGAGGTGTAGTGTAAGACACTGATCAACACTGAATCTCAGTAAGGGAATAAGTAAGTATACAAAGCCTGGCTGATTGATAGGAACTTGGCCTGATGCCTTTGTAGGGATGGAGGACCTGAATGAAATGAAAGAGGACTTTGAATATCCCACTGGGTGCCCATCTGCATTTTTCAAAGCCAACACAGTCCTATCAGTTTGTTTTAAGACCTTGTTTCTAACATGCTTAGAAAGAAACAGTCATCTTTCTGCTGATGCCAGAAACAGCTGGTTCAAGCCCAAAATATTGGAGATGTGATCTGGCTAACATGAGAAATCCCCAGCGCCGCTCCCTGCATCAGAGCTTGCTGCCTGCTGCTCTCTTGTAGTCACCGGAATGAAAGATGCTTGCTAAGGGCAGAAATCTCTTGACCTCTCTGTGATGTTTGTTTTAGGCTGAAAGGAGCTGAGCTCCAGAAGTACCTGTTCCTTTGTGCTGACTACAAAGGAAACCTAGTGTGACAGGAACATTACGGGTGTTTGCAGTTAAGAAGAGCACCAGTGCTTGTATTCCTTTAGTTTGACTAAGAAATACCTATGAAGTTAGACAGAGACAGGCAGTGATCCTGAACACTGAAAGATTTCTGAAAGTTATTTTTGTGCCCATTTTGTGAACATAATGGGACTAATTTTTCAAAGATATTTAAGCATATAAAGATGCATGTACAGCTTTGGTAAAACTCCCCAACAGTTAAGTTCACAAGGTCCCACTTAAAGGAGTTAGGTATGTGCAGCATGGAACCCGTTTCACTGTTCAGAAAATCTCACTGTGTTGCTTGTCACATTAATGTGGATAAATTCCATCAGGATTCACCTAAAGGTATTTTATGGAAGTAATGAAAACCCAAACTTCCTTTTATGCTCAGCACATACGTTTTTATCAGCTTATTACTTTTTTCCTGAAAACAGTTATTTTTCTAAGCTATCTACTGTGTGTGTGTGCATCCAGAACTCCCTCTGTGGAAGCTGCAGATACATCATGGGCTGTACCTGAACCGTGGTGATGCCATGCTCACGACCAACCAGAACTCGGCCATCTTGAAGCTTAGCAATCCTGGGTTCTTCCACCTTCATGAACTCAGCCACAAGGTCAGTGATGTCAAACTGCCACTCAGAGCCCAGCATATAGGTCAGGTGGCCTCCAAACTCAGAGGATTCAGCTACAAACTGCGTGAGGACTCGCACCATGGCATGCTGATACTGGAGGGTACAACCTTTCCCTTTTTTCTCATCATCCTCTTCATCCTCACTGTCACGGGTAGGCCTGTAAATAGATCCAGGTTTGTTATCTGCATCACCATGATCTCCCTACAACACTACAGTGCTTCAGTTGCACAGTGTTTTCAGTTAGATTGATGCGGTTATCATCTGCTGCTGTGTGAAAAATAGGAAACCAGCTTTTGGATGGGTAGGTTACTACATCTGGGTGGGATGCTTCTACAGCTTCTCTGTGCTGTACAATTTAAAAGCTGCTGTCACTTCTGTTAATGAATTCCTTGTTTGAGTGGGGCCTCCCAGCAACCTGAAAATACATTTGCTATGGCTGACATTTCAGTGGCACCACTGCTTGTTCACTGTGTCTGCAAGCGGCAGCCAAATCCTGCACAGGGCTGAGGAAAGCAACGTGAAGTGTTTTAAGAGGGCAGTTTGGGAACAAAGCCCTGTGGCAGCTCAACAGGGATGGGAGAAGATGTTTTAGCATCCTTTCCTCCACCTTTGCCCATAACATTTGTATCACCTTCCTCCTGTCTTCAAAATCCTTGTAACACATTCAGGATTCCCTGCTTTAGGTAATGCCACCACACCTTATCCCACATGTGTAGCTCATTGGTTCATTAAGCCTTCTGCATTTGAGAAGTACACTATTTCACCTTAAATCTTACACAGTTCATGCAAGTGTCTGGTATATTTAGTCAGGTAATGACCACAAAAGGAGCTTCCACTCGAGACATGAGTTACTTGGATTACACCATGCAGAGTGCTGAGGCTACCACTCACCCCACAGAAACAACAGCAGCATTAGACACTTTCATGTTTCCTGACTACCAGTCCCCCTCTGCAAAATACAACCCATGACAACCTAACAACTTCCCATAAAACTTCTATAAGGCAGCTCAGTGATCTGTACCTTGCAGCTGTGCTGTCACACCTCACAGAGCTTTGTCTGGTTTAAAACCCCATTTCCCATCAATTCTTTTCTTGTGTGCTATTGTTTATTCCTTGGGACAAACACATGGATTCTCTTGCCTCTGTCACGTCAGGTATTATGAACTAGGGGGTTACACTTTCACTCATTATGCCCCATGCTGTGGAATTCATTGCTCAGAAATAATTTGTCTTCCTCCTTTACTTATTTATTGAGCCTGAAGCCACCTCTATAGCAAGGGTGAGAAACTCAGGGTAAGCCTCTTATTTTTCACAGTATTTTGGGGAAGTAGTTTTGTGTTTATTGTATCCCTTTATCTTCTCCTTTGAAATACTAGCTATGAAAAACTATTATAAACCAGAATTGCTTGTGTTATAAATTGCTTTATGACGAAGCTGGCAAACAGTCAGCTGAAAACATAACTAAGAAAAGCCCTTGTTCTCTTCAAAATGATCGAAAGTGCTGGTGTTACACAATCTAATACACTGAAAATACATTTTCAATGCACCACTTGGTAGCTGAATATATATATTTGGCCTAAAGTAAATGGTATTTGGTACGGCCTTTTTGGTTCTGTGTGTGCAGAACAGTGCCCATCATTAGTCACTGAATGAAACGTCACTGAATAACATTGAATTATTAAGAAAAGAACCCAGGATCCTAAACCGGAATTTATTTACACACACACAAAAAATAATCTTTCAGAACTGGACTTGCTGGGTAGTTCAGGAAAATTCAATTGTTCTCTCATTCCCCACACAAGGGTCAGTCTGGGCTATGAACTGAACCAGGCAGCAAAAGAGAGGAAGGGAATATCCAGGAAGGGAATATTCATAGAGCTTATGTGGCCCATGGCTGCTTTGACTGCTTTTGGCCTGTGATGCTTACACTTTATGAACTCCTTAACATTCCCACTTCTAACTCCTGTATTCTGACCCTCTTCAGCCCATCTAAACCATAACCCAGCTCCGATAACCACAGACTTTTTGAAAACCAGCTTTAGTGCCTAGATCTGTGGCTTTAACCCTTTTTTAGCAATAGAGACAGTGACATTCGTACCTGTGCAGAGTGGAGAAAAATGCACAGCAACTGTTCAGGTAAGGAGTACAGGACTTGTGTTCAAGAGGAAATACACTCAAAGCAACTTCAAGGGAAAGAGTTCGTCAGTCCCAGTCCCATACAGCTCAATTTGGGTTGTGGGAAGAACAACCAGAGGCAAGGGATGTTCCATAAAGGCTTCTGCCTGTCTTAGCAGGCTGAAGACTGGGTCAGCCAGTACTACCAACCACAAAAAGATGATTCAGGACCAACTCTTTCCTTGTGTTACCTCTAACAAACAAAGGTAAGGGCTCAATTTCATTGCAGAAACATTTCTAAGTGTTTGTATCTGTACAATTCTCCTTAGAAATACATGGGTTTGATTGCCTGTAACTGTGGAAAAGCATCCCTAAAGCATGGAATGGGCACAGCGCTTTCTTACACCAGTGCAAAGTGAAGAGGGAGGTTTGAGTTTTCAGTACAAGCTTTGCAAGCTGCATCACCAGGTACCAACTCCAGTTCTTAGTTAAACAAATTGTATCGATTTCTACTTCAAAGCCACAAATCCTGAGTCAGTAATCACAGCACTTCAGTGTTTTGTCTCCATGGGCACAACAAAATGTTTTGAGATCCACTGAACTGCATAATTCCCTTTAGAGTCTTAAACTTGTTACAGTGTTTTCAGTAGGCTTAAAATCCTTCATTAAAGCAGGGAGCTCGTTTTCTTTTCCTCATGAATATAAGCTCTTGCTGCACACTGTGCTTCTCCCCGCCTTGGTCATCTCTAAGGTCAGCTCTGGACATCTCTCAGAATCCTTCTTATCCCATTTCTTCCTGTTTGGCAGATTTTTTGCAGTGAGCCAGTGTTGCCAGAATTACATTTAATTTACATTTCCCACAGAGAAAGCCTTTGCCAGAGAGCTGAGTTACAACAGCAGCCCTGTTACAAGGGTGCCTGCAAGCACTGATCTAATCAGTGATCTGTCAACTTTACATTATAGACGCTGTCTGTGAGCAGTTTAAGTATGTCTCTTTTAATTTCCACCACTCTCAAACCAAGCATCACATTCTTGGGCCAGATGCCAATTTTCTGTTACAAAATCAGCTTTGCTGGTTTTGAATTTAAATACTCATTAAAGAGGTGTGTATTTAAAAAACAATTGCAACACTTCTAATTGGGGGGGGGGAAAGGTAATTTTGGACATGGAATACAAGCCTCTGAAAGTTGATTTAGTGGAAGCTACAGGAATAAGTTGCAAATACTTCCAGCCACAGTTCAAGAAGAAACACAGTTTGGTACTTTTACATGCCTTGAAAATACCTCTGCCTGTTTACAAACATCTCTATGGCCTTATCTCCATAGGTCATTAGAGTCAGTTAAGTAAAGGAGGGAATTTACAGCATGTTCAAGCATTATGTGGATGTTACTGACAAATGGAATGATCTGAATCTGGTTTCACTTAATTCACCTGCAGTTATGGCTTCGTTTTTGAGTGGCAGCAGTCACACAGAGGTTTACCTGAAGCAGTTTGGTTTTTCCTGCATTTAACTTAGGCTTACTTCCCTGGTTTGGTCTCTAGTACTGCGCAAGACCAAAACAAAGCTACCACCTAAGTAACCATTACTGCAACAGACTGCCATTCATAAGCAATACCACATCTCTTTTAACTCTGTTCTCAAGGTTTTCAGGGCTGTTGCTACTCTTGAGTTACCTGACACAGTAATGGCTTTACCACAGCCACTGTGATGTAGCTGCCTCCCTGGGAGCATCATGAAAACTGCCTGCTCCCAGTTGCAAATATTTACTTACATTTCCAGCTTGTTATGTGAGCCTTTAGCCATACAACTGCTATTAATGCAAGTGGAAGCCACTCACCCACATAAATGCATGTGCATACAGCTGCTAGTGCAGGAACTTCAAGGAGGAGGTAATTACAGATACATGAGGAATCAAAATGTTCTTAGACCAGCAGAGTCTGCTTGGGCCTCTTCTACCCTCTTATATTAGACTTCAGTTTAAATCTACACTTTTCGTTTGCTGAGGCTGCTGGGCAGCCTGTTGCAGGGTTTCTGTTAGCCTGAGCTAGCTCAAGGACCACAGCCCATGCATTAGTCATGAGCTCATCCAACTTTCATCTGGCAAGGGAGGCCATTCACATCTGCAGTAGCACACACCATAGATCAAGTTCTCCTCTGGACAATAAGCAAAGGTTTGCCATATACTTACAGACTGATATGCTAAACTGCATTACTGCTCTTACATAGGAGAGACTGGGTTTGTCCCTGTTTTCTACTTTTGCTCTTTCTATTCCTCCAGGAAGTTCCTGCTCTTACAGCAGTTCAGACCAGGTGAGAAGCCACAGTTCAAACTGAGCCGGGCACAGGGCATTTGTCAAACTTGGAAAAACCCTTTTTCATTGCTTTGTGGCAATCACTCAGGAAGTTAGGTAAGCCAGAATGTCTGTAATCACATGTATTTTACCATTACAGACATGGCAGGGTTTAGAGAGAGAAGCAATACGTTTTATTAGCTCAACAAACATCATTGGGAAGAACAGATGTGTTTTGAGGCATATAAACACTTTTCAGGTCTGCAACAGAAGCTGTTATATTCAGATGAAGAACAGCCATGCTGGGACACAAGTTTCACACGCGTTTCTTTTGTTGACAGCACCAATAAAAACATTTACAAGATTATTGTAAACCCAGTTATATTTTGCCATCTGGCTCAGCCCCTCTGACAACTGAACCAGTGCAGCTACACTGAGCATGTGGGAAGGAAATAGCGGGGGAACCAGGGGAGATCGAGCAGTGTTCAGGGGTTGAGGAAGTGTCTGCACAACCCCTGTAAGGAATGCTCAAAAACGTTACCTTCTGTATATGGCTCTATGTGAAGTTGAAGCTATACAATGCTATGGCAACCATACCTGCTGGGAAATGCTTGTATGTGGAGGTTTAAATAAGATTAAGGCCCTATCCCCTCTTTCAAGCCTATTCTCAGGTATCACACAAGACAACCTTCTCACTGCACAGCACTAACACTATATGACACATGCTGGGCAGGCATACGAAGGCTGAAGCATTGCTCAGAGTAAGTGAGTGTGGCCTTCTGGCTGCATCACTGAAAGAGGATTCAAGAAAAAAGTTAAGAGAAAAATAAAAAAATTGGAAAAAAGAACAAGAAAAGCCACTAAATCTCAGCTAAAACCCATCCAAATCTAAAAATAAAGGAAATGTAAAAACCTTTGGTACAAAGCAAATGTCAGAGTGAGCACTACTGATGCTAGTCCTACACTACCTATTGATTTAGAACAGCTCCCCAAAGTTAAAAAGAATCCCCATGAATGTTCCATAAACCAAGAGATAATTTATTTCTAGTTGAAACCTTTCCCATTGCAATGGGCCTGGACTGCGGACAGCAGCGTCATAACCCCCCAGCTGCAGGTCCTGGGGGGTGAGACGGGGCCACCCTTTCTCTTCCACCCTCCATGGGAAGGCTTGCTGAGGATGTGCCAGCAGTTCCCATGCAATCTGAGCAGCAGCAAACCCGCCCTGCTTGCCAGCTTGCAAACAGAGCAGACTCTCAGACCATTATCTTTATTTCAGCTGGCCAAATAAATCAGAAGTAGACACCAGGGGGTAAATTTCTAGCACTGCATGTAATGGGCTTAAAGTCAGAATGTCCATGACTGTTAAGCACAGCTGAATGTCTAACTCACTGAGCTTGCTGCTCAAAGTTCACTCCTGTAATAAGCAGCAACAGCCTAATCCTGCAGATATTTGCTCAACAAAATCCCCACTGGTTTTCCAGGAGCTGCACCTAAGGGAGTGTTGCAGTGCTGGACACATTACAGGCAGACAATGATAAGTTAAGTAAGCGAAACTTTAAGCAGCCAGGATACGTTCATCTGCCACCCAGCACATCTCTCCCTGCCACAAGTGGCAACTCTGCCTTTACCACAGAAGCAAACACATTTCTTTTGTGCCAGATCCTCATCACCTCTTCTGTCACTTCCAGAAATGTCCCCATAGAACAGAAGTAAGTCAGTCCCCTTCTCTGGAGTTCAGTATCTGAATGTCTGGTAAATTCTGTCCTACTACCCTTAGTTTTATGCCTTCATAAAGTATTAGGTAATTCTAGTACATTGATGCCTGTTTGGGCTCTTTAAGGCTCTTCAATAGCTGAGCTTTTCTCTTGGGCAGAGCGAGTGCTTCAGCAAGAACTGCCTTGGTGTTTAGCACTGCACTTACTGCTGCCAGAAATGCTTTTTCACTGTATTATAAATCTGAGCTGGTGTCATGCCTTGTTCTCTGGTAGCATTTTTCAACTTAGCCTGAAAGCCACCAATGTAGCAGTATTACTGGAAGTTCTTAATCTTGCAAATGATGGGTATTTTCATGAGGGAATAATGGGAACAGAGCTCAAAATCCCTGCTTCCCCTACCCCCCTAACACACCTTCTTCCCCGTCCACATTTGTCCTGGAAGAATCTGCTCATCAGAGTACAAGCTTCAATAGGAACATGAATGTATTTTTACCTAGTTCGGATGTGCTAAGTGATGCTTCAGCCAGGTCTGCTGTAACTACAGAGACTGAACAGTCATCCAAAGCTCCAGAATCATAGGACGGTTTAGGTTGGAAGGGACCTTGAAAGAGCATCTAATCCAGCTGCCCTGGCAGTTCCCAGTGACCTCACTCCCTGTTTCTCCCTATCCCTGTTTCTCCCTGTTTCATTTAGCACTGTAAGCAGAACCTTGAGCACCAGCCATATTGAATATCACACACATGAGTTACACAGCAGTGGGTGAGGTCCAAGTCCTTGTCTTCAGATTTGCACATTGCAGTTATGATACAATTTCCTGAGATTGTGTGGAATCCCTTAATGCTCCAGGCAAAGCCACTGACGACACGGATCAGGATAAAACACAGCCTAATGGTACTGTTGTTGGATGTCTTAAGGAAGGCCAAGACTGACTAAAGCCAAAGTTCAAAAAGGAGTTTAGATTCTAAGAAACACTCTACAAATGTGTTGTGTTCTACACCGGAGGCCACGAGCATGTATGTGGACAGTGCCAATGCTGGAAGCGTACCTTTTATTGGAGGTGACGGGTATCCTCCAGCCTTTGATCTGGCTGAGCTCTGTATCAGAGATCTCGATCTGCAGCGGGAGCCTGGGAACCCAGACAGTCACTTCTAATTGGGTGGTAAAATGCTGGTAAGTGAAGTTAACAATAGTATCCACTTTACTTTTCATTTCCTTGCCATTAACGAAGATGGAGTCACAGCTGTCAGAAACCTTCAAAGAAAAAAGAAATCATTAGGAAATGAATAAAAGTTCCTGAGGAAGCCCAAGGAATGATGCATCAGTCCAGAGACAACACTGATAATGTGAGCCATGCATACTGCATTCTCAGTTTCCTAATTAGTAGCAAACAGTGATAAATGGACCCCAGGGAATCAGTTCTGCTTTCCTCAATGGATACTACTCAAACTACGGATGTTATATAACCTATATGAATCTTTTATACGAGGCAAATTAAACTGTTCATGAATCAAACTCCATGTGCATCAAAGTTTATGTCTACAACTTGCTTAAAGAACGTGGAAAAAATGGGGCCATATGTTAGTAAGAAAAAGACTGACTCAGGACCATAAAACAGAATCCATTTCTTTTCCTTGAGCACAGAACACTGAAAGACAAAGATCCCCTCATGGCTCAGGAGCACAAGTGCAGCACAAGCATTAATTTTTAGAACTTCTCAGTAACTGTTTTAACAAAATGTATCTGTAGTTGCTTTGTGTCAGCATCCAGAATTACTGCCAGAACTAGCACGTGGGCTCTAAACTACAACTCAATGAACCCTCTTGGTTCCAGGGATCCTCTGGCACAAGATCGAGGTCCTGAGCACAGATCCTGTTTATGTAAAGACCATGACATAGCTATGTGTTTGACCTGCATCCTGGAAGGACAGAACTGCTTCAGGAGGTATGGGTTTTATACCTTTACATTATACATAATACATTTAGATTAATATATAACATGTTTGTAGATATAAGTACGTACATACGTGCATCTATACATGTATTCGGATCTGTGTAAAGGTTTGCATTCTGCTTCAAAGCGAGAGAGAGGTGATAGTCTCCATCAGGGTCCATGAACTGTGGTTTTAATCTTTTAAAACCATGGCTTACAAGATGTAGCTGTGTTACTGCAGTGGACTTTGTTCTTGTCAGGGCTGTTCTGTGTCATGTGGTATAATGCACTGGGACTCAGATCTGAAGAGATTCTGGCTAAGCTGGTGATTAAAATCCAGTTTACTGGAATTACTGAGGTAGCTCCTGTAGGCTTCAGTGGGAACATGCTGAAACACAGGTTGGTTTTTGCTCTGCAAAGGTTCCTCAAATCTTTTCTGGTATTAACAGGAATTAGGGGTTACTGAGCCCAAAGAATTACAGCAACTGTGTAGCCGCCTATTTTGTTCCCCAGAGTCAGTCCTCACTTCACATCTGACTTTGAAATCTAAGTTTTGTTCTGCTTTTAATCTCAGAATAACATCATTTCTCTCTCAAGCTCCATCATGGTATATAGCCGTTAGATGAACAACACTTGAGGTGCACTATCATGTCAACTTCTACTATCAAGGACAGAAGCAGAACCTTTTGGGAAACACTGTACCAGCTGGTATATACCCACTGAACGTTGACTGTTGCACACCTAGTGAGACCAGGCAGCCACACCTTTCAGATGGTCCCTTTGCTAACACCACTGTACAATTAACATAACTCTCCTGTGCTGCTTAGTGTTAGGTAATAGCTTTGCTAAAAATACTGTCAATGCTTTGAGAATCTGGTTAGAAAAGCTCACTGTCCTGTGTTTTTCCCTCCACATGCAATACCCATATATAAAGTAAAAGAGCTGCACTTCCACATTTGCCATTTCCAGATCAGCTTCTTGGATCCTAATCAATGAACTGAAACTACAATCAATGACTTGTTTGCAAAGGGACCAAGCCAGGGATGGGGCAGAGGAAACCACGTCACCCTTCTGGAGAGATGCTCCTGCCACAGAACTGCTTAGTGAGTACAGGAATATAAAAGCAATAACAAATAAATCCATGTCATGGTTTAAGCCCCACCACGCAGCTTGTTCACTCACTCCCCCCCTTTTTTCCCCCCACTCCCAGAAGGATGGGGAGGAGAATCGAAAGAATGTAGCTCCCACAGGTTGAGATAAGAACAGTTCAGTAACTAAGGTATAACACAAACCCACTGCTGCCACCAATAATAATACTGATAAAGGAAATAACAAGGGAAGAGAATACAACACCTCACCACCCGCTGACCAATAACTTGCCCCACCTCACCTGACCGATACCTAAGTCCAACCCTGTGGTCCCCTAGCCCTTCTGGGTAACTCCCAGTTACATCCTGGGCATGATGTGCTGTGGTATGGAATACCTCTTTGGCTAGTTTGGCTCAGGTATCCTGTCTGCTTATTCCTGGCTTCCCCTCCTCCCCGGCAGAGCATGAGAGTCACAAAGTCCTTGGTCAGTCTAAACATTTGAGCACTAACTGAAAACATCGGTGTTATCAGCACTGTTCCCAGGCTGAAAGTCAAAACCACAGCACTGCACCAGCTACTAAGGAGAAAAAAAATGACTGCTACTGCTGAACCCAGGACAACCCAGTTATCTGATAAATAGCTTAAAATGGACTCCAGGCCCTGGAGATCCACAAATGAACCTCAGAACCCTTCTTTCCCCCTCATAATGTGTCATAAGTGTCTCTGGAAAGTTTAAGCACATTAAGCAAGCCCATTAATTGAATGAGCGGTTGAGATTCTAAATCATAAAGTCTGCACCTAGGGAGTTTTGTGAAAATTAATACAAGACAGAAATAATTACCAAAACTCAAAGAGGGGAGGGATAAACATCAAGATTGGATCAGGGGAATAACCAATATCTGACATGACAGCAGCTAATAGCTTAGATTCTCTTCTTGCTATTTAAAATGTTCTAGTCTTGCCAGCAGGCGAGAAAGGTGCTAAATTAGGGAACTGAAAGATGGACTTTAATTGTAGCTGTAAAAACATCAGGCTAGGCTTACAAATTTCATAGATTAAATGTCTAGAGAGAGCCATTCAGTCATTTCTATACTGACCAAGAGGTAAGTAGAAATCAGGATATATAACTACACTCCACAAGTTCACCCAGCAGCCTTGTGTAGAGTTCAGAGCTTGTGGTCCACTTAAGTGTATCTTCAGAAAATAACCCAACCTTGATGAGAAAACTTAAAGAGATACATTGTTCTTTCAGTTCTGTATCTGGAATACAGGTTTGCTCTGTTAGGTACAAGCAAACCAAAGAATTTAAAGGAAAATCATGAGTCCTTGAGGAAGTATGGGAAGCCATGACCACTGTTAACCATTTGGGCTAGACTAAAGCTCACCTGAGGAAGCCTCTGTTATCTAGTTGAGGTCATGCTTTGTCTAGAAATGTTGGGCCAGATGATCCTTGAGATCCCTTCTGTCTGCAGCAGGAAGCGCTCAGGTTCACCATGGAGCAAGCTGACACAGGCAGAGTTACATCAGCAGTAACTTAACACAGATTTCTTTTGAGCTGCTGCTTTTGAAGAGAGAGGGGAAATGCTGCAAACACAAATCCCTCCTGCAAACACTACACAGTGAGAGGACTCAGGAAAAACTGAGGCTGCCACCCTCTCATCTAGAATGCAGAGAGCAAGCCTGTTTAAAGCAGTCTGTCACCATCCATTGTCAGCTGCCTGACTAAATGGGGAAGTGCTATTTGAGACAGGTTGCAGCCAGGAGGGCAGCATGGCTGGGATGTGCTCTGGTATGCGGGTCAAGAGAAGAGAGCTGCAATTAACCTCTCCAGGCTCTGGAGCAGGTGGTTGGATCCAATCCCCACAAGTAATTGTAAAAAGCACAATTGGCCCTCTACAGCCTGTCACGGCCTCCTCAGTTTAGACTAATCCAGTACAAAAGTAGCTAGCGGTCCAAAACAGTAATTGGGAAAGCATTCAATGGTCAGGTCAGCAAAGGTTTATACACCCTTTGAGTGAGCAGGTAAAATAGAGGGAATGGGAACTGACAAGAAACAAGTAACTACCGCCTGCTGCGTGGTTCTTCTTTACATGCAGGTTGTATTCCAAAGCTCGTACCCTACCCTCAGCTTGCGGGAGACTGAACAAGCACTCACACTCCTCCTGGCTGCTGTCCGCTGAGGAGTCTGTTGGTTAAACAGAGCTTGCTGCTGAATGCCCACCTGGCATCTCTCCACAGCAGAGAGAGCACGAAGGCTTCGGGAGAGCCCTGCCATGTGGGCATTTTCCCAGCACAGGCCTCACCTCCAGCTTCATCTTTTTTCACCCTCATACACTTCTCGCTGACACTTACATGAATGGTCTGTATGAACACGTACAATGAATGTACAAGGAAAAAATGCTACCCAAAAGGAATTCATTCTTCTTGTTTCACTTGGTATGAAGCAGCAGTGACTAAGTGGATGCAGCAGTGATACCAAGTACAAACTGTCCTATGGCACTTTTCATGTGTGAATTTTTGACATGCAAAACCCAAAAGGATGTTGTTATTTTAACAACCCAGAGGAAACTGAGGCAGCACACCCAGTGTGTATCAGAACTGGGTCTAACAGATGGTCTCTTCAGCTGAGTGCTACAGCTATTTGGTTATCTAGTCAGGTGCCCAAATGACTTAAATTTGAAGTTCAAAATCACCCTTGGAAAGAGGTCCCATTTATACTTGCTTCCTAAAGATCCTCCACCAGTAACTCAGCAGGACTGGCCTTTACAGGGGTATTTCTGCTGAAGTTTAGAGGTACTTGCATTTAAAGACTCTCACATTTAACAGGACAGATGAGCAGCCTCTTCAGTCTTGTAACCCTGTTTTGGTTTTTTCAGCAGCAAAACCCAACCTTAATTCCAGTCCCAGCACTGGAGAAGGAGCCCACAGTATGGTCTGGTGCAGAGCCACCCAGAGTCCCTGTGGAAGAGGAGGGAATGACGACAGACCAGCAAATCACGGGTGTTTAGAAGAGGTCAGGGGAACAGAGCACAATGAAGGTGTAGGGGTGCAAAGTCTCATTATTGTGGCTGAGGCTTTAAAGAGAACAATTGTAACAAGATTTTAAAGTGAATGGTGCCTACAGTAAATGGCTCATTATCACAAGAATCTTAAAACTGTAATTTTGTGGTATTTCCTGAAGCTTTCCTTCCTTTTCTGCAGCATTGTCTTTTTAGCCCATTAGGGAAGTACTTGCTGAGCTACCTCAGACCCTTTCATCTGCCTTGGATAATTTTGTACATTATTTTTGCTACACGTTTCCTTTAGAAGCACAGTCTGAAATTACCTCCTGACCCTGAGGAATCTGGCTCAGTGTTTGGGTAACGGCTGAAGACAAAGAGGATGATTATTCTTCTTCCCTGTCCTCTTCTTTCTCCCTTTCAGACAGCCTCTGTGCTCCCTGGCTCCCATCCCTTCTGCACTACACACTGCCCAAAGCCACTGCTGGATCTCTCCTAAACTAACAAAGGGATGGGAGGACATGCCTCATGTCTTACAACAAATAAACAAGGGTTTTTCCAAGCCCTTTTCAGCTAAGAAATGCTGATTTGATTTAAATTCAGAATTACGCCTGGTAGTAGTCTAGAAAATGTCAGAGTTCTTTGTTTTGGCTGTAACTTCATGTTATGTTCATGATGTGTTAATTACTGTTGTGCACAGTATTCGCCCATATGCACGTGTCAAGTGATAACATAAAAGTACAGATTGTCATTATATGTTGTTTCCCTTTTAAAGTTAAAACTAATTGGCCATAGTTGAATTACAATTCTGCCCCAGAACAACATCCTGGGCTTGTGTGGCAGAGACACTGGGGAGGAGACATCACCCATCCAGAACAGGATCTTTCTATGCAGTTAATTCTGGCAATAGTTCTGTTTCCCCCTGCCCCAGCTAATTACATGTACTGGGGTCTGCAGATATTGTCTCCAAGCAATTTGAGGCAAGTGGTAGATTAAGCATATGCAGAGTAAAAGATGGCCAATGATGTGATGCTGAAACTCAAGTTTTATTCCCTTTTAATTTCAGACATGTGCAGATTTGTCTTGGAAGCATTTTTGAAACATTCTTTTCACATTAATCTGTCTTTATTGGCTAACCAGTTCTCCAGGTACTGTTCTCTGCAACAGCTGCTGTGCTTTCAGATCTAAGTGTTGGCTATAGGAATCCCTAGAGCTATTATTCTAAGGCTGGTTTCCTATTCAGAAACAACAGCAAGAGCTTAAGTCAAGTATTCGCCTTCCCATGTGTTCCCTACCTGTTTGCTTTTCATCTTATCAGTGAATAACAGTGTTACACAGAAACTGTATCCAAAGGGTGTGATTCAATGCAGTCCAACAGCTATACTTACAAATAGGAATATCAGTATCCCACCCCCCCACCTGCTGAAGGCAATCCAGTTGAATTAAGTGGAGATAAACATGCAATCTGACAATCACTTTGAAAGTAAGTGAGGAGCTGTTGGGAGCCCAAATACTTCAGCACTCAGCCCACCCCACATGTGGCTCAGGTCCCTAAAAGCAAGCCCCATTACCACAGTTTGCTGCACAGAACGTTGCAGCTAATGGCAATATCCGTACCTGTGTTTGAAGACCTCCTGAAGGCTACTTATGGCACTGGTACAAAATACAAGTTTATAATGTAATTTATGCTCAGCTCTGAAGTCAATGAAGGGGAGTTAGGAATAAGATTGAAAGGAAAAGCTTTTGTCGAGGAAAGCACAGGATAGGAGAAACAGACAAACTGAGGTGCTGAGGGTTCAAGGAACCACAAAAAGATGATGGTATGAGCAACAGGCTTGTAGAGGGGATGATCAGTTACACAGATGCACAGAGCTCCATGTGGACAACATGAGACCACTTTAACAGCAGCTCTGCAGCAATTAGTACGATAGTTAGTGGTACCCGTTTGTTTTATTGAAGAAGCCTCTGCTCATTTTCTCCATAGATGTCACTATTTAACACTGCTGATGAGAGAAGCAGGATACTGGGGGAGGAGGGAGATGAGACTACATATAGCTTGTAATGATGTGAATCGGTATTTTAGAGTGTTTTTACCTTTTAACCCCTATTGAAAGACACTGAACTAGAGGGAAGGACAGTGTGGAAGACATTAACATTTTGGTGTAACAAAAGAGACAATTGCCACGGCTTAGAGGTGCAGTGATCCGTGAGTGTACAATGAGGATGTAAAACCTGCTGCACTGAATGAAGTGTGCACCATTCAGAAACTGTTGATCTATGCAGAACGGTGAAACAACACATGAGCTCCGCCAGGATCACATCCCAGGTGCACAGCAGCTGCTCCCATTCACTCCCAGCCTGCAGCACAGGGGCGTTCCTGCTGGAGATGGGAGCTTGGCGGATGCACAGGTTGAAAGGGAAGGGCCAAAGAAGGTGGGTGTGCTTCCAGACTGGATAACAACCGCTGTGCCTCCACAGAGCAGTGCAGCTGGGAAGGGCAGATGCTCTGGCGTTGCCTTCTTATTGATTATGTAGCGTGAATACTGATAGCAACTGGGGGCAGCTAATAGCAGTACATGGTGGCTGCCAAAATGTGCTCTGCACCACATACCAAGTCCCTTTGCTAATCAGATGAGCTTTTAATTGCATCCTTTCTATGGGAATCAAGCTGAGGAATTCTGTCAGAATTCAAAGTTACTGTTTCTGCTCTCCCCACTGATTTTTATCATCACCATTTGCAATCAGAATTGTGTCAGTCCCATTCTTACTCCATAAGTATCTGTTTCTTTTAAGCAATCTAGTATTCAAGTCAGCATGGCTTCTACTTGCCTTGTCACTGTGATGCAGAGCCTCTCCTAGGCTTGCATCCTTCCCAGACAGGCATGCTTATCTCTAGACAGACATCTTCATTCTTACACTGAGATGAAGGCTCTCTCACCAGCACAAATACTAAGCACACGGTTGTCTGAGGTGTCTCTTGCTTAAGTATTTGATCCTTAAACTTCTACACATCAGGCATTACCAGCACTTCTTAGTTTAAGTAAGTATCAACACTTCTTCGCACTCATAAGCTGGTATCCCAGAAGGGCTTAAGAGTTGTTTATCTGGTGAAACCAGAGCATATGGTGCCAGCTCTTTCTTGCACCAATACTAACTGCAAACACTGAACCTGGTCTGTAAGAGCTGTTCATTAGGTGAAGCTAACACATGTGTTTGAGCTATAAACCAAAGGGGGGGTTTTCTTCCTCTCCTTTTCCCCACTTGAGTTACACAAATGGGGTTATAGGCTGACAGAATAATTTACGCATCATTGAGAGAAGTAAGAGGGGAAAACACCCAGGCAGATGTAACACACTTCAGTTCCACTGAAGTTCTCTGTAAGATAATGGGCTTTAAAAGCAATCTTCTGTGTACTAAGTAAACTTAGTGTTCATGATTCATGGCTCTAATCCCTGTGACTGAAATTTAAGATCTAAGGCTCCATGAAATTAAAAGAAAAAGAACAATTACATGCGTATTCATTCCATTTCATGTACTGAGCATCCTTCCACTTTTACAATGAATTTTCAACAGGGAAATAGGGGTTTCTAAAGCATGTGTACTTGAAAAAAATGGCACATCAGTTAAAACCTGTTCCTGTTTTGGCTGGGACAGGGCTCATTTCTTCATAGAGGCTGCTGGGGGGGCTGTGTTTGGGATGGGATGTTCAATATCCTCAATACCCTCAGCAGGGATGTTTCCATCACTGCTGAGCACCCCTTACACAGAGTGAGCCACAGCCTTTTCTGCCTCTCAGTGAGGAGTCAGGGGGGACACAGTCGGGACAGCTGACCCCAGCTGACCCCAACTGACCCAGAGAATTAACCTTCAGAACCCTGCTGTTGTACCAGGAAAGGAACAGAGCTTATTACAACCCTCAGACAGAAAGGAGCCCTGAGGACACGTGGTGTGTGGCTCAGACACAGCCTTTGGGCCAGTGGCCCTGCACTGAGCAGCCCGGGGTTGTGAGATCTGCAGCTCCCAGCACCAGAGCAGACAGATTGTGCTGGGGCTGCAGAGCACATAACAGACCACAGAGTCTTCCTGTTTGAGGGGAAGTTTTAAAGCCTCCTAATTCCAGAGAACAAATGTCAGAATTCCTGCTTTCTGGAAGACACAAAACTTCCCTTTTCCCACAGACCACGTCCTACCAAGATCAATGGTTTGCTGCTGGCTTTAACATTAAGACAGAGATTGAGTTATCAAAAAAGAAATCAGTGTAGAGCTACCCGACTGCTGCATCCCTCCCTTCACTGCTGCATCTCTGCTCCAAGCCCACACAATCTGAGTGGACTGCGCTTCCTTCTCACCCTGTTAAAATCCAGCTACAAACAAGCGTTCTTCCCGTCTGTCAGTCTCCCATCTACAGCCGCAGTGCACGTACTTGTATGAACTCCATCTAAATGCCAAGAGAGATCTGTAAAGCTCTTCAGTTTCCCCACTGAATCTGGGCAGAAATAACCAATCCGAGTCATGCATGAAAGAGAAGTGACAAACCACACAGTGCTGCCATGAGCTTTCTGTTGTACTTCTGGATTTTCCCTTTGTTTTTCAACACCTTCCCTTAGGGCTATGTACACACAGAAAAACATGCCACAGTCAAGGAATGTAAAAGCCACGGGAATGGAACAAAAAGGTTTCTGTCTTTCCTTAAAGTTAGGCCATTTCATCACAAGTATATGTAGAACTCATACAACACATAAATATGTCTCAAACGGTCGGATCACAGAACACATGTATCCTTTTGGCTCTTACTATTTAAACTTTCTCTTTCCTAACCAGAAAGCCTGAAGGTGCGTTATGGACTTCACAAGCAGCATATTCTCTCCGGAGTGTAAGCAAAGGACAAGCACACCAAGGGTGGTTGCTTGTTTTGACCATGCACATTTCTTTATATTCCTTTAATGATGCCACATTTGCCTCATCACCCAGACAACATTCCCTAAAAGCCTTTGCTATGGGTCTCAGGAAATGCGGCTTCATTTAAAGCCTCTGCCATTGGTACAGCATGGAAGCAGCCTGACAGCTTCTTTAGACTCTCCCTGTGCCTGTGTCCTGTGCAGGAGAGATGTTGCTGCTCCCTGCTCAGAGGGTTGTGAGCTGCTTCAACACGGATGAAGGAGGCACCTCGACAGTAGGTTCATTGAGCTTATTGCTGTTGTTACACACACAGAGCTACTGAGTGCATGAGGATACAGATTGCACTGGAAAAGGGAGAGGTGTCATTAAAAATGGTGCTTTGTTAAAAATACCCAAAAAGGGGATAGAAAAACCCTATGTTAAAAACCCCTAGAAGATGAGACAGAGAAAGAAAAGTAAGAATAAACCAGCCACAACACAAAGCAGGCTGACAGCGCTGGCAAGTGGACCTGATCGAGCTGTACATCATTTCCAGCTTTATCCTGCTCCTCGCACTGATCTCCCAGGGCTTGGTGCTGTTTGGGATTTTAACTCCACTGCCATGTATTTTCCCTGCCCGTTCACCTTGTTCTCAGTCAGATTTCACATCCTTCCCTCTCCGCTGGTTTTTCTTTCTGCTTCTTTCCACTCTTCTTTCATTTGTGTCCCTTCAAGCTCTTGGATCTCACAGCCATGTGACTTCTGCTATCTGCTGTATTCTCCACACATACTTTCCAAAGGGGCTTCAAGGAGTTGGATCCTCACATCCTCTTAGTTTATGATGGTGATGGGTGCCTGACAGGCATTTATAAGGGGACAGTCAGCATCTCAAAACCAAAAGGCTTCTGACACACGCACAGAAGCCTGTGATCCAGTGGGATGCACATCCACAAGGGAGGTATGCCTGAGGAAATCCGAACACCTAAGGAAGGATTACCAAAACCACCTCTAAAGATGGGCTTGTGAGCTTTCAGTGTCACTGGAGCCTCTCCCCACAACCCCCTCCTGTCTCCACTGAGCAGCAGGGGGGCAGAAGCACCAAGTCCTATGACCTCTGCCTGCGCTCTCAGCAGCCACACTTCAGCTTGAAGCTCTGCCTGCAGACACGTCCTGGACACACACAGATTGTCTTCCCAATGGAAATGGCTCTGGCCAGTGTGGCAGGTACCAGGGAGCACCATGTGTCCACTTCATCTTCTGTCTGCTAAGGAGGTCACCAGGGTTCTCACCACTGACACGGCCCTTACCTATAAATACTCCAGCCTTTCAAGGAGGGGAGAGCTCATGAGGTTAAAGGATATTAGTTCTCCCTGCCAACTATATCATCTTTATAGCACAATACCCCCCTGTAGCAGGCAACTCTGAAGTCAGTGGCTACCAAAGCTATTAGGTTCTGTTTACTGAAATAACTCTTAAGTCTCATGGTTTATGCTGATCATTGATGGAGTCCTATTGATTTAACTGGAGAGAGCACCCTTCGTTGGGGTAGGAAGATGTTTGCTTTTCTACACCTTGTTGCCTCACACAACAGTGTACAGCTGGTGCCAGGTCACCAGTTCCCAGTGCAGTGCAGGGCATTTGCACATATTGCGTCAGCATTAAGGGCCCCTCTTGTGCAGATGTATTCTGCATTGCCAATCTCCAGCCTGTTTCTAGCTCTGCCCTCATGCTCAAGGGGATCATTCAGACAAGATTTTATTGTTAGAATGAAATTAGAATAATTTTATTATTTATATTAATAATTTATTATTAAAATTAGAAAAATTAGAATCTATTGCTAGAATAACCAACACACACTTCTGGTTTCCTCTCCTGCTCCAGAGGCCGCTATCTAGAAATCACATCTGCACTTTGAAACCTCTCACACACTTCACAGCACTCGAAAGGCACCACCAGGGTGCTCAGAAGCCATGGAACAGGTCTGCTACAAAGGGCCTGTTTCTCATGATGTAAAAAGGCCAACTCGGTTGCTGATGGCACTGGTGGGTACCTGTGCTGCCTTCCAGGCGCAAGAGCTGTAGCTACAGCAAAGGGGTCAGGCAAGGCTGCACCACCATGCTGCACTGGGCTGGGGAGTTGGGAAGGGATGAGCTGCTCCAGGCAGACTCCTGCTTTCCAGCCTACCTCGTGTTCCTTTTCCTTAGTTCTATTCTTGTTTCTCAGTCTCATCTCAGCCTCCTTTATATAAAATCACCTCCATTTTGCGGTACCTCAGGCTCTCTCTGAACACCCACTGACAGACAGGAAAACACAGGCAGCAGCAGCCACCTCCAAATCCTCCCCAGTCTCACCAAACAGGATCCCTTCCCATCCTGACCCACAGACACTCGCACCATGTCGGCAACCTTCTCCAAGAAACAAGCACCTCCTCCAAGGTGTCGCGTTCCTGTACGGAACCACTGCTGCATTCTTCAAATGGGCCTTATTTGCTTGCAAGAATTGAGGAGATCAAAGTTGGCAATACAAGATTTGTCCTCAGCAAAATCAGTTACACAAGCTGAAAACACCAATAATAACATAAGGCGATTAAACAAACCACGTTATCAAGTTTGCTACGAACAGAAGGTCCTAACAAATGGCTGTCTACTAGGCTAGACAACCATACCCACCACCAACACTGCAAGAAACAAACACGCTCTAGCTTGAACAGTCATTGTTGGGTGCTATGCAGTGTGTCCTTCCAGGGACAGAAAGCCACCCCTGGGCCTCCGCTGGAGGAGGCAGAGGAGGTGTTGCAGTAAGGGGGAGACAACTCTGGCACTTTGCTCTATGGAAAACGCAGCCCTGTATCCACAGCCACTGCTTCCCTTCTACCACTTACTTGTTTCAGTGTCAGTCTGTCCTCACTATGGTCCCAGAGCCCTGCTCTTCACCCAGTAATTCTGCAAATGTTGGCTTTGCTTTTATAGTGCACAGAAATGTACTTAAAACCACTGCAAGGAAGGATTTACTCCAAGGATCTTCTCATTTTACACTGAAAATCTCTCATCTGAACTCACTACAGGTTGGGGAAATCTCTAAGTCCACAGCTGCTGTGTCGCAGGGACCGTTCCAATCTGCAGCTTTCCAGCAGTGATGTACTGAAATCTGTTATTTGTGGGGTATCAGTAAAAGCTGTGGAGAGAAACCCTCCCCTGGCAACACGTACTTCTGACAGGCCCTTTCAAAGAAAACATTCCAGCAGTGAGAAGTACTTCAGCATCATCAGTGAGCTGCATCCTGTCTGCTCCTTCCTCCCCTCGCCCTTAACATCAGCATCATCCATGTCTTGTGCCCCATCTTCTGAAGCTGTTTCACACCACCTTCAGGCACCTGGCTGGGGAGGACCTCCCAGGCAAGGGTTACCTGCTTTCACACAGCACTGTCAGCGTTCCGTGCTGCTTGGCAGCCAGGTGTTATCAGCTGGCTGTATCATTCAGTTATCAGCTGGCCATACAGCTCTCAGTTTTGGGGGGAAAACCTAAAAATCATTGTATTCTGAAACCCTGATTGCATCAAACAGCAGCTAGCTCTGAGCACAGTAACCACGCTGGGCTCAGCCCATTAAAAGCTCGCTTGGAAAATTGGCACTTGCTGAGCCTCTGTGGAGAGAAATGAATTAGGAAGGAAAACAATAAGGAAGGGCAGACATTAATTTTGCTCTGCAGTGGATAATGGGGGTGCAAGAGACCTGAGGAAGAGCTGTGTGTCTGCAGGGTTTTCTCTGAGGCTCTCAGAAGAAAGCCTGAGAGCCTTTGGAGAAGGGCTGCGAATTAAATCCAAACAGTAATCTCAGAAGCAGCAATTGGGAAAGAGCAAATAAATAAAGCATATAAATAGGAGGAGAATTTCCTGCTAGGAACTTGCCATTTCTGACAATGCACCTCAAACAGAGAACTGCCCCTCACTGGTGTTCCTGCTGGGCCATCCCCATTCTCCAGTCCCTGTGTAATGTGTTCCCCCCCATCACTGCTAAGCTGCACTGGGTATTTGTACAAGCAGCTCAGTAAAGGATTACCTCCCACAATGTCTATATTGTAGGAAGCCCGTGTAACTCTGGTTCTGCTGTGAGATCTGCAGGGAATGCACTGTATACACAGGACTTCCATACATGAGTACAGCATCAGCACTCCACAAATAACAGATGACTGCAACTCAAATAAACACCCAAATCTTCTTCAATGACCTATACATGCACTTTACAGCCTTTTCTTGACGCTCCCAAGAGTTCATGTATCTCTGCTCATTATGCCCCTGTTACAACCCTTCCTTTTCTCTGGCTCACAACAAACTTGCGGATCCAGGTGGATGTTTCAGGGAGGTTTCACTCCCCAGCCCAGGGCAGGACTGTGTTGCTCAGCCCATAGAGTCACTGGTGCTCTCCAGCAGGACTCAGGCAACTGAAGAACCCGTTTGCCTCCCAGGGATGGATTCTGCTACCAGTGCCAGCCCTGGGGGCTGTTTGACCACCAGGTACTTTAACAGAAACCCACACACAATGTGCTTGTTTGTTCTAGAACCATGGAGCACTTCCAGTGCTTCTCCTCAGGAGAAATTCATCAAAGGAGTAGAATTAAATGACCAAATATTAACAAAACAGAGATTGGTTTTCACACTGAATTCAGTGGAAAGCTGCTTTAATTCCCCAGCTGAGCACCACAGAATTCCAAACCTTCCCTCTAAGGAGTTGTAAGTATAGATGTGATGGATTTAGTTTCTATTGCCTATTGAACAAATGGGAACGTTAAAGTTTGAATCACTGCTTGACACCTGACTTTTTAAAAGCTACACCTGGACCATGCCTGACTGGACTCACAGGAGCAGCTCTTAACCTCTCCAGCAATTAAAGGAAGTCTTTCACGTGGGAGTGACCAGGTTGGTACAGTGACATCAGTATATGTCAGACCTTAAGAATCCACAACACAAACCAAAATGCTAAATCCTGCCATTTAATTAACCTGAAGCTGCAGTTCCCACTGAAGGCAATGAGCGCTCTCACTACATACAGTGCATAACGCAAGGGAAGGAGAGAAACCCCTGCACCAGCACCTTCCATTCCCTGTACCTCCCATTCCCTGTACCCCATGCAAATGGTAAAAGAAATACCATTCACAACTTCACTTTGTCCTTTCATCCTTATTTAATGACTTGTCTGAGTCATGAACCCAGTATTTAGTTACTATTCTTTAAGGCTGGCTTTTCCCCATTCCCCTCCAAATCCCAGACACCCCCAGTCCTGATCTGCCTGGCTACGTGGCACTTCTCCTCTTGCTGCTGTTCCTGTGATGGAAATCAAAACAGTTTTCATTTTGATTTCCAATTCTATATGAGACTGCAGAAACATTAATAATTAAAAACATAGCAAAATAAAGAAGTCTTCTAGTGCAGAGGAGAAAGGAGCTGAGACTGTCACTGGGAGGTGCTTTTATGTCAGGTAAATTAACTGCACTTCAAACTGATGGTGGCGTGTCAGCCTCACCACCTTCATCCTCAACTCCAATTATGCTTCTCAAGGGAATGCATCTCAGAACACAGCACTAAAACACAGGTGTGGATAAGTGAAACCACAAAAACATATCCTGGAGCTGCATTCAAAATCCAACTGCAACCCACAGAGCCTGTTTGTGAGCTGAAAGGTTCAGCATTGTATGTACATTTTAACATACATTTTTGGTGCCCAAAACATGATTGCTTATACAGGGATGCTGTACCATCCAGAAAGCATCATTGGCTGCCCAGTCCACTGCTCTCAACTATAGCATCAATGAAGAGGGTGAAAGAAAAACATTTCTCAGCTAATGGTTGTTTTAACTTTCACATGGAGCAAACTTTGCCCTTTCCAACACCTCTGTCACTCCAGTGCCTTTCACAGAGTTGCCTGACTTTAGCTGAGAGCACATTCTGGCCCCAGGGGTTTGACGACAATGGGAATCTGAATTAATGTGCCCAGCCAGAATGAGAGTTCAAGAGGTATAAAAGCCTCAGAATCCATGAGGTTCATGCATCTGCAATTAAAATATTTTAATGGCTGGCTGCATTAAAGTTTATAAAGTAGAGTTGATTTCCTACAGAGCTTAGAGAAAATACCTCCAGAAGTTTGCTCTTTTCTCCCAGTAGCAGTTACTTATGGCTGCATTTGCCTTTCTTGAGCCTGACTGAGTTGTTTACCCTGTGCATCTCTTAGTATAAAATACTGAGTTTATCCCAAGCAGTATCATGGCTAATGACTGCTTCCCAGGACTGGGATCCATGCCCTTTGCATTTCTGCTCTCAGAGCAGCCAAATGCTAAGCCATAGAATTGTTTTCTTCCTCTGAAGCAGCAGCTGGTCCCTTGGAAGACACCATAAGCATCTCTGCCGAGATCTGTGTAATTGCACATGTCGGCATGGTCTGTTCTTAACGTATCCTCTCCCAGACAAAACACTGTTTTCTCAAGCTGGCTTTGAGACTGTGCGTGTTTAAAAATAGCTTCAGGAAGACACACACATATATTTTGCTATAAACTGTGTACAATGTGTACTGTGTACAGAATATTAATTCTTCAATATGTGAGTTTGTGAGATTGCCTCTTTGGCATCATTATTGCTATACATGGAGCTGGTTTGTGTGCAAATATGATTCTAGACCCGAAGTTTCATTTTGGCACAAGCATACAACAACATAGATTTCAACCTGTTGCTGTGTAACGAGAACACTTGCTAAGATAAATGCAGTCAGATATGTTTAAGACAACATGCAGCAAGGCTGAGCTTCTCTTTGCATATGAAACTAATTAGCAAAATCCAGTGACCCAATGTCAGAACCTCTGGTACTTCAGGAAAAGGCACAATCCTTAATGCAACAGTTGACATATTGTGGAGAGATCTGCCACACTCTCTTGCCTATCTCCTATGACTCATAAAGATGAAGTTTGTACGGGGGCAAAGAGGGTGTTATTTTGGTCCAAATAACTAGAAATCATAAGAAGCTCTAATTCAAAAGTTTGAGGAGTTGTAACCAACTCAGGGATATTTAATTATTGCTCTTTGACATACCCGTCTGCAGCTGCAAAAGACAGGATGGCACAATATTCAACAGGTTTCTTGCCAGTAAGTCCCACTAGGCTAAGAGTATCCTTACCACCACAGCAGCCCTATTGAGACAGACCAGTAGCTTCACAAAGGTCTGGCTTAAACCAGAAGTAAACCAGAACTTCTTGGTCCCAAGCAGGATCCTCACCTCCTAAGCACTCCTGTTCAGCTGAGGAATACTTCACTGCCGTAAACCTCTTGCCTCTGCCATGCACCAGGGAAGTCATTATTTTAGGGGCTTTGTAATGGACTGTGGAGTCCACTACCTCAGCTCCCAGGGATGGAGAGGAAGCTGACAGCGACTGGAGGTTGTTAACAGCTGATTTCATGGAGCTGATGATACAGTCACTGGCACTAATCAGGTGAGATTAAAAGGACGTCATGGACAGGGAGGCAGACTCACCACATGAAACGTTCACACTTCAAAAGCTTTCTAGTTGATCAGCTGCCTGCCACAGCCCCAGCCCATGCCCTGTCCTGGGGCATGACGGAGTGGTGTTTAAGCCTCCAGGGCAGTGCATTCGGCTGCACTGAAGAAAAAGATCACTTCAAAGCTAAGATCTAGTTCACAATGAATTGTGGACTATACCAACTGGCACTAACGTAAAACCATCACATAAACAAGCAGAGACTATTTAAACTGCTTCCAGAAAGAGCTTGGACTCCTGGAGTCAGTTAATTTCTGTGCAAGTGACCACAAAATAAAGCTTTTGGATCATACAGGGATAAGGTACTCAAAAATATGATAGATGGAGGAGTAAGATTAGCTGCACTTTATATACAAGTACATTACATTCTTGATCACATACTTTAATGGGGAAGCAGCTGCAGAACTTGCGAATTACAGGCTCTGGCTTTGTTTTCAGAGCTCCTGCATAAATAGTTGCATTTAACACCTCCAGGCAGGCACTTCCTTCTGTAAATTGTCCTAAGATATGCTGTGAGTCTGCAGCAAGGAACTGTTCCCATAAATTTAGTATCATCTAGATTGGAGAGCCGCAGTATCCCCCCCTTTCCCTAGGTTTTCTCCTCATGGATCCTGTAGCAGTTAGTGTGCTGGGGTTTGAGAGCGCTGTGCCCAAAGTACTTGAATAAGGTCCTCAGTCCCTCACCTGCTTTTTGTCTGGAAGAAGGAAGAACCTTCCTCAGATTCAATCTATTTCAGCTATTACCTTTCCTGCCTTTCCTACCCTATTTTTACTGCACATTAGATAAAGCCTAGCTGGCTGCTGCTAGGAAAATTAGAGCTTCCATTGTTTTAACATTAATTATAGAGAGTTCAAGGCAAGGTTTGTGTTAGAAAAGCAGGAGGTATGGTTTGAATTTTACTTTCATTATAATTAGACAGGAAATTATGAAAAGGTGAAGAATAATTCATTGAAGTGCTTTCCTCTAGCAAGCTAACATGAAAAGTGCATTCTCGTGCAGGGCGAGATCATGGTGTATTATCGAAGCACCATTGTTCTTAATGTATGCCCTTGCCTGGGCACACTGAGCCTTTTCTATTGCACTTTATATGTGGGTGGAAATGGACAGGATGAGGCCCTCTGACTCTTGTCTGTTCAACTGGGGGCCCTTTCTTTTACCAAAGAATTAAGGTAAATTAGCCCATGGGGAACCTCCATAGAAGCCATTTTAATTACTGCCGAAATTAATTTGAACCATCAGTCAATGTGTGAGTAACTTGCAAGAGGCAGGAAAACATGATTAATCTAAGAAAGAATTCATTGGGTGGATGTCTCCCTTTCATTTGTGCACCACTGAGATAAACACTTGGACTAAGAAGCTGTCCTCGTAATTTCCTCACTTGATGCTGCTTTGTGGGTGATGTTTGAGACTACCATGTAACTACAATGTTTTCAGAATGGTTCTTCATGCGAGATTACTGTGGTTTAGGCTTTTAAAGGCACTTCTGTAGGGAGGAAAAAGGAATGCATGGATCTGGTTTGGAGATTCTGAGCAGCTGTGAGGATTGACTGTGCCCAAGCCCCTCAGGTTAGACTTCCCCTTGTAATAAACCAAGGTGTTCCCTCCATCATGAATATTGGTCTCTTTACTTCCCTCTATCTGTGGCTCAAAAGCCAGTGGGGAGCAAGCAAAACCCATTGTAACAGGCCAGCATAACTGAAGCAGTACCTACACTTCCTGGCAGGATGGATCAGCAAAGGTGGGCTTGTGATGGTCCAACTGCTTTAATCTTTTTCCTCAAGGCTTTTTTCCCCTAACCATGAAGACTGAGGCCCCACGGTTCAGCATACATATAGAAAGGTTCATCCCATCACGCCTACAGATCCTTCATCTCTCACTGCATTGCCCATTACCAAAGTAGCTGAATAATTTCTCAGTAGAGGATGCAGAATGGAGGATGGAGGATAGAGAAGGGAGGATGCAGGATGGAGGATGAAAGATGCAATTCCATCAAGTTTCCACTACTATTTTCCTTTCAGCTCCACAACCCTACTTAGCTTTGATTTGCAGGAAAAGTGGGGAGACTGAGAGAGAAGTCCCTTAAGTGAGTTTGTGGCAAAAGACCACTGAAGTTAATGAGGCTCTAGTGGAGATAAGGATTTTGTCCATTCAGAGTCAACAGCAGCTTCAGAAACTATGTAAGGCAGGCCAAGGCTGGGAAAAGGATGTTATTTCTCCACCTTGTTTGCAGATAAGGAAGCAACATTCCAAGAGGAATGAGTGATTTACCCACAGTCGCACAGGAAATCAGCAAGAGATATGGAAATGAATGCTGAGAAGCAGTTCAGTGCTTTAATCATAAACCCAATCTTTTCCCTCAAATGCCAACAGCGTTCAGTGCTCCTTGTCAATAATGGAATAAGCAAAAGAGTTCCACTGACTTATAGGAATGTTCCCATCAAAGTAGAGGGCAGCCTGTCAAAATGGTTGGTCAATACTGAGAGCTCTGTCCAACGGCAGCGATCAGCAATTGTAGGGACCAGGATCTGTAGCTGAACTAAGTTTATTTGTGAGATCCCTTTGAGGATCAAGTCATGCTACGGTCAGAAAATGCAAGGTCAAAAAGCATGAGATGTGTTTCTGTATTTACCACTAATTAGGTAGGCTTTGAGAAGCGTGGACTGAAATACTCTCTTGCTGGGAAGCTATTAAACTGTTCCGCTGAGGAAATACACAGCTTAGAATAGGAAAGATTCCCATCTCCTGCCTACAAATAAACCACTCATACATCATCTGCCTATTTGACCACCTCTGAGTAGTATTTATATCAGTGTGACATCTAGGTAACTGCCTGTGGAAGCACGCTCAGTATAAATACATGCCAGCCTGAGCCAAAGTCTGTTTTTATTTAAACCAGCTACGATTCATTGTGTCTTAATTGAAAATAATGGTATTACAGCAGTGATCAAAGAATTGTCTCATTAATTGTCTGCGAAATCATCAGCTATTAAACAGAAATAAAAGGTTAAGAATGCAACACTCTGTTCTGCCCAAAAGAATATGAATATCTCTGCAATTACAAAGAAACAAGAAAGGCAGAATTAACAGTGAAAAGAAGGTTAAGATTAGGCAATTACATCCAAAATGCCTGACAACTCCTATTAGAGGCTTTAGCAGTATGACCTATATAGAAATGGCAACACAAATATGGAAGCAAAGTCAATACTGATTTTAGCAAAGCGGCTTGTAAACAGCATATTCATTTTGCTGAAAAACATATCCCAGAGGCATTCTCTCCTTTCTGTCAGTGATCTGATACCCAAATCATTTACACAGGAGTCAAATGAAGCCCTGATCTGTGCCAACTTACACACTACCAAAGCCAAAAAGAGTTCAAGTGCAAATGTTGTAAAGCCTGTGCAGAATTTTGGCCTGTGTTTTGGTCTGTGCTGAATCAGATCACTGAAAGGAACGGGAGGATGCTCATCAGCTTGAAGGTGCTTTGGAGCAGATCTAATCCCACCCAGATACACAACCCGGAAGAGAGGACAATGGTCAAGGACAAGAGCTTTCCTTTCCTGAAGTGTATATATCCACAACCACAACTCACAGAGGTCATCTCAAGCCTTACTTAGTTGCCAGCTTCACAGCTTTGAATTTTGGGAACCATAACAACCAGAGCTGCTGACTGAACCAAATGGGCTTTAAACAGGCAGGTTTTTGAAATGCAACATCTCCCTAATGTTGTCTGCAGATATTAATTTTATTAGTAGAAAAGAAATAGGAGTATTTTCCCTGAACTTTTCCTACCTTGTTCAGTCCAAATTCTCCAACTATGTCAAGTCCAAGGAAAATTAATAGAAAGAAAAGCTCAGATCTGGATCTGTTTCTCTGAAGTGCACAGAAAAGACAGGCTCAGCAATATGTTGATGATATATAACTTGGTGCCGGAGTTCATAATATGAACAATTCATTGTTCATATTTATCAACTGATAAATAACAGTCATTAATCAAGTAATAGCTGTACAGTACACAGCAAAAAAGGAATAGCAAAATTTATCAGGAGAGTCTTTTCCTTTGACATCTCAGATACAGTCATAAACAGTCATTCATGTTCCCTCTGGTAAGGACAACATTTGGTTTACAGGAAAAGAAATTGTGATTTTTGTTTTCTTTCCCTACCTGATGTATACAGGAAAATACAAAATCACAGCCTAGAGACTCAAGAAACCTATTCCAGCACTGGGTGAGGCTGAACACTGGAGCAGTCACTTGTAATGTCCTTTGTAAAACACTCTGAGGTCTGCATTGTAACTGAGCCCCAAGCTATCGTCTTGTCTGAGGATACAACAGCACACATGCCTCTGTTCAATAATTTGAATTTTACTTATTATTCCCCTTCATGATAGATGGATCTAAATCTTAATGAAACAAGTCAGAAGCAAGCAGAGACTGCCTCACTAAGCCTTTTGCCCAAACCCAGCCTGCCTCTCCTGTTGCTACCTAGGATCCAAAGGGTGGCATCTTTCACCTACCTATAGGTCTCTGAAAGAGGCAATACCTATAAAGTTACAGTAGCTCTGTAATCTCTTTAACTGCAAAGGAATATCTTTGTTGTTGAAGCTAAAATGTAATCAAATTTTGTTTGGTTTAGAGAATGAAATTTATTCCACAAATTGCTAGAAAGCTTACTCAGAGTTGTCACAAGGTGCATTTTTTGTTCCAGCATATCACCTTCAAAAGAAATAGCTCTGCAGTGTGCAATTCCTTAGCCAGAATATGAAAATCTATCTGACAAAGCTATCTATTAGGACCCTTGCAGCCTTATCTACAAAGAGGTTGGAATAATAGGTTAGAAGCACACAGGTACAGGATATGGGTTTCAAATCCGATCTGAAGAGAACTTAAAGAAGTGCTCAGGTCTGGAAAACATTCACACAGAACACAACTGGCAGCAGAATATGGGGAGAAAGTTGTTTCTTGAAAGCTACAGAGACAGTTTATCTTAGGATCTACAGGTTATAGGATTACTGTGTCAAAAGGGCGACCACACTATCCTATTTTTTATAGCATTTATATATCAAATATACTGTATTTTCCTGGAACTGAAGCAAAGAAACTATCTTTCTAGGGCTACCCTAAGAAACATATACATATATACATACATATATAATGACAAAAAAACCCCACCCCTACAGAATTCATTGCAGTCAATTCTTAAGTTTATTTCACTAAATTAAATCTCATGGATTAAGATCAGCCCTGAGGAGAAAGACTTGGAGGTGTCGGTTGACAAGCAGCTCAGCATGGGCCCAAGTCAACTATATCCTGGGCTGCAGCAAAAGGAGAGTGATCAGCAGGTCAAGGGGGGGATTCTCCCCCTCTACTTCACTCTAGTGACATCCCCCCGTAGTCCTGCATCCAGTGCCTGAAGTGGCTGACAAGAAAGTTGGAAAGGGATTTTTGACAGAGGCCTGTAGGGAAAGGACAAGAGGGAATGGCTTTGAGCTGACAGAGGTCAGTTTACATCACCGAGGTTCAGATTAGACATATGAGGGTGCTGAGGTGCTGGCACAGGGTGCCCAGAGGAGCTGTGGCTGCCCCATCCCTGGCAGTGCTCAAGGCCAGGTTGAACACAGGGGCTTGGATCAACCTGCTCTAATGGAAGGTGCCCCTGCCTGTGGCAGGGGGTTGGAGCTGGATGAGCTTTAAGGTCCCTTCCAACACAAACTGTTGTGTGATTTAAAACATGAAAAAAACACCTCCAAACCACATAATGAAACAAATAAACCTATTAAAGATGTTCAAAAGTACCTCTTTTATGCCTAAAACTAAGGATGAGCTAAAAGCAGAAAGCCATGCAATGGTGTCAGAAGTCACACAGTCGATATCTTGCTAAAGTCACATTATGCTATTTTCATCTCAATGGCAGGGAGTGAGACCAGTTAAGCTTATTATTAAAAACCCCAAACCACAACATTGTTTAAAAGCTCCCAGCTCTCATTCAAAGGATGTTTGCAATATGCCTGTTATTTTCTATTCTCTGTCATACTCCTCCAAGACATTTGCTACAGTTCAGTATCTTTACTTGTAAGGAAGTCCTGAGTGGAAAGCAGTCAGAAGCATGTAGGAAACTTTGCTCTACAACGTTACAATATACTGCATCGTTGTTATTAAATAATGGATATAAAAAGGCCACACAAGAACAAAGACCCCAGTGTGGGGAATTGACTCTTCCCAAGTGGAACGTATCAGACAACACGTTCTTTCTCATCAGCGCTGGCTGGCCAGCCAAAGAAAGACCAGTGCTGCTCTTTCAGCAACCCTCTCCCTCTCTCGCAGATGGAACACACCAGCAAAAACAGCTCCAGCTGATGGAAACATGCTAACCCTGCATAACCTCTGGGGATCAGTCACTGCACCATGGAAACAATGCACCACATCAGAAACAGCCATGATTGTAAAGGTTGATGTAAGATCCCTAATGTGGGCTAAGTCCCAACATGGTGGTGGTGGAGCAGAAAAGTGTGAAAACTCTGTTCTCGACCCCATATGGCTGCCTTACCTTTATGACGTCTTCATCAGCTGACCTGCACTCAGTGAAGTTTGAAACATCGACCACGGACCCATCCTCCTGCACAGCAACCACCTTGACTGGTACAGACACCGTTTTGCCTGTCAGAATGGCCGTGTTGAGGACCTCCGTGTCCTGTAAGCACACACAGAAATGAAGAATGGGAGTTAGAGGAGCATAAAAGCATGAAGATGCCACAGAGCTCAGACTGATACACCAACACCCTGCCTCTCACAGGGACAAGAGCAGAGGTGCAACCCTTCCTTGCACACGCTCTTCGAGGTCCCTGCTGTCAATGGTCTGAGAGCTTTCTAAGCCAGAAGTTGCATCTGGACCATCAAGTTCTATTATTAACAAACACGGATTGACTCTTTTTAAGCCCATTTTCAGGTCTGGCTGCTACAGCAATAAAATCTGTAACACAGTTACACACAAAGGCACATGTACAGCTTGGCAGAACCACCGTGTGACTCAGGTATGACCTCCAGTGGGTGCCAGCAACTCTGCCCACCCCTTGGCCCCAGATCATGGCAGTGATGTGGGAGGTGATTATCAATCACAATAATGGCATTTCTTCCTCACTGTTACAGCTATCATTGTTGTAAGTTGACCATTTTCCCTTTTGGTGCTATAAATACATCATGGGAAAAATTATGCATGAAGTTGGGTGTTACAAACTAAGCAATGCAGTCTACATACTTTTGGCTTTTTTGATCTTTCTCTACCAAAATCCCACCTAGAGATGTTTTACCACATTTCTCTCTAATCCTGATGAATTCTCAGTGCTGGCATTCTAATGACTCCATTAGCACAGCCTTCCTCTGCATCTCAGTACGGTTGCAGTTTGATTAATTATTCCAAATGAGTTGCTACAGAGGTCCCTGCCTTGTATAAGCAGGTATGGAGGTTGGAGGGGAACAGCCTCCAAAGGCCTACGAGCAGCTTGTCTCTGATTAAAGCAGTGCTTCTGGCAGGCCTCAAACTGGACACACACATGTGGGGCAAAGAACAATCCGTGCTTTCACAGAGATTCAGTTTAGCCTTCTCAAAAAGGCTGCAATAGGAAATGCTGCTTTGAATCAATCCACTTTTCATTTTTCAACCTCCATAAGACTAATTGCTTGCCAGTTGGGGGGAAAAACTAAAGTTGCTTCAAACTAATCTAACTCTAAATTCCATTATTAGAATTGGTGGAAGAAGAAATGGATTTTAGTGACAAATTTGATGGCAGCTCGCACAGGGAGATGCATTCACTATCATTTGCTTCTGTCGGACAGCTAGATTGATAGAAAATAATGGGCATTGACCACAAGCTTAGGACAGCTGGAGAAGACCAATAAACACTTGCAATGTATTATTAATCAATATTCGGAAACTTCTACAAAAAGCACCCTGAATTAAATGAGTTGAAGTACTAATAACACTAGTGCCAGCTAACTAATAGAGTCTACTAGAGCTTTATGGGCAGTCATGATCCAGAAAAGCATTTAAGCATGTACTCAAGTCCGTCTCTGTTCAGAACAGCACTAAAAGTATGTGCTCAACTTGACACTTACACTTCAACGTGATTTAAGTATTTAAGTGTTGTCCTGAATAGAGATGCTTTCTAAATAATACCTCACAAAATAAATATACCATCTTTGTTCTGTTCTCTGTGAGAAACAAAACAGATGTTTTACACATTAAGTGACTGTCTAGGTTTTTTTATGCTGAATGGGTTTATTTATAACCAGCTGCCAGCCATAAAGGAGGGACAGTGGGAAAGAGAAGTATGTGACAAAAGGGGAAGTGTGAAAGAGCAGCTCTAAAAGCTTTACAAAGGCTGAGGTTTGAACAAAACTAAGAGGAAAATGCAGTGCCAGGTGAAAGAGAACAATCAGGTGTACTTCAGGTGGAAAGAGGTTGCAGAAGATAAGGAGAAACTGAGGGTGCTTCATCCACAAATATGCCAGAGAAGAGGTAGGCAGATTCCAGCAAAACAACAGCAAGTATTCTATGTGATTTATGAATCCTAAGCCAACACAGAATCAAGGAACAGTTTGGGTTGGAAGGACCTTAAAGCTCATCCAGTCCCAAACCCCCTCCACAAGCAGGGACACGTTCCACTAGACCAGGTTGCTCCAAGCCCTGTCCAACCCCGCCTTGAACACTGCCAGGGATGGGGCAGCCAATCAACCCAATATAAACATATACCATATATATGATGAAGACACAGTGGTTCTGTGTCAGAACACTGTCAAGAACCAGTTTGACAGTGTGTTATTCCTAAACCATTCTTCTACAACCGACAGTCTCCTTCAGTGCACCAGATGAAATAGGCTCTTTGCCAAGGTCCCAAACAACAAACACACAACTAATTCCATTCCCAGCCCCACTCTCTGTTAGCACAGCCATGTAAGGTGTCAGTGGAAGGCAGCACTTGTATGCAATTACAGAATCATTAAGGTTGGAGGGGACCCTGGGGATCATCTGGTCTGATCCAAAGGCCTATTGAGTCAATAGATGAAAGGCTTCTTTTGACTTCAGTGGACTTGGAAACAGGTTCTCAACAGGCCTGAACTACAACTTTGGTTTTTGCTTTTGTATCACCTTGTGTTAACCCTGATGTGACAAAGAACAAGCACACCCTCCAGCCTCCTTTTATCTCTCAGTGCTGCTTCAGTACCACGCTGAAGTCAAACCCTGATGCTCTGAAGGATAATGCAAAGTTTATAATGACATTTGCATTCCTTTTGTAAACACCCCATGAAGATGAGCATGAGATAAAAGGACTCAGAAGACATGTCACAACCCTGCTATTTGTGTATGCTCTCAAATATACCCATCCTACTCTTGACTCTGAGCTGAACCTTCCCTCCTTCCCAGTGTGAACAGGTACCCACTGTACTAATTAGCTGGTGCTGCCTCACAAAACCTGCACTTCTTTGGTAAGCAATTCTATTGTATAAATCAGTGTTTCAGATGCCTGATGCCTGCATCGAGTGTTACACAAGTATAATAGGCTACGTAAAGACCTTTTGAAGAGTTGGCTATTTACAGGCTGAAAAAATATATTTCCTCTGAGGAAGAAATATGAAGGCAGAACTGAACTAATTGACTGTCCATTAGGTTTATAAAGATGCTTTTTTTTAGTGCATCTTCATCAGGTAATAGCATTTCATCTAAATTCTGTTAGGTTTGGGTTATATTTCCAGGGTATTTCTTACTGCAGAAGAAAAGGCTTACTAAATTTGATACCTGTACTGGTTATTACAAACAGCATCTAAAATGTAGAGAGGGTAATAACGTTGATTTACAGAGGCAGGTCCTCCCAAGTGGCACAGCATCAGTGGAACATCTGGAACAACACCCAGGGACACCAACCAGCACAAACCTCTAACTGCTGGCACTGCCAAGTCCCGGCTGAAAATCTGGGAATCCCTTCCTATAATTCCTGACCAACACCTTCAGTTGAAGCAGCCTGGGTGGAAGCTACACACTCATATTGCAGGCTCTATCCCTGAATAATAATTATGTGCATGTTTATCTCCAGCTCCTTTTCTGTACCTGAATGCATTCGCACTTCAGCAGAGCTCTTCTTAATTACAACTGTAACCTGCTAATAGCATTTCTTTGTTGTCTGAAGGAATCTCCTTCTTATCCAGCCTAGGCTAAATTAAAATTTAATACAACATCAGGTCGCAACAGAACTAGGAAGCAAATGACAGCTGTTTAATTAAAACCTAAAGCTGATTAGATGGCACTGCTGAGAGAAATACTCAAAAGGAAGAGCAGAAAACTACTGCAACTCAAGGCCAGGATAATGGCTTTATTTAAATATGAATAAACGCTGCAGCACAGCCATCCTAAATGTCTGACAACTCACTGCTTTGGACAAATGGGAGATGTGAATGGGAGAAGTGTCAGGAGTCATGGGAGAGCTGTGATTACCTATGCATGGGACCAGAAGCAGGGATTAGTTAGGAATAACTGCAACAGGTAGACGCAAACCAGCTGAGTAACTCCAGACACAAAGTTCCCAATAATTGGGGTTTAAACACCACCACATCGACCTAAATGCTCCTTAGGCATGTGATTCTACGGCAGCTCACCCGGCTTCTGTGAGCTGACATGACATATGTGAGCCCTCTCTTCTGGCTGAGAAATAAAGACATGGAGAAACAGCTTATGCACCTCACAAGAAAGCATCTCAGGACCCCAGCCCAAAGCCACCAGTGCATCTCCCCTGACCCTCCAGGAAGAGCCAATGTCGTTTCCACAAGTTTGGAGGGGCACAAGAGCCCCACACTGAACCAGTTTACCATGACAGATATCATCCTTGTGATTAATGCACAAGCCGGTTGGGTTTTTTTAGAGGTTAACAAAACATGCTACAGTACAGTAAACCCAATAAACAGTCAATTGTAAAGCAGGAGGGAAACCTAAAGCCAACCCTATTCCACTGACAAATGCTACAGCTAAATGCCTTTTGGCATTCAGTTGAAATGATTGTCTCCAATGAAGAAGGCACAGAGCTGAAACGTTTGTCTGCAGAATAGCATTCCTTCATTATTATTTTTCCCCCAGAGTGTACCTTGTGAAAATACATGTGTATTATTAGAAGGAATCTTTAGGAAGCAGTTCTCCTGCCTGGAAACGGCATCTCTTAAAACATGGAAATTATAGGGCAGATTGTGACATGTGGGCTGGGCTAGGGGAGGTTTTTATAGTTGATAAATTATGCACCACCTTTTTCTTCAGATCAAAGAGCAAGGCAATATAAGTCCATTAAGCAAGCTTAATATATAAATTAGATGCTTTGCTGAAATTATTATAATCCAAAGCAATTCTGTAGTTTTTCCCCCCTCAGAGCTGAATACCATTTTAGGTTTCCAATACATATTAATGAAGCTTGGCTGCCAGAAAGCTACTGTTACATCAGGTAAGATTTACCTTTTTGTCACCCAACGGTGAGAACAAACAACTGGAATTATGTGTTCATGGAACATCAGACAGCATAACCTTGCAGGGAGCTCACATTGTTGGCTGACCCTTTTTTCCTCCCCACATGCATCCAGACAGTCCACATTGCACTAAGGAGCCAGACCCCCAGTAAGGCTAGCAGGAGTGCTGGTAGCTGCTTTGGCAGATGGTTCATCAGCCCTTACCCATAGGCTGCACAGTCCATCCTGACTGCCCAAGGGCTCGCCTCAAGCCTGCAGAGGCTGTGCATGTGAAATGAGACACGTTACAAGCCCTAATGAAGGACCTAACAGCCAATTCCGTACTCTGCAAATATCATTTCAGTGGAGCCACTTGCAGAATCAAGTGTTTACCAAGCTTCCAGATGTCAGAGTGAGGTCTAAAGTGTGACCACATGAGTCCTTCTGCCCTGACAAGCACACATGTTGCTAGAAGGTCATTCCTGCTCCACTCCAACCTACCTCTGTCTCTGTTTCCTCCTATCAGCTTCTCATCCAGCATATCATTATTAGGAGTGATCAGTTAGACAGATGGCAAATCACAAATTCTGCAGGCTATCGTGTCAAAGTTAAAGGTCATCCTTTATCTCTTTTGTTTACCTGCATAATAGCTTTACTTCATATTGGGATCCCAAAGGAAGAACAGGCAGGTGCATATATTCTGCAGGAGAAATTAATTAATGTAGATTGAACCATACAGAGAGGTTCTTAATTACTGACTCTTGCAGAACAATGTAATAAGCAACTATTAGCCTAATTGAATATTATTCTAGATGTCTATCAGTGTGTGCTGCAAAAACAATTTGCTATAGCACAACAAAGCATGATACAGAGATTCCAAAGTGGAATCTTGTTGCGTAACTGGTCTTTTAGCCACAGAAACCCTGAAGGAAGGTCTTAGCAGCATGTACCTGGCACACACAATCAGTGGGAGTGATAATTCTGTCTTGGAGCTCATGGAAACTAAAGCTGAGATTTATTCCATTTCTTGTTTTTGGTTTTTATGAAGGAAATTCAACTCGTTTGGAGGTTTATGAAGGATGAATAAGCAAAACCTGCTGCTGAAGTGAAAGCTGATGAGGAGCACAGATACTGTTGGATCTATGACCAGAGGCACTTTTACTTCATTTTTTATAACTCAGAACAGATCTGTCCCCATTAAGCAAAGGTTCAGAACACAGCCTGGTGCGCTTGGCAGAAGTAATTGCAGCCTGTCAGGCAGTCTCTACAACTCAGCTAAGTACCAGTGCCTTCTGCGTGAGCAAGACTCTTCCTGAGACCGGCTCACACTATTCCATTTCAACCCATTATGTCCATAGAGCTTATTCTCCAAACCTGCTGCGTTAAATATCATGACATCACTGCTCTGAAGTGCACACCGGGGTAGAAGGAATGGGAAATTCTTACAGCTGGAGAGCAACTATCACACATCCCACTGTCTGCACAGAGAACAGACACTGCGAGCTCCCAGTCTGTGTTCCAGGGCTTTGTAATACACCAGGAAATAAAGGACAAAGTCTTCCTAAAAGTATGGTAAACTCACCAGTCACTCCCACTAGAATTCACACTGTATTTAGAGCTCTGCAGAGCATCTGAACATTCATCTGACAGACTTCTCAATAGAACATGATTAGAAACCAGTTTTAAGCATATTTAGAATTTCAAAGTTCATTTAAAGATATTGTTTTTTCCTTTTTTTTTATTCCAGAAAAACACGATCATGTTCTGACTGAATAAAATTGCTGGGTCACCTCCAACTGAAACCAAACAATATCCCCTGAATTCAAGAGGATACAAAATGGGTAGAGATGTCTACTCAAGAGCAATGACCTGAGCCTCAGTACAATCTGATACACTAATTATTGTTTTCAAATGGCATGAAATAATAATACCAACACTTCTCCCTTCCACAGAAAAACCGAGGGAGGCCATGCTTTGCCTAGTTTATGGAAGATAACTGATTATTGGATTTGCTTGAGTGCCAACAGGAGTCAAAGATACAATTTCCTGTCTCTGTCTTTGTACCATAGAGTTAAAAACATGTAACAACATTGTGAATCCTTTCCTAGTCCCCACAGTTCCTTCCAGAAGGAGAGAGAAGGGAGGGTTTTCTGGAGGAAATTCTATGCCACCAGTGCAAAGGGAGAGCTGGCAACCTGCCGACTTGAAAAGGCTTCAGTTTCACAAGTGCAAAACTACAGACACTGAAACATAAGGTTGCATATCACATGAGTTTACTGCAACAATCTGTGTGCTCGTCTTCTACCATGAGTGCTACCTGGGCAGAAATCCATGTCCTTCTGCAATAACAGCTGTTTAATGCTATAGGAGAATGCACAAATTAATTACAGCATGTCTACATGACTTCCCAACATCCTGCAGGAGCATCCTCTCATGGAGGGAGTGTGGGTTCTCTTTCTGCTCTGGATGGTGACTTGCTTCATGAAGCCATTCAAAGAGTGGATACAGCTTAAGAATACCTATTTATGAGGAGGAGAATATGCATGGAAAAGTGAATGACATGGTGCAACCTCCTCTGAAATGCCCTGGCTGAAGACAGTTGTCTAGCATTTGCTAGACGGGGTATTCGGAAGCACTGGATTTTGTTATTTCTCCCCCAGCATAGTTCAAACACTGGCGTAAGTCCAGAGCTCATGATGTACCAAGGAAATTCAATAAAGAGCTGTATCTTTTGGACAGAGGTAAATGCAAATACTTTCTAATGATATTTGAGAAGCACATTATAGCATTTAAAATGGAATAAAGATCTACTAGCTGCTCCCATTCATCGTCCTGCAAAAGGAGGTATCGCTTTCCAAAGAACACGGATCTGACAAGAAAGACCATGCCTTAACTCAAGCAAATACTGCTTTTTTTCTTGAAGATGGTTTGTCATATCTGTCAGGACCAGACTGCTGTACTTACTTTACCTATTTAAGTCATTTCATGGCTTGCATTCAACTACTCTCTGTTGTAAAGCACACACACGCTGCTGTGGGACTGGCTTTTCAGACAGCAAATGCTTTGGGAGCAGGCTGTTTCCCACTGCTGCTCTCCCTCAGAAAGCTTTTATCCCAGCAAAGTGCCTGTGGTGAGTGGCTCATTCTCTGTCAGTCCCTGTCTTGGGACAGTGTAAGTGACACATGGGAAGTGTTTTCTCTCTCCACTGCCTATCAAAGGGCTCAGATGTCTAGTTTAGACTTGCTATCTAGAATTATAGCAGAGAAACCCTATCCCTTCCTGCTTTCAAAATCACAATCAGTATTTATACATTACTGTTAGCCCCTTTACTCCTAGGAGCTAACAGGACCCCTCATCATTTTTACACCACTGCATGCATCCTACAGTGACACAGACTTCACAGACGATACAACTGTTCCTTTTATCTACTTCACTCCATAAAGCTGCCTACTGCTGTATTTGATGCAGGGCAAATAAAAAGCAGGACACATCTGCAGCTAGCCCAGGCATCAGCCTTTACTGTTCTTGCACATTGAGCTTTTAGGTGTTTCAGTCACCAAACTGAGGACCATCCATCAACCGTACAATGCTCATCCTTGTTACTGTCACTCCACTTACCCAAGTGTTGCCTTTCAAGCTTTCAACATCTGCTTTCTACTTAACCAAACGCTACAGAAGATGTCTCCTGCCTGTGTTTAGAACTGCCTGGAAACTTTCTGACAGAGAGAAAAAAAACCCAAGTTTCCTGACAAAAATCAAAAAGCCGAAGGAAAAAGAACCTCTTGAAAAGAGCTAAAATTGAAAATTGTGAATTCTTTCAAATAATAACACTGATTTCCTTTTGAGGTGTTTCTGAGTCCTCTGGCTGATCAAGAACTACCAGAGCCTTTTTCTTCCTCTTAGCTTGAGGTTTGCTCTTCATTTTCATTTCTCAGTCCGTTCACCTTGTACCTGCTCTGAAGTGCTGCCTGCTTCTGACATGCCCCAATGGCTGATTACTTCTTTTTTGCTCAACTTTTATAAAGAACAACTTCTGTTTCATTCAGGTTCAGAATGAAATCCCTTTTCTGTCTTCACAACTGAATCTCTCAGCGAACTCTCGTGCAGTGTATTTACTTCCCGCAGACTAGGACAATATTACCCATGCTTCAAAAGCTGAGCTATTACTTGCAGAACATCAGTTTTCTCAGAATCCATCATCTTTTAGAAGACATGTAGGAAACATTGACTGGATTCTGCTCTCAGCTAGGCTGGTGCAGGAGGGACTAATTATAATAAAGACCATGAAGTTACACAAATGTAGAAGTCCTGTGAAATGAGGAACAAACTATTCCAGGTTTCATCTTTTTCCCCTGTCTCTCTTTCATCTGCTCTAAAAATTACATATTGAATGATTTATTTAAATTACTCCTTACAGTATCTTGTCTTTCCATAGCACTTCAAAACCAGTTCTTAGTGCTGCCAAGGACAATAGGAGACTTCTCTTCATTACACAGCTAAAGCAGATGAGGCAGGAGAAATCCCACCAGGCCAGTGACAGATCAAGAAACTGAATCCATATTCCCAATGTCCCATCATATCCATGCTTTTTCTGAGAAGTTACACTCAAACTTGCTGTCTTCGGGCTATTAACTCTGTACAGTTTAAATACCAATTCCCACATCTTTCCTACTAAATGCTCTTTTTGCATAACAAGTAAATGCTGAGCATGCAACATCTCTAACTGTTAATTTATTGGTTGGTTAACTGAAATTCACCTGTGCAGCAAAACAAGTATGTTGACTGTAAAGAAATAAAGAGGGCTACATGTAAAGCAGCAGTAGCAGATGCAAGGAAAGAAAGACTGTATTACTTGTCACCTTTCTTAAGTGGAAAATGATAATGGCGTATTAGCATATACTGCAATGGCACAGACAGCTGAACACACTCATGAGAAAAATCACAGAACACCTCTTAATATGAAACTATCACTAAACATTCCACTTTAAGAGGGCTTCCAATGTCATCACACAGGGGGTTTGAAACGGAGCAAGACAGCAGCAGACAAAGCGGATGACATTAATGTTTCTCAGGAATAGAAAGTGACAGTATTATTGGCTTTCAATACAAGCATTCTGTAAACAGACAAAGGTCTTCCACTTATTATTCTATGAAAGCAAGTACGTATCAAATCACAACATCTTTCTCTAATAGAGAATTTTAAACATGGTTCCTTGTCGCTTACCCCTCAGCACCAAAACTCAGTCCAAGCAGGACTCCAAGGCAGTTTTAAAGCATTAAAACTGTTTGCAAACTCTATGAAGTGACGGCTGACTTGCTTTTCTAGCTTAACAAAAGACACTGAAAGACGGAAGGGAAACAGAAAAAGAGACTTCTACCTTTGCTTCCAACGTATTATCTTCATAATTAGCCTTTAGAAATCATTAAGACATGATTCAAATTCAGACTTTACAATCTGTTTCTTTAGAACCTGTAACATTATGAATAATGGGAAAAACACTGATCTTCCAGACAGATAAAGTAGGTAGAGCAGGAGAGAAAAGAGAGAATTACTCAATTTGTGTTGAAGAACTCATCTACAAGAACTATCTCAGTGGACGAAAACATCTCCCATTTGCTGCCATTTTACTTAGTGTAAGACACAAAATTACACAGCCTGACTCAGTTGCAGAGAAAAATTAGATCACCACTACTGGACTGTTCAAATCGGATGAGTATCTGCTATTCGCCTCCATTAAGGAAATTTATCTTCCTTAAAACAGGCTGTGTTAACCATTCATTCTTTATTTTTCCTCTAAAAATGCGCAGATTTACAAATGAAATATGTCTATTATATGGAAACAAATAAATACATTTTATTATATAGAAAAAAAGAATTTCTTCTTTTGCAGTATCAATTTTACTGTTGTAAAGTGAGAAGGTCAGGTCTAATGCCATATTCTTTCTTGTACTGCAGCCGATGGGGTCCTCTTGCTGCATAGTCATTGTCCTGATAAATGGACAGGTGAATATAAGGGAAGATGCTTTTTACAGAAGACAGCTTAAGAAAAGATAAGGTTCTCTGGCATTTTGACACATCATTTTAGCAAAGGCTTGACAAAGCAGGAAGAAGTGTCACACCTAAAGGCCTTAATAAATGTAACACAGAATTCTACCTCAAAATTGCTTTCAGTTGAAAGCACCCCTATACAATTACCACCCAGAAAAGAGCAAGTTCTCCTCACCTTCCACTTACAATTCTGGCTCTCTCCCTTCTCTTGAAGTATCTCTTACACCTTGAAGTATTCAGCCATGTTCTCCCTCCCTGATGACACCTCACCTCCTGGCACAGATATGGACCAGCAGTTCCCACATTTTGTTTTAAAAGCATTCCTCCAAAAAGTGTCTTAAATAAATCAAATGATAAACTCTCTCATTCACAGACCACTAACATTTCATGTCTATCTCATTAGAAAACAAACAGCAGCACAGCAGAGGAAGCTCAGCTCTGCATGTGTCAGGACCTCAAGGTGGGCTGAAGACCCAGAGGTGGATCATCTCCCAGCACTGCACCACTTCACACACTGTCTTAGCACAGCCTCAACATGCTCTTCTCAGGTTTTGATGGACAACGCTTTAAGAATAGAAACAATGGTCATGCTGCAACTGAAGCATGTTTAGGTATGAATGCAAAGAGATGAGAGCATCCACCTACAAAAGCTGAACCTGGGTCTGGGAATAAGAAAGTCCACATGAAGAACTGAGTGGGCACATGGCAGGTAATGTAACTCATTTACACTACTGACAGTAATGACCTGAAAATGGATAAACTGGACCTTGAAACAGAAACTGTTTCCCTACATCTTTGTTCCTTTGCCATGAGTCAACTTTGTTATTTCCCAAAAGCCCATGAATTGCCAGAAGGCAGCTGGTAACAAAAAGCAGGAAAAGATGATCAGAAGTTTCACTCCACATTCTCCTGGTTTCCTGCAGGCTAGTTCTGAAGTACAAATGTTTGTTCTTTTAATGGTCAATATGATATAAATTGGTCAATCGATGCTCAATTTCTAAAGTCAAAGGATCACAACAGCTGCATCAAATGTAAATTTCTATTTCTTTTTCACTGATTGTTAAATGACATTGACATTTAACTAACTGTCCAAAGGTTACACTCTCTTAGATGCAGCTGTAGTACCTGGCATTTTAATGTTGTTTTTCTTCCCCTTTGTTAATGAAGGTGATCGTGTAAGTTGCAATCTGACAAAAGGCATTATGGAGAACAACCTGGAATAAAGCTGAAACCTTCTTCCTTCCTAATGACAAGTTGTGACAGGAGTGGAAGAGAGGATGACAGACAAGCTTCCTGGCCAGGCTATGTCACTGATGAGACTTAGAAACAGCCTGAGACAGAATCTACCTCGTGCACTTTAAGCAGCAGCATTCCACGAGGCAGCCATCTGACAGGGCTGTCTCCAGGCAGCCATGGCTTGCAGCAGCTTCCTTCTCTGCAGCAGCATTTCTGGTTTGGTTTATTCTTCTCTTTTTTTGGCCAAGAAATTCATAAATAGAGTTTCAGCCTAAAAAGCCTCATTCCAGCCTGCACTGTCATTCAGTGCAGAGGGGAATAAACTTAGAACCTGAGAAAATCAGTGCAGAAAACAAGACTGTAGAACCCATTAAGCATAGCTGTGTGTAGCTGCTCTCTGTGTTCCACCCAATTTTATGATAACTCTTCCCATTTATTCTGCGTGGTCTCTTGGGCAAAACAAAGCCAGAAACCCTACATTTGATTAAGAAAACACTGACATGAAAGGTGGCCTGGGATCTGATATATAAAGATGTTGCTATTTTTACATGTGCAGTGATATTTAGAAAGGTTGGAAGTGATGTTTAGATTTTATCTCTTTCTGGTCAAACGGATTGCCAGAGGATTTTTGTGACAGTGGCTGTCTGCAAGTCACTGGCAGTGAACACACAGAAAATGTGCTGGGTTCTAGGATCTCATTCATAAAAAGCTGCAAAATCAGTTCAGATGAGGTGGGAGCAATGCAGCCTTTCTGTGTGCATGGTTTTAGAACACAGCACCCTGAGCACGCACACCTCTCTCCAGGGCAAAATCTCACTGGAGTTCATTTTTGACAATGACAAGAGCACACCCATGTTAATTGTCTCTCTCAGCATCATTCCTGTTCTCACGCCTGCAGCACCACATAAACCAGGCTGATGTGTGACTTTCAGCTGCTCCAAGGGGCTCAGGGCAATGAGGAAAGCACCATGATGCTTTGTACCCAACCCTGACCATCACATCTCCAAGCGCACCAGGGCAAGACAACTCTGGCTGTCATGTATCCCTGCACTGACAGCTCTCAGCTCCTTATCAGAGACCGAAGGCCAAAATGGTTTTGCTGTTAGACCACCTGAAACTGCAGCTTACAAGTCACTCAAGGTGGAAGCTCCTAGGTGACTTGGAAACACCAGCCAACAGAAAGTCCTTATTCACTTGTTTCACAGAACTTCATGAGAACATCCAGCCTCTTTGTGTCTCACAGACCAATCTTGCTACTGATTCTCCTCTGAAATTTATGCTTAAAACCCACCATAATTTGGCTGCTAAGATCAGCATCTGTATTGACATTTATCTCTCCAAGACCCAGTGTCACCTTGAAGCAGGTTTTCTTCTCATGCAACCTATTCTGATACACATTTCACTGATGACTAAAATTTTATATTCAATTTGTTCACATCCTCATATGGAATGGTACAAACATTATCATAAATGAAGAAAAATACACAACGATTAATTGAGTAGATTAACCTTCAGAACACTTGGACAGCTGTTTCAACATACTGTCTTTCAGGCCAATATGCTAAACCAGCTGTTCTCATATGTACCTTACTTTCCATTAAGGTAAAATCAGATGCTGTGTTTTGCAGCGTGAATACTCCAGGTCTATATTATAACTTAGTGACTTTAATGTACACCTGGAGCATTACCAATTTTCTTCAGTAATTTCCCCACATTATTAACAACTTCATCAATGTCAACTCATTTGTTCTACAATATGCTCAGAACCAAAGTCAAGTGGCTTTCTGTCACCTTTACATGGCATTCACACACTCACACTGCACGTGGCCGGCTGTAGTAAGATGCTTGAGGAACAGATGAATGAATGGGATTATTTTTGTATGTAGTTTTACAATAGCACAAGTGTTCTTTAAATGGAAAGCATGTTTTGGTTCATGGTGCTTTCTCCTCTTGTTTCCAAGGCAACTCAATACACAGACACATGCAAACACACACGTGCATGCTATTAATGTTCTTTTCTGATGTGGTTTTTCATTTCTCAATGAAACGTTACCCAGCTTCTGCAGTAGTGAAATCCTAAGAGAAACATCACAGAGTAACTCACAGGAGGAAAACATTCAAGAAGTCCATTCTACATTTAAACCACATGTTTTGGAAACTTCTGGCATGAAGATCTCCTGTCTCTTCTAGCCAGAGAGATGAGGAATCCTGAGCCCATGTCACAACGTCCTTGAGCTTTCCTTCTACAACGCAATGCTTTCAGTCAAGCTCTTCCAAAGAGAAGGTAATAACCTGGGAGGTTGGTTTGTACATGAGTGTCTCTATTTCACAGAATCATAGAATCAGCTAGGCTGGAAAATATGTTTAAGATCATCAAGTCCAACCATTACCGCAGCACTGCAAAGACCACAACTAAGCCATGTCACTAAGCACCTCATCTATGTGTTTTCTGAATGCTTCCAGGGATGGTGATTCCACCACTTCCCTGGGCAGTCTGTTCCAATGCCTGACCACCCTTTCAGTGGAGAAACCTTTCCTAATATCCAATCTAAATATCCCCTGGCACAGCTTCAGGACATTTTCTCTTGTCCTATTACCTGTTACTTGGGAGAAGAGACCAGCTCCCACCTTGCTACAATCTCCTTTCAGGTAGTTGTAGAGTGTGATTAGGGGCTCTTCTAAGGAGCCTTCTCTTCTCCAAACTAAACAACCACAAAAATGGTGGCCCTTAGATCTTAAGGACAGATATCACAGCCTCTAAGCCTTGCAGAAGCCAATCTCCAGAAGCTGCACTGCTGACACTTGGCACTGGAACACGGCTGCATCTGTTCTGCGTTTCTAAATGAAACTCATTTCAGAACAAGTAAGGCCTAGGCACAAAAATGATTTGTCATGCTCAGCACTCTGTGCTAAATCACATTTATATCCTCTGATTCTCAATTGTAATCCTCTTTGGAATTCACTTAATTGTTGGGCTCTTAAGAGCTGGGGGTCAGGTACAGACAGTGAGTAAGGAGTGAAAACAGCAAAGCCAAAGTACTAGTCTGACCAATTGTGCTGTTTATCTGAGAAGTGAGATGTGACAAAGAAGGGAGGCAGCTGGAAATTACAAGAGATGCTTGAAAGAAAGGGCTTTGAATCATTGTTATTGTTGTTTCCATCTATCTGATTCTTTTTTCTCTGCATAACAAAAAGGCCTGCTGATTGCTGTTATTGCCTGGGGTTTTGTACTTGTCATTCCCACACTGCTTTGTAGGTTTCCAGAGTACATCAGACTTTGGACCAGAGCTGGCTCTTGCCTATTTAAATACCCTGTTAATCACAGCAGAATGGTGGTATACACAAATCTGGTCTATCCTTAAGGGTCAAGTGTCATTTCCAAAATAAAACCTACTTCTAAAGTACCTCAGGGGTGCTTGCAATGATACTCAGTTAAATGGCAATGCAACCTCAGGGCAAGAGAAAGTCAGGCACAAGGTCTTACTCAGATTTCACTTACACCATATACGGATTTGAAGTAACACAAATGTGATTTACCCCCGAGCTTACCAGTGGGCAATTATGCTGAAGTGGGACATTGCTTAGGCTGAATGTGGATCAGTTCAGGGGCTGATGTAGAAACTGATTTATTTTATAGAGAACACAGTAGAATTCCATTGACATCAGCAGAATACCTATGCATTCACAGCAGCAACAGCAGGGAACCTGGACCTTCTCCATACATGAATACATGATGTTCCTCCTCCTTTGTAGAAGTCTTTGGAGCTGTAGTTTACATAGATCTACTCAGAAAACAAGAATTAATCTTCCTGGGTAGAGGTGAAGTTGCATTATGTCAGCTCTGGTTTATAAGTAGATTTTAAAGAAGAACTAAATCTTCAGTAGATGCTATGGGAAATCCCTGACTTCAGTGGGAGCCCCACTCTCTTGTACTAAGAAACTACTTTATGAATACAATTCCCTTAATTCATGCACTCCCTAACTTTTCAAGATTGCCACTATTAACTTGCACACCATGTAGCCTTAATGATTTTGGTTACATTTTCTATTACATGCTTCTATTTATAAAGGGTTTATAAGAGAGACTAATGGATATTTAATAGGCATTCTAAGTGTGCAACAGACATGAGCAGCATGTTAGAAAAGGTTACAGGCACACCAACAGAAGACTTACAAATACCTGTAAGCTCTGGCTTGCAAGTAACCCAACGGGCCAGTAGGATACTGTAATAATGTTAATAGCAGGTTATCCAATAATAAGTTTTATTAATAACTAAGTCTTTGTAAACTATTTTAAATGGAATCCTGTCACACATGGAAGCAATTCTGTGACTTATCACTGTTGACAAAGATACAGGAGAAATCTGTAGGTTTGTTTTATAAATGCCACTCTCCACCTGTAAGCATGAGCTAATACTCTAACATTTCCAATGCAAACACCATTACAGTGTTAGTCTGGGATTTGGGCATTTTATCACACATCCTTAGGGTTAAATTCTGCTCTAAACCACATAAATTTAAGTCTCTCAGAAGCCACTAGAGCTGCTTGCTGTGCATATCTGCGTGTGTAGGAGGGCACAACTTAGTCTTTTTATTTACAGAACCATTAATTAAATTACTGCAATTAAATATCAAATCAAATTGCATTAAGATAACATTAAGCACACAGGAAGTTAGAATCAGAGCTCTTATTAGGGTTAATGGAAGCTACACATGGTTAGCTTTTAATGCACCTCTCTATAAGTCAAACCCCAAAGGATGCAGGTTAAATTGACACACATAAAACCAAAACTTCATGCAAATATTCTTTTACAATGTCCTAGTTTTTGCATCATTTCCAATCATTTGCATGGGTTTCCTGCTATTTTTCTCTTGAAGCATGTTACCCTAAATGAGATGGAGGAGCTTTATAAGTGACAGTTTCTGATCAATTCAGAGCAGTTGAGCACTACAAAATGACTAACTTGCAATTACTGCATGAGGCAATATCTTTCAAGAACAAATCTATTCCAGATGATGATTTTCTGCTTTATTTTCCATCCAACTCTTCTTTGATTCCCTGTCACAATAATAGAGATTTCTGCAAAAAGTCAAAGGAATATAAAAACTTGCTCTCCTCATGTCTCATCCCCAAAGCTGATGATGGGTAGCACAGATCTGTGTCACTGCTGAGTGCTGACAGAGCTGCCGGACAACAGCCATGGCTGGGTATCAACTTGTGAGATGTCCTGAGGTCCATTTTCAAGGACCAGCTCCACCACACAAATCCCAGCACCCATATCCCCCAGCAGCCAGTAACTAAGCAGGAGATGAGATCCCTCTCTGCAGAAGACTTGCTTGAAAGTCCTGATTATTTTGCCATAGCAATAAAGGGGAAGAACTAAGGTTTCTGTTGCTTGTGCCATCAGGAGTATGCTACAGCACACCAGCAAACTGAGACAGATAGATGTGAGCCCTCCTTAAAGAGCTGTACAAACCACTTAGGGGAAAATCACCAGTGAAATTGAAAACATTGTTATTGCATCTGACTCCTTGTAGATTCTTGCTCTATTCTGAATTTAATGGGATTTTAGAGAATTTTACAACAGCATTAATAAATAAATAACATGTTTGCTTACCCACTGATTAAATTAGCACAGAACTCGCTGTGCCTGTATTTTCAACTGGAGAAAAACATTCCGAAGATTCAATATTTATGCAATGTTTTATGGAAGTTCAATAGCAAAATCCAATATAATTTCCCAATTAAAATCACCTGCTAGTTGACTTACATCCGTTACTATTATCTCAAGGTGCTGTATACGGAACCTGTTCACACAACAGCGTTACGTGAACATGCATAGGTTAAAAATTAGTAATTACTGTCTAGACAATTCACTGTTAGCTATAGCTGAGTGAACAGAATGAATAATTTATTAATGAATTTTGCACTCCTTTTCCTCTATTTGAACTGACCACGGAAAACTTGGAAATGTGCTCATTTATTGGAATTACTTTCTGTGAATTAATTCTTAACCTGAATGTTTTCCCACCAAACACAACTGATTTAACTTGGGGATGACTCACGATACTGCAAGCAGCTGAGGTTCTGCTCATCCCAGCGCCCCTGTGTGTCATCCTTACACTCAGACACACACAACTCACTGGAAGCACACTGAAAATACCCTTTAGTATCTTTAAGAGCCACAATTTGCAGAGAGGTGTCTAAAAGAGCTAAACAGCAAGGCCCATTTAGAAATCCCATGCAGTGACTAACTCCTTGGGTCTTGGTAACTTCCAGAGATGCAGCCATGAGATGCTCTTGAAAAATCTCATCTCAAATTCCATGAACACAACCTACAATACTTCACAGTCATAGGGCTATCCCACTTCATAAGACCATAGGAGTTACGCTTTTAACATTTTCTGCTGGTGCCTAGAAACTAGATAATATTACATAGTAAACATTTCAGATTTCTAACAGTGGAGTTAGATTTCAGCTGGCAATGCAGAGGCAAAAAGCTCCATTACAGCTCCAACCATTACAGCCCCGTTTTAACACAGAATTTAATAGCATATTTTTCTCTCTGAAATTTGCTCTTCATTAGGTGAGCTACAAAATGGAGGCTGAAACAATGAGGGGTTTTAAATTCTGCAGATCAAACGCATTTTGACATCCATCCTCTAAGGGACACATGACACACTGATGAGACAGAGATCAAATACTCTGTCACTTAAATCTCTAGCAACATCAAGCCTGTTAACCCATGACTGGCACACCAAAATGCTGCAACTGTCCAAAGAGCTCTGCACTTTCTGCCTATCAAACCTTAATATTTGTGTCTCCTCCTGCTTTGCAGAGCCAAGCCAGTGCTGTGGGAATTAGCTTGCTCCTGACCACAAGGAAACAACACGAAGAAAAAGGACACGGGCAGGAATGGGGATGAATGAAGTGTGATTTTTGAACTACATTCTTTGCTTCCTTCCTCCTCTTTACTAAACACTACTGGGAGACGGCACAAGCAGCAACAGCAAATACTGGCTGTGCTCATTGTGTAAGTCAGGGCAAGGTTCTTCTTCTGCAGGAATTAAGCAGGTTTGGGCTCTCTCCCAAGCTCCAGTGCAGGAGTCATGCCACGGCACTGAGGTTTTGGGCAATGCTATTCCCAGTAGTGGTGGAAAGCAAGCTGGAATGACGAGAGACATTGTCATTCCAATGCACTTGCCAATCTAGAATTAGAAGGGCCCCAAAATTATGCAAAATTCAATCAGCTTCTCACTGTTGTCGATCACAAATTTCAGCGTGATGCCAACATTTTATCCCTTGAAACTCACTGGATCCATTTCCTCCCCTGAACACATCTGGGAATGCATTTATTGCCACTCAAATAACCTGGACTTTGCAAAATGCCTGCTCCTCTCTGCCCTCATCAGTGCTGATGCCCTCACTGCTGCCGTCCCTACAAGGGAGTGTTGCCTTCTGCCTCCGACGGGTCTTGTGAGAACTCACAGACAAGTGCCAAGGAGTACAAATGCAGTTTTGCCTTCCAGCTCCACAGGATGCAGAGCTGTGAAACTGCTGATTCAAGAGCTTCCGAAGTGGCCAACTCAGAATATTACAAGGCTGTCCCAAAGCACCACATTAGAGTATCTTGATCATCTTAATAAAGATGTAGCTGAACACTTTCAGTGAAGCTGAGGCACCTTTGGATGAAACTTCTTTATGCACAATAGGCTACATTACAGTTTTTAAAGCTCTCTGATTGCTGCTCTGCTCCACCTTTATGATGCTATTTAAATGAACTAAAAAAAATAGAAATTACATATAAAATAATTCCTAGGCCTAATTGATATTGAGGCCATGTATATCACAAGTAACTACATTAAGGTCAATGCCAGCTTTGAACAAGAGTTGTGTTAAATACAAATAACCATATACAAAGAAAAGCTTTCGGTGCAACATGTACTTAGGCAATATAATACAGCATCTGTTTGGCAAGAACATGGTCTGTTTGTATAAGCTAAAAACTATATGTATCACTCATACATGTATACACAATACAGAATTAATTCATGCAGAAGGGATTCGGCTCGCTGTGCATCTTAGAAATACAAGCTGACAATTAAATAGTCCTAGTAAGACTTCCTCTCCAGCTAACAGAACAGCTCAAAAGCAAACAGCATTTTGTTCACGTGAGCCATTATATTCGTGTGCTGATTTAATTAACAGTAATTTCAGTATCTCTGCGATTTCTTCCCTGTTTAACAAATGATGCCCTTTGATGAGGGCTTCAGTTCAAATCAGTGGCCAATCAGCTGTAGACCAAGCCGGGAACGCTCAGCTAATTGGCAATGAAACCAAAATGAGCACACTGGAAGAAATTACACATCAGCCAAATTATTGGGTAATTGTTAAGGAACAAGAAGAGTCTCATTTTAAGTACACTGAGCAAAAGCTTTGTAACTCCCTCCCGCACAGTGAGTTTCCCTGCTCTGGGTGCTGTTAATGGTCTGTACCGCTCACAGAATCACTTCAGGTTGGCTCAGCGCATCCCTCTTGCCAAGAGGTTTGCTGTGCCCTCATTCCTGGCCCACAGGAGGTCCTACCACTCTTGCTGGTGTGTCAGGGGACCCCTCCATCAGCCTGCACCAAAATCCCCACAGCTAATTTTGCATAAGGATAGAAAAAGCAAACCTAAAGGAACAGAGGTACCCAACAGCCCTCTGGAGGCAGCCCAGCTGTACCAGCTCAGCACTAGAGCACCTCTTAGCATTTCCTCAGCACATTTATTATTGGAACCACTTACTTCTAACAAGAATTTAGTGTTGGAGAGGGTTATCTAAGAATAGTAACTCTCCACATGGCTCAAAGAGAACCCAGATGACTCTGACTGCAGGAATACCTGGATGTCCTCCTGCTAAGGAGGCAGAGCCCTCAGATACATGGGCAGCAATGGTAACTCTTTCATAAACATCTGACCACAGATGCCTGAATTCAGGCATCATTAGTCTGATCTTCAGAAAGAAGTGTCACCAAAGCATTACACTTTAACCAAGGCAGCAGAACAGGAAGAGCATGGAAGTGGCAATGCACACAACCTCTGTGTCAAAGAGATTAATCACAGGAGCAAAGACAGCATCGACCAGGAACCAGAGAGGCTGGGGCAACGCAGCTTGCCAGGCCTCATGGCACGGGGAACAGACGGGCATCGCTCAAGAGCAGAGTGGGGAGAGATGTCCCCTTTATCGCTTCCCAGCAGTTGCTTGCCTGGATGATCATGAATTAGTTCCAACAATGTCTTTTACAGCTATGACAATGAAGAAAAGCAATGCCAGACTCAGGACATTCATGTGTACGTTATCTAAAGACACATGCCGGTGTGGGATCGGAGCAGGCATCCCTATGGCACAGGCAATCCTGCCCCATTCCTGGTAGTGGAGAGATGGAATTTTTGTCAAGAGATACGTGAGATAGAAAAGCCAGCTTGCTTATGCTGGAACAGCCTTCATTTCATGGGGTAACCATCAGCATTCATCCAAACAGCAAACAACCAGCAATATGTGGTTAAATCACTGCAGTTTGGTAAGCTGTGGAGTGATTTCCAAGAAGAGGATTAGTGGGAAACACTGCCTTTAGGACTTGATCCTGAGTAGCTTGCAATAGGATCTCTGAAGCACTTGGCATCGGCAGTCCCTGCATATTCATTAATGTTTTGGAGTCTGGTTGTAACAACTATCAGCAAGTGTATCTAATTTCATGAAAGAAAATTATTGGTTCATAGTGGTGCTTTTACTCAAGCAGGCATAAAACATGAGTATGAAATCCCTCATAATCTCCAGCTATTGTCATTAAATGTTTATCATCCAACACAGTTGAATACAATTCTTATCTGTGATGGATGTGGCACACAATAGCTGTTTTCTTGAGTGCATCATAAATATTAATAGTATTCACAGAGCTTCTTAAAATGTGTCATGTTACATTGCTTTCACGGAAACACTCAAAATGCCATTATTGTGGTCCCACCAATAGCACATTTCCTTCTGGTTTCTCTCTTTCTTTTTTACTCTCAGAATTAAATGGCAGAGTATGTTTAACTCAGCAGAGGGAAAATAGGGATAATGGTTCACACTGAGCAATTCCAAAACCTAGTTCAGAAGCCCAGATTGAGACTGAAAGAGAAAAAATGGGGTTTCCTTTGTAAAATGAGCCCAGTTAAAACATAAACACTTGATGAAATTAAGGGGATTTGGCTGGAATTAGGTTTTCAGAAGAACACTGAGAAAGAAGGCTGGAATTAGCAAATGGTCTTATTCTCCAATATCCAGAATGGGGCAGTTTCGCTTAAGGAAAAAGAAAGGCTTTTTTCCAAATTGACCATTTGCACATTATTTAATGAAGTTTAATCAAAAGCCTCAGTTCTACAAGGAAAAATGTTTGTTCCTCTGTTAAACAGCTTTGATCAATCCAAAATAGCTTTTCTGAATGTCTCTCCATAGGCATGTTGTCATCTCCTGGCTTTATTCAGTCAGACCAGGCTCATACGAGCATTTCCCATGTCACACCCTCCCCACACATTCCTCTTCCAGTGTATTTCAGTCAACATCGTCTCACAGATCAGACTTTAATAAAGTCTTCAGTGGTCTGTATTTCGGCTGATAAGTTTCAAGAAATCATTTCAAATCTCATCTTTCCCCATAAAATTCATCCTGTGGTTGTCAGAACTGCTTTACAAACCAAACCCATTTAATTCCACATGACAATTAATTTGAAGATGGCAATAATTGCAGAAGATACTGTCTGTGCTACAGAGACATAAAACACTCGCTATGGGCATAGGAAATATAGTAATACAAAAGAAAAAATTCCTTTTTCTTATTCTTTGTGCTCTCCATAGCAGTTAATTTGCTTTGAGCTTAGAATCAGCCCTTCCTGTGTGGGGTTTTAGGGAAGCTCAAGGCTTCCATCCTGCTCCCATTAATTATTGTTAAAATTCACATTGAAATTCATGATCTGAGAGTCCCAGATTCCAGTTTTATTGAAAAAAATCCTGATAATCCCTAATATTCCTGGGATGAAAACCTACATTGAGTTTACTTTAAATAGCTTTGCCACGAAATGGTGAATTTAGTGAATGACAAAATCATTTGCTGTGCAGCTCACTCAGCACATAAAGATGTGCTGTATAATTTCCAGGGAGCTGGAAGGCCAAAGGTTAAGATGATTTCAAGTAAAAATATGCATTAAGAGCAATAGATAAACACATATGGGACATTTTGCATTTGAAGACATCCTCGCCAACCTCTAAAAGTATGTAAATCATCTGGGTTTGGTAGAAATGACTGATTTACTCTGGTACTTTTGACACTCCAGGATTAAGTGCTCTGGGGTCTATAGGTGACCCCAGAGAGAGCAAAGGACAGAGGCTGCTAAAGCTTGACATTTTCATATATCATCTGAAGGTGAAGGTAAACTTCTTCCTCAGTCTGGGTCAACTTTCATTGTGGCATGAGTGTGCTCCTTTAATTGCTGTCTGAATAGGAGCTCTCATGATATTAGGAAATTCTTTAAGGTTTGGGAGTTTTAACTTTAAACACTCCCTTTTTGATAGCCGGATGCAGCACTGTTCTGCATAGGAACACGGACACTCAAATTCACATTACTTCAGACATCTTTTAACTTGTACTGAACTGAATTCACAGAAGAAACCTTTTCCCCAAAGAAGGGCACAAGAACTGCCAGGAATGAAAGCCACAGCCAATTCTGAATAATGGAAGAGGACCTCATCTCAGCTGACTCATAGGCCAAGGCTACAAAACAATAGAAGTAATACCAGGAAACACAGAATCAAGAGAACATTTAGGGTTGGAAAGTGCCTTACGATCATCCAGTTCCAACCCCCTGCCAGGGGCAGGGATGCCTCACCCCAGACTATGTCACCCAAGGCTCTGTCCAACCTGGCCTTGAACATGATTTGTAAGCTTTAGAATGGCTGCTTCTTTGACTAGAGAGTCTCACAGGCTTTACTCAGCAAGGGGGACTGCTGCAGACCATGCTTGGATGTGTCTGGATGTGACAGCGATGGGCTCTCCATGAATGGAGGTGGCCATGTCATCTCTTCTAATGGGGATGTGGTGGCATTCATCCCAGGCTGCATTTCCCCTCCTACTCCTCACAGGAGACTCGACAGCCAAAGCTAGCAGTACATTAAAACCCAAACCAACAATGACAGAAGCCAAACAACAATCCCCCAAGCGCTCACCCAGTGCTCCTGCTTTCCCTAAAATAAATAAGCCAAGTGTTGCACTCAGCAATCCCCTTTCAGCCCGACTTATAGAAATAAGGGCATCTTTAAGGATGACTTTTCCAGGTGTTCTTGTCAGTACGTTTGTTAGCAGCAACTGGAGATGCTATTATTCAGCCTCCCATTTAAAAGAAACCTCACTGGAGTATATGCAGCCATCTGTGGTTCTAAGTGATTCACAACATTAGTAAACTATTAGTCAAGCAATAGGTTACATTTTTGGGGAGGAGACAAGATTTCTGAAGACACAGATTAAACACTTGTATGATATACAGAAATATTTCAGGCTGAGGGGCTGAGAACAGTGGGGAAATATTGGTTGTTGCATTTGAAAAACACTTTAGAATAATGACAGTCTGGGAATTACAATTCTATTACTATACAAGAAAGGATCTGTAACACATATATCTAAAACACCAGTGCTGCCAGTCACAGACCAAGCCATCATTTTCCTAGATAAGAAGAGAATGCTAGATATTCATCTATTATTAAACCTATTGTTCCTCAAGCCCTCAGCCTTCGCTGAAGCCTCCTTATAATAAGTGGTAAAAAGACATTTCTTCAATATCTCCTTTACTTTGACTAAGTTCCTGGTTGCCTAGAAACTCTCTAAAAGACCTGGATTTTTCCTATTTTTTCATTTTCCCCCAACTGTTACTTAGGTAAGAGATTAATCCAACCACATTTATTAGTGACAGAAACCTGGATGACAGGCTCAGAGCTCAGAGCTGTTGCAGTGTTTGTTTCCTGCACCCCAGGAGTGTCAGACTCTACTGACTACCCTGCTATTTGCTGTAACTATGGAAATTGCAGGTTATACCTATTCAGACCAAGAGCTATAACTGTGGGAATTCTATCACCAGTGGACAGAACAGATTAGTCTGTGCTATCAATTTCTGCAATTAGCAGGACACACAATTTCACTTTGCAACATGATTATATTGTGAGACTATTACATTAAGACATACCATGGCACCTAGCTTAGATCCAACTTCCCCATGTACTGACAGATCTGCTGGATGCCTAAAACACCCCTTCTGATGCATTACACATCAACCAGATTCACAACTCGCATCCTACTTCACTGCCATAAAACTTACTTGAAAATAATCACCTGCAGTGTTTATAGTCAGTAACTGTAGTACCAGAAGGCAGAGTCTGTTCCTGATATTCAGTAGCAGTGGTGCCAAAAAGAACTTCAGATGTGGTTGTGCTCCACTTCCTCACCTTGATCTGTTACTCCACTCAACATGATGAAAATGGATCACCTTTCTACTTTGTGGACATTAGTTCCACAGCCTGATCTGTAGACCAGATGCTGAAAGAATCAATTATCAGAGACATGTATTGCCAAGAAGAAAACAGCCTCCCAGAAAGAAGCAGCTGACATTTCCATCTGACACTCAGTGCCGTGTGGAACATCAAACTGAACAGCCAGGCCTGGATCCTCAAAGGTATTTAGGGACATTGTGTCTTGCAAGAGGACAATGCAGTAACACTCAAGCTAGAGGCCTGCGATGCCAAATCAGCCACTCCAGTGCGGTGATCAGTCTCACTCATTTTCTATAGGTAAAGTCTCTCAATAGCTTTTTAATATTAAAAGCATATGATAAAACCTGAGATAAAACTAAATATTCCTTCCACTCTCCTCTAAATAAATCTCCAGGAGCCAAATATTCCAGTTTCTAAATAGGATTCAAGTTAAGGGAGCAAACCTCCCATCCACGCATTTTTACCTGAATTAAATCAGCTTAAACAGTTATGCACAGCTTTAGGTGATAAAACAGCATTTACATTCTTAAAAGCCACTCATCTGTGCTGTCATTAGTTCTTGATGGTATAAATCCTACCTCTTTTCTAACCAAACCAGGTTTCAGAGATAATAAGCACAGCATTGTAGGATCTTTTTAAAGTGTTTTAAAAAGTACCTTTAGGAATACGAAAAGTGACTTACAAATCATTCGGAAACAGGTAAAACTAAGCAAGAGGAACTTAATTTCCATTTAATTTTCCATTCTCATCAAGCTCAGTTTATTCAGGTCTGATTAATTAATTCCTGTAAAGTGTTCTGAAAATATAAAACACTTCATAAATACTAGATAATAATAGAGTACTTAAGGAAAAAATAATTTGTTAATTTGCATGGAGTTTTAGGAATTAGCATTTATTCCTTTTCCCTACCTAAGCAGGCCCATCCAATCCCTTTTAGCTATCAGGAAATGCTCTGGCAGCTACAGAAGAATGCATCTTCATGTATTTTATGTGCCACAGTTCACAGAAAACGAATTCAGAATGACTTGCAAAGCTGTTCTTACAGAGGAATACACACACAGACGCTTTTCATTCCCTTTCAAGTCCACTCTCCTGCTTAGCAGGAACCCAGGTGCACAGCTTCTGGGGTTAAACACCAGTCTGCTACATTTTGAGCTCTGTGTTTCCTCAGCTTGTTGTCCAAAGAACCTAAAACTCCACTGACCACTCAAAGCAGTCTGGAATAAAGTAACTAAGACAGAATCATGTATCATCCATCCTTATATCTGGGTATCTTATGACACCTTGTCTTGATACATGTTATCTTTATACCTCTACAGCTCTACAAGAGGACAACTATTCATATATCCAATTTTCATGCTCAGAAATGGTGAATTTCATGATCTAGCCTTATCCACAGAAACAAAACCTTCCAGGAACTACACACCAGCTACTGGTATGAGCACTCTGGAGATCAGTTAGTATCTAAACCAAAGGCCAGGTAGGATAGATACGTGAGGCCCAGAATCCTGTCTGCTCATCCCAGCATAAGTCACATTGAACACTAGCTAAAATAAACAATCTGTTTCTAAGGTGGTGTAAAATGCACACAGCAATACCATCTGGGATCAGAGAGCTACATGGTGCTGGATGCGGCACCAGTGAGACATCAGCGCTTTGTGCTCTGGGTTGATTCTGAACTGGTGCTCTACTCACCAGCTGAACTAAGGCCACATTTGGGCTGAACAAAAACTGGCTGGGTTTCTTTTTGGAGGGTGGACACAGGCTGACAGGTACAGCCTACCCTCTTATGTCCTTTCATGGCTTGAAACATTCCCCAAGTAAAACCGAATGTGTTTTCCCACACAGTTTGTACACACACAGAATGGGTCACTTCCACACTCTTCAGCAGCTGAAAACGATGGAAATGACAGCACAGCTTAAAGAGAACATTCCCCACTATGTTCCTCTATAATAAATGCTATAGGACTGAAGGCTCTCAACAGGCGTATGATTTAAAGGCAGAGCCATAAGAACAGGTGCACAAAAGCCAACCCTTGCAGCAGTAGGGTTATCAAGCTGTCACCCAAATCACCTCCTGAGGAGTGCAGCCTGCACACAGCTGTGATCACCCCTTCTTGTCATGTCAGCTAGGGATGGCTGTGTTCCCACAGCACCATCTCTGTGCACAGAGTCTGCATTGCTCACCCAGGAGGAGAGAGAAGACTTCAGAAGGCAAATCCTAAATCACTGGGCTGTGCTGTTCCCATCTGGACATAGTTCCCTTGGAAATCCCAACTGGCCCTGTGCAGTTGTTGAAACTGGATGTTTCAATTACAAGGAGCTCAAGGATGTGGGGAGCACTGTCAGACGATGCAGACAGCAGGCTCTCTTTCAACATGGCATTTGGTTTTCATTTCTCTCATTAGTGCAAATGTTTAACTTTTGTATTTGAAATGCACTGAATTTGGCCATAAATGATGCTGAAATTTATCATATAGAAGATCATTCAAATTAAAAGGGATAGTCTGGGAGGTATTCCCAATATTCCAAGATTGAATTTTAGTTCCCTTCCAACAAATATCCAACTCCCCCCAAGTATTCTTACAGTAACCATACTGAAGGAAGAACAGTTGGGTTTGCTACACTGACAATTTCTACTTTCCTCACAAGCTGATGAGTTTCCAGTTACTTCCTAATGTCCCTCTGAAGGCTTAAGCATCTCTGCTCCTCTTTGGTCACAGCATACAGGCACTGCAGTTTACCACGATGTTCCTTCACTGTGTTATGTCACATACCCTCCCCTCAGGAGTGGGCTGAGAGCAGGCACAGAGCACAGCTGATGGGTGCTATCCCAGTCTAGACTCTCCCTGGCCCTCCTTCCTTCTGTGCATCCCAAGCAGTGTTTATTAATGCTCATTTGACACCAGAGGACTAGCCAGAAATAATCCACAATATCAGTTCATCACAGCAAGACTGCTAATACAGAACTAGGTTTTGCTACATAATGTGCAAAAATCAACAGTATCTTCCACTTAGAAAAACCCAAAAGCAAAACACCCAAAAAATGCCTTTCAAGCTTGCTGCCAAATGTACCTGTTAAGAACATGAGACTTGATGTTAAGGGCTTCATAAACTCACTAAAGCAAAAAAAAACCCATCTCTTTTCATCAGGCTATTATTAAAAGGTTACCATGCAGTCTCCCATATCTTTATCTGCACAAAAAGGCAAACTAGATACGAGAGAAAAATATCCCACCACTATCTCCAGTCACCACAATGCAGTGACAGAATAAATTATCTGGGGGCTCATTCCATTTCCTCCTGTTTAAAAACGTAGCATGGAAAACAAAGTTAAACTCATGACCAGCTGTACCAGCCAACAGCAATATTCCAAACCATATATGGAGGAGGATGTCATTCTATTAGCAGAACTAAAGTGGCCTGTGGAAAGAGAACCACACATTAAAGTCCACTTTTGTTGTGCAGGATTTCACACATAACTTCTCCTCCACCAAGCTCTTACTGGATCTGCCTCAGTCTCCTTACTGGAAAGACATTTTCCCTCCCCATGACACCAAGCTGCACTTCTCCATGCAAATGCTGGTGTCATTACCACCAAAACATCACAAGGTTCTGACAATCCATCCAAACCTTCACTCCTGCAAATCAAGGACTAAATGTTTTGCTCAAACCTTAAACTCTCCAAGGAACGCTTATGTTTTCATCTATAAATGTTCAATGTTTACAATGAAAGAGTCAGTACAGTGAAAAGGAACAGCAAGTAATTCATGTTCTTTGCAACAAAAGGCATGGAAACACACTAGCTTCTGACCCTCCTGGGGGACCAGGGTCCAGGAGCTGACAAAACTCTCCTTTAGATACCAGTGGCACTCAGAGGGAGATTGCCTTACCAAGGAGCCAGACAGATCTGGAAGAGGAATGAACATTAAAATGCACTTAGTCCAGTCAGGAATTCTGGCCCTTGGGAACGTGTTTCTGCTCCTGCCCAGGCAATGCAGTGCCAGAACTTGCACCAGTTAGTGACTGTTAAATGGAGTAGCACAGCAAAATGGCAAACATACAGGAAGGAAAAGCTGTTGTTCCTGGCACTGCTGTCAGCAATTTTCCTATCAGCCTTGGTCTGAGCCAGCCAAGGACACTCACAAGCAAAGAAAAGCCCATGAGACCCCATTTAAGGATTAAGGTCATGAATTCACAGAAAAAAGTCTTTTTCCTTTACTCAGTGGTTACTTTAAAATGACAAAGTATTGGAGATTAGATTAACTCCACTTTCAATGCAGGTTCAGCCTCAGATTTTGTCCAAGGACATCTAGAGAGAGCTGAAGTGGCCAACATCTGTCATAACTGCGAAGAGATGCAATGAAGCCCTGGCAGAGAAAGCAGCAAAGCTCTGATCCAACATCCACAATGGGCTTTGGGGTTGGATTTTCTTTTGGTTTCTATCTGTGGTGCTCTGCATGGCACAGACTCTAGGCTGTCCATTTGAAATGCTATGTGCAAGCCTCTTCATGCACCATATTCTGTCTATATTACATCTGACTCACCATTCCTACCTGATAATTTCATCTGTACAACTAGAGTTTTGTTTCATCTCCTACATGCTTCCAAAGAAAGGACTAGAGGAGAATCCTCTATTGACTATCACCAGGGCTGCCAGTAAGTGTAACCTCTACAAGCTTTTCCATGCTTCTCTCCTAGCAGAAGCTAGTAGCCACGCAGAGGAAATCACCAGTATTTGTTGGTTATATGGTGGAATAGAAAGAAAACCAGCACAGACTGACTCAGACAGGAAGGGTGAATGTTTGTGAGAAAGTGAGATATTACCAGAGCTGAAACAACTGGTGTAACATGCAGGTCCTTTGGCTGTGTCTATGGTTTTACAGCAGAATATCACCGCTGAGATAACTGGTCACAGGTAAGCTTAAAGCACTAGTACTGAAAAGTCCACAGACCCAAATGCAGGCCAAAGGTCCCTCCCAAAAGAGGTGCATTTGATTTTTAGAAGAAGATATATGCATTCTTTAAATAAACCAACACATTTGTGCACACGTACACCTGAAACCCTGCCTGGGAACCATGGCCAACACCTCCATCTTCACAAAGGATTCTGTCCTTTCTCTGTAACTCCAAATGGACCTTTCATCAAGCTGACACTTTGCAGCTCACTAGGCTGTGCAGCTCTTTGGGGAAAAGCAAAGCAGAAAACAGTCCAGTTGTTTGGTTTAGCAATGAAGTTTCCCACACATTCATGGCAATTTATTTCACTGAAAATGTCCCAACTAATTGCAACATTTACCCTTAGAGCACATGCGTGGCAGTCACATTAATACACCAGAAGACAATGGCTCCAGAGGAGCTATTACCCTGTACCAGGCCAATCATCCACAAACAGTAAAGGGTTTTCACAAAAGATCCAAATGGTTTCCAAGGAGCTGTTACAGCATCAGGTAAATAAAATATTATTGAAATGTATTTTTTGCATTTAAATCACTTGCAGCAGGTGCATAGGAAGTACACATAATAAAACTGTTCACATTCCCTGGAATACTAACGAGAACCAACAGAAGCATTAACAAGAAGCAGCAGGTTCTTACCATGGCAAGAGGGACGATCCCCACGAACATCGTCCGGCTGACGAAGATCTCAGAGACCACCAGTTCACTCAAGGAGTCATCTCGAGGGTATTCCACCTGCCAGGTGATTTGCTGGGCCCCTGCCAGGCTGCTGGTGTTGTCTATCTCGAAGTCCATCTCCAGGATCTCGAAGGAGGACATGTTTACTCTGGAGAAAAGAAACACCATTTCCCAGCACATCAGCAGGAGGTCACAACATGTAGTTTGATTTCCCCTCTATTCATCAGAAGAGTCACCATTAACTTCAATGCACACTTGAAGACACTGACAGAAACCTAAATAAAACTATATACTGGGCATAAAGTAGCATAAACAGCTACTTTATAGATAAAGTAACACTTTCAGTTTCCTGAAATGGAGGCATTTTTCCCATGAAACTGTGATACTCATTTGCCATAATCACAATGAACGTACAGAACAAGCCCCAAAACCTGGGAACTGCATTGCACAGATGCTGCTAAATTATTTAATATAGCATTATTCCAATTTTGTTGCTGTAATTCTAATGCTCTGAAACAATAGAATACTTGGCTATTCCTCATGCTGTATCAGAAATGAGCTCTAGGCAAGGGGTGGGGGGAAGTCTCAGACTCAAACTTGTCTTTATCTCAGTGGAAAAACATGGATTTGCAGAAATTATACATGACAAAAAATGGGGGTTAGATTATCCTTGTTTTCAATTCATGAAAACATTCTTCTCATTAGTGCTTCAGCCTTGTAATTACATGGTGATCATTATATATTTCTCAGTTGGAAATAAAAGTTTAAAGGTAAAGAAGAGGATGAAAATGCACAGCGCTCAGAACTGTGTTTGAATTATTTCTGCTTCTTTTGTTAACAGCAACACTTAGCACTCTCCTCTGGTCAAACACTATGTAAATATTAATAATTAATCCTCAGGTTATCTTATCTTCATGTTACAGAGAGAAAACAGACACCAAGATTTAACCAACAGCACTTGCTGGATCCACAGCAGGGCCCTATTTAGGAAACAGCCTTTGCTCATCCAGCGCTTTACTTCCACAGAAATTAAGGTAGTTTACAAAGCAGCATGCAAGTTCCTGCCCCAATTTCCCAGACAGACACCTGCAGTGCGCCCTGGTGCAGCTTACAGAGCATGGATGCTGTTTCCAGGGACGGAAAGGCAGTGAACCTGACTGCAGACCCAGTCACTTAACTTTACCCCGTCACAGAGACAACCAGTGTCACCAATGTTACTGACATTTCAGGGTATGTGCCCATAAAATAGGTTAAAATTTGAATTTGCAACATTTTAGGCCACTCTGTATTGACTTGAATGTGCTCTTACTGTGAGCATGAGATGGCTTGCTCCCGATACAGGGCAGCGTCCCATGCACACAGGTACCCTTCAGGTATTGTTTCACCCTCCATCCCGTCCCCCAGTACAGTGTGTGTCATCACTCTAACAGCTGTGTTCACAACAAGTTTTAGCCTCTGCTACAAAGAATAGAGACTTGAAACATCCTTTTCCTTTCCCCAGCTGCACAGAGGCAGAATCTGGTTGTGCCATATGTTCCTGAAGGCACATTGTAAAGGAAAAAACAATCTGAACAGGAACTGATTTTTATGTTTTCTTCTGACAACAAACACCACAAGCATATGATTCAATGCCTGGAGGATAAATATTTTCCATGCTGACACAAGATAATAACCACCTCCAGGCAAAACTAGAAGCTATTGAGGCATCTTTTGGGCAGTCAACCAGACAAGCAGTAAAACCCTTTTAAGACAAAAATTATTACACAATACTAGAGATTTAATTAAACCATTTCAGTCAAAAACAAGACCACAAAGTAGCGCTCAACTTCATTGTTTTCTGTGCATCACTTCTGGCAGTTTGTTTTATCTAAATCATATAAAATTAATTTCCTCATAACACAGAAATAAGATTTCGAGATGAGCTTTACACTGACTATGGATCTAGATACTGGGCCTGTAAGCTATGTGTAGATCTGCAATTGAGCTTCAATCTGCTCAAGTCAGTAGTTGCCATGCATAAAAACACCCATGTGTGGATTCAAATTTGGAACAAAGCTGCTGATGGGGAGTTTTGCTTTAGATTCACCACTTAAATAACATATTAGGTTAATTATACTGGCAAATCCATTCCATGTGTCCCACTCTTTGAGCTCGGTCCATCATGCCTTCCATTATTCCCTTCCTGGTTTAATATTTACACATCCAAACAGTAACCATAATAGTGGTTTTATATTTTCAAGACAGACTGGGACTCAGATCTTCCTAAGAAAGATTGCACGTCTTGACTATAGAGCAAGCTGAAGTAATTGCCAGGGAATAAAACGACTCTTGTGCCTCTAAATATGCAGAGACCATCACTGCATCCTTAGCATGGCTGTATGGCTATAAAAGACATAAGTTTCATTTAAAGGCAGATATGGTTATACACTGCTGGATCCAAAACGAGTCTCTGTGCATCCACAAAAGAGAAGCAACTCACATAAATAAACCCTCCTCAGGTCTAACTAATACTAATGTACAAACTAAAGCAAAGCTGACTTCCCCGATCTCCCAGGCCTTTATTGGTCCTGGAGCCAAGGCCAATCCTTATCATCACCTGGAAAAACAACATGGTATATCAAATGTTAGCTGCTTTGTCCCAGATGCAAATCATGGAGCGTGACTTAATATAGATTAAAGGACCCACTTCTTTTCATCTGGACTTTTGCTGAAAGAAATGGACTTACTGTATCTTAACAGCAGGTGAGTGAGTTTTCTCTAAAATTATGATCTCCCTTTTCAGCTCTTCAGCCTTCAAGCAATTCCAAATGCTAACTACTGCAAATATGAAACACAGAGCATCCAATGGACTAATCCACCCTCTTCATTCTAAGTCTCTTACAAGCTTACAACAAACCCATGATAATACCTGAGAAGTTAATTTCTTTCTTGCTAAGACTAGCGCCTTCCTACTGGCTGCTGCATCTCCTATCCTGCAGAGGCTTCTTTCCCTGGGGAAGGCTGGTACTATATTCATAATTCTTGCAATTACCCATCCTCTATAACACTATGCAGAAAACAAGTGTATTTTTCCACTGAAATTGATGTGGGTTGCTAAAGTAAAACCAGACAGATTATACCATACTCACGACTTTGAAGCATAGCATTTACTTATTATCAGCTTCATTACCTGATAAATCCACATCAAAACACCAGTATCTAAATCTCTCTCTCCTGGCCATAGAGCATTATTCCATAACCAATATAAAGGCAGTCACTCCATGCTGCTATGGCAAATGTTCAGCTTTTAGCCTGATCTGCAGCTGGTGGTCAGTATGTTGGTCTTTGAAGCGGATCTGCACCTGCCTGGTGAAGACAAAACATTACCAGTGGGAAAACCCACTAGCTGAGAACACGACAACTGAACTCATGCTGGTATCAGCCATTAAATCCTGCTAATCCAAGCTTTATCCTATAAAGATCCTTCAGCTTTTTCTTGGGTCTGATTCCATCTTTCTCTTAAGTACACTTGCACCATCAGGAAGAGTCTGATGGAATCCAAGGACTATCAATCACTTTTCATTTCCACATCTTTCCTCTCTGTTCAGTTAAGTACTTCTATTGTCCAGTGATCAGGGTTTGGAAGGACTTTGCCAAACCCCAGTTTAGAGGAGCAATAAAAAAATAAAAAGTCAAAATTACTTCTATAAAAAAAGATTATTTCCTGCAAGCACAAGGAAAAGACCTTATAATTTTAGGCAGCTGGCATGCTTGCTAATAAGTCCATTTCTATGGAAATGAGTTCATAACTATTAATTTTGCCTGCTCCTGATCTATTCTTGATGAGCCTTTCAAATTTAGAAAAGCGCTTCATGATTCTCTCAATTTGGTAATTACTAACTCCCTTTGATGAATCCAGCCCAGTGTTTCAGACATGAGACATTCATTACACATTTTGCTTTCTGGTGAGAGGAGAAAAAGAAACCATAGCTTTGGGTTTGTTTCCTCTTGCAAACTCCAGTAAGTAGGCCTTCTTCTTCAGACTCCAAGTTATAACCCTATTTGTGTACGTTCACAATGCTCTGCTAGGTGCGAGGAGAACACCCAAACCCTTGAGTCTTCTGCACAACTTCCCATTGTTTAACCCAATACATATCTAATGCACCAAGACCAGGTCCCCCACAGCCCAGTCAAGCTTTCTAACATACACAGTCTTCATCCTGTACCCAGCAGCAGGCAGGCATGGCTGTGATCCCAACCCAGAACACAACAGACTTTTAGCACAGAATGGTAAATCCATGCTCAAGGAAGCCAATCCTAGCTCTGACCAACTCTAGAGTAAGAAGAGTTAATCAGGACAGGAAAACCTTGCTAAGTCACATAACTATGGACACCTCCTGACGCAGACATGCAGAGCCCAACTGCCTTGCTGGGCTTGCCAAGCTCAAGTTCTTCCCTTAGATGTACATTAAGCCATAGAGGAGTAAGTACTCCATTCACAAGAGGGGTCTCTCCTCAGTTAACAACACTCTCCCAGAGGAACAAATCACAGCCTGCACAAACCACTAGAACACTAAGGCCTGGGTTTCGAGTGCCTCTAAGTACCTTAGAGAACTCTTGCATTACTGCATTCAGATGCTGTGAAAAGATTCACATGGGTTTTGGAGGGCTGTCTAACACATTACCTGGTTACATATATTCTCATTTTCTTCCTGAATCTACTATGGGATGCAAACAGCTGGAAAAAATATATGTATTTTAAACCTGTATCTAAAACAAATCCAGTATCAGATTTTTTTTCCCCTGTACATTTGAGTCCTGTGTCCAGCTCTGGGGCCCCAGTGCAAGAGAGACTTGGAGCTGTTGGAGTGAGTCCAGAGGAGGCCATGGAGATGCTGCAAGGGCTGAAGAAGCTCTGCTCTGGAGCCAGCATGAGACAGCTGGGCTGGTTCAGCCTGGAGAAGGTTCCTTAAGGGGAGACCTGAGAGCAGCTCCCAGAGCCTAAAAGGGATACAAGAAACCTGGAGAGGGGCTTTGGACAAGGGCCTGGAGGGACAGGACAAGGGGGAATGACTTTAACCTGCCCGAGGGGAGACTGAGCTGAGCTCTTAGGCAGAAGCTGTTCCCTGTGAGGGTGCTGAGGTGCTGGCACAGGGTGCCCAGAGCAGCTGTGGCTGCCCCATTCAGTGCACAAGGCCAGGTTGGACAAGGCTTGGAGCATCCTGGTCTAGTGGAAGGTGCCCCTGCCCATGGCACAGGGCTGGAACTGCATGAGCTTCAAGGCCCCTTCCAACCCAAGGTATTTTATGATATATTACCTTATTAAGTAGTTATATGGAACTGCATTGACTTTTTTTTTTTACAAAATAACAGATTGCTGTGCATGTTCACCACAGTTCTAATGTGAGAGGTTTTAATAAGTACTACAACAATCACCTGGTATTGAAATCATACTGAATTTAATTCAGTCCTAAATTCTGTCAAAGCCAAATGTGGAATTACCGCATTAAGTCCAGGAATGCTACACAGTGACTGATGTTTTGATGGCAGTGACACTCTACATGGTGAATAGTTACCTGAAATAAACAAATGCCTATTATTAGCAATAAGGAAGATTTACATTGCCAACCAAACCGAAGAGCCTGTCCTATGTGTGGCTGGAAAGAATGAAGCATGCAGAATGCCACAGTGAAGGATGAGAGCTCCTGGCTCCCACAGCCAGCTCAGCAACAATTTAGTTGATAAAAGTCAGACCCTTCTATTAGTGCACTTGGCTATTACAGGAAATCATGAGTTTCATTCATTCATAAAATAATGGTTTCAGTAAATGGCAATCTGTTTATGAGGCCCACAGCAGTGTAAACAAACCTCTAAAAACCATGGAGCAGACACTAGGTAATTGAAAATAATGGAATGTCTGCTATCATGCTGCTTGGGAATCTTTTCAAGGTTAATAATGGTCAATTCCTACTCCCTCTGATAAACTGTCACCCGATTCAATGAGAACAGGATTACATAAGCAAGGTACATGAGTTTATAAAACGTGTTGGTAATACAGGTCTCACTCCTTTGATGCCAAGAGGATTAATTGTGTCAGCATGGTTTACTGAAGAGCAGACACAAGAGGAGGCTTTCAAGGACTGACTGGAAGTGCTCAAGGCCCTAACTTCCTGCTGAAGTCAAATGAAGCAGCAGACAGACAGGACCTCTTGGGGGAAAGATCCAGATTAAAGGTCTTGACCTTCTCCCCCTTAGGAAATTAAGATCCCAGCAGCCTGAGGTGAAGGAAATGAGAACAAATACCTACTAACTGAGCAGCATTCAGCTTCTGAGTGATGTAGATTTACAACCTGCCAGCCCTTCCTGCAGCTACAACATCCTTAAGCACAGGTCCTACCTCAGAACAACTTCCTGTATGTAACCTGTTGTTACAATTTGATTTGATAATGGATATTAAAGCTTAAACCCCTGTCTCCAGCATATACCATTTTCACTAGGCTGTAGGCACACAAAGCTTTACACAAGCTTGGAAGCAGCCTACTCCTACTGCTCTCCCAGGGGAGGCTGATGAGGAAGGGGTCACTGGATATGGGTCTGGCTGGAGCCCTGCAGAAATAAAAGCAGGTATCCCTGAGTGTTGCAGTGTGCTTCAGAGATGGACAATGTCTGCTTGGTTTCCTCTCCTGATGCATTTTGAAAGCACAATTTGCAATGTGCTCTGCTGTCGAACAGAACCTGCTCTGGCTTCCAGCTGACTTCACACCAACTACAGGGTTCTGCAAAGCATTTCTTAGTGCCTGATCTTGTTTTACTTTCACTGCTGTAAAAATCCTGCTCCTCAAAGATGCACAGGCAGATGTAAATGGCTACAGAGGGGAAAACCGAGCTGCTAAATCTGTTCGGAACGTACGCATTGACACAGCACTTTTTAATAATCCACTAAAAGCTATAAAAAACCAAGAAGAAAATATTTTTGTTCCGAACACACCACCAGGACCAGCTATTATTAATGTTCTTTTGCTTAGCAAACATTTCCCCACAACTGAAAACAATAAATCTAGATAATGAGCAAACCTTTTAAGCTCTTCAGCTTCTTCCGCTGCCAATTCACAACTGTGCCGCTCACTAACAACTCGCAATAACTTCCACTTTATTTGATTTTATCAACATCATCATGACAACCCTGGAGACAACAGAGACAATTGCTTCCATTACTTTTATTTGCTCCCAGCCCTGTGACAGCGCACAGAAACTCTGCTGGTAGAAGACTCCTTAGATACTATTTGAGTTAGCCTTTAACAGAACAGGACTTCCAGGAGCACATTCAGGATGGATGGAGTTGGTGTGCTCCACTGGTAACAGGTATTGCTGGGCACTGGGGCTCTGTTTGTTCCTCTGTCATGCCTTCTGAAGCAGCACATCATCTTTTGGGGTATAGGAAAGCAATTTGATTGCACTGAAAAATTCTTCCAACTACCATTTAGAACCTCTTTATTGCTGGGCTATGGATTTCTTGCAATAAAAATGCTCTGCCAGAAGAAAGCATCTTGCTGGGGAATACAACAAACACATCCAGCACAAAACTGCAGCCAGGGTTTAGCTGATGTTGGATGCAAGTACAGAGGGAGCTATTGTTGTTAGAAAAATAAGAATGATTTCATGATGAAAGATTTGTGCTGAATCCTAACCAGTAAATACCAACAGCTCAAACCCTGCTTACAGTTTTTCTTCGACTATTCAGAAATCCTCACATATTTACATACCATAATCACATGGTGTGTTTTCAACATTGCTGTGCCAGCACCTCAAATATATTATAAAGCAGGGATGGATTTTTAAAGAGCCAATGACTGAAAATTTGGGATAATAAATTGGGTGATACAAGAACTTTGCAACGCAGGAACACACATACAGAGACCATCCCTCCACAGACCCTCAGAAGACCTTTTAAAGAACTGAAGTCCAACTTGTGATGAGGAGTCACTTGTTGACTCTTGAATTCCTTTATCTACAAATGGGTAGACAGCTTCCTCATCCTCCTAGAGAGTTAAGTCTGGGTAAGTGCCCTGGATGCACCCTAATGGCTCAAACCACGCTTCCAACAACATGTTTCCTTGGCACTTTAAACACCTTCTGGTTTTTATAGCCCTGACATTCACAGGAAGTGATCAGCCTCTTTTGTATACACCAAGTGCATCAGAGAAGACAACCACAACCAGATGACCTAGGAGAAAGTTGCTAGCAATGCAGTTGCTATTTAGAGTTTGGAACTGCAATTGAGACTGACAGCTGGATCTGCCTGGGGACAAACACCAACCACAGGGGATCTAAAGATGCAAACTCCCCACACACTGAATTTATCAATGAAAGGAAAGGGAATACAAGGTGCAGACTCTGACACTAATATACCTAATGTGCTGGAGGATAAATGAAAGCAGTGACAAATGGCACTCTCCACTTGAGGATTTGAAAAGCCTAATCCAACATTTTTAGAACTTAATCCTTTGCTTAATGGGCAGACAGTGTCAAGGAGTAAATAACAGCCAAGCAGCCAGCAAAGACAAGGGGACATTTAAAAAACAATGTTCTTTTCTTTCTAAAGCTTGCTAAGAGTGCACAGAACTCATAAGTCTGCCATAGAAGCTGCTGCAATAATACCTGCATGAAAAAATGACAGAACAAATCCAAGCAGGATTCCACCTATTCCTCCTATATTCTCTTTAGATTTAAACAAAATCAAGCATCTAATGAGTCAGACCTAGCTTTCTTTGAACCTAATGTACTCCTAGATGGAGAGATGATGTGCAATGTCCTCAAAGAAGTTAAGGCATGGATCAGTGTAGCCCATTAACACAAACAGGACCTCCTTTCTCCTCAGGTCCCCAGGAGACACCCAGTGTGCATAAAACTGTGTTGTTTTATAAGCTGCTAATGATGTTTTAAGACAGAGTTAAACTTTTGTTCTCACTGTGGATACCCACTGAACAGATGATAAAAACGTGAAAGTGAAACTGGCAGATAAACACCCGTGCCCATGTTTTAATTAATAAACACGATTAATTCATCCAGCTGAGCAAACACAGGCTGGATCAGGGTCTGCATGCAGCCTATGAACAGAAGAAGCCATCTGCAGTAGTTCTCTGTGTGCCTCCACCTTTTCCTACCCGCCATCAGTTTAAAGTCTTGATCTTCCCAACAAAACTAAACGCAAGAGAAACAAGCAGTTTAATGCACGTCACTCCATTAAGAGCCTATTTTCATCCTACAAAAGAGCCCAATTTTCCTAGCGGTACAAACTCCAAATAACTAAAAGCAATGGGGCAAATTTAATATTTCTCTCTTTAAGAATCATTCAACAATTACTTCCTAATGGCATGAAAGGCAGGTCAACACCAGGGCCACCACGCAATGACTCTAGGTCACCTCTTCAAAGGGTAATCACTACTTTGTCACACTTGCAAGACAATGATTTCCCAACACGTGATGAATTTCAAATACAGTGACACTAATGGGGGGCTGCAGGGATATTGCTCAGAGCTAAGGTCATACCATGAATAAATGAGTTCAAACACAAGTGAGTAGTAAGTGAGGTTAATTCATTTAGGTTCTGAAAAGGAATAATGAGAAATGGAAAGGGGAGAAGTGGTGTTCCATCCCCCTTCCCCCCACCCCTGTTTAAGGGATGAAATGTCACCCCAGGGCTTCATTTCAATGGCTTTCTTTAGCAGTGAAGGCTTTACCCTGTGTCCAAGGCAAGCTGCTCACCAGCGAGAGGCCAGTGGGAAGAATCACCACTAAGGACATCACACTGGGACCTCCCACATTTCCTCATGGTGTCTGAGCAACGTATGACATGAGCAGAACAGTACTGAAGATACCAGTACGGTGGATAGGATGTCATATTGACTCCCTTATTACCCACTGTAATAGTCACAGTTTGGGGATTGTTTGGTTTTTTCCTTTTCATTGCTGCAATTACAAATGGTACCACAGCAAAAAACCTGCTGTCATGAAGAACAAAGAGTCAGATAAAAGGATTTCTAGCAAAAGAAGGTAGATTCCTGTAAATCACACTCAGCTGCATTAAACATCCTTGAAGTTAAGGGTTAATGTAAAACAGAATTGACGAAATCATCCTCCTCCTATTCCTCTCTTTTCTGAGTCCTTTCAGGATTTCATAACCCCCATCCCTCCTCCCACCTCTCTTCCTCCCCACACAAGAATATGCTCAGCCCTGGAAAACTGTTTATCTGCAATCCTTAGGTTTTGTGAGTCCTGGCATTCTCTGAGACAGCTGTATTTACACCCATTGCTGGTGGGTAGTCATGCTGGAAGCAATTAGCTTTCATGCTTTTTCAATATCCCCTTTCAAAAACTTTGAGATCCCTCATTGCTATTGATTTAGATGTAGAGAAGAACGGGGTGGGGAGAAAGGAAATTAGTTCATCCATATGCTGAGCTCCTTTAGTTGCATTCAAATGGAGCAACTTCAGCTCTCCCCCTACTTAGCGAATGCCTCCACAGACACGTTCCCAGTCCATCAGTGAAAATGCTCAAAGGCCTTGAAAACCATCACCACAACACCCCAAGCCAGCAGCTTCCAACACTGATGGGTCCAGGAAAGGCTCAACCAGCCAGCAGCCACCTCTCATGTACACTGACTGGTTGCATGTGAGCAGTCTGTTGAGTTTAACACTTTCAAGGACACATCCTTTATATCTTACTAAGAGAAAATCTGTCACTACTGGGCTACTTAAAAGAAAGAAAAGAGATGGCAAGAAAACCATGGTAGAAGACAGTAGCTAAATGTATACTGATTGCAGTAATTGCATCCATTCCTCTGTCGGGAAGTCTTGTATTGTATTTCTAATACGCGCTGATAAGTGCATTCGCAACATGATTAACTGCCTCCAGACAGGAACGGCTATTATGTTTAACAGACTGATTAGCAAGTGACAGAGCTGCACACTGTACTCCTGGCAAATTGGCTGCTTTTAAATTACAGCAGCTTTTTTATGGTTCCATTTTTAAAATGCAATGGTTTGTTACACATATGCAATGTAATTCCTAGCTGACAAGAAGTAATAGAGGATACTGAGCTTTTAACTTTTAATCTACAGATCTCAATTAAAGAATTGCTCATTTTCTTTTTAATTACAGCAAAATCTGCACCATACATGGCACTCATTAGGCAACATCCTGTCTTCAGTATTGGTCTCTCAAAAACGATCCTTTTAACACAGAAACAGTGATTCTAGTCCACTTCTTTTGGAAGCCCTATCTCGTTCAAGCAACCATTTGTGCTGGTTCTGTAAGCAGTCAACTAGGACAGGATTTATTGTATTCTTCCCAGCATTTGATTAATTCCCTTTTCTTCCTGCCATGGGCACCTTTCCCAGGGTCTTTCACAGAAGCCCCAGAGTCCTCCTGGACCAGGAATCAAAGCCAAGAGCTCAAAATCTGACCTCAGCTCAGGCTTGCTGTGGCACAGGGCATGCCCTGCTATAGCCAGGACTGTTTATACCTCACATGAAATGAGCTCCTCATTAGTGTCCTGTATTTCACAACAAACTGTAGGATTCAGACACAATTCCTTGCAGTGCTGAAAATCCTGCCATCAAATGTCTGCTTCTGTTTTTGGATTGCTCTTATTTTATCAGTGTAACATATGAGAGCATCAGTCTTGGATTTGGGCCCTCTGTGTATTTCATACAAACACAACCATAAAGACAGTCCTGACCCCAGAGAGTTGCAGTCCACAAGACAGAGAAGAGCTATAACAATCTGCACCAATTTAAATTCATATAGAAAGCACAAACACTTTAAGCACAAATTTATCTAGAGACTTTCAAGCTCAATGACATCATGTACTTCAAACTAGCTTATTTATAACACAAAGCTTAGTATAAGGAGCTAGAATAAATCAATTTGCTCTATCACAGAACTTCATCAGATACAATACAGATGGCTCTGCTACCACAGTTAAAAATAACCCACACATTTTTAAATCAGCTCAAGACATTTATCACCCTAGGAAGCTGGTGGAGGAGGATGCTGTCTAGCTTGTATACAGTAATGGGAATATCCACCCAGTGCTTTAATGCTTTCATTAATCTTACATCATGTGTTTATAATTTTACTGTGGACAGTCAGCTGAACTGGGAGAACTCAGTTCCCCAAATCTTTGCTAAATAGCAGGAAAGAACAACCAGAAGTTGTTTATTTGACACACATAAGGGGGTGGGTACAATCATCCAAAGGCAGACCTGGTTGAAGAACAGAACATAAAACACTTAGTAACAAAACCAAGGTAAAGGAAACCTGGCATCCTGGCTGAGCAACCCAACGCTTCCTGCTGGGTAAGAAAGGATGATGGGAATTAACAGACCCTGACAGGTAAGCCCTACAGTAAATTAATCATCAGGGAGACTGCCCCATAGAGGTGGTCCTGTGGATCCTGATGTCCTCCTGCATGGTCCTCAACCAGTGAGCTTGTGTTTCCCACTCATCTGCACCAGGCAGGCCACAGAGCACAGAACACCCCAGAGCCCTGCAAAGAATACAGCTTCAAGAAGGAAACTCATTTGTTTCTCAGCTTTCATCACTCTTGTTCTCACATTCCACCCACAGAGGGAAAATTAGGTGTTGATGTTCGCTCACGATTCATTTACCAAAGGATTTGCTGCAGTGTCTGAAGGAGCTCTGTCCAGCAATTCCCACTGGAAGGAAAACCACCATGCCCAGCGTCCCTGGAGAGAGGGGGACACAAAGGCAGCATGGACAGCCCAGAAGGAGGCAGAATCACTGCCTATACTGGCAGTAAACTCCAGGTCCTGGGTAATCCCTACAAAACAAGGAGGGATTGCTCATGCTGTGACCACTTTCTAATCTGTTTTTTTTAAACCAGATATAATAAGCTCCTGGGTCACCGGTGCTCTGACATCCACTGCCTACTGGTTTTCTTCATTATGAGCTCTCTAACGAAGACTAAAAGCCTTTACAACTCAAATAAAGACAGATTTCATAACAACAAACCTCAAACATAACTTATTAGGGAAACTCAAAGCAACTAGATCAGACAGAAGAGAAATAAGAAGGCTCATAGCCAGCTCTCGTCCCCAGGTCCCGGTGTCACTGCAGGCAGGTCCTCCACACTTGGTCTCAGCTAACCCAGAGACATCCTGCACTGCAGCAAACTCCACTGCACATCTGGCCATCCCCAGACATCCATCCATGCTTCCTGCCTGCTCCTGCTCCCCTGTGTCAGCCACTGGCAACCAGCTCTGTGCCATGTCCCCTCCTCACTGCCACATCCACCCTTCCCTAGGAGGTTTTCCCCAGAGCATCCCTCACTGCCAGCTTGCTGTTTTGAGCACCCCTGATGGGTTATAATGACAGCTTCCCATTTCAGCATCCTTGAACAATCTTGTGGGGTCAGAACACTGACCAAAGACAACCCAACATAAGGACATGGACCCATTGGAATGAGTCCAGAGGAGGCCATGAACATTTTCTGAGGGCTGCAGCACCTCTGCTACAAAGACAGGCTGAGGAGCATAGGAGAAAGCTGGAGTTGTTCAGCCTGGAGAATTCTCCAGGTTGACCTTAGAGCAGCAAGTGCCTAAAGGGGCCAATAACAAAGCTGGAGAGAGGCTTTTGGCAAGGGCAGGTAGGGCCAGGACAAGAAGGAATGGCTGTAACCTGACAGAGGGAAGTGCTTCCCTGTGAGGGTGCTGAGGCGCTGGCACAGGGTGCCCAGAGGAGCTGTGGCTGCCCCATCCCTGGCAGTGCTCAAGGCCAGAGCAGGTGCTCAATGTACAGGGTAAGAGCACACAGGAAGCTGTACTCTCTGAAGTCCATGTGGCTTTACAGCTGCTTTCATTGGGCAGAAGATGAAAATCTACTTTCATCTAAATCTAATCTTTTTTCCTGAGGACCATCATTAATAAAGTAAAAATCAAAATATAATAAATTGTGGCAGAATATCAAGTTCAAAGTTCACTTCTGCCTTTACAAGATAAATTTAAGAAAAAGAAGATACCATTAGAGTCTATTAGATACACACTTTAGGCTTACTGCTTATTAAAACATATTAGCTGCTCCCTGCTACTTCAGTTTATCAGCTGCACCATGCCTATATTTTGTTTTCAAGAGGATTACAGCAGCACATCTAATTGTATTAATGCTTCTGCAGGTTGTAATTGAAAACAAGATCAGTTGATAAACTCCTTTGATAACGATTCAAACACATCCTAAGAGAAGAAGGTGACATCTATCCCTTCCGGGTTTGCTCCTTTGCGATGGCCTTAGAAACACACAGAAATTGCTTCTCTTCTGCTCTTGCTCATTTCAAGTTCACCTCTGTCCCCCAGGATACTCACTGTTATTGCAGCATCCCATCCCATGCTGTTTCTCTGGCCTCACATTTCCCCTATCACTGCCACTTGGCAGCCCTCTGACACCCAACCTGTTGTCCCCACTCTGCCACCTCTTTGCTGCTCCAGCAGCACCACCAGGTCCCCTCGGCTTGGTCACCTTCAATCTCACTGATAACCCCCATCACCAAACTACAGCTTTCTGGAATATCCCAGCCACAGAGGTATTTTTCTCTGTTCATAAGCTGAACATTGAAACCGAGTTACAAGGGGCTCGAACTAGATGAAGGGGGTTGGAACAAGATGATTTTTAAGGTCCCTTCCAACCCAAAAAAAGTTCTATGATGCCAATTCGTGTTTGTCACAAGTGGTATTAAACAGCATTCTTAAGTTTCTGTGATATAATTGGTTTTAAATTGCTTTTAACACAGGAACATCAGGTTAATGAGTTTTATCCAGTTTGACTGGAGGCACTGAAGCAGACATTGCGTGTGTGTAAGTCTGATTCTTTTACATAATAAAGTAACGCTATATTATTTCTTTTGGGGTGGAACAATGACATCTTCAGCATAGAGACATGGGACAATCAAGAAAGTCTGGCAATGCTGATACACTGAAACATCAGAGGAGAGGGGGAAGAATTTATGGGAAGATTGAACGATTTCAGAAATTGAGAATTATTTAAGTGAAGAATCGGAGGAAAACAGGCTGGGAATTAAAACCCAAACCCAACCCTTTTCCCTTCAGAACCCCAGCCCTTCAGCGTACTTCACATGAACAAATCAGACTGTGTGAGGTAGGTGTAGATTATCAGCTTTAGCTGCAAGACTCATACTTCTGCATATCATTTTGAGCAGAGGCAATGCAAAAAGGCAGAAAGGCCTTTAAAACCAGGGAGCTGATTTGCAGGCAATGTACACAGCGTTTTACTAACACCTGCTTTCATCACAGTGACTTAGTACTAGGGTTTTTTTACCACTTGTGAGTGATTGCAGGAGCTATTGCTTTAAATTAAGATAATTTTCAGTTTCAAAGTTAAAATGTGAGTGTTCAAAGGAGATTTGAAAAGCAGAACAAACAAGATGAAGGCTCCATTCTCCTTACACAATATGTGAAGTCACACTGGTTTTAAACTACCTTTAATACTGATCCGTACAAACTGTTTGCATCTGGCTTGGAGGACTGAGAACACAAAAGTCTTTGTAGAACCAATCTAAAGCTAAAGCTTCATTTTGCTGGAGTTCCCTTTCCTCGTTTCTTTTCTTTGACTCCCAGACTTAACATCTCTATCACCTTCCCCCTAAACGAAGTATTTCCTTTGAGTGAAAAGCAGCATATTGTGAGCTGAAATGATTCAGCTGCATCTCTCCAAAGAGTCCTTTCAATGCACTGAGAACAAGCCGCTCCATCCTCTCCTTTCAGAGGAAAACAGGGGTCCATGTCCCATGCAAGGGACACATCTCTGTAGGACACAAAAGTTTCATCTTCAGGTCAGCCCCCAGGAGCACTGGACCAAGCTGCCCAGCATGAACACAGCCACAGATCCCCAGCCATAGCCCTGTCATGGAAGGAGGAGGGACATGGAAAAGACAAATAATCCACTTGGGAAGGACCACATCTTTTCCTTGCTCCATTTCAAATCTCATTTACCAGACATCCAAAGGCTGACATGGAAACCTGCTTCCAGAAATGGAAGAACCAAGACAGGACAAGGCTACAAGGTCAATCACACAAACACCTAGTGAATAACCCAGCAGGCCACGATGTTTCTTTGGAGATCTGCAAGCAGCCAAGTGATGACAATACTCTAATTAAAACAGCAAGCTGCTAAATGCATCCGAAAGGCTTCCCTTCCCATGCAGCCCCTGCTCAGGTACCAGGCAATGCAGTAAACATCAAGTTGCACTGGGAATTGTTTCCAGAAAGCAAATACAGATAATGAGGCATCCCTAAAAACCCTTCACTTTTTTTTTCCCCCTTTAATTTAAAATGGAGAGGAGCATGTGAATAGAAGGGATAGTATCTGAGGCAAAAGGACAGATGGTTCTGCTCCCAGAGCAGTGCACAAAACCCAGCCTTACTACAAGCCTTTTACACTACTTAGGGGTTTTTTTATTTACTCTTCTTTCTCCCTTTACTCATCTATTCATCTACCCATTGGAGTACTGAAAATTCAAGTTCTTGTTCTTCCGATTCATATTCAAATGGAAAGACATAAAAGCACAGCACAGCTTTCAGCACTAAAGTCTGAAGAGTTCTGTTGTGGATTTGGGGGGCTTTAAGTGTCTAACAAGCCAATTACAGAGGCTGAATCAGTACCTTGTAGATGAATATGCAGGAAATGAGAGGAACATGGCAATGGTGACACATCTTCCAGCCTGAACTCGCTGGAACATGTGTAGATACTATTATTTTATGCATAATGAGTAACTTTAATGTGTTTATCTCATCAAGAACACTACTTTTCCTCTTGCTTTTGCATTCTCTGTGTGCTTAATGAAGTGGGTTTGCTTTTGATGACGGCAAATGCATAAATAATCTCTTTAGAACGATTCCCGTGCTTCGGTCGTGATCTCTATAGATGCACTCATGTCCTTAGCTGCCAAGAAGAAATGGCCAAGGCCACCTACTTCAGAGACCTGTGGGTACAAGAGATCTTCCACAAGGCACAGTGATCAGATGAGGGCTGAGGTTAGTCTCACTCCTGAAGACACACATGACATTATTTCCTTTATAGTGCCTTCCCATTCAGTTAATAGCCTCTGAGACCCCACTCCTAGACCATAGCTGCTCTGATCCTGCTCGTGCTGGGCAGCAGCCACCCTCGAGCTACATGGACACAAGCTGCATCCTGTAGCACCCTTCAGGACTGATGAGAGAGGTGGCTCTGCCACATGGTCACAGCATCAGCATCCCTGCAGGGACTCCTGGCCAGACACCAGAGTGATAGATCTCTCTGCCCTCCAGCTGAGGTACAAGCTACAAGTAAAACACTCTTGCAGACTATAAGGTGAGTCAATGGGAAAGGTTTTTCCCATCTCTAATTATTGACCCAGAATAGAAAACAGGAACCAAGAGCAGCACTGTCCTGCTGGGATCAAGTGTTTTAATGGTTTTGTTGAACGGATTTCAATTGAAACACTTCAGTCCAGTCCAATAACATGAAATACTTCAGTTAAGAGCAAATTTACTTGAAATAAGGCACTGCATTAACAGTTCCCTTGCTGAACACCAAACACTTGCATAAAACCTGGGAGATCCTGGATTTCCTGTTAGGAAACCATTCTAAAAACCAATTGCTGAGCAGTTCTAGTTATCTCTGTTACAGAGGCGGCTCCTTCAGTAGAACATGGGCTCTGCTCTTCCGTCTTGATAGCTGCTTTTCCCTTAATTCTCCACTTGTCATGGAAACATCAGAGGACTCACTAGCATGGAAAGCAGCCCTGTAAAAGCCACACTACAATACTCCACCTAAACTTAGAATGGAAGTGAGTCTCACAGAACATATAAAACAGTTTAGGGAGGGTACACTCAACCAAATTGGACATGGGAACTAATAGCAATGTTTCTGCAAAGAATACTAGAGATAAGAGAACCAGTGAGGAGAGGCATCATTTCCTCATTTATAAAGAAGTTGTCCTTGATCCACCTGGATCATTGTTCCAGTTCAGCAACAACTACACAACTGCTACCGACAGAACCATCAGTACTCTGAGCATCAGCATAATGATTCTTTTTCTTTCACATATAATGTATTTCCTTCCTACACCTTTACTTTTGGTCTCTAACCTTGGAAAAAAACCCCACATGCTTTGTAACTGAAAGAGGGACAAGGCAAAAAAGGATTTAAACCTAATACTCCTGACAATCACCACAATAAAACTGTGGGAAACACATTTAACCATTGCCATTGCAATCTGGAAACTGTTTTGTTACAATGAAAAGGATAATTACCTTTCATTATTTTAACAGGCTCATCAATTAAAAATTGAAGACAGCTTTCCAGAGTGAATTTATTTTCATACAGGACAAGCAACACGCTCTCATGGTATTTGCTCTTCGACGCATCAGTCTTCTCTATGTAGCTTTATACTATGATATAGTAATTTTCATTTAGGGGACAACAGTGCATATATGCTCTCATTTTCCTCAGCTAGATGCATGGAAAGTTGTTCAAAGCTAGAAAAGTGCATGTAAAGCAGACACTTATTTGGGCTGAAAAGTGCAGTCGCAGCAGCACACTGCCTGCTGCTCTACTTGTTACAGTGAAGAAATCCAAAATCAATTAACAAGTCGATGTTATTTGCTTTAAAAGACTTCCTATGCTTTAAAAATAAAACATTTTTATCTTTGAATTTGAATTGTGTATGTCTCAATTTATTTGACACTTAACTGGGAGGTAAAAAAATGAAACTTTGGCCTATATGGACCTCAATTCCTTCAAAATCTATTGGTTTTATTGATTTATTGTCAGTCCTTACTCACTTATTACCATGTTTAATAACAGCTCTGGAGTGCCACCAGTAAACCAAACATCAGTCATTACACAGGGCCAGGAGGAAATATTCCACCAGAAGCAGATGGGACACAAATGGAATGGAAGATGGAAGAACGTGTGTGCACCAAGTACAACCCTGTGTCACATTTGCAGGTCCCCTCCCACCCACAGGAAAGCTCCTCACCACTCTTACTGCCTGTGCAACACAGACAGAAGGTTTTCACATATCCTGGGTGTGAAAAGCTTTTCAAGAAGGGTTTTATTCAGAGCCAAAATAACCAATGGCATTTGCCATGAACTTACCTCCTCAAGATGATGACAGCAGGCAGTACTACCTCACACACAAATCTACAGAGTAAAGTCATTTGGGAAAGCCACTTGGCAAACGTTAAATAATGTGGTCAAACCACAAACAGCTTGTGAACAATTCAAACAGAAGCAAAACAAAGCTTTTTGCTACAAATTGAACCTCCAGCTCAAGAAATTAGGTTGAATAACTCACTGTTCTGCTTTGGTTTGTCACCTGCTATGATACAGCACAGAGTAAGAATCTTTGCTGAAGAATGAATGTATCCTATTTAGAGCTCCATTTAGCAATGATTTTACATGGTTTGCAGGTGTAGGTCATGGGTGAAATATAGACCATGGTCCCTGTTGCTTCAAGTATAGATCTCTACAAACAGTCTTATAAAACAAGCACTGGCTGGAAAACTGCCAGTTTTTCACATGCTTGTTACTCAGCAGAAATAAAGATGCTCATGAAGACTATAAAAGGGCACAAATTAAGATTATGAGAAAATATGAATTGTAAGAACATTTAGTATGTAACTAATTAAGCAGAAGGCCCTTCAGTTGTATGAACAAGCTCAGTCCATAAACTCAGTTTTAAAAAACTAGTTCAGTTTCTGGAAAAAACAAAACTGGTGCTAGATTGGTAATACATCTTACCATGCCTCTTTTGGTTTTATCCATAAAAGTGTATGATGTTAATGTACAGTATTAAATTGGATGGAAATGCAAACATAAGCCAGGGCAAAGAATCAGGAAAAAACACCTATAGAGGTGATATACACAGGCACTAAATAACCATCTAAGTGGAAAAATAAAGTGGTATATCTGTGCTGCAATAAAGCCAAGAGATTCAGCAAACTGCAGAGCTAATAAAACTGAGCTTCAGACTTGGATCTACCAAGGACTAAGTGATCCATTTCCTGACACTGGCTTCTCATAATGGTGCTCTCCTGGGTGAGTCCTCTGGTGCCCAGCAGGCTGGAGATGGTGCTGTGTCAGATGGAGCCCTAATACAGACTCTCCCCTCTACCTAGCACTTTTATTTCATGACACCTACAGGAATTCAGTATCTTCGGAAACTCTGCCTCTGTCAAACTTGGCTGAACCAGAACACACACCTCTCCACCTGTCTCCTCAGCAGGGAAGGCCAAAACCAAACCAACAGAGTTAGATGACACCAAGGATGAAAGAAGATTTTCCAGTAGATTATGCCTGTAAAAAAAAAGCAGCACAAAGGCTGCACCATACATGGGAATTGCCTGACAGTGCAGGACTGTAACAATCCCTCTTCTGGCAGGACTCAAGCAGGACCACTTGAGTTTTCCTAGGGATAGCAGTGATAAAAGCCAGTCAATCTAGAGAAAGTTGACTATTGGAGTGACTTACACGGGAACAGAATTAAACAACAAGGTATTGGTGGTAGGCAGAGGGGTAGGGATTTATCAGTACTTGACGTGTGTTATCAAAAAGAGAAATGACTTTGTACTACTGGCTGCAAACCTTGCACACGATAGCTGCTCACCTCCAGGGAGCTGAGGGACACAGTATTGCCATCGTCACCCAATGTTCACATGCATGGCCAGCTAATCAGAGCCAACACAGGTCCCAGGAGGTGCAAGGGCTGCAGAACTGGACCTCTCATGACTCAAAATCACACAGGAACTGCAGCAGAACAGAAGTACAAAACACCTCCACCTTCAGTTTGTTTCAGCTTTCCTTCAGCAGCATCATAAAGACTTCAGTGTTATCTCGTGAAGAGTGAACTCAATGCCATGAAGGAAAAGGCGTGCTCTGGCCTGCTCTCCCACAACTCAGGATGATGCATATGGTCTCTGAGGGTTACTATTAAGCCTTTACAGTTGCAAATGCAGTTTCACAGTAAATGGAAAGGCTGAAGCCCATGTCAGTACATCTGCAGTCTGGCACCACCACACTTTGTGATTGCCAAGCTGAGATTTTCATGTTCCGCAACACCAGTGAACATCTGTTTCTTCCTTCTCCTCTTCCTCTTCCTTTTCTTAACTCCTTCTCATTTGCTTGTACTTAGCTCAGTCTTAAGTGACCAAGATATCCCGGAAGCAAAGGCAGATGAAAATCCGCAGCGGATAATACAACATCTGCTGGTTTAACTCCCAAGGAAAAGAAGAAAACTGCAGCAAGGCTTTGAAAGAGGGTGTAATGTAGAGGGTTAATGGGGAAAATGGAGTAGCTTGAAGCTGAAGTCCTTTCAGTCCTGTGATTTGACATGCTGTGTCACTGGGTGGCATGTAGAAGAGCAAGGCCCCATGGAGGGTGTGTCAGAAATGGAAATGATGTGATTGCAGTGTGCTGTAACCTAGAATAAAGGCAAGCTGACCCCTGCTTATCTCCACAGCAGCCTGCTATGCAGGGGGGTGAGCAGGAATGGAGATTAGTAGCTTCACTCAAGTGCATTGTCTCTGCGTTAAACATTAAGTGCTCTAAAGCTAAAGCAATCATTTTGATGCTTTGCATTTTGATGCTTGCAGCCTACATCTTGCCATGACAATGTACCAGAAAAGTTGAAACTGTCTCTATAGGGATTTACATTAACCAAGGCATGCCCACAGCACCTCTAATTCTGTTTTAGATTACATGGAGGCTTAGCCTTAGGAAAATTCAAATCCTATGTCAGCAGTTTATCAGATGGCTTCTAGCTAAGGGACATACTAAAGGACAAGCCCTGGATCTGCAGCCAAATGGCCACATGTAGGCCAGTGAACTGCACACTATAAATAACCATTACTCTGATAGACTGAGGTGAGGGAGAAGGAAACATCCCACACAGAGCAGACTGTTGTGTTTGCTGAAGCTTGCCTTCTGGAGGCACTGAAAACAAGAAACACTGCTTCAGCAGGTCACAGCCCTGCACAGTCCCCGCTCACTTCACCACTTCCAAGTAAATTAAGACAAAGGCAGTGCTGTGCAGGGGAAGGAATAGGGACTATTCCTTTTACTTTAGGCATCCTTGACATCAGCTTTGGATGCAACTATGCTGGTTCGGGGTTGAGTCAGACCACAGGTACATACTTCTCCTGAGTAGGACCTCAAAGATCCCTGGGGGAGAATATCTAAGGGAGAGCATCAGGACAGGGCAAGCACCCCAAGCCCTCAGCCAGCAGCAGTCTACAGTGCATGGATTTCCAAGGAAAGAATATATATACACACACACACATATATATATATATACACACATTACTGGATGGATTTTTCTTCTGTAAAGATGCTCTTTCCCATTCCAAACCCACATAAGCTTTCATAATGCACATCATCCCCTGCCAAGGACTTCCAGGGGTTATGCACTTGGTGAAGCAGCACCTCCTTTCATCCTGAGCCTGCCAGCTGCCAGTTTCAAATGATGTCACCAATTCTCTTTCAGAAAAGACAGTAATTTCCCTATTCACCTGACACAAAGTTAATTTCTTCAGACCTGACTCATTCTCACTGAGATAGGCATCTTCCTGCCAGTGGATGTATTCCCCTCCTGCAGAAGAACACAGATGTTGCCTTCCTACTTGCTAATTTTTATCTTTTCTCTTAATTGAAATTACCTTCTGCATCCTTAGTTTTCTAACTAAATGTCCCATATGTTGATGGCAATGCAGTTTACAGAAAATCAGTTGAAGAAATTAGGTAAATTTCTTTAAATAATAACTATTAGAAAGAGACTCATTAAGGTAAATGGAAATTACAGTACTCTGACATTAAATAATTAAAAATTATAATTTCCTTCAAATTTAGAAGACTCCAAAGTTGGTTCTCTCTGTGGTTGCTGAGAGAGAGCATCATGTTATTTTTTTATATGGGAACATCTGAGGTAGTCAGCCTGACAATTTCAGCCATTGGACCTCATGTAAGGACAGAGAACCAAGTAGCTCCTGCAACTAAGGCAATGGAGTAGCTTTAACTTTACTGATGAAGAGCCCACCTACTGGGGACCCTATGTGTGACTTGGATGCACCAACCACCCCTCTAAACAGCCAAGCTTGTGCTGCCCTCAGGGAGGACTCTATTGATACTGACACTATTTCCTGCAGGAAAAGATTTTCTACCTGTTTACTAGTTGGAGTCTCTAATTTCTGAATTGTGAAGATACTAAAATACAAAGCAAGGCTAACACAGACCTGACTTGACAAACAAGCATTGTGTCCCCCAAAGAACTGGAGGATCCAAAAGGAAAGATGCCTGTGGCTAAAATAAGCTAAAGAGTCAAATATCTCCAGATCCATGCCGCAGCAAAAACCAGGAGTAACAATGGCTGCCATGAAACCTGTAACTACAGTATGACTGAATAAAGCCTTCAAGTAAGCATTGCAAGAAAGAAATTCCAGTGCTCAGCACAATGTAATTTTAGAGGAAAGTGGATGTTCTGTTGTGATGCAACATAAATGGATATAAATGAATTAAACCACTTTAATAGCTTCTCGACAATAATGTGTATTAAATGCTCAGAGAAACTCCTCCAGGCAGCAGTGATTAAATAAATGTAAAATGCTTTCATATTAAAAGGGCATGATCCTGCGTCAGGAAAGAAAGCTTTGAGCTCTTTTTAACTCCAGGTTCAAAGCACCTACACTGAGCACAGTAACACACAGAGGACAGGTCAGACTCAGCATCCAGGACCACAAAGGAGTCCAAGCTCATCAACAGTGAGATTCAGACACACTCTTACAAGGAAGGTAAGGCACTATCAAGCAAGCACAGCTCCTAAGGTAGATTAAGGCAGGACTTGCTGAGAAGAGAACATGAGAATATGAGCTCTTAGAAAAGAGCCAAGTCCATTAATTCCTTGCATTGGTGAGTCGCTGTTCTGCTATGTCTTTGGCAAACGGAGATAGCATTCTCCTTCACCCCAGAGCAGAGCAGCTACTGCAGGGCCCAGCTGCACAGTCAGGTGCAGGGGAGGCACAGATCCATCAGCCACTCCAGTGTTTAGCTGGGGAGGTCTATGTGTTAGATTGGTTTAACCATTATTTATGCACAATCTCCCAGATTTTCTCTACAAAACTAGCCACAACATTTCAACTGACTCATTCCCCTGCATCCCATACCCATATGAACACGACAAGGTTGCACACCAAGTCACAGGCATTGATCCATGTGCTGAGCCAGTCACACACAAAGCAGCTGGCTGGTTTGCTGCTGGGATGCAAACATTTTTGTCAGAACTCCCTATTTAAACCTTGTTATTGGTTCCAATTAGAGGTGAAAGAGAAAGCAAACACAGGGTGTGAGTCTGGGAAAGGCCAGAGAAATGCTTGCACATGTTAGAAACATACCTACAAAGCTACTGAGTTCTAAACAGGCCATCTCAGGAGCTGCTAGCAGTAATGGGATGGATCAGTGGCTGAAATGCTTGTAACAAAGTAGTGGTACCCATACCTCCTAACTCCAGTACCTCTCAAGAAGGAGATGCTCTGTCTGTGAGAGAACCAGACAACATCCTCCACCACACAGGAACCTCTGCCCGCATCCAGCACCAGCCACACTCCCGGGGACACAGGAATGGAACAAAACACTTGTTACACATGATTGACAACTGCAGACCATAAGAAGTGGGGACACTCCAACCAGTTCTCATGGCAACACAAGGGCACCTAACACCATGTAACACATCACAGGATATAAATGATGCCACTTCAAGATGGAACCAAATCCTGGTTTGGAGCATTAGTCCAGTCTGTCAAAGCTCTGGTCAGCCTTTCCAACACCTCCTACTTTGAACACCAGCACTTCTTCACTGTAAGTAAGAACAAAACCCAGGTTTTTCTGCAAAGCTTCTGGAAATTTCAAGTTGTGATGACTGCACTTCAGCCCTGACAACACTCATCAGTGCCAAGCTGTAATCCCTGTTTTCCTATTCACCCTGTACCTTTCCTCTCCCCATTTGCCTGCTTTGTCCCCTCCTCTCATGCTGACTCACACCAAGTTCACAACAGCCTGGTTTTTGTTTCTACAGCACCTGTCATTTATGATTCCTCACCTTTCCAAGGGTTTGGAAGCACCATCTGCTGTAAGCACTAACTCCAATGATACAGTTAGGCTTTGTGTTTACCATCACAGTTCTCCTTCTCCTTTTTGACTTCTTTTTCTGGTTTTTATTTTTCTTTCAAACTTCTTACATTTCATCTGCTCCTGAGCTGTAAATGTGCTTTTAAGGAAAAAAACAAACCATTCTTTTAGATGAGACCAGTCTTCTGCACTACAAACAGCATTCTTTCCTTGCAGCTCCCACAAGCACACACAGACATTTCTTGTCACCTAGCGCCTGACAGCATTTCAAATGTTGGACCACATTCCTGTCTCTAATAAAATGGCACAAGCTTGCCACCGTTGATTTTATATAACTTGTCTTTGTAAGTTATATAAAAGAATCCCACCTAAAACAAAGCAATTTGGCCACTTTATTTAAATGACATGCTCAGTGGAGTTTAGTGGCTGGAAACCAGCAGATTTACTGAAGGCAGTTAATGGCCAGGTAGCCTGAGTGGGAAGGTTTAATTGAGACCTATTAGAACTGGAGATGCAAGAAATCGAGGCCTGCAGATGTTTTAGAAACCCGGAACAGAGAGAAGCAAACTGGCAGCCAAAGACCAAGGCAAGGCACATGGCCAGCAATTCCCCATCTCTCATCGGGATGTGCTCAGCCCTAGAACAGCTGGAAACATAAATCAATGCCTAATGCCATTTAGGCCTAAAAATGCCTAAATGGTGAGAACTGTACCAACTCCCAGCCCAGCCCCAAACATTGCCTGGCTGCTCTAAATCAACATGATGGAGATGGCTGGCATGCTATAGGCCTGAAAACCAGATGTAGCAGGCTTCACCACCTCCTTCCTTCTTCAGCACTCGCTCTCACACTGGTTTGACACTGCACGGTGCCTTCCCCCCTTACCTTGGTCTCTCATGGGATTTTGGCCTGCATAAATATAAATAGCTTTAAATACACACAATAATTCTGTCCCTTTAAAAAGCCCTTCTTCTACTTTGTCACTCTTGTGCTGAGAAAACCCATGCCAGGTCTCCTTGCAACATGAGCATCCCTGCCCGCGGCAACGGAGTTTCAACTATGTGACCTTATGTTCCAACCCTAAACATTCTATGATTCCATGACAGCAAAGGGCAGGGATGAACACAGAGCACCAGCCATGTGCCCAGGGGAAACCCTTCCCATGGCAGTTGCAGCAGCAGATCCCTGCCCTCTGTCAGGAACACCAGAAGCCTATGCCTTTAGGAAAGAACAGGTTTAGTGGTAAGCTGAGGTACAAACAGCATAACTACCCTATGACAGCGCTCCCTTCCATGATTCCTCCTCCATCCTTGTCACAGGACCAAGCTACTGTTTCTTGCATCTGCCACCACTTGTTTCTGGCTTCAAACGAGAACCACATTTGAGGCCCCTCCCAGCAAATCACAGGGATGGAGTTGGGCTCTTTACAGATTCAGCTCCACCACCCCTGAGTGCCAGGGAAATAAATATATGGTATTTCAGAGGCATAGGACATAAATCCTAGCTTGGTTTAGAAGCCTGTGGGCAGTAAAGTGCTCTGCCCATTAAAACATAAATTATCATCTGAGCACGGCTGATGAGAGGCTGGGACTAATAGGAAATGGTACTAAATCAGAATGATAGGAATGCTCTTTCCAGCCTGACGGTGGGAATTTACTCTCCTCCCCAGCATGCCTCAAGATGGCAGATGAAAATTAAGGCTAGTTTGTGTGAGAGGCCAGATGTAAATTGCTACCCTCCCCAGATACATCCTTATCAATAAACTATCACCTTAATCATATCAACCCTGCCTGGAGAACACTTGTCATCCCCGAACTTCCAAGTCTGTATGAAAAGAAGGAATTTAATCTCACCATCATCCTCTGAATCAGCCAGCAGCAACATTAACAGCAATACTACATCCTCCAGGAAGTGGAGCCTAGCACCCATTACCAGAGCTGGGCTTTCAAACATCCCTCACCACGGTGGCTATGGATTTCCTTTGGAAACTGTGAACCTATAACACAACCTTGTTGAGTGCCCTTGGAAAACTGGCCCTGTGGAGCACACACAGTGCAACTCAGAGATGCAGTCCCTGCACAGCCAACTGCTTCTCTGCAGTGTGAGGGTGCAGATCGTTTTCCTTCCACCATTAGGTCCCACCTGGAGAAGATCACTGTGAGGCACAAGCAGCAGCTCTGCACCATCACGAGGTTCATCACTGCAAAGCACAGGGGTTCAGTACACATAGCAACAATCCTGAAGACAGGAAGGACTATCGCCCTGCATTGTTGTTTTCTCTCTTCTCAAAGCTGAGAACTGGCATCAAGGTCTCCAGCCTCCCAATCAGCAGGTTTCAGTGAAGCAGGTTAATGTAAAGCAGAATTTTACAGCTGTTTTCCTAGCAAGGGTTGTGAAGTTGACAGAACTTAAACCAATAGCACAAATACCAGTGCAGTGAGTGGAGGGGACTTCAGCACAAACATATCACTTGGATTCCTGGCTTTACCTCACTGAGGACAGGAATTATTAAGTCAGCTTGTGAGATTTTTCTCACTGTTTATACATCAATTAGCTTGTATCAGTTTAGAAGCATGGCTTCAGTCCTATCATGCCAGCCCTCTATCTCAGGGCAGGCCTGTCACCCTGATTGTAAAGACAGAAAATAAAGGCAAAATGCAATAATTTAGTAATATTTTAGATAACATTTAAGTCCACAACAGACCCAGGGATTTAATCCAGATCATTTCAACTTTTCCCTATAGTTTTAACCCACACCAATTCTTAACTCCTCTTCTGGGAATTAGGAAAAAGTAATCAAGACAAGTTTGAAGAGCTTGGAGAGACCAAATCTGAGCTTAACTGTAATCTACAGATAAATCAATCCACTCAGGTAATGGTTCCATTTGCCAGTAATATATTCTTTGAGTCCTAAGCAATACTAACTCGCATCTCTTATTTATGGGCCATCTCTGCTACTGTTTGCTCTCCGTTCCACACAGGGCTGAAGGATACTGTTGAGATACAGCTCCTGCAGAACGGCTGTTCACTAGCTCATGTCTACAAAGCGTTTTGAGAGTCACAAAGACAGATTGCACTCCACTTCCATTTCTATAGCCTGTAACACACGTTTCTGGATGTGAGTCTCTGGGCATGACAGAGGAACTGGGATTCTTGACACTGATGCATGTGTCTTAAATGATGACTGAAAGCCAAAATAAATGAAATGCCAATGCTCAGGAATACACAATAGCTGTGGGCTCACAGCACCCAGAGCTGCTCTGAACAACTGGGGGGGAATCCTTTTAACTCTAGGTTTGGCTTCTTGCACTACCTGCACCACACAACTAAGGTCACTTAAACACTGCTGGAGACCTATATAGAGCAGAATAGCCACAAGCTAATGCAGATTACAATGGCTTCTTGTTTCCCTCCCAACACAGAGTTGTCCTATTGTCCATTACGAGTGGAAAATCGGTCCTGTCTGAAACGGCAGACCTCTGCGACATCAGGCAATTGGACTGTGCTTCCATGGCACATGAACTAAACAGGAGTGCAATTGTTACACAAGTCCCAAGGTACCCACTGATCAGAGATGTGGCTTTTATTTATTGGAGCAGACACTTGCATACTCTGGGAAAAAGTTATTTGCTGGCCCTAAATCATCCACGCAGGAACAACTACAGAAAGCCTGCAAATATATCAAGAAGGGATTTAGGACTGAACTGAATACGTCAAAAGAGCATGAGTGAAGACAGGTTTAAGAGCCGGGGTGAGGGAAGCACCATATTTTAGAATGGAAGAGCAATTTTGCCTGCAGTGCTCCTATAGGTAGTGTACAAAGTTACTTCTCACTTTCAGAGCAGGCCAAAGGATCGCAGTGTCTAAGGTGATGGGATACTGGATACTTGGGGTGGGATTTTCAGAGATCCTAACAGCTACTAAAAAACTGAGTTCAACTTTAAGCTAGTGAAGGTTTCCTCCTTTCTAGGCACATCTTTTGCATAGTGTTTGGGACACAAGTTGTATCTGCATCTCAGGGTGTATCCTGAAAGTGAAGCCAGCTCAGGGGGAACCAAAGGCAGTGCAGTTCTCCTGCCTCTGTACCCACTGGAGGATGTGGGGAGCAGACCCTGAACGTTCTAAAATGGGACAACCATGAGAGCTGTTCAAGGGACTATTCATTGCAGTGGCCAAACCAAAACTACCATCCTGTTGGCTTCATAATGCCCCAAAACAGTAACATTTTGAAACAGAAATCCTTCATGTCATTTACTCCATCTCATTACACTGTTCTCTTCCCAGAGCTTCACAAGCTCCTCCACTGGCTGTCATTCGTGTGACAGAGCCAGCCCCAATGTCCAAGCTGAGGATGACTGTATCTGACACAAGGTCTCATTGTGCCGCATGGTCCTATTTACCTACTGCACTATGCAAGCCATATCAGCCACACCAGAACAATGGTAAATGCTACTAAATTCCAAAGAGTATGAAGTATGCCCAGCCCAGATATCATTTCCTTGTCATTAATTCATTCTCAACACTTCATAAACTTTTATTGTAAAGAATGCCTTTGAAATGGAAGGAAATTCTGAAATCCAGCAATATCCAATGATCAGGCTCAGTGTGTACTCTGCGTGAGAGAGAAACTGTTGTGTCTATTTGCTGTTGTGAAGTGCTAACCCATATGTTCCTCACATTAGGAAGATATTTAATGTATGCCCTTGGCAAATAACAGACTACGGAGCATTTGAAACAAACAGAACCATCACCCAAAGATGAGACACATTTCTCTTAAAATTAAAAGGGCTTTCTTAAGAAATAAATAAATGTTACAAAACAACCAAGACGCAGCTATTTACAGTAAATTAAAAAGATATCACTCAAATCTCACTTCTGGTAATATCAAACTATTCCTGAACTTTAATTATTCTGAGGAACTGGTCTCCTGTGGCTTGTTCATTTCACGCAGCTAAAAAAAAGGATGTTAACAGTCTTCTAATTATATCAGTTTTCTGTGTGAAAAAAACACCCCGGCTCCCATTTATTACTCTATCTAGGGAAGCTATGGATCATTTTGCTATTCACTTAATGCTTTTAATTTACATATCAGAAATACTAATAAGTGTGGTGTTATTAGATCATATTCTCTCTCTCTTCCAACCCAGGAAAATGGTCCATTTGTTTAGCTGCCACAATTAAATTAATTTACTTTCCTATGGCGTGGTTTTTGATAAGGGCTTTTATCAGAAGTTCGACTGTATTAAAGCTTAATAGGACAGCTCTCATTAAAATAAAATGCCAAAAGAAAATATGTTTCATTAAAAGCCAACAATGGCTTTACCCCCAAACCCAACCCCATTCTGTCTTCATTAGCATATTTAATAGAGGAGGTAATTGTGCCTTTCACTTGAACAAGAGCCACAATCTGAAGGTCTGGATGTGTTTAAAATTCACTAGATTACTTCAGACTCATATCACAAGCGGCAGTGCTGCGCATAGAGATGGCCAAAGCAGACATGGCAAAGCAGACACATTTGGCACATTGTGCACTTGTTTGACATTGATTTTCCATGGTGCTCACAGCACAGCTCCCAAGAAACTGCTTCACTTCTGGAGTACTTACAATATATACCAAGGACATCAATTAAAAAGAATCCTTTAGTCCCCTGTAGTCCACTCGTAGAAGACAAGGAAATATCTGCTTGAAAAGGAATGGCCCCACAGCCTAGAAAATCAACCTCTAAACACATTTCATTGGGAGAGCTGGTTCTTGCTTCCAGGAGAAACAATCTCCGGTGATCTTTGGGATTATTACTAGTTAGGTCTTCAAACAGGACAGGAAAATACAAATCATTTTCCAAAAGACAAAGAATCTACCTGAAAATAAAGTTAACTTTCAGAATAAGAGGGATGTTGGAGAGAGGGACTGAGGTTTTCTTGCCATTTCCTCTGATTTCAATTCCCACTTCTGTTTCATCCAGGTAGGATGCAGCATCCCCTAACATCCCTGGCTGTTCAATGGCTCTGTGCCTTTGCAGCTTTCCTCCCAGTAAGAAGGGACTGGAAACTAACCTCAGGGGTCCATGACACTTGACAAAGAGAAGAAAAATACACTCTGATTTTGGCTTGATGCTGGATTGAAAAAGAGCTTAAAACAAAGATCTTGGGGTTGATTCTGAGCCATAAAGAGATCTTTTCACACTGCCAAAATAGTGGAGAAAAAATTCAGTGTGGGTGAAATTTGGGCCTTTCACAGATAAGCATAAACTGCTTAAGAATCTGGTAGTGCACCCTCCTGGTAGGTAACAGACAGGCTGAGGGAATAAAATGTGCAGTGATCAATGTTGTGTACACATCCCATCCATCACTGCTTGAACGGACCGAGAGAGTGATTTTATCCTAATAACACAATGTCAGTTAGGATCATTCTTTTGTTCTTCTGGCACTTGTTCCATTCTTCCTGTTAAGAAGTTTCTAAAGTTGAAACTTTTACCTAACCAGCTGCATTGCTATCTCATACCCTCTTTAAACAGGTTTCTGCTCACACTTGAGCAGACATTAGCTGCTGTAACAAAGCAGCAGCCCATATGCAAAGTTTGCCTGTTTGCACTATAGTGTCCTGTGCTTCAACTTGAAGCCAAAATGCCCATATGGCCACTGGAAAAAAAAGAAAGGGAGGAAAAGACAAAATGCTGAGCTGGAAGGAGAGAGGGACTGTCAATACAGGAAGTGGATTAACATCTCAGCAGTGTAAACATACAGTCATTCTGCTGTACAATACAGCAGCTAGGAATTGAACAGAAACAGCACAACTATTCCTTCTAACTCCTTCTTCTTCCCTTCCCCTCTCTTGGCCCACCCTCCTACAACAAGGGACCTCTAAGACTTGTTGGGATCAGAGTGCATGTTCCAGATCTGAGCAGCCCACATACATCTAATCAAGGCAAAATGGCACATTGAGTTCATGGCACTATTTATGTAAGGCAATATTTTTCATCAAGCTGTTATCAAAAAGTACACTTTATAAGTTGCTCGTGTATCACACATACAGGAGCTAAATAAAGAGGGCTGTCTTTAGTGCCAAGATCAGTTTTAGGGGGGAATCTGGGTTTAAAGCCAGACCAGAGCCAGGTTTGAGTTTTTATTCTAACAGTTGGTAAGCTCTTAAATTCTAGCCCACAATAATTTGAAAACCCCAAACATCTTTCAAAATACAAATAGTCCCGAGGTCTCTGGGTATTTCTGCTTTTTAAGGCTGGCCCCGAAATAGCACCTTTTGAACACTCTGAGAGTCCCAGCATCAGGGGTGCTTAAAGCAGAACTGGAAATCATTGTGCTGGTTTCAGACCTGCATTTGGGCAGGAGAACAGCAGCAGCAGCACACAAATGAGTGCACAGAGGAAGCAATCTGCCAGCCCCTGTGGAGGGTACCCAGAGCATATGTTCAGTGCAGCGTGCAAACATCTTTGATTGTAGCAGGCAGATCAACAATGCTCTGGCTACACGTCTTTAACAGTGGGAAGCAGGTGATTGTGGCATGAGGCTGCTCTAAACTCTGCTGCTGCTGTCCGAATTGATTATATTTATAAATTCTATGGATCATCACTTCTGCAACCCCGAACGCAGTGTGCTGCTCACAGGAATGGGAAACGCATGGGGCATACAGCAGGGTCCTGGTGATAAACAGGCTGGTTTCACGACTTCAGCTGCAGCTTTCTTTAGGCTCGTCTGAATGCTGTTTGCCTTCACAGTCCTGCTGTTGCTTGTATTTGCTTCTGAGCTAGAGTGGATTCAGATGTCCTTCCTGCCTGCACAAGGTTTCCTTGTACACAACCCTTGGCATTTCTACAGGCAAACCTGACAAATACCAGCACCCAATGTACTGCTGGGCCCTTGTCTTACCTACATGGCTCCTAGCTTCAGTCTTGTGAAAACAGACTTGTGGGCCTATAAAATTCCCTAATATCTGCTGTGCAGGGAACTGATTCTTTTAATATGAAGGATATTAAAACAAAAACCAAACCAAACAATAAGCCAACTCACCTATTTTTCCAAGGCCTAGAGAAACTTGGTTTAGGCTAAATGGTATATATGTATCGCTAGTTTTAGGACTGTGCCATTCACACACATTTTCAAACGAAAATTAACTTCATAACCTTTAACAATCAAGAGCTTCAGATAATTGAGACAACAATGGAAATGATCTACACAATGTGATTACCCAAACCACAACTGAGCCAGGACATGGGGATGTATAGCCACATTTCTGACCAGAAAATGCCAACTTCCCTTGTATGGCTAAGTGTTACCACAAAAATTAGCACTAAACCAGTCTTTCATTTCTTTTTCTTCCTCAGAGGTGAGAGGAAACTCCAGAGCTTTTCCTGATGTACACAGCATTCCCTTTTTTACTACTCATTTCATTGAGTTTCTGAATCTTGGCAAGATGCTAACCCTAGTCTGTATAACCACAGGCTACAGTACTCCAACTGCCAGGTATTAATACATCTGTTTGAGTCACTCACACCAAAATTGACAGTTTGAAGAATTACCAGCTCCCAGTACATGAAACTTAACTAAGCCTGGACAGCTGTATCAGTGAACAACCTAGATTTCCATGTTAATATGACCTTGCTCAACACAAAGTGCTTTGAGTATTTTATGAGCATGTCTGTGAAAAGCATTTGATTTCTTTAGAGGTATAAAGCAGGGAAAGGAAAGCCCATTTTGCCTAACTGAATTTACCATGCATAGCTGAGATGCACAGCTTAGATCAGCATCCGTAGCTAAAATGAAATGAACAGCCTGTCAGGTGTGAATTGCAGGCAGTAACCATAATCCCCTTCTCTCTTCCAGCTGCTCCTCCAGTCCAGCTCACTGCAAGCACCTATGAGAAAGGCAAATAAACTGTTCCTCTGAGAGCAACTGAAAAGCCTACCAAAACATTAAACACTCCTTGTAATAAGTACATGGAACAGTGCTCACTCCTCCTACCCCAGGCCCTTCATCTTCCACTTGAGCAAGAAACACACATGTCCATAACTGCCATGTTCTGCCCAACTGGTAACCACTCCTGACATGCAGCCTCCTGCTCTGTTCACACTGTTCCTGCTACAGATTGTTATAGTATCAATGGGATACAACTGTATGAAATGAGGAATGGCAACAAAAGATGAATGAAAACCAGATTCTTTCCTCTCATAGCAAAGGAAGCTATGGGGCATGTAACTGAACTTAAAAGCAGCAGTATTTTAAAAATACTCTAATTTATACATAATTCAATTTTAATTTATTGCAGTTTATTTGAGGAACTGGTTGGCCCAAGATACCACATAGGTCTGGAATTCAGAGGAATTTAATCCCAAGGTAATGACTAATTTCTGGAGTTGTAAAGATTCTACTCTCATTTCCACACACTGATTTGCTGAGCCTTCCTTTTCACGCTCTAACCATGGCTTTGATCATGGCCAGTAACAAGAGAGCCCCCAGCTCAAGCCAGCTGGGTAAGAATGATCGCCCGTACAGTACAGACCACTAAAATGAGGAACAGCTTCCCAGGCAAAGATTATGTCGAACTATTGACCAAGGCTGCAACAACGCAGGGAAGCTCTGGGCTCATCAGAAGTGGTGATGGTAACGAAAACAAAAGGTGGGATGAAGAAGAAAAATAAGTAAACCCAAAACAATCCCCTCCTTCCTCCAAAATACATAGCACAGGATGGCAAACTGATGCAGGTTAATCTAGAAGAGACTCATCAGAGCAGAGAATAAGGGACAAGCAGAGCTTCAGTATAAGAAGTAAGGCCTGAAGGTGAAACCTAGGAGCTGCAAATGATTGCAGGAAGGGAGGAAAGACCACAAACACCTTCAACAGTCACACGGTTGTATGGCATCTTCCACCATCGAGGACAGAGTTGTCGTTATCTGAAATGAGACTTCCTTGCACTGTCAGTGGGATACCAGTACCTAAAGAAGTGTCTGCAGCCTTGTAATTTGGAACGATCATCCTAGAGCAGGCAGACAACAAGCTAGAGAACAGGCTAGAAAAAAGGAGGGATTAGTAACAACAGAGGAAGGATCTATTTCCTGGAACACTACACAGCAACAGCTATCTCTGTTCTTGTTCAGTTGAGGGAGCTGGGCCATTGACTTCAGTGAAAATAAAACTGGGCCTTAACATTGTAATGAACTATATTAATTAGTATGCCCTAAATGTTCAGAAAAAGCTATTACTTAATGTGCATTATTCTCCTCTCCAGTCTTCTTTAGATGACTGGATTGATGACAGGATTGAGAAATGCAGACTTGCCATCTGAAGATGCCCAGTTGCATCCTTTTTTGCTTGAATTCCATCAAAAGCTAGCACAAATGGGATGTCAATGACACAAGCGCAGAGCCAAACGCAGCTGGCTTGACTGAACATAATTGTAATATCAAGTGCCTCGTTGGTTTGTGTCTTTTGGAAACAAAAACAATCCATTGTGACCCTTTGGAAGGGTTCCTTCTCATCTGCATGGAATTCATTTTAAAAGGATGATTTAAAACAAAAGGAACATTATCCAATATTAGAAGTAACCGATAGCAAGGCTCATTAATGCTATGCACTGAAGCTACAGTCTCTGCAATTCTATTGCATAGCTAAACTACTGTAATTAAACCATAGTTCCTCTGTGTTATTTAGCAAAGTAAATAATTACACCGTGCCCTGAGGTTTATTGTTAATTTGTGCTACCATTTGGAAACCTCCATTTTATGGGACCATATCCCTGTAGTGCTGCACTGTTACTGTACTGCACGTCAAAGTGACTGCACTCACATTCCGTTGTGTTCCACATCCCAAATACAAGTCATTACACCGCCTTGTGTACATGTGTGTTTGTGTCCGAGGCAGCCATCAGAGCTTCAGATCTTACAGGCAGCTCTTAAATAATCAGTGTGGCTTTATTTTCCAAGGCAGAAAGCTAGTGTTTCACTATGCCTTAAAGGGGTCTGGATTCATTCACTTCCTGCAATTTGACTTCCTTTTTCTTTGCTCTGAAACATACATTGTAGCACAGCAGGGCTAGAGTCACTTCCAGCATCACTCCTTCCATAAACACAGCTCTTCCTGCACTCTTGTTATGAACAGAGCCTCAGCCCTTAAGCTCCCAGACTGCAGGACTGCATCTGAGAACAGCAGTTCACTCCGTTGGAGAATAGCCATTTTTCTACAACCTGCTTACAGCCGCCCGGCTGATTGATCTAAAGGCAGGAAAACAGAGCAACAGGTAATAGAGATAGTCATTAAATAAAATAAAATATATCCTTCAACACCCTATCTGTCTGAAGATTTTAGGTCACGCTGAGGGGCATATACCTGTTGTGGCAGCACCAGAACAAAAGCAACATGAGCAGGATAACAGCTACATCACAGCCCAGAAGCTGTAACAGGGCTAGAGCTGCACAAAGTGACAACTGGTCCATTTGCAACGACACACTTGGACAAATGTCCAAAATCCCTATGCAGTTTGTAAGGCTGGAAAGGGAAAAATAAAAGCAAAGTGCCTGAATAATCTCAGTATTCAAGCAAAAAAAATTGTATTCACCCATATCCCAAAAGATGAGACCATCAATCCCCCCAGATGAGCAGCAATGTTGATATGGATGTCGACTTCAGTCTGGGCGTTCAGCTTTCTGCTCCTAAGGAGGAAGACCTGGTTTCTCTTGTTTCCATGCTCCTCCCAGTGGCAGAAAGGAAAGGCCTGTCTGCTGGCAGCGAAGTGGAAAGGTTTTTTCCTCTGGCCATTCCCACAGTCCCTTTTAGCTAATAGCCAGAAAAGAGTCATCAGGAAGGTCTACATCCACAGGATGAATCGGGAAAAAGCTCTCTAACATGACCATGAATGTAATATTCCATTGCTTCTGGAAGCCTGTGACTGTGTGTCAAATATAGTAATAGTAAAGGTGATGAAATAGAAGCATTGAAGATAGAGAAAACAGACTCAGGAAAGACAAAAACCTTTCTATAGGTTATTGCTTTTCTCTGAGAGACTCGTCATATTTGCTACAGAAATACCAGCACTCAATGTACTGTTTAGGCCCTTGTCTTACCTACAAGGCTCCTAGACTCAGTTTTCTGAACCCAGACTTACGGACCTGTAAATATCCCTCATGCTTATTGCTGTGCAGAGAATTGATTTGTTAATATTCAGGATATTAAAACAAAAACCAGTCAACCAAACTAAAAAATAGAAATACCCAAACCCACCCACCTATTTTTCCTAGAGGAACTGGTTTCAGGCCCACTGGTACACGTGACTAGTTCTGCTTGACACAAAAACTCACTTTTTTTCAGTGAACAAATACATTTCTGTCCAGTTCCACAAATAACAACGGATAATTCTGAATGGGTGAGACTGTTTCAAAACAAAACAACCCCAAAAAAGCAAGATAGTGAGACTGGAGAACTTTGTTCTTCCATCCAGCTTGCAGTATTCCACAGCAATTCAAGTGCCTGTCATGCCCTTTCCATGACAAACTGCACAACCTCAGCAGCAAGAACATAAAGAAGTTAATTTGTGCCATTCACTTGCATTTTGAAATTAACTTCATAACCTTTAACAATCAATAGTTTCAGATAATTGAGACAACAATGGAAATGATCTACACAATGTGAATACCCAAATCACAACTAGGCTGGGACACATGAGACTCGTCGTAGTTGCTAGCATTTAAATCTGTGAATTGTATCTACCTGCCCAGGACAAGAGATTACATTTCACTCCCTAACGACAGAAACTCATAGGAAAATATCTTTAAAGTTGTGTGTTTGTAAATAAATATACACATAATGAAACACTGTATTTAAAACTCTGTATTCAGTCCAGTAGGGTTTGGAAATTGTGATGTTGGGCCAGAAGCTCAGCTAGAGGTAAAATGTTCTCTCAATTAGCTCAATACGACAACCAAAATGAACACACATCAACATCACTCCCCCGGCTTCAGCTACACTACACGGATTTGCATCTGCTGCATTTCTGGCCTGATGTTCTCTGCATTATCCTGCTTCCTAAGGCGATGCGATGACAGCCAGGTTATCGCTGCGTTTCCTATCTGTTACTGAAGAGCAGTTGCTTTTCAACACAGCAAAGAGCATCCTTCTCTGGTGAATAAAAGGCCCACATCACTGGCCCTCTGCGATACTGTGGTGAAACCTAGATTGTTTATAAACACTTATATGTGCTCAAATACAAATAATCTACATTCTATAAATGAGAGACCCAGCCTATACATACAATTCAGCCCCTACAATCTTCATGGTAAATCGCTATCAACAGCATTCCAACAACTGTAAAGAACACAGTAAAAGTTATTAAATACTCTCTGCAGATCAGGGAAGGAAACATGGATCAGAATTTGTAAAGGATTTGGGGATCCTTCAAAATAGAAGCCACTAAACTGCAAGATATTTCTATGTCAATATTATGGTGTGCCGTCATTTCTCTTAGGAAATACATTTTGAAGTTGACATTCCAACATAAGAGCTGAAGGATTTATTTATTTTTTGGCTAAGGAAACTACTTTCACCTAAAAATTCAAGTCTTTGGTAAGCAGAAATAGACTTTCTGCACAAGCAACACTGAAAACAGAAAGACATCACATAAAATCTAGCTTTCTACAGCTGCTATAAACCTTAGTCGGTCCCTGCAGCTCTGCAAAGCTAATTAGCAACATACCTGAGACTTGGCATCACTGGTTAAACCTTGAGCTCAGTGCATCCTAAACACCCAACTTCCTTTAAAGGTACTGTGATGGCTTTTAATGTCTCTACTGAAGCTGACAAATGCTGACACTGTCCAAGCAATCCAAAGTTCACCACTCATTACCTTTTCCATCACTGCTGTCAGATCTCTCTGTTCTCTAACAAGGGACAAATAACAGAATATGAGATGGCAGAAGACCACATATAAGCTATTATTTGGTTTACAGTGATAGGTTGTTACAGTCTTTCTTTCAAAGTTAGCCTTTAATTTAATGAATCACCTTTCTCCATACTCAGTTCTTAGTGTACTGCACAATGTTTGTCATGGTGTCTCGGCCTCACTTTCTTTTCTTTTCCTGCTGGCATTTAATTCACTGAAACAAAATGATTACTGCTGTATCTTGCAGTTAGATAGTGATGGTTAAATGCCTACAACCATATTCTTTTTAAGCAGCCATTTATTCAGCCTCAGTGAATTGTTACATGTGTAATTCAACTTCATTGTGTGTTGTGATTTTGAAAGTAAAATATTCTCACTGCTAACATTGTTCAGGACATTCTAAATTGACTCAGAGCCTAATACACAAGAAAGGACAAAGTAGGGTTGGAGGTTACCTACTGAATCAGCTAGGCCATTTGCTAGCTACCACAGGCTACCATGCTATAGCATCTCATTTGTAAGCTCTGTTGTATCTGTGGTTGGCTGACTCTTCTTCAGGGAGAAGTGTTGCAGAGCCCCACCACCAACAGTACAATTGCTACTGGACTGAAGTGGCTACATCTCCGTTGCCAAAATATAACACAACCCACTCTCTTCCCAAATGGCTTTACAATATAGAAGTGCTCGTGAATCCTAAACACTCATTTCAAACTGTGAGTTAATTCATGCACTCTGAGATGCAGAAAGCACACCTCCCACAAGATACATTCCCAACAAATGCCAGCCCCAGGTATCTCCCACCTCAGGCAAAACCAGAGGCTATTGGACAACCTGTCTGCAGGCTGTTGGTACCACATAAAACAAACACTACCTTGGATTTTGTTCACGGAAGTCTCATAAATGCTCAGCCATGATGCTCATGGTAATTAACTGCAGCAGGGGTTAAGTGCTTTCCCCACACTTCATTTCCACTCAAGTCCTGTCCCGTATCAAAGCACGATTCCAGATTTCTCCCACCAAAGGCTCAATCAAGAAATACAAGGAATGTGTGGAAGCATTCCCAGTAACTTTGCTGGGGTTTGGATTAGGACTCTCAGAAGAGGGACACACACAGTGGTTGGATAAACAAGAGACTCTGTCTTGGCTATTCACGTCAATACACCTTAGTCTCCAAAACCCACAACACTCTTTTTCCTAACCTCTGGATGGATTTCCTCCTCTCTTCCTCTGGGTTTCCTACCTCTTGCCATTCTCTGTCTCTTTCAGGAGAGAAAAAAACTCTAGAGTAGGCAAAACCAGTTGTCTGGGCAGCTCTGCTCCCAGCCTTGACACAAACTGGCTTTTCCATACGTACTAATGCTACTCACTGCTGTTCCCCTGACCCGAGTCTGCTCAGGCACCGCATTCCCGCAAAGCATTCACTTCTCCAGACAAGTCTTCAGCTCCATTGTTCAAGTGTGTAACACATCCTTTGCCTTATTGGTTCTTATAAATCAGATTATCTCAGTAATGCAGACATTCCTCTTGTCCTGTCAATTCCTGACTTCGTATAAGTTAGTGAAAGAAAGACAATGAGTTATATAAGGGAGGATTTGTCCTAAGCAGCTTTACAGACAGCAACCCCTCATCTTGATAATTTTTAATGGATAGTTGCTTTCTTTTTCTTCTTTTTCATTCCCTTCCTCCCATCAGTTTCTGTCTTTACCAGACCACAATTCAGCAGACTGATGGGATCACAAAGTTCCGATAAGAAGAAACGCTCCTTCTCTTGCCTTTTTTGGTTGCTCTTATCAGGCTTGTCTTTAAACAGTGCTATAAAACATTGTTGCTTTAAAAAAATGGGTAAAAAAGGCCTTGATAAATTGTAAACATGGTCCTTAGAGGCTTACTCCTTACCTCAGTCTGCATGATTCAGCTCAACAACTCCTTTACAACCAAGCTCCTTTCCTAAGGAGCTGAAATATGCATGACATCCCTGCTCTCTCCCCTTCTCTAATTTCACTGTAGCCCTGCGGAGGGAAGCTTCTTTGGTAGCAGCAGCAGGAGGCAAAGCAGCACAAGTTCACAACCCTGCTATGTATGGGAAAGAGCAGCACTCCCATGGGTGATGTGCATGACAACAGCAATGGGCCAGGGCATAAAACTCTCACTTCTATAACAGAAATTGAGTATTGTCTATCTCAGCCATAAAAAAAAGAAAGAATTCTCAATATGAAGCTTGCTCCTGGAGGGCTGCACAATACCTCCTTGCCTTTGACACCCTTCCTGTATATGCCAAGTGCTCAAATCCATTACCTTGACAACACTGTGCATCACTCTAATAGCATAAGTTGGAGCTGGGATTTCTGTGCCATAACAAAAGCAGATTCCCATCGATTGGTGGGAGCTCTCTGTTCGAAACTATAATTTCAGAAGGATTCTTGCTTTAAATCTTGTTGTCCTCTGCTCTGCGTCCTGCCAAACCTGTACGTATACCAAAACCTGTGGCCTGTTTTATGGTTTCGTTTTAATGGGGTGTCTGTATTTCAAGACCCAGCAAACAAAACAAATCAAAACCCCTCTACAAAGGGTTTTGACCAAAGCTTCTTCCTCATCCTTTACATTCCCAGCCTCAACAGGCTGAGCTCAGTGCCTGAGGACCCAGGACAATCACCTCCCACAGTTTCCAAATGATGGTTGCAGTGTTCTGTACTACACTAAAATCCAAGTGTGTGGGTTTAGCATTTGCAAAGCTGGACCAAAGGCTCAGACAGTGAAGGAAGGAATGAAGAGGGTATAAACCAAAACTGTACACCAGTTTTTCTACCAGACAACCTACAGCTCCAAGCAGTTATCAATCCAAAGGCAGGAATGACTGCTGACTAGCACAGGTTTGGCTGACAAGCCAAGAGAGTAAACAGGTTGCAATAATGACATAACTGTCATCATCAGCACAAGCAGCAGTACATCTTCCTTCACAATATCCAGGAGAAAAGGGGTCAGGTTTATTGTGTTACAGTTTCCTTTCCTTGTCAACATCCCTCTTCCATCAGCTGGGCTGCATCTAGCTTAGCTTACGGGGGCACTACAGGGACACAACTTGCTATGCATTTGTGGCAGAATAATCTAATGCTATACCAAAAAAACCCAACATGTAGAAAAGTTCATCAAATCCAGTAGTAATTGGGATTCTCACCAATAATGAGAGCTATGCATTGCCATAGAGCGTATCCCATAAGGCCTAGTTTACTGCTTTTCCCTGGTATCCATTCACAGGCTTGTGAATATCAACATTAGCATAAGGCAGTAAAATATGAAACTCCCATTTTATCAGCCCTTAGAGCCAATGCTAAGCAATGAGGGAGGTGACTTCTCTGCTTGGTCATGGTTTTTGGACATTATTAAAAGATGCAAGCACCACTGAGAATCAATGACTGCATGTGTTCCAGGAGAAAGATCTTGCAGTACCCACTGAAGCTGTGATGTGGAACATCTCTGTTTAGAGAGAGCACATGTTTCAGAGGAAGGAAAATAGACAGAAACCATTTCATACAGCCATGTGGAAAGATGACATCTGCCCTGGCAACAAAGCAGGAGATTAAATAAAACATGGTGTGTACGCCTACTAAACCAAAACCCATTATAAGATCAGAAACCCTTGCAGGAAGGAGGGACAGCTCACCTTGCACTTCAGCGCAGGGAGAAGGATGGAGGCTGTGGGAGGGAGCAGAACACAAGGCCAATGGGAGCCTGCAGCATTCCACAGGCAGCAGGGAGGACATCACATTGCCCTTGAATGGACAGACAACGCCAGCAGGAAGGACTGGTACTGACGGCTGAATTTGTGAGGGGATGGAAGACCATGGAGGACCCTCCTCAGGTCTCTCAGTAAATCCCAAGCATTTCACAGCCCTGAGCCTCCCATCTGTTCTTAAGAATGGAATGGAGGATCTAATTAAGGGGAGATTAACATGATAGGCTTGAGGCAGCAAAATCTCTGCTGGAGAAAACTCAGCTACCTGCTGAAGCTCTTTAACAAGTTAATACAGTAGTAGAGATGGTGAAAGGGAACATCATTTTCTGCAAGTTTTTAATGGCTTTTCATGTAAGAGAGCAAAGGCCCTAACCTGTCCGTAGGAGATGCAGTCTATAGTTCAGACAAAAAAATAGAGAAGAAAGGTGAATCAGAGCAAGATGCAAATTGACTTTCAGAGCAATATTCTGGACTACATGGTCATACACAAGTAACTATGCACCACTGTGGCCCATTCCTGGCAGGTCATCTGCATCCCACCCTGCATAGCACACGTCCCAGGGTATCAGTGACCAGCCTGCAGCTGCCAGAGAGGACCGAGAGGTTCTTCAGTCAAGAACCATGAGGTGACTAATGGGGATGCAACTGAGGCTCATGAGACAACACTGCAAGGAACACTGCAAGGCAATGAACAGCCCTGAGTAAAGAGTGACATGAGTAACACAAGTACCAGATGATATAAACAGTGAGGGACTAGTGGAATTTTCTGCAAACTTCTACAAGAGTTAGGTACAAAGAATTTCTGAAAATCCAAGGAAGTTTATCTGCCTTTTGAGGCAGAGAACGTCTATTTCACAGCGTTCTCTTGATTATTCCTCTTTCTATGCCTAATAAAGACTTTGAGTTCAGCTGAAGCTTTGCTGGGGAACTGAAGTCAACACTTGTAACTGGTGCATTAGTCTCCCTCAACTATGGACATGGTCCAAGCCAGAGTCAAATCTATGGGTGCTGCTTTCTGCCTGAAGAACATTTACCATTCCCCCCAACCCTCTCTCTGAGCGTTCCACTCCCTCTGATTCCTGTGTCCCTAAGTCCCTTGTGAGACAGGCAGATGTTAACATTCCCATTTTATGATTAGAAACTGAGGCACAGAGCATCTAAGCAAGTTGGCCAGAGTCACAGAGGAAGCATCTGGTTTAGCAGCAAGCTGAAGCCTAGCTCCCCAGCCCCAGGCGAGCAGCCAAACTCCTGGAACAGCTTCTGTCAGGAACAATTCCCATATGGAAACAAGCCACGAACACAAGGACAGCCTAATTACAATTAAAAAGGAATCTTCCTAGACCCAAATAGGGTAGCAGCACACAACGTATAGTTAACCCCTTAGAGCAGGACCTTAAACTGAGCAGGCAGGGTTTTACCATCAGAAGGGTTCTGGAAAGCACCTGCTGCTCTGACCACCACTGCTACTAGTACAGCATAGGCACAGCAGTAACCCAGGCCCTGGGCTCATTCCTCAACATGTCACCCATAAGGCAGCCCTTCTTTTCCCCAGCCCTCCTCCCAAAGTGCCTACTGGAGCCACTGTACCAACACCATCAGAGCGCTCTGTCCCATACAGCCAAGCTAATCCTAGAGCCTCCTCTCCCCCAACCCCACACTGCCATTTTATAACATACATTTGTTCACTTTAGTTAATTCCCTCTGTGCTTTCCTTTGGAAGGGAGGATTTCAAACCTTGATTTGTTTTAGTCACTAAGTACTCTCTGGTGTTCCCAGCAGATCCTTTAGCTGAAAAGGTTTATACTTGTCGCCACTTTGTTGTGTTTTATGAATAGGGACCCAGAAAAACCCAAGACACCATTTAACATAGTACACATTAGTCTTTTACCCTGCGCTGCTCAGCGCCTGGTATCGCTGTCTCTACCAGAGTGTAACACACAAAATGGTCCCTCTAGGCAATGTGCTCAGTCAGGAAGGATATTAACTCACCCCAGCAGAGTGTCTGACTGAAATGCTGACAATCCCTGTAGTTTAAGGCATGACTGATAAAACATTCGTGCATATGAAAGAGATGCTGATCTGGCTCACACCACGATGGAGTCAAGTGAGATGCTCAGCATGTGTGAACAACTCCTTGTACACCCCCTCTGCACTTCTTGGTGCTTCCTCCCAAATCCCGAGGCAAGCCCCAGGCACAATGTGCTGTTCCTGGGAGGCACTCCCAGTGCAGGGAGCCTGTACAGGCAGGAACACTCAGGGCATCCTGCTTCCTGAATGCTCCACTTCTTCCCTTGGGCTGCACCTCATCCTCCTCACCTCACTCCACTTTTGGTTAAAGCAGGTGATGAGCAGCTAAAGGCTTACTAAAATCTGTTTCAGCTGTTTCTTCCTTGACTAAGGACACAACTGGGCAACCCTGAGTTGCTACCAGGAGTGAGAAGGTGTTTCACCAGCACAGAGATGGGATGAAGGCCAAGTCCTGCCCAATGTGAGTTCTCCCCTTCCACAGAGCAAAGCCTGCAGATAACAAGATCAGCACTCACCACACTGAAAGGGATAACCAACAAGAAGAAGGTGCCACCCAGAGAACATAAAAAGCTGATACCAGAGCATGATTACTGAGGTGGTAAACCACAAAGAAATACAAACAGATGAAACTGGAACAAAGGAAACACAGAGCTGTGGATGCACTGGGATTTGGAGCCAGTGTGCACCCAGCACAGCACATGTCGATGAACCCACAGCAAATATGGAATCCAAACCTGTGTATCAGGGAATCACAAGACAGTTGTTACACACATCTCTAGGCTCACACTTCCCCATGAGAATATTCACACCAGTGTAAATGCTGCACTTCAAGGCTCACAAAGGAATCAAGTGTAGTCCTCCTTTCCCAACGTCCTTTGAACACTGTGTATTTTGTTAATTCTGTTACACCGTGCTCTTTGCTGAGCTTTTGTTCCAAGACAAAGGCAGGGTGTCTGGCAAACTCAAGTACTTTTTGACCCTGTGATCCTCTGAGTGCCTTATGTTATACCTAAGAACCCAGACAAAACCACCCCTGCTGCTGTCTTGCACTGAGAAAATGAAGCTGGACGACAGCGTAACAGCTTGCTCGAGTTCCCACTGAAACCAGAGTTTCTTCACTCACCTCCTTCGAAACAAAACCCCAACCTCCCACCAGTCTGCTGCTCAAAAATCTTTCAGGCTGGAGTTCATCAAAGCAATCCATAACATTTAAGTGGCTTTCACTTATGCTTAGGTCAGGTGAAGAGCCCCTTAAAATGCCCAGAATCTTACTTTATTTTCAATGAAATTAGTTTTCAAAGCATTTAATAAGGTGAAAGTAAGACCTTTCCAAGTACCTCTGCTTTGAAAAATTATGATGTATCGTATTCATTAGCATCTGTCGCATTACGCTGTGGGACAGGGTTTACTATGAGTGACAGAATATGGCAAGTCAGTACCTGCAGGTGTGTGACAAACAAAATCAGTGTAATCATGAGGCTCAGAAAATTGCTTTAATGTTATGTTTATATATATAATCCTGATAAATTACCTGGGCAGGATATAGCAGGATTTTTCTTTATACAACTGCCTGGAAATCTTAAAACTGCATGGATGAAGGTGGAGCTTCACTCACATTCTACTATAATACAGAATGTAAAGATGTGTCAAGTAGCAAAGCGACATTCCAAACACTGGTAATAAAATGCTATCCACTTGTTCCAAGTCAATGGTGGGAAAAGGTTCCCTATAGAGTTAAGCACAGAGTTGAGCAGGTGACTGTATCCTCTTTCAGACAGGGACATTATCCACATCAAAAGTTTTCCTCACCTAGGGCCTTAAACTTTGACGGAATGATTTGCAGGGTGCTTTGTGAGGAATTACCTGGTTGGCCTCTGGAAGAGCCACACAAATCACCCCAAGCTGCTTGCTATAAGTATGCAGTGTCTGTTCAAGAAGTTGGTAACAGGATACAGAGAATTTCACTGCAGTCACTAGTTCAAATCTCACATAAACCAGTGATGGGCAGAAGTCATTACCACACAAACGCAGTTTGGCTCCTTCTGTGAAAGGAGCTATAAAGCTTCCCATCCTCAGCAGTGAGTCTTACCCATGTCATAAACATCCCTACCACACTTAGAGCTACCGGCAGTTATAGGGACGTTTCAGGTAACCTCTGGTCAGAGGATAGGCAGCTATTTGGTACCACTTCTGCTCCGTCTTCAGGTCAGGGAATAGGGCTTCCACCCTACCAGGCAGGGCTGGGACCTTCAGCAAACACTTTACAATCACTGCATTTGTAACTAAAAATAAAATGCTATTTCATTTGGTGGCTCTGTAATAGTGATTTTATACAGTGCCATTAAAAGTAAAATCCAGATAGGAGGAACTGCTGACTGCTGCTAAACTGCAGGATTTTTAAGTTCTTTGAGGCAAGAATATGTCAATCTTTTATATATCTGCAAAATGCCACGAGTATCTATGGCACTCTATAATTCATAATGGAATGATACAAGCAAACAGGAGTTTATGGGATCTTACTCTCTGGCAGATTTTGCCCTATGGATAAGGTAGCTTACAAAGCAATAATGAAATATTATCAGCAAAATAAAGTTTTAGTGGCTTTTTATTCTTAACAGCATTTTCCTAGCACCATGTCAATAGAAGCTCAGCTTCATCTGGGACCAAAAAGTTCTGATTTGCATATGTTATCATGCAAAATGAGATTTGATTCTAGCCCTGCCTTCAGAAACACTGAGCCATGCATAAGATCAGATCACAGCATTAAAACAATTTATTGTACTGGAAGTCTCTTCTGTTAGTTTTGGCCAAGTTCCCAGTTCAAGTGATTAGTGAAACTGCAGAAATACTGATTAGCAGTGCATGGATCCTCTGCACTGACTGTTCATGTTCACGGTGTATTAACAAGTAACTGACCATGCTCATCTTAAAATCACTGCCTGCTCTACCACCAACTGCCAAGACGGGAAACCAAATGACCACTTACAGAACATGGAAGCCCTCCCTCCCAGGACATGCAGCCCAACTGTTCCTAATGCAAGGGCTCTGAGAGCAGCCATCCTCTGCATCTCCAACCTGCAGAAATGATGTATCAGATCCTGCACAGTCATGAGCTCATCCCAAGGATTCCTAAACTTCTAAATGTTCTTTCTTTGCTCTCTCATTTTTTGAATCTCATGAAATTTGCAACATTTTTCATCAGTCACAACAAGCAGAATCTTCCTTTTAGGTTAAAATTCAAGTCAAATCCTTCTTCAGAATCACTTGACTTCAAGAATCAGTGGCTCAGAATGTAAATATTTGAAAAGACATGATAAAGCTGCAAGACTTGTCAACATGTATCACCATCACTACTTAATAAAACTCCTCTGTACATAAGACACCAGAATTGTCCTAGTATTTTGTGGTAAATAAATAGAACTAGAGCTAAAATTAACCTCATTCATTTAATCCACAGCCTATGTACCACACAAGTCCTTCCTCTAAGGCTGTTTCAAAACTGACACAGCATTGAACTGCTTTCTCCAGCGCCAGGTTCAGACCAGGGAATAATTCCTGACCAACCCAGGGTCTGGGCTTCTGAACACCCTTCTTTATACAAGATACCAGTTTGAATGTAAGTGTTCATCCAGAGACCAAATTAAAGCTGCGTTTAAAAGAAGATCAAGACTCAAATACAGGATGCACAGATGAGTGAATGTGAGCTGCCCCAGCCTTTTGGAGCACAGTCTGTCTCCAGTGTTACACACCATGCAGCACCAAGCATATTATTTGCAAACATTAACAACCAAATAAAGCTTTGAAGGGCAAGAAATCAGAAGTGATTAGCTATGAAGGGAAACAGGTCTGTCCTCATGTCATCACATGAAGAGCTGTCTCCTGAATTTTGTCAAACATCAGCTGCTGGCATACATTCAGGGGGTTCACTCCTGATCTCTCAAACTTAGGGGGTACCACATATGTTAAGGTCTCCCTGTAACATAAGACCTTTGGAAGGAACACCTTCCCCTTGCAAAAACTGCTCAGGAAATGTCAATCTAATTGGCAGATCTAGAGAAAATAGCCAAAAAGCTAATTTAAAGGTTCCTCCTGGACCGGGCTCTAACCCTGCCATATCCCAACTGCAACACACACTTCATATTCCAGAAGGCATCTCCCACATAATGGTTTAGCAACCTACACTGCTGCCAGGAATAGAAAAGTACATCAGACTTCAGCAATTAAGTTTTTCTGTGCTATATAAGGTGGAGAAGAACCACATAAAGAAAATAGCAGCACAGAAAATGAACGGGATGGATTACAGGCATCAGCATTAACAGATTAAAGAATAGCTTCTTTCATTCAGTAATACATTTGGAAGAAGAAAGCTTTTGCTGACAAAGAAAACTGTAACAAGCGGGACTACACATCAATGTGCAGTTAGCATTCATTCTGTCATAGGGTTCAGCATTCAACTTAGGCTTCACATTTTGCAGGAAGCTTCTGCCTGAATCACAGACTTACAATACAGTTCAGGGTCACCATGAACCTTTACCTTTAATTTTATTTGGAATGAGGGGGCAGATGGAGATAAGCAAGTTCAGACATGCAAAAAACCGTTTTAGGTTTGTATTTAAGCATGAGGTATTAGTGTGAGAAAAGAGAATATAGAATGAACTGAGGGGTTATGTGTTACTTCAGTTTGCTAGAAAAAAAGAGTCCCATGTATAGAATAAAAGGTACTGGAATCTAATCAACTGCTCACAGCAGGAATCCAGAAGTACCACTTATGGTATGCCGCAGGTTGACATGTAATCATGGCTGGAACAGAATTACAGCTCACATCACCACATCAGTTCAGTTGATCTCTGCTGGAGCTTGGGGGTAGAGGAAGACGTGGAGGGAAGAAGTCCAGCAGACATCGCCTCATCAAAAAGCTATAACTAAAGGACTGATCGATACCTACTCAAAAGCTTCACATATTTACTGCATCACAAGAGGCAAAAGCACGAATTGTCCCACTGCAGATTATCAACTGCTTGTTCTATTCAAGTGGTTGAAAGAAATCCTGCTCCCACCCATCCAGTTCTCCAGCTTTTCATGATATTTAGTGTTATATATTTAGGGGGGAAAAAAATGTATCAGAGAATTTGTTCTGTAGAACACACAAAGAAAGGAGCCCTACTGTGCTTTCAAACACCTGTGCAGAGAATAAAGGTACAAAAGCTTGAGCATCTCTGCATCAACACAAATCAAAACCAAATCTTCGAAGTTTCAGCTCCTAATATTTGACTTTTTTTCCCCTCCACCAGAGTCTTTTTACCTGACCTGGGGCAACAAACACATGTAAAACACGAGTGATGGGAAAACTTGAGATAATTGTGGGCTCACCAACAGGAAGGGAGCTGCAGCCCTGCACCTGACCTGTGCTGCTCTGCCCTACCCCTGCAGAGGGACAGGGCAGATCCTGCAGCCGTGCAAGAGTGACCACATCTGCTCCAGCACGTGCCATGCTGTGAACCACCTTGATCCTGCTGGAGTGAACGTCCTGGGAAACAGGGTAAGGGGGGGGGTGCGGAAGAGGGAAGTGCTGCTAGTTGCAACCACAAAGAGTGTTCTATATTGTATGAGAGCCTTCTTTCCAGAGGTTAAGGACTGATGTTACCCTGATGACTGCATCATTTCACAAAGCTTTGGACACAGGCAATAGACATGCTTTTGTGGGATGGAGAATATACTGTGATGAGGTCTTGAACTTCTCCTTCCCTGTCTCCTTGTAATGAATGAGAAAAATACACATTCTAGTGAGGAACAGAGCACTTGTACCTGGCTAAATCAGATGCTGGACTGGGGCAGTCAGGTCCTATTTCATGCAAGTAATTAAGTGGCAGGTTTTCAATGTTACTGAACCCCAAAGAACTCTTGGTTTAGCACCAAGATTACTGCTACACTGCAGAGGAGCTGAGCACCCCATTGAAAAAATAAGCAACTCATCTTTCTGAAAACTGCTCAATTACAAGATCCATCTCCCCAGCATCCCAGGGGTGAAGGCACTCACCTGTAACGTGGGGAAACCAGCCTCGTACCTATGAAATACCTGGGTCGCTTTTTCTCCAGTGTTACACCAGCATTAAGCTTACATAGAGGCAATAGGAAAACCCAATGAATGCATTTTCAGCAGCTTGGGGTAGGTTAATAATGGCAACACCCAGCAAAACACAGCCAACATTTGCCAAGGGCTATCACCTAACTAAGCTGTGCCTTGAAACAAGAGAAAGCTGTTGTATCCCATATAATATCCCACCTGAGAAATCCCACAAATTACTAACTCCTTAATGGTATCAAAAGGGAAGCAAAAAGTTTCCGAGTAACAAAGGCTTGGATTAACCTCACTCCATTTAATATTCCTCTAATTTAGATGTATCCATTTGAGCCAAGCCAGTAGCCTCCCTGTATGCTCTGTGCACTCTTACTGCACAGCCAGTGGAGGGCTGGTTTAGGTACATCCCTTGAAACCAATCATACCTGAAAGCACTGAACCTGAACACAGTCAGGTCAGGCTTGGGCATCTCCCACTGCAAGCACCCAAATGCCTCCGGTGTAGACACACAATTCCCACTCAAAACAGCTGAGTATACACTGTGACAAATCCAATTTCATGCCAGTATGCTGCAATGATACAGAATTCATGTCTGCCACAAGAAAAGTGGCAGTCTCAATACAGAGAAGACAAAAAGTTCCCCATCTCTCATGCTAAACCCTTTTGGGAAGGCTCTAGAAAGAGGTTATTTTCTCCTACAATGTGCTGGTCAGCAGGGAGTTGCAGGTGTTTATTGAATAAATACCAGGTTTCATTACCGAGGCATTGCCAGTCAACACGTTCCATACTTATCATTGCCATTTGTATTATTTTTTAGAAATGATGATCTACTTTTCCTTTATGGCAAGGCTTGGCAGTGACAGATGAACCATCAGCTTATCTGCTGACTTTTAATGACAGCAGTTTGCATTCATTATTCCCTACTTAAGTCACTCTTTTTTTAAAAAGGAATAACTTATTTCCTCCTCTTGTCACTAGAGAAATTAAACCGTACACCGTTAACAAGAGTGCTTGTCTAACACAAAGATACAGCAGCCACAGCTGCAGAAAACCAGGATGGACAAAAACTGCCCAAGAGGGAGAGCAAAAGCAGGAATTTGCTACCTCCAGACACCTGCACAGCCCACTCAGTGCTGAGGTCAAGAGCTGCTGGAGTTAAATCTCTGCACTGAAAACTCCTAAGAGAAAAGACCAATTCTGAGTGTGCAATGCCAACCAAAACATGCAGTATACAGACAATATGTACAGGAAAGAACCCCCCAACAACAAAGCTCTTCATGAGACTTAAATGCCAATCTCTTGAGCCCAGTGAGTCCAAGAACTTCCAAAGAATCAAACCTGTTCATTGATTACACCAATTAAAATAAATAAATAAAACAACCAGATTTTTTTGCAAGATCAAGCTATTGGCTGTCGTTTTTAAGGAAAGATTTTGTGCTAGAGCTGTTGTGATTTGCCTTAATGACTGCAGTATTTCACAGCAAAGCCCTTAACAAGTATCCTGGGAAAATCCACACAGAGCAAGTTGTATCCAACCAACAAACACAGCCAGCTGTCAAGTACCTGTGTATGAGTTCCAAAGGACAGCATGTCCAAGTTTATAGAGAGTCCTACATTTTCAGCCAGGTGTCAAGGGGGGCATAACTCTTGTCCTGTTACAGTCCTGATACAAGCTGTTCCCGCCAGCAAGACCTATGGTGCTTAAGTGTGCTCCCCAGTATTGTGCCTCTTGTCCAAAGCTTTCCTCTGCTCCCTGGAAGCTCCAGTTTATCCCTGGCTTTTCTGTAGTGACACAAGCTGCCCTCTGGAGCGGTTCAATCCCCAGACTCCCCAGAGGACCAGGGGTCTTGCAAAGGGCCCATGTCTCAGTTTACAGACTCATCACCTCTTTGAAGGCTGGCTGCTTAACTCCCACTTCACATTCTTCCCAAGGAAACTGAGAGGTTTAAAAGGAACAAACAAACACCATACGCTGACACTGGCAGAACCATCAGCCAGTTCTCACTTCTTCGTTTCACAAGAGCTTCTGGGTTTTTAAGTTCTAAGCACAGGTGAGCAATATCAGTGGCAAAAGAGTGAAAAAATTAACTAAAGCAAAACATAATTTATGCAAAGTTAAGGCCAGGATGTTGTATAATGTATCTGGCACAGAGGACTCGAACAAATCAAAGTAACAAACTTAATATTTGCCTGTCTAGCAACAGCACCTCCTAACAATAAACTGAGTTTGAATTTTGGCTAAGTGCCGAACAAATGAGTTGTTAGCTTTTGTACTTTAATGCACTGGCTGTTCAGTAAGCAAGTCAACACACCTCAAATGGGATTCAAATAAGCTCAGGAGGCTCTGCTACAAGTCAAACTCGTAAACTGGTAAAAGTGGGAATTAAACAGACCTCAAATACCAGCTCCCCGATTTCACATCTATTCAATAATCTTTTCAGGTCCTATTATATCAAAGAACAATCCAATTATGGCTCTTAAATCTCTGTGTACAGTTGCCAAAGATGAATTCCTTAGCAACACTTCCAATATATTGAGAAATATTTCTGTGCTGCAGATGTCAGTCCCTGATTTCCACAATATTTGCAGGTTTAGCACACTAACGCCTCTCATTATATATAACTTGGTTTACCATCAAGACTTATGTTTTCTGCATGCTGCTGTCTCTAATAGCTGAGTGAGTGCCTCCTGTATCATTATACCTGGCATCAAGAGAACCAAGGTAGGTACTTAAAACCGAGTACATACTTAAGTGGTACTCTACATAAAGGTGTTCTTCTGAACTCTGCCAAAATAACAGGTTTTTAATCTGTGACTGTATAAATAAGAACAGTGTTTACAGAGGAATCAGTAATGCTTTTGTGACAATGGTTTTGAGCATGTCTTCTCCTTCCCTCTGGAATCCCCATAAGGCTCATTGAGACTTTCCCATCAGATGATGTTACATATCTAAAGGTGCTGCACAGATACCTTAATCTGTGCAGACCCCACATTTGTAAGATGAACTATGACTCAGAATTGTGTCATAGTGTCATTGTCCTGGCTATTCAGACCAGCATACACCAAAGAAAAGGCTTCTTCAAGTATAAGCTACTGAGAGAGAAGAAAAAAAGGTGATTACACTATAGAAACAAAACCTAAAAATCCAACACAATCACATTTGTTCCTTGAGCCAGAGCATTTGCTATAAGAATGAGGAGTCCAGCAGCCCTGGGTACTTGGGCTTTATCACTCAGTCTTAACTTATCACTTCAACAGGGCTGGAATGTGCACACAGATCTCTGTAAGACTTTAGAGATCTCCCAGAATTGCACAGATTTTTGTCACAGACCTCCTGTGGCAGCTCACGTGTGATCATCCACATGGTCATTTAAACATACTGCACAGGAAATGACAGCAAACCAGGAGAGACTCAGAGCCCATTGACTCCTGAATGTGTCATCACTCCCTTTGGCATCCAGTATGGAAAAAGCATGCAGGCACCAATGGATGAATAACTGTTTGAAGAGGCATTCACTTGTCAGCATGCGTCTGAAATTTGCTCCCAGCCTCCCTGCTATATTCTTGCAGTCCTAATTATGCCGACTACCCTACCCTGAAATTAAACTTTCCCAACTGTTACATCAATATTAAGATTCACATCTAGGAAAGATATACCCAAAATGAAGCTCATTAGATCAAATTAAAAAACAAGGCTTGCTTCAGAATGATTGGGCTCATCTTTCAGAAGAAATGTCGTTTAGAACAGGCTTTGGATCAGGTTCTGTGGACCACACTTGTTTAGATCTTATTTAAGCCACTTCTTCACTTGTTTATTGCTGCACCAAGGAAGAGACCAAAGGGTCAGTTTCACTGATTTTTTTCCCTTTAACCCCACATTATATATGAAAGAGAAGTCTAAGAAACGGCTTCTGTTTTGCACATACCACCTGAATTACCAATACAGAAAAACGAGATCAAAATTAAAAAGGCTTAAATTATAACCTAAAAATTTGCCTGTCAAACCACTTGTAGAAGCTAGGACCAGATTTCTGGAAGAAAGTCTTCAGCCACAAACACCACTGACAAACAACTGCTTTATTGATCAAGCAAGTTGACCCAAGAATTAGAATTCACTTCCTTCTGATGTTCCTTTGGATTTACACAAAGGTTTATAATAGTTTGGCAAGTTAAGAGATCTTTATCAAAAGCTGCTTTTCTAAGTCATTTTCATGCCTCCATTCACCGTACTCAAGTGAACAAAGCTGAATATTATTGACTTCTTCCAACAAGAGCATCCCAATTTCCCAATTCAGATTTTCCTGCCACACTGCACAACAGGTTTTTCCAACTACCAAAGGTGTGTTTGTTCCAAAAGATACCCTTGGGTCATAATAAAGGTACCATATCAGCACAGCAAGTATGGAATAAGAAGAGTTATTAAGTCACTGCCTTCTTGGACTGGTGAACTGGGGCCAGGAAGCAATTATCTGGCTAGCACTCAGTAATCCCTCTGACCCATCTCTGCTGGAGGCTTCACCAGAGCAGCAATGAAGCTAACTAAGAGGAAGAAAGAGCCATCCAAAAGAGATGACTAGCCAGGAGAGAATTCATGTCGTTTCCAGGCTATTAGGCTCCCAACAGGAGATGGACAGACAATTTCATCATTCTTGGCCTTGAATAGGGGAAATAAAATGAAGAATCCCTCCAGAAATGCTACTTTCCTATATGATCCTAGAGCCACAACTTTCTGTTGTAAGTTGTCCCTCCTGTTGCTGTTAATTTGTCTATTATTTTTTAGGTCCTCAAGAAGCTACTCTGAGGTGTCAGGGGTTTTATCTTACACAAACACTTCCAAGCAGCCTTGGGCTCTTCTATACAAAAAGGCCTCCATGGAAAGAATAAAGATTAGTTAAAATTCTTGTAACTCAGGTTTTCTTTATGACTCTATTGAGACACTTATGTTTGAAAACGTGTGCAGATGCTCCTCACTGGAGCACTCTTAACACAAAGCAGAATAGTCTCCCATCACTCACAATAGAGGTCACAACCTTCAAAGGAGTGGATTAAAGACAAATCCTCTTCATCAATGGCTTGAGATACAGTGCTGCCTTGGGGTCTGGCCAAAGGCCAGAGAATGAACCCCTGCAGGATGTACAGGTCCTGCATGCTCCATTCAAAGCACGTTTCTTTGCCCATGACACCTCTGACCTAAGGAAAGCAGAACGAGCATAGGAACAGGAGGGGAACCCCCAAGCCAGTATACTGCACCACATAGTCTATGACTTCTTCCCACATCTTAAGCTCTTCTCTTTTTTAATTCAAACCCTTCCTTCTCAAAGTAGCTGAAGCATGGCTTCACTGAAGTATGGCTTTCATGGTGGAAAGGGGCCCAAAGGATGTCTGGACTACTTCACCTACATCAGACAAGTATGGCAGGGATAACAGCCATCCACTTCTCCTTCCCCATCTCCCTGGGTTTTATTCCTCAGCCCTTCTCTATTCTTTCCTGTCTGCTCTACACATCTCCTTGTGTTTCTTTGCTCTCTCTGCCCCACTTACTCATTCACTTTATACTATGTGAACTTAATGGCATCCAGCCCACTTCCTTTGCATGAGCCTAAAATAAGCCTGTCTGTCTGTACCAGCTACTGCTCTTTTGTGGAAAGCCACACGTGCAATTGACCTCCTGTCAGCCAACTGCTGTTGCTGATGGCACTTCACCCGCTCAGTGTCCTGGGGCCAAGCAAGCTCCTTTGGCAATAAACACATCAGTAAGTGTTTCACTGCACATCCTGATGCCTTCCCCAGTGTGGTTAACTGCTACGTGTTACCGCAGGCTACAGCCACCCATCTTTATAAGCTTATTTATGTGACTGAGGTAACCCAACTCCTCATTCTACCTTCAGCACACCCTGCACTGTACAAACCAAGAGCACAGACACCCCAGGTACAACCAAACTGCTTCCTCTGGAAGGCCAAGTCACTGCAGTAAATCAGCTCATCAACCAACCAGGATTCTGTTTTGGAGACAGTAGGCATCTCTGCACCACACTGCCATTTCTGGATGCCATGTGAGCCTGGAGAACCCATGCAAGTCATTCTGGAGCAGAGTGCTGGGGAATTCAGTGCAGAAACACCTCCAGAAAGCTGTGACAGCGAGCTCCAATATGGCAGAGCCAGTGCAGAGTACAGCCAGGAAGCCTCATAGCACCCGAGGGGCTTCCAGGTGGAGCGTTTGCTTATAGCCCTTGGGAAAATGAGGGCTGGAATACTTTGCAGGAAAATGATATTGCCCACAATACAGAGATAAGTGCAAATCCGTCTGTCAAAGTGAAGAGGGAGAGGAGAGAAGCTCAGATCTTATTTCTGAGACATACCCGAAGCTTAAAAACAAAACCAAATGATACATCGCTGCTCAGTTGATCATCAGCTCCAATAACACATATTTACTTTAAATAAATACATGCACATATTTTAGCTGGCAGCCAACTTTACATCTTCCTTTTGAGTGATATTTCTGGTTCAAAGGGTATTCCCAAGCACAGAAAAAGAAGTGAATTATTTCAAAATAGGAGGGTCTATTTGCATACCTATAAATACATGAAATAACTGCTTTTTCTGATTTATGCATTTATGTATCTGACAGTACAACTGCAATTTTATGAAGTCATTTAGATTATTTTAATTCCGTGAACACCTCTTAAAATGGTAAATAAACTGAATGATTAATTATAGAACCTTCATTTTCGGATTCAAGTTTAAAGACAGATGATGTCAAATGCCAGACATCTGAGCTGGGCTGCACCAATTAAAAATACACACATCTCCAGGCAATGGAAAAAATACTTCAGAGGACACTTGAAAAAACCCCTCTGAAGATTTCACCCTGCCTACTTCTGCATTCTGCATGTCCCTCATGCAAGTCTAATTTATGCAGTGATGGATATCTTGAGAGATGGAAGCTGCATTATAGACATGGAGATAAAATAATCTCTCAGTGAGAAGAACCAGTTTGGTCCCATTAACATTATACTCAGCACTGCAGGTGAAATCAATGTCATTAACTTTGCTAGTTAGCATAAATCTTACCTTTCTGATTAAAGTACTGGTTTGTCAGAAAATCAGACTCTCCTCACCTGATAATGATCCAGTACAACTGAATGACAGTTTTCCTGAGTAAGGAAAATGACCTCTTCATATACTCTCAAAGAAGAGCTGCAGCCCTGTGGTGGTCTGCTTTGTGTTCATGCCACTTCATCTCCCCTGAACCAAAGGCCAGGTCAAATGAACTTTTGTTCTTCAGCTTTCTAGCAAGCAGACATTGAGCACCATGAAATATGTCATACTGTGGGGCCATGGAAACTCAGCTCCTGCTCACCAGTGATTTGAAATAACCTAAGTCCTATACAATGCTAAATCACTCTGGCAAAGTTCCTGAAATCCCATTCCTATGAATATCAGTGCTGAGTCATGAGCTACCGCAGCTTGCCAAATACAGAGCATGCTCCCAGGGCATTTCTTCAAGCCCTCTTGTCCCAGTCCTTCTGCAGCCTCTTTGTGGCATGCTCCTGAGATGCTTCCAGAGAACTCTGAGGTGCAAAATACAGAACTGCAAGGCTCAATCCATCTTTTGGCAAAGAGGGTGGAAGAGCCTGCATGGTCCTTACAAAAATAAGATGTTCTCTGGAAAACATGTGGGGTTTGTGTCTGGCAGAATCCCAGACTTGGCCTTGTATGTCAAGAGCAATTTTTGCACTAATTTAGCACACTGGTCTACACCACAGGGGAAGACCCCAGTCCTTCACGGAAAACAGCTATTCTGCATGGGAGGCTGACAGCATTCCGTATCTAAACCCACCAGCCCTAACTTTCTCCCCTCCTTGCAAGATGCACTCTGCACTCAATGCAGAAATCCATCAAGATCCTTTCCTACGGAATGGAAGCGCTGGGTCCCAGCTGCAGGCTTAATGCACGAGGATTTGTGCTTGAAGTAGAAAACGTCCTTTTTGAAAACAAAGCACACTGCTGCTTCAAGTAACCTCACCAAAATGAGATTCACAGAGTTCTGCCCCGAGGAAAGAGTACGAGGAGAATAAATGCAGATGGCAACAATCAATCTTCTCACTCAATGAGCTACCAGAAAAGTCCTTTGAGATGGCAGCAATAAGGGCAAAGAAAAGCTCCAGACAGATCCAAATAGATATGTGCATATATACTTGTGTGTATTTAAAATAAATCTCTTCTTTTTACGCTTTTTGTTCAACTACAGGTTCAAAAAGAGGTTTTAAATACAAGCTTATGGGACTACTAAAGAGGTGAATTTATGAATGTATTCCTAACAAAACACACTCTGGAAAGCTTTCATCTATGAATTGTGACAACCTTGGACAAAATGGATTTTTAATAGAATATAATGTAAACTGCCTGAAACACTGTGATAAGGAAGTTTTTTCTTAAGTAATGCACAGAAAAGGCATGATGCACTCTGCATGAAAGGAGGAAAGGTCTTAATTTAAAGCATTTTAATGAACACTCAATTGGCATAGGGAAATGTGAGAAATGGAGATGAAAAACTCATGATAACAATAATATTGCAGAGGGGAGAAGGAGAAAGATTAAGAAAAGTAAGCAAGTTTGAAAAGGCTCCAGCTGATAACGCTGGCTAAAACGAATGGAGACAGGATTAAGAACATGTCACAGTCCAAAGCCACTGTTCTCCTTGCAGGCAGTGTCTCTTGGTGGTTCTTATCAGCGCTGCACACTGGGGAGGAAAGAGCAACCCAAGTGCACAGCAGTGGAGAACAGACCTCTCTCTGCGCTAAGGACAATGAGGATAGGCAGATTTCAGCGGGTGCAGCTATGACTTGCTGGAGTTTCTCACCTTCATCAAACCAACCAGAGCTGTGGGAGCTTTGGAGGCCCCTCACAAAGTCCAAGAGAGGCTGCAAAACCACAGTAAACTCAGCCAACTCTTCCACAAAGGAAATGAGCCAGGCTCAGAGGCTCAGTCCTGACTTACCCAATTCTCTACTACCAGCCTAACAACAGGCAGGTCAGCAGAAGTGAAATTACTTCCAAGAGAGAAAAACTGTCTCCCCTGAGGTAGATATGATTCTGTTTACTAATAGCTTCTGCTCTGCAATGAAAGAGATTGATCCCACATTCTCACTCGTACATAAACTGCCTTTAATGAAGCTCCATGTATTACTAAAAGGCGGAACAGATGAACAGGGTATAGAGACAGTTTTGCCACATTGACCTTAGAGAAGCAAGTTCGGGTCTCTGCTCATCTAAATGAAAGAGGAGAATCCCCACATAAGCACTTAATATTCTTCAAAAGAAACAAAAGGGCCACCATTATAATCAAAAAGGCAAATTAAAGTAAAGATCAAAGGTAAATATTGACTCTAAGCACTACAATATTTGCACACCTGGAGATGATATTTCAGCAGTTCCTATTTGCATACTTTAATTAATCACAAAATATTAAACTAATCTCACAAAAGGAAAGGGTCAAAGTATTAATTACCTTGAGATTTGTTGCTTTTGAGCAATTTAACAGTTCAACACAAAACAAAAGTCACTTTTAATAAAAACTAAGTTACTGTGACAGGTATAATTTCATGGGTTAGTGAAACCACATACACGGCAATAACTGCCAGTGTTCATCCTATTTTTGGTCTAGCTTTTAAAACTTTGCTTTAATTCAATAACTTGATTCCTCCCTAACATCAAATGATCTTAAGTCTTCTTTTAACCTCAGCATTTCACTTTCAAATTGATGGGTTTCCATCCTGCTCTGAACACAACAGAGGTTGTAGTTGGTTTAGCAACAAGAACCTGACTGCAGCATTCAGCAGAGAACAGATGCTGCTGAGAACCCCAGATCTGCTGCCTGAGCTGATCCAGGTTGGGATGTCACCATGGGTCATCAGTGATGTGAAGGTTGCCTCCTGGGCCAGGTCTTTGCTGGCTGAGCTCTCACCCCACCAAAGGGGCTCACTGGCTTCTTTTACAGCTTTGGGAGGAACTGGGGAATCATAACCAAAAGATTCAGTGCCAAACCACAGAGTGCCAAATGAAGCCCATGAAGCCCCAGCAAAACAATGGTGGAAGGTGGCTAGAATTTCCTTCATCACAACCTCAAAGTTACAACTTTGACAAATGTGCTTCTGAATAAAGAGGGGATTTCCCCCCCCCCCCCCTTTTTGTTCTAATGGGGAGGAAATGCAGGAAACAGCTAATGAATTGAAAGGTTCGCCTGGCATTCCAAGTGCTACAGAGCTTTCTGGCTTTGTACTACTTGACTTCACCAGAGACACTGAGAAGGGAATCACCTCCCTTCACTTCTCGCGTTTACGATGCAAATGTCTGCGTCCCACTCAGTCGCCTCCACTCTGCATCTTTACTGCAGAGAAACAGGCACTTTTTGCTCTCTATTCCATCAGGCCTGTTTTACACATCCAAGAGGACTCTCACCTCTGCAGTGCCTATTTATCCCTTCTGCTAAAAAGTGAACTCGCACTAAATAGCTTTCACGTCAACGCTTGTATTGCAGGTACCCAGAGCTAGATGGGATTCATTTGTTCCCCCAACACAGCTTCAGAAACTAAACAGAGTAGAAACTCTCTCTGCACTCCAAACCACTGGCAGCAATCTTCCTAGGTCTAAAAAATTACTAACAACCATTTTTCTCCTTTGCAGGAGCTTTCAGAAAAAAGATGGATGCAAAATTCTGACATAATGAAAATTCTGACATAAAGTTTAGAGATTTCCTCATTATGATACAGTTTCAAGTTAAATTTATGCACAGTCTACTTTAAGTGTAGAGTAACTGCATGGTAACAGAGAGAAATGGCTTGTATTGTAAATGCATCATTCTGACTAACAACGTAAATTTCTCATTAAGTTTGATGCAGCTTGTGGGAGCATAACCATAGTAAACAGACACCACATTCCTGAAACAGTTCATAGACTCAAAGGTGTTTCACAGCAGTTACTTTCATGGCTTTTCAAATAAAGAAGAGAGCATTGTTCTATATTGCTTTCAATTATTCTTCATATTTCTCTATTTTAATCCATGCCTTTCTGTTGGCTCTTTGGCAACAGGGATCCTCCTGCTGCCCTGAAGGTGCATGAAAAGCAAATGTGAGCTATGATTAGTTGGCTGCCTCCAGTTTAATTAGATAATCTACTTCCAAAGCTCAGAAGTGAAACAAAAGGGAAAAAAACAAACCCTCATCAGATCATTTCCAGCTCTTCCAAGGAAGCTGAGGAGGAAAAATTACTGCTATTAAAAGAGCAATACAACTCATCAAAGAAGCTATTCTCTGTCTCTGACAGCATTTCAGCAAGGGTTAAGGCGCAGCAGTGCACGGTGGCTTACCTGCTCTCTGCACTCGGGTCGTTGTGCACACATGTCACCGTGGCAGTGGTCCTCGCACTGTCTGTTTCTTCCTGAACCCCCCACTGGTCAGCATCACTGACTCTGATGTCCAGGATCTTCACACCGGGGGCTGTCCTAATTCTGTTGGGGAACAACAGGCATTGCTTTAGTTACAGCCCTCCTACAAATAAATCCAGAGGTAAACAAGGAGGAAATACTCCCTCTTCCATTAGTAACAGACTAATACATTGTAACTGCAAGTCATTCTGCTTTAAAGATACAAAAAGAGGTCCAATCATTTTAAAGAGATGAAGTATGAGTTTCATTATGTGCAAAGCCAGTTAATTTTCAGCCTGAACCATGTGGAGAGAGTAAGAATGCTCTCTGCTTCAGTGGCACTACTTTGATATAAATGAAACAGATGTGACTAAGCAGAAGTTGATTTAATTTGTAATGTCTTTCCTGCAGTTTAAGATGGAGACTCAGAGCACTGTGATATCAAATACATCCTTCTGCTTGCAAACCTTTGGGAGCAAGGTGCCTTTTAATGTTAGGGCAAGCTGCATGGAAAAAGTGTGCTTCACTGCTCCAAGACCACAATGCAGGAAGGAGTGAGAGAAGGAGTATGTTATTCTAGATCCAGGACTGAGGGATGAAAATAATCACGCTGGCATACTGGCATGTATCAAACTGGGCATGTCAAACTCTCCCTGCTGAAAATAATACGATGCTGACATGCAAAACTTTGACTCCCTAAGCACAGCTAGGATTTCAAAGCAGCTTTTGGTAGCTGGTAAACATCACCATTTTTTGGCTTTCAAAAAATTTGCTTATAAAAGTCCATGCTCCAGTGGCACTCAGCGTTAGGAACAGATTGCCAAGGAATAGGAAACAAACTGCTTTTAATAGCAGGGACTTCATTTGTGCAGCTTGACTCCTGAAACAAGCCTGGGATTTCGACAGGAGTGCTGCAAACATGCCTGGAGAACAATTAGGCAGAAAGCAAGAGCTGTAGTGCCACATTCACCACTGCTGTGACTTCATTAATTACAAGAAAAGCCAAGAGGGACCCCTTAGTTGTATGGTGGAATGAAACAGCACTGCTGAGACTTGAAGTGTTACTTAACAGTGAATGGTGATGGATTTACCCTGATGCCTCATGGCCAGTTGCTGCTCACATTACACTGTTAAGAATTTCCTTTAAGTTCTAGCTGAGTTCATGGGCTTGGATCAAAGAAACTTCAAGATGCAATCGGTGTTTTTTTCTTCTCAGAAGGAATTAATTCATCTTGCTTTTATGATATCTTTATTCTTGCCTGTAAGGCTTTACTGACTTGATGGGCCATATTCACGCCTGGCATAACCAGTCTGATGAAAACTGTTCCCTGCAAGGAGAGAATTTTCCTTGCTATTTCTCTAATTGTCTTCTTCATGTTTCTCCACAGACAGTCACATCCCCAAATAACGTGCCTCAAAGCTTATGTGCCCCTTTCCCATCACCTGCTCTTTCTTTCAGAGGAACACTCATTTATTCCATAGTAATTACAGTGGACCAAATGATTCCTGCCAGACACCTACATGGCTTCATTTCAGACTGACTTGTAATGGACATGAGAGAGAGAATTAAGCCTTCAGCAATGGAGTCAATAATTTTCCTCATCAGACTCAGCCTCCCACCTGAAAAAAAAATCATTGGGGCCTGGCAAAAATAAAACAATAAATAGAAAATAAGCAAGTAACTGACCAGCACTTCTTAACCATTCTCCTGCCTGGGCAGAATTATGGGGTTTAACAAACTTGCCTCCCCACCACCCTCTGAATGTCTCATGTGTTGTCTTCCATCATGTCTGGAAACCCCCAGCCAGCCTGTCCACCCAAGTCCAAGCCTCAATTAATTAAAGGTTAACTGAAGGGCATAGGATGCTGTGGGGGACCGGACGACACAACAGGACAGCTGGATTTTCCCCAGGATTCATCACCCTTTTTCCATCTGTCAGAAGCCTGGGAAGTCCTCCTACACAGCTTTACACTACAGAGATCTTCACTCTGCTGCATTTGCTTTTCATCCACTCTGATCCAAATCTAGCATGTCAGTTTACACCAAGGATGAAAAGTGACACGGAGCAGTTCCCTACCACACCTGGCCAGGCTTTCACCATGCAACACCCCTGTGCAGCTCCGTTCTTCATGGAAGCTGAAGCTGCTGCTCCTCTTTCCCATCATCAGTGGTCCTCACATGCAGTGTAGCATTAAGGATGCAATAGCCTTAAATATCCACATCTATTTACATGCTCAGCTATTCCAACCTCTTCCAAACACTGCACCCCAAAACTCTGGCTTCTCTCTTCAGCCAACCCCTCAGCCAGGGAGCTTTCCTGTTCTTCTCATGTCTGAACACAGCCATGAGATGCTCTCTGCCAGTCTGGACATCACATGAGGCTCCCCTGATGCCTGTCCTCTTGGCTTCTCCTTCAGGACACTGCCCATTAACAGGCGTCCCTCTGGGTTTTGGCAATGCTGTCTTGGCTGCTTGCTGCATGTCCCTGTCTTGCTGGGTTAGCACCAAGTGAACATCCATACTCTGCTCCCCAGCTCCATCTTCCCAAAATGTCTCAGAATGCTGCATTTTAGGAAAATTTCCAGTCTAATCCCTGCAATGCATCTGCTCTGGTGGGCTGAGACAAGATGTCAGTTTGCATTTTTGGATACCAGCAGAGCCAGGAAGGTTGAAAGAGGGAAGAAACTGAATTCAGCTTCTCACTTAGGAAAAGTCAAGAAATTCAAATGAAACCAGCCTACATATGGGTGGTTTGAGCCTACTGTGCTTCAGATAAGTGATTCATATCTTTAAATCTGCCCCCAGGCTACACAGGCACAAAAATTATTGTAAGTGGTGGGGACGGAGGCTTTGAAAAAGAACAAGAAATTCCTCCTCAAGCTGAGATGAACTGGAGAGAGGCTGGTGAATGGTCAGTGTGCAAACCCAGGTGCTGGGTTTATTGCCCTGCTTTGGGCAATAAACCAAGCCAAGCCTCTGTTGTAAGTTCAGATGGATCATTTAGTTTCCTTATACCTCCCTGCCCTCCATATAAAATACTGGGAAGTGCTGCTCCTCCAACTCAAAGGGAGCTGTGAGGATAAATACAACTTCTTGAGGAAACTCTGATGTCCTTTACTTTTACCTGCAGACAAGAATTCTGCCTCCTCTGGGCTTGAAAACCCAGGAATGACCTACTGAAGTATGTCACAGGAGCATGAGCCAGGAAGGAACTGTTACCACTCAGATGGCTTCATACTTCTGTATAAAGGTACTTGTGAATATTTTGTTTTAAGGAACACAACATGAGAGCCAATGGGAAATTTGGCAAACCTGACATTTCCTTTCTGAAAAGCCAACATTTCAGACAGAAAACTGTCCTGTTGAAAAGCACTTGCCTGCCTTTAAAACATTACAACTTACATGGCATTGTGATAACATAATTAGCAGAGCTGTGAATGAGATTGAGGAATACTGAATGAGCTCAACAGAAGTTAGCCTGCAACAGGGCCCCAACGTTCCAGCCTGTATCCACAGCCTGCACCACAAATCACTATTCCTGATACTCTCTTCCTTAGGGGTGGAGGAGGTCCAACACAAACATGATGTCCTCAAGAACTGCCTCTCATGACATTTATGCCCATAAGATCTTAAGAGGGAGCAGCTGGGGGGGAAGAAGAGGGGTAAGTGTCGAAGCTCTCCAGAACAAGGAATCAATGAAACAACTGCTTCACGAGTGAATTTAGCCCTATTCCCACCCATAAAGGCAGAACAGAGGAAGCTGCTTTCAATATAGACTACAGAATACATTTGGTATTCCTGGCAGTGGTTTTTTCCCCCTGAACAGTGCATTCTCCATTTACTGTAGAATGTAAAGATGGAAACACGATGGACTGAATGGAGCAGGCAAGCAGAAGCATCCCCAGCCTGCCAACTTGGAACAACCAGAACTGTCCTAAAATGCAATCCCAGCCTTAAATGTATGCAACTCTATGAATTCAGCTGTGCTAAACCTCTTCTCTCAGTTACTACAACAGAGGGAAGGGAGAAGGTACAAGCAATAATGAGGGCTGAAAGCAACTTACGGGCTACAAGAGGAATCTGAACAGCCAAGCACTCAACAGAAGTGGTGCAGGGACTTCCACCATCTCCCAGTCAGTTAAGTGCAAAATCCACAAGGTAAATGCTTGCTTGCAACACCCCCCAGCAACACTCCTGGCAGTGGTAATTAGGAAGTGAAAACTTGGCAAATGGAACTTTAAAATAGAAACAGAAGGAAAAGATACTTAGGAAATAAAACAGGAATGTGCTCACAGCAGATGGAAAATGCTCAAAGTGATGAGGAAAAAAAGACTTTTTCAGAGCTATTTTAGAAATCCTCTTATCTCCCCCCTATCCTATTATGGGGGAAAACATGATCTGAGCTAAATGCACTTTCAATGACGTACTAATAATAATGGTTATGACAATAAATTTCACTTGTGATTTCCAACCATTTCTGAAGTCAGCCCTTCAACATGCATTTTTAGTCCAATTAAAAATGAAATCATTCTCCTTCCCTACAGGAAATCCAGGCTGAAGACCAGTGTAGTTAACTTGCCTAAAATCACACTCTGCAGAGCTAGAATGAGGGTGGATACATCCCGATTGCTGAGCTCACGCTTCAGCCAGACACCCCTACCCAGCATTAAGACCAAAGCTGAGCAGAGCTGAGTAATTCCAAGCCCTCACAGAGCATTTTACGTATTTGCAGAATTGCACAAACAGCAAGTAATTAGTTCTGAACGAGGACCCTGGGGAGTTTCTAGTTAAAGCACGTGTGGTTTAAGATACATTAAGCAGAGCACTATAAATTAAAATAATCACTGAATTCAGATGTAACATCTGGGGACCTTTAGGGTGGGAGATGGGCAGTGTTTCTATATAGGAAGTAATAGAAGCATCACTGCATAGGGGGTGGAAGCAAGTGGAGTTTGCTGGGAGATATAAGAAGACGGTATGTGATTTGCAGCTGCCATATCAAAGTGCATTCCATGCAATTTGGGAGGGAGGCACAGGCAGTCAGGAGTTCATTGATGTGAGCATATGAAAGCAAAACCCTGTGGGAATCATGGTACAGCAGCTGGAAGGCTGAAATGGGACCAGAGCTCCCTCACGAGAGGCACCATCCTTCTCTTTTGTGTCCTCCTAAGCTTCCTGGCCAAAACTCTCTGTGGGTAATCCAGAAATCTGAGGGAAATGAGGTGATGCAAACTCATCCAGAAAACATATGGCCAAAGCAGGAATTATGCCTAGAGCTGCCAGGGAATATTTTGGTACCTTCACTACAAAACTACCCAGCTCTCCTGCTCCTGCTTTAGACCCACTAGTAAGAGTCAGTGTCCTCTGCACTGGCCAGGCAAGAGCAGTCTGTGGGTAAATTGGTATGTGTGACATGAGAGTTCCTTACCAAGCAGATAATCATCCTGCACAGCCCCACCTCTTATGGAAGCCACATTCACAGCAATGCAGGGGATCAGCTCCTAAACCTTCAGTAGTTAAGCAAGTGTTTGTTTTTTAAAGTATTTTTCCAAGAACTTTACTTCTTTGTTCTTTTATATTTTAAAAGACCTGTCACAGATTTATGTTCCAACTACTTCCCCATCATATTCTCCTTAAAATGGGAACACTAGGTCAGCTGTGTTTGTTTCCACGGTTCCACGTTAATGCCACTATAAGTAAAGCTATCTAAGTATGTAAAACACACATCAAAATAAACAAAGATCCTGCAAAGATCCAAGCCCTCTCCAAAAGGTCACAAGCACAAATAATATGATGTTTTACTGCAAAGTAAAACCAAGCAGCCTGCAAAGCCCTGTGGAGAGGTGTAGGTAGACAGCAGGCAGATGGCAATTTGGAGCAGAGGGCAGCTGCAGTGCATCAGAGAAAAGGAAACCCCAAGTAAAAGGGTTTGACTAATGGTACCTGCAGATAAAAAGCTCAACATGGGCCTGGTATAAAGCTCATGGCAATACGTGTTACCAGTGAAATAAGGTGGGAACTCATGGTGGGATAAAAAAATAAGAGCATGTTTGCCCTTGGGGATAAATACAGCTCAGTACTTAGAGACAGCGAGTTCCAAAGTAAGCTGGAGTTTTACTTCAGATTTGACCCTCTACCTTTCATCCATGCTAAAAACCACTGCAGTGACTGCAGTCCTTCACTGCAAGCCTAATGCATCACTGGCCCAAATCTGTTTTCAATACAAGACACAGATATGCTGTGCTCTTCCCCCCCCCACCACCACAGGACAAGGCTTTCTCAGCCCCACCTCACCTTGTGCCTTTCTGTATCCCCTGACCTGAGCACTCTTCCGCCTTTACACTGCATCAGGAAATGGGCCTTTCCCTCCCTCCAGTTCACCTCAATTTCTCTCTGCATGTGTTATTTTTATACAACCTTTTCTATCTATCTATTTAACCCTGTCAAGCATCTGGGGATGCAGTTTCCATGAAAGCAGTTATTACTGTCAGGATACCCCTGACATACACACACTGACAGGATATGCAGCATGCACTCGAGGAAGAAAGTCAATGCCAAAGCACTGGGTAGGACAAAGCAGAGAAAATCAATAGTGACCAGCACAACCCAAGGCAGGAACAGCACTGCTCTACAGACTGGTGGCTAACGTGAGAAAAGCCTAGCACCTCACTCACAGAACAGAAAACCCTTTGAAACAGGGGAGGGGATCAATGCTAAAGATTTAGGATGATATAATTACCACCCTTCTACCTGAAAAGGTGAAGGCATCAACCTGCTTTTTTCAGCCCATCAAATGTTTCGAAATATGCCAAGCAGCCAGCTCAGTAGCATATTGGATTTTGAATAATGAAAAGAGTAAACAGGATTTTAATTTGAATTCTGACAGTAAAGCGCTTTCCATGTGATAAATTAACTATTAGGGAAGACAAATTAACACAACCTTCCCTTGAGGATGATGGTTTATGATTTTGAGAAAGCTTTTACAGAAGCCTCAAAATAAGGCAGCATAAGAAACAGGGGATGATGACGAGGGGTGTATTTCATCAAAACCCTCCCTCCTCCTTCTCAGTGTAACTTCCCTAAGGAAGTGCAGCAGGTTTTCTCCAGAGCCCACCGTTTTTCCTCGGAAGGACTGCACATTTCAGGATGGACCTTCAGCTGGTCTGAGCCACCTGAGATGGGTGAATATTGTAGCAACTGCTTAATACTGAGAAGCTGAATTTCACATCTGTGAAGCAAGGTCAGAGAAAGAGGTGTCCCCCTTTAATAAGGGAATTGGTTGCAGAAACAGTCTCTAGACACAATGCTGTGCTAGTACAACCAGCAAAGATTACATGAACATCTCCAAAGCAGCCTAACATGATGCTGTATTTCCACATCCAACAGAAAATTCAAAGATATTTTAAGGTTTCATCATATTTCAGCAGAAACTCCATTTTTCAATCTGTTCTCTCTCACACTTAGGTAAGCAAACAGAGCTTAAAAAACCAGCAGACATTCTAACTGGCTTGAAATTAAAGCTATTAATTTTTATTCTTATATATTCCTGTCACAAACCAGACCTTGTTCATATGGGTTTCCAACACTGCTATGGAAACCTGAGAGATTCGAAGTCTTTATGTAACAGGAGATGAAAATGCCATCTCCCACAGTGAACACTGTTTTCTTTGAAACATATCAACAGTGCAATTTTGGCCCTCTGGGAGAAAAAGGGTTCCCAGGCACTGGGGCAGGAGACATCAAGCCCAATGCGGTCAACTCCGGACACTGTAGTAACCATTTAACTGCCTGGGCAGCTTCGACATGGGAATAAGGATGTTTCCTCACCATTGCTCAGATAGTCACACCAGGAGAAAAAAACCCCAAACTATTTCTGTGGAGATACCGCACATTTGTATACTTGACAAGTGTCCAGATCCTGCATTTCATCCTATTTCTGCAGTTCCCCAGTAGCTACTCAAACCTGCAGGTCAGCATTCTGCAGCAATTGAGATTTTCCTACTAAAACTAAAAGCCAAAGTTTATTTGACTCCACCTGAATTCATTGTTGTGCCTTTGACATACAAATTACTACATTTATAGCATAAGCAAATATGGCTCTAGATTGTGCTGAAAGCTCTTAAAACTCCAGCAAACTCTTCACCCTAGAGGACAAGCCTGATATTTGGGTTGCTGACCCACTAGCACAGCTCCAGTGGTTTCCAGCACAGGGAAGCAGATCCTCTGTCCACTCTGCCTGGAGGGCAGGAAACATTGCCCATAATTTGCAAATAAATACACAATTCCTTGACACGTTACACTTCCAAAGTATCCAATAAATAGGAACTATTATTACTATCGATCAAAAGGAGAAATCAGGTCTTCTTCCAAGTCTAAACAATCCTTTTGCTACCACACACCTCATAACATCCCTATCTCATTAGGATGCACCACCAGCTCACACTTCTGCCTCCCCAGAAAGAGGAGAGAGATTTTCCTTTATTCCACTGCCCTGTTCACTTAACTGAGCTAAGAATTGTTGATCATTATTCAAAGAGCCCCAGGGCCTGCTGTCACACACCCTTACACATCTCCAAGAGTTGAACTATGTGCCCTCTTTCTCCAAAACAACAATCTGTGGTGTACCTTCTCTGTACAGAGAGGAGGTAAAATGCTGGAGTGGTTTTCTGTAACACATGTCTACAGAACAAAAATCAAAGCCCACTCAGGCTCTTCAGCCTTTCTCTCAAAGATCTAAAACACTCAGACTACGTCCTTTACCTTGAAACCAACGCAGTGCTGTAAGAGATGAAACTCTTCCTTAAAGCCTAGAAGTACAGGACAACATGCATTACCAAGTCTGAAGGTGTCCAAAGTACTTGAACTTGGAATTCCTGCAATCATGCAGAAACACAGCTTTGAAAACTAGAATGAAAAAATCAAAGTCAGAGGCTTCCTCCTGCAAAGACAAAGATACAGGTTTCCTTTTACTGAAATGCTTTGGAATCAGCCCTGCAAAAATGTCTGGAGCCCGAACAGAGTTCAGGCCTCCTGTGAGACAAAAGAGTTTTTATAAAGGTGTCATTTTTCTACCTCTACAAGCAAAGAAAGCCCTGAAGGTCATGGTTTCGGGAGCACCTAAACAACAACAAAGTACAAGCTTTCCATCCTTCTTCCTGCAAGACCAGATAATGAGCTCCACAGCACTGTCCTGGTCAACAGGAGGGAGGTTTACAGCATTTAAAATAGTCCATCGCTGTGGCTAAATTTAATCACCACCCTGGAAACTCAGAGATTTCCCATAAATAAAAGGTGTGGTAAATACAATTCAGATTAATATAATTACCTTTTACCAGCTATCAGTGTCTTTAAGATCAGAGAAACTGTCCTGGGTTGCTGCTGAGTACTACAGAGCTTGTTGCGTTTGTCAGACTGTGGCACAGTCCTTCGGGCCCAGAGCACGTGGTTGCAAATCCCCTGTCAGATGCCCAGAAGAGGCCACTGGTAGCCAGTCTGTGGCTACTCTTGAGACAGTGTGTGTAATCTGGCTAAAAAGTAGCCAACAGAGGAGGCCTGCATGCACTGGAGTCTCACCCTTGACTTTCACACAGCTAATACACATCTTCCAGTGGTCAAGAAGTACAAGGGAGAAGACCAGCAGTGCAATTGATGGGTCAAAACCATATTCACATGTCTCCTCCTCTTAGGAGATGAGGCTAAAGGCAGCAATGGCCATCTTTACCTAAAAGGTTGCTTGAAACTGCACCAACAGAAGAAAATTCAAAAAGAACATTAAAAAGAGCAGATTTGTGAAACCTGCATAAACTCTAATGTCAACTGAGACCAGTCCCAACCCTTGGCACATCCCACAACTGCCTAACAGCACGAAGTGGTCTCTAAGAGATCTATAATCCATTCTTCCACACTTGCTCAGTGCTCTGCATAAAAAAGCAGCACAGAAAAGGCTGTTATCAGGATCTCAGCCTAGGCTATGGCAAGGAGTACAAGGGATGGAGTTCTAGGGAAGAGGGATAAAAAGCACAGCAATGAAAATCCTTCCCGAATTAAAAAGGCCACAAGAACTTTGCCTGTGCTTGTTGTTTTTATTGGATTATTTTATGAGGTTTTATGTTGTTTAATCGAAGAAAGAAAATGGATGCCATAAAATATGCAGAGCTAACCGGGGCTGCACAGTATATTGCCGAGTATTGCCGGTAATGCCATTTCCCCTTCACTGTCAAAAAATACAACTCTCGTTCTTTATATCCCTGTCACATGGAACAGTGGTCCTCTGCGCTTGCCAATCAATCATCCCGGAGTGCACCTTTACCTTAAGCACTATGTGCTGGGATGGTGAATAAGGAAACCTTAGGAAATAATCTCCCTTTCCACAAGATAGAATTCAATTTCCAGCAGAGCTCAGACCAGTACTTTTCATGAAAAGGTGGCACCATATATTACAGCAGGAAAGCATTTTTTTGCTGCTAGTGAAAACTTTAGTGAGCATTAGGATGATGTGGTTTGTACTGCAGGCACCAATCACCACCAAGCAGGCTAATAATGTGCGAGTTCTGACGAGAACCAGCCCTCCAGCTGGGATAAAACATCAAAGATGTCTTTCCCTTGGTTGTTATTTTTCCCCATTCTGCTTTCTGCTGTAACTTTCCTCCCAGCTGCAGACAACAACTTTCCAAGAGCCTCCTCCAGAGCCTGCACTTCACAACAAAGTTATCCCACTCTGGTGCTCAGTGAGCCTCAGTCAGCCCTTTGGCCACTGTCCCAACAGGCTCTGGCAGCCCTAGTTTGGTCTCTTTGGGTGGTGCTTCTCAGAGGCTTTTTGAAGACCCTCTGCAGGTAGGCTGAGCTTTCAACAGCAATTCTGCACCTCTCCCTCTGGATCTCAGCACATTTGGCAAGGATTTTCCAAGTCCCAAGCTTCATCTCTCCTCCAAGCATAGCTGACAAAGGCTGTGCAGCAGTCCATCATCTACTGCAACAAAGTCCAGAGAAAGCTCAACAAACGGACAGTGCCAAAGCTCTGTCTGTTAGATTTTCCTGAGATGTTCCTCACCATGAAGACAAGGAGACAGTTTTCCCCCTCTAGATGCCCTGGCCAAAACATCATCCTTCAAGCTGACAGCAGACCCTGGTAGCCCCAGAGCCCAAGATGGGCAAAGGGGTCAGGAGGATGCAGGCCTCCAAAGTCCATTGCTCAGAGTGCTGCCATGGCTCAGAAAGCTTATCCAGCCTTGCAAAGCTGTCAGGAAAATTTACCAGCCACTACACAGAAATTGCTTGCCTTTTACCACAGTGATTGATGGTAATGCAAGAAACTAATGGCATTTTACTTGCCTGTCAAAGGAAATTACTCACCCAGGGCCAGCAAGATTGGAGACGGATTCTTTAATCCTTGCAGTGATCTTTAAATTAAACTCTAGCATCTGCAGGGCTGAAGACCAGGCACAGAGAGCAGCCTGCTTCAGGATGGATTCAAACATGATATAGCACATGGGCAGATAAGTCTGGCACAGCAATAAACCAGAGTGAAAGGCAACTGTACAGATTTCAGGGAGCCAAACCCATTTCCAGATCATTAACCTCTAACAAAGACTAAGGTCCTGGCACTATGCATGTAACAAAGGTTGCGGAAATAACAGGACCAAAAGTCATAATCAGGAGGAGGCAACTGATCTAAGTGGCACAGGAAGGTGCTCCCATTTGGTCTATACTGTGGTATAGGGGGTCAGTTCACTTCCTAAATCAGCAGACCTGATAGGATCATTACCTCTGTGGCTTTCCCATTCCTTACTAACACCAGTACTAAACCTTCCTTTACCCTTCAACATTTTACCTTTCCTGCAAATGGCCTGTTTGCCAACAGGTCTGCTCTGTTCCAGTTTTCCCTGCAGTACCAGCATTCCCTGTGTATGGATGGCAGATCCTCCACCATGGTTCAGTCACAGCATCCTTGTTAAATGAGTTACTTCAGTAGTATGGGGGCAGACAACATTTATTCATTAGCTGGCAGATCAAGGATAAGGGACAAAATAAGCAGTCTTTCCCCAGGAGCTGGTGCTTACAAGCGAAAGCACAAGCAGGCTCCAACACCTAGCACTGCCCCTGGGGAGCTTCAGCAAGACAAAGAGACATCACACAGCACTTCTGAGGGTAGGAATGAGACACTATCACAGTTTTGATTTTGGTTAGCCTCTGTTTTCTTGACCAGCCTTTATGCTTCATCTCCTCTGCAATCCTCAGAAACTAGATGGAAATTCATCTCTGTCAGAGGTCACAAACAACAAAGTGGGATAAGAAACAACTCATGTTTCATTAAGACTACACCTTGCCTAGGTGCTAGCTACCACAAAGTCGCTTCAACTTTCGACATTTCAAAGCATCCACTGTGTTAGCAGTAGCAAACACTCTAAAACAGGCTTTCCTGCTGAGGCAGTTGGGGGACACGGAATCAACTGCCTATAAAAATAGCTACAATCCATTATAACACATCCAGAGGTTTTCAGCAAAACACCCACAGCGAGATACCAGAGCTCACTGAGCATTAAGCACTTCCCATTCCTGCTCTTCTTTTCAATTCTAACTAGTCCCTAACCCTGTTAGTTGTGAATTTGAGATTAATGAGCCTTGTTTGGAGGATGTGAATGCTGAAATTGGTCTGATATAGGGGCTCTAACCACAGAGAGATGATCTAATTCAGTGACGGAATCTGCTGCACTTCAGGGGGATTCCAAACCTTCAATAAAGGAAATCAGCTGTTAAGTCATTTTAACAAGGGGCAACATGCTGTGCACTCAGCTCTGTGGTACCATGCGATGGTCTCACAGCTTGGCATCTGGGGACAAAATCATCTTCGTGCATTAAGGATGCTTAACATCTGCTTGTAAATCTGGAGCTGGTCAAAAAAGAGCCATGACTGAAATGTGGATGGTACAAGTGTGATTTTTCAACCATAATTCTTAACTACAATAAACACACACACACATACTCTTGTGATCTAACATAGCAAAGTATCAATAACCCAGGGCTAAACTAATTGTGACTACTTATGCTTGAACAGGAAAGCAGCAGCTGCTCCTCTCCTGCTCCAAGGGGACAAGTAAAACAAGTGCCTTCATGGCTCCTGTTGGAAGAACTGTCCCTTGGGAGTCTTCTTCTTCCCAGGTTGTCCACAGGAATCGATTTCCTCCTCAGCTGGGGATATGGGGACAGGACAGTTCTCTCCAGGCTTGACAGCAGGGCTAGAGAAGGCCCTGTACACAGCCTCATCAGCCCAGCCTTAGTGCAGGCTCTGACAGAAAATACATTTCCCAGGCCATGAAAAAGCTGATAAAACAGTTAAACCCCAAAAAGACGGTATCTGTATCACCCATCACATGCACATCAATACTTGGAAATATTTTGGGGTAGGACAGGAGCTTAGCTATATTTTAAATGGTTTATAAAATGCACTGAACAAACGCTCCTTGCTCTCCTACAGCAGTCCCTTTCAGACATATTTCAGGAGACTAATCCTGGAGACCAGGAGATTAATTCCTGGAGACAAGCCCTTTTCCCCCTGAGCTCCTCCCCAGCACTTCAGAGAAAATTACCTGCTCTGATCTTAACACATCCTGAAAACGACAGAAAGATTAATTATGCTCCTCCTTATTTCACCTTCATGGCACATATGAGCAGCTTCTATAGCTGTGAAACCTTTATTTCCAGGGTACTTCTGATTGTACTACTCAGACAGTCAAAGACTCATTAAAGCTAAGGGGTAGTCCCATTGAGTGAGACTTAGTATGGAAAGGAGGGGGAGTGGGGCTTAAAGTTATCTTGTACTTAAGTTAAAGAGACAGCTGGAAAAGATTTATTCATCAATCAAACTCTCCACTCTCTAAGAGTCACCTATCCTCGCAGTCTGCATATAGGAGATGCTGTTGGGACTAAGGGACTGAGAAACACAGCCAGCTCCCATGACTGGATGACTCTGCTTGTTTCTACACAAGAACCTCGTGATGAAGAAGCAAAAGCAAAGCAATCTGCCTTACAATTCTGTAGACACAATTTGACACCTACAAATGGCAATTGTTTTCCAGCTACAACACTAAACAGCAAGTTGGAGCTCAGCTTTCAGATCAGTCTCCTGTAAAGGTGGTGCTTGTCAACGCCTGCATGATTATGGTTGTAATTGTTTCCTCCAGCAATTACTATCCCTATAGCTGACCTTATCCAGGAGTCAAGTACCAAGGCATTAACGTGACAGTATCTTCTGTGCAAGTAATTGCCGATACAAAACCTTATTCGCAATTACTAACATCAATAGCTTGTGGATATTAAAAGCAAAAGCAGTAGGCAAGTGGGGCTGAGATTGCTTTCTAATCTGATAGGTCATAAATTATCTGATTTGCTGATGAAGAGCTCAAATTACAAAGGCACCATTCAAAAAAAAAAAAGAAATCACTATATATGTGAGTTCCTTTGATTTTAAGTGGCATTGAGAAAGTGCTCCATTCTTATCTGCTGGTGCTGCCTTCCTGACTTGAACCTTCAGTGTCAAACCATCATCCTCAATTAACTTCAGGCACAACTATTTCCAGGTGTAACACTGTCTGCCAGCACAGCAGCAGGCTTCAAAAAGCAGCCCTTCAAGCTATACTCTAAAGCTCATCTATCAGAAATACCAACATTACCCTTCTTTTTTACTACTTAGAATTGTGAAGCCTCAGCAGCACTATTACCATCAGGGTTGTACTTACTGGTAATAGCAATCTGAAAGCAGACCAGGATTTAAAACAAACACAAGGACAAAGGGTTGTAAATTTATTAAATTTAGGAATAAAATAGCACAGACACTGATATGCATTCAACTCCTATGGATCAGTTCAAAGCTGATCTAGAGAAAACATGCAAGTCAATGCACTAGTAAAGCCCATGCTGCCAGCCAAGGCATACTACATAAACAGAAGAGTTACTCTCTGTAGAACAGATACCACTAAGCTTATAGCTATTAGTTAATTTCAGACAAAACCCTGCAAGCCCACCTAGTAAGAAGCGATTACAGAGTAATTTCAAACAGCAACAAATGTTGTAACAAATGGGAGGTATATTTACAAACAATTTACAAACAGAAAGAAAAATTATTAAATTGATCAAAAATGCTATTTACTGCTGGCACTTCATTTAGCTTTCTGCAGAATGTTTCAACATTCCTATTCCTTTAGTGGAACAAATGAGTACTGAAACAGAATGGATAATGAAGCAGATGCTAAGAGGCAATAAAAGGGCATAGCATTATTTGTTTTGCAGTAGACCCATATAGACTTGAAGAAAATAAAAGTTTGAAAGCAGGTTTCAATGCTGGGGACTTTTATGAAAAGTAAACGAACAATAGATTTAAAGCAATACAACTACCAGTGAATCACAACACTGGAAAAGAGCTCGGAGAGCTCCGGATGCACTGTACCAAGGGGAGGGGGAAAAGAGCCCCTAACAGGAGACAGTGCTGCAGCCCTCAGATAAACTGCAGCTCAGATGAACTACCTGCATTTCACACAGAATCTCAGACTGGTTTGAGTTGGAAGGGACCGTAAGATGATCCAGTTCCAATGGTTTTTCCACAGGCAGGGGCACCTTCCACTGGAGCAGGTTGCTCCAAGCCCTGTCCAACCTGGCCTTGAGCACTGCCAGGGATGGGGAAACCACAGCTTCTGTGAGCACCCAGTGCCAGTGCCTCAACACCCTCACAGGGAAGAACTTCTGCCTAACATCTCACCTAAATCTCCCCTCTTTCAGTTTAAATCCATTATACCTTGTCTTGTCCCTGCACACCCTCCTAAAAACCTCCTATCCAAATTTCCTGTAGTCCCCCTTTAGGTATGCAGCAAAGTCAGCTGCATTTGGGTTGTAAAGCCAAATCCCGAGATTCTTCCTTCCATGGAAGCTTTCTTTAGCATGAACAAAACTGTGGGGAAATCTCAAGATGTGCAGGCTTGTGACCAGCCAAGGCAGAGACCTCAACGCCTTCAGCTGCTTTTTGACACTGTCAGCGTCGAGTGGCACGAAGCAAAGTGACGTGTTGTGAGCGGCTCGCACAGCAACCAATGCAAATGTGTGATAAAACACAAAGAGCTGCAAAGCCCTGCCTGGGAACACATGCTGGGAAGCAGCAGCATGTATTATTGATGGCTCAGCAGCCAGATCTCAGCACATGAAGAGGATAATGGGTTTGTCATCTCCTGCCAGGAAAGAACTTTAAGAGGGTTGAAGAGAGGTAGCGTTTCAGGTCCATGCCCACCCTGCAACTCTGGCACATGGTCCTGCAGGGCACACCAAGAGCTTAGCCAGGACGTCTGCCTGCTATCGCCCACCCCAAGGCACCAAACGCCACCCCATCCACATACACTCATCTGACTCTTTCTTCCTGAACCAGATGAGCTTCCCAACAGCCTCAGCACTTCCAGATTTCAAATCCTCAGTTGGGTTTCTTCAAGGAGCTAATATGTTTGCTGGAATTATTTTTGGGCTGCAGCCTCTCCAAAGGCACCACTTCCACATCAGGCAGATTAGGGGCTGAGCCTGCTAGAAATGAGGGGTTTACTCAAAACCACAACTGTACTAAGCTGACTTTCCCTTCTGTTTACTGAAAAGCCTATTTTCTTCAAGATGACTTTGGACAAGAGGCAGTTTGCTTAAACAATAAGAGATTTGCTGGGTGCCAAGAGGCCCCTTTTCATCCTTGGGTACCTTCTACAGCTCAGGAAGAGAATTCAGCAGAGTACTTAGAAATATAACAGACAGGATTCAGGACCAACCAGTCAGAAACACTGGGATTCAAACATGGTTAGAAATGAGAAACAATCTGGCTACAGCAGGATTACAACTATATTAGCTGGGAGGTCAACCCAACTACTCAGGACCTCCATTATCCAGCCAAAGGCCTGTGAAAATCTCTGCTCACCTAATCACCACTCAGCACTTACATATTCAGATTTCTTTCTGGCAGAAGTGCAAAATTGCTTTGATTGACTGACATTTCATCACTTAATACATTCATAATGTGTCAGGGGAAACTTGACTGAACTCACAATGCTGTACTGATTGAGCTCCTAATAGGAACAGTTGTCAGAAGGACTTATAACTTTTGAAAGCACATTTGCTAGCTGGGAGAGGACTTTCTGCACCAAAGAGCCTCTCCACCTATGTGCAGGTCTTTCTGGGCTTTCTTCTCTTCCCAGTTGCCACCTACTGGTGACATTGCAGCTGGCTGCTACTGCCCCAACAGCTACACAATACTTCTACTCCAAAGTCCTGCACTTGAGACATAGGGTTACAGAGTCAAAGAAAGCTTTGCTGGAGGCTCATGAACAAGCTATGTCAGAGGAGCACAAATGAGGGTCAAAGCTGTCATTCAACCCCTTCCACCCACCAAAAAGTCTCATGTACAAATTAGCCAACCACAGAGCTCGAGGGTGAACAGAGAGCACAGGAGGTAGCAGAGCTGTAGGTCAGTGTCTGTCTTAGCTGAAAATCAGGAAGGATTTCAAGGGAACCTGATTCAGTTCAAGTTTGAGCCCCTGGCCAGTGCCCCAGCCTCCAGGCTTGCTGCCTGACATGCACCAGGCAGCTTCATGCTGCTCTCAAGCTCTGCCTATGAATGGGAAAAGTCTGCCGAGGTTTCCTCTGCTCCTGATCCCTGCTCTGAAATTTTCACATTCACTTAGAAAGGTCTGAAGATACATCTTTCAAATGAACCTAAACGTTGTCAAATCCCCTTCGTTCTCTGCAGAGACCTGTAAAGCCCAGAAATGACCTATATTCAGCATTCATGACATGGGTAAACCAGATCTCTGGCTACCTTCACCCTACTTTAATTATACAGAGAGGGGAAAAAGCAGTTCTCTTCAATACCCATAACCAACCCATTTCAAATAAATATTTAAAGCTGCCCTCATTTTTACATAAATAGCTTCTACAAGCCGATTGCAAACGTTGCAATTGTTTTGCCACACGGTCGCCAGCAGCTGGGAGCTCTGAGATGCCCATTTCAATCATAAATCTTCAATTTCAAATGCATCTGGCAGTTAGTTCATGGTGAGAAGTGCTTCTCATCACGAGAGCTTTCAGAAGACCCCTAGGAGCGAAGCAGAGGTGGCTTTTCTTAAAGGCTGGGTCAAAGCACAGCTTTCTGCAAATGCTCCTTTTTGTAAGTAAGTAAATAAATAAGGGCAGGTTTTGTGCCATACCTTCTGCACTGCTATTAGGGGCAGAGAGGCTCCTGCTAGACCAGACAAAGCCTTCAGTCAGTCCCACCGAATATTCACAACCCAGTGAAAAGAACAGTGGGAGGAACTGGCTTAAAAGTACATTCATTGTACTTTCCTTTTCTTCAAATGTAGTAATGTGCAATAGCTCCTTGTGGTGCTGAACAGACAATACTATGAACTCCTTTTTTATTCCAGCACTTCAACAATTTATACGTACATTCTTCCACTTAATCACTACCTACCTGTTGTTAAAATCTATCATGCACCGTGATCAAACTTTGAGGCCCCCACTCAAACCCTCCCTTAAATGAGTTCTTAGTAGGGTTTTTGCATGATTAAGGATCACAGATTATTTCTTCCTAACTGGTATCTGCATAAAGAACACAAGAGTTGGCCCTGATCATTACCATAATGCTTTCATGTTTTCCACAATGCCACTCAAAAGCCTAAAAATATGGCATAGAAGCCCTGCAGGGAATTAATGCAAAATGTCCAGTTGTACCAGGAACCAAAAGAACCAAGTGCTGAAAAAAGGGATACTGAAATAAACCTGGAGGATGCATTAGCAGGAGCACTTCTGAGCAACTTTCCCTTTAAAGCACGCATGGGACAAATTCATCTCAAGAATCTCTTCAAAGGGAATGGTCTGTAATCAAAATTAATCACAATTAATTTGGCCCCTAGGTTTCTGCCATGGAGATGGAGACTCCCACAGGCAGAGCTGTAGGCAGCGGACGGCAGGAATCACATCCACAGCGTCCACCTCTGCTGATATTGCCAATCCCTCTGCTATGCTGGTGCCACCGTACAATGCTGCAGCAAGGCTCAGGCCAAATTTGCTTATTGGCTCTGAACAAGGAGGCCAGGCAGCAATATGTGCTGAATGCTGCTCTTTTGGAGGACATCATCTTTCTATTTAAATTACCTAATTCTCCTTCTCCAACTCCCTGTGGCAACCCAACAGTTGAAATCATACAGTATAAGCTAACAGGGTTATGTAAGTGTCCATTTGCTGTACATATGCTCTCCCCCCTAAGGCGAGTGATCACCACGATGTTGTAGAAAGAGAGGTACACCTTCCAACTCTGATGTCTACGTACATCAGAGTTTTGGAGGTGCTTCAGAAAGTGTCTCTATCCCTGTTGGAGGAAGGGATGTGGGTAGCTGAGTGAGAGGCAGGCAACAGAGAACTGCCATGGAGAGAGCATCAACAAGAGATGATTCCAGGCCGGACATCTGCCTCTCATCACCCCATGAAGCACAGCTACACTAGAACACACAGAGGATGCCAGCTCCACATGTGACACCTCTCAAGGTACTGCTGAATAGGCACAACCCTTGAGCTTTTTGCCCAGACTTAATTCCTTGCTCTGCCTGCATGAAACCAAAAAATGTCCTTGGTATGGAAAGAGCCACCTTCTCTGTCCCTTGAAACATCATCTCAGTCTCCAGCATCCACGATTTGTGTTTTCAAGCTAATTCAGCTTCTCTGTCTTCTTCTGGTTTTCTCCTACACCATTTTTGCAACACAGAAGCAAAATAATTTACATAAACAACTAAGCTGTTTCAAAGTAAATCCAGTGTATCGACATAGATACTTCCTTTGTTTCAAATATATTTGCCTTGCATACCTGTAACTTAAAAGAAACAATGTTAATCCATGTCCTCTATTAATTCCTGTAGCCCAAAGTATGTAAAAATGGCATAGGCCATCTAACAGGATCGACTCTTGGCACCAAATCTCTTGCTCTCTGGAGGCATCTAGGGTTTAAAACCTCAGAAAACTGTTTAGGAAATCTAAACCCATACAACATGAAGTTTAAAGAATGTGTTTTATCTTATATTGACATTTCTCATTTGCTATGTTTTACCATTAAATTGCTCTCAAATTCAAAAAGACCCATTTCTAGATACAGTTGGAACCTTTCTCCAGAACAGTATGAATACACAATCCAGTAGAGGTGGGGGCATTCCTCTTTTACACATATATCTACTGTACACGTATAACTTCTTATTTTACCCACTCCATAAGATTGCTGCTCCCTCCTTGGCAGTCTGGAGGGCACAGATGCTCCCGCATGCACAGCAGTGTCACTTCCCAAACTGGCTGTTCCCTTCAGTTTTCTGGCCAAATCCATTAATCAGGCCTGATCTGGGGAGTCTGCATGTGCATGTACTGTAAAATCCCCTTACAGAGCACTGCCTTCCACCAAAGTGAACCTTTGCCAAGTTCCCCCATGGCATGCCAGCCACAGAAAGCACACAGCACAAGCTAATGGAGCTCTGCACTAATCCATTTGCCACACATGTGCTATGGATACCCTCAGGAGCAGAACCCTGCTTCTATGGGTGAGTGAAGGGAAGGAACAGCCTCTCATAGTCCCCATGCTGCATCCACAAGTCACATTCCTTTCCAATGCCTTTGTGCTGCAGTGTGGCATTTCTGTCCATTCTCCTCCCTGTCAGACTCAGCAGCCTCCTCTTTTCTCCACTTGCTTCCTCCCAGCAGTCACATCAAACAGACGTGGATTACCCTGCTTGGGAACTGCTGCTTTTATCCTCCCAGTGAAGAACTGCAGTAGTTAATGTGCATACGTTTCTGAATAGTCTTCAGTGAGAAAATCCAATGTTCCTATTCCAGGGAATAAAATAACTACCTGTTTTTCAAACTTCCTGTTTTCCAAGCTGATAAAAGCTGCTGTTACAAGACAAGTTCTAGACCTAAACAGACCTCCCAGTACTCAGCTGTACTCAGCAGTGGTTTTGAATGTTGTTTGTGTCACCACTTCCCTTGCTGACCTGCCACAGATGACAATGTCTCCAGCACAGTCTGGAGCCAGCTCCAGCTCCCCAGCATACAGAAGCTCCTGATTTGGGGTATAACACTGGATTCTCTCCCGTTTCCCACTGCAAGAAAAGCCAGTTCACCCCAGTCAGATTTTTCTCAAGCAGCAGAACATCAGCTTGAACACAGCCACATCCTATTAACACTGATATATGTGAGACCTTTTAAAAGGCCTGGGGAAGACAGATTCCACTTTGTTGAGATAAATTTAGACACCAGAAACTAGGAAGATGAAGGGATCCACTAAACTATCATTTATCTTTCTTCTTCATTTGAATAGTTCACCAGTATATAGCACTAGGTTTTACATGCATAGCAACATCTGCAAATTCAGTTCCTACAAGTCACACAAAACTGATTCACACTGTCCCTCTTCCCATAGTGAATGTGTATTCTGGGAGGGGAATCTTCCCAGAATGCAGTATTATCACTCCAAACCCAAGGTTTTGAATCTAAGTTCATGTGACATATACCCAAGATCCATGACAGACAGCAACTGAAAAGGTTGGGTTCTTTTCTGCAGAGCATCAGCTGCCTCCTGCCAGCAGCCAGTCTCTATTGAGCTCAGTGAGAATGATAGGAGCCCAGCTCCAGCAACACAGAAAAAGAATGAGCCATCACAGCAATGAGGAATGTGTTGTTTTCTCCATCTTTTCCTGGACGGTGAAACAGAAGCACAAGGAAAGCAAGTGAATCACTCAAGGCCACGCCAAGAATAGCGCCCAAATCCCCAACCACAGGACATGCTACATACTTGTAGTAACAAAAATATATCTGTCATTGCATGTCACGCGAGCTCATTCAAACTAAGAATTTATCACTTGCTTCGGACTCCAGCCAGGTGACAGCAAATATATCATGGAGCTGTCAACAAGCTGCTAATCTTGGCTGTGAAGTGTAGGAATACAACAAGCTTAAAAATACACTGCTTCTTCAGAAACCATAAATTTTGCTGGCTCTTTCTCACATACCACTGGGTAATAGGTCTACTCCAGCTATTTCACTCCCACCTCCTGCAGTTAAACGGTTTCATTTTGCATGTCTATTTAGAGAATGACAATCAGACATATAAGGTAGTGGAAATAACCCATGGGTATACAGATAAAGAAACAAATACCCTCTCTGGCTCCTTGACTGAGAAGAATCTGACTGATTTAACTGCAAAGCCTGCACAGAAATCCCAGGACATACACAACTGGATTTTATAGAGCCTCCACAGAAAAGATGGAATAATATCTCTGCCCATCTGGAAACGTGATCTGTTGTGCTCTTCTGAGCAGAGGACAAAGCAACAAGAAGCAAACCAAAGACCTTTCCTCCTCCATCCAAAACCAAACCACATGTCGAGGCTTGCACCTTTCAGAGGGAGTGCAAGAGGATGGCATAGTCCCATGAGTGAGTACTCAAGCAGTGATTTCAGTTTCGCCTAGCACATATATTTGGACAAAAATGTAAATCATAGTGGGGGAAGGATCTTTGATTTACAAACACAGACGTTTCAAAGGATACTTCCTCACCAGTAAGGGCTTGTTCATGACATTTTGGACTGGATGCATTCTGGGGAAACTGCAAACAAAAAGCAAACCTCCTCATTGTCCAACTTATAATGATTCACGGTCAGCAAGCTCAGCCTGAACACTACAGCTCCCATAGCTGTGACGTGGCCCAGCTATACAAGGCAGTTTAACTCACCATTCTTCACTTGCATTTCTCCTATGCCAACCGACCTGGCGTATCTGCCATTCTTCATTTCCTGCTTCCACCACAAACTTCAATTTTCTCTCCACAGCACTTACACAGCACATAATTACAACTAATTATTGATCACTGAGGGATTACTAGTTGACAAATCCAATTTGCACACTGCTCACAAGCATGACTGACTGTGGACCGGAGAGGATAACAGGTACCTCCACTGCCTTGGAAACCTGTGGGTCTACAAGCTGGGTGGGACCAGCACTTCCACCATTAAACCCACCAGGCCACAGTGGCACCTGGAGGCCAATGCGTTGAGGGACCTATTATGTCAGATGCTATGAATCTACATAGTCAGTCCTAACCCCAAAGGCTTTTTGCAAGCCTAAAAAAGAAAAATCAAGCCTTTTACATGTGTAAATGTATTCAATTTAGCTGTGTTTGTACCACTTTTGTACTGCGTTTCTGCACATATCCTCCCAAGCAAGCTGACTGGCAGCAATGTTCACAGGAACAGCTCCTTTCAGGGAAAATCAGCACTCAATTTTCCTCAAAGCAAATCTCAACTTTGCATGCTTTGGCGCATTGCTGATCTCACCAAATGGGACCAGTGAAGGAACGGTGAGTGTTGTGCAGCACCGGTGCTCTCTCACAGCCCATCCATTAACGTAATCCTTACCCACGGCATTCCCGTTAGAAGAGGAGTTTGCTGTCACAGGATCTGTGCACGGTACCATCGAGGCACTGTGCAGAGAGTGCTTAAGAGAAGGAAAAAATAAAATCTAAGAGAAAAATACCTGGAGCTGCTCAAACACCACTGAATGGGAAAGCCACATTTTCATAAGCCACACAATGACGTTTTCCCAGCTGTACTTCAATGGAGTTATTCACATAATTCAAGCAGACACAAATCCCAGTGTGCAAATATCTGTGCTCTCGTAGCCCAGTGGCAGCCCTTCAGCGTGACTTACAACCAAAGGAATGGAAAAGTCCACTCCCCTGGTACACACAAATCGGTTTATTATTAGAGCTCATCCAGCACCATTATTTTCTGACAGTAAATGTGGGTTTAACAGAACTGAGATTTCTGTGAAGAACATTTTTCTTGCAAATGTTTAACCTTTCTTTTGGGGAAAAAAACACATTTTTGTTTCATCTCTGTTTAACGTGATGATACATTTCCCTTTCCCTTCTGTTCCAAAGGAAGCACGGCACCATTTAGAAAATGCTGCAGTAAATCTCCCTGGCTCTTAAAATAAAAAAACCTGAGACTGAGCTTCACATAAAGAAGGATTGCAAGTGCCTTACTAAGGGCTTTCTTCATTAAAAAAGACTCAAATCTATTCTGCTTCTTGTCTAGGAAAGTGAAATATGATTTTATTAAATGAAGCCCTTAATATGTTTGCTAAGACTCTGTCAGGCTGAACATTTACTACATTTCCATTGTTTTTCCAAGTCCAAACTGCAAGTTGCTCTGCGAAGAGACAAGCTCACTTACAGCTACTTAACCTACAGGCCAATGAAGAAGTTTGCTGTGTTAAGTGCACTTGCAATGTCCAGCACACACAAGAGGCACAGAGTACTCATAAAATGCACAGCTTTCAGAAATCATTTAAGGCAGGAAAAGCTAAAAAAGAAAACAAAAATGAAAAAGAAAGAGCCATGTTACATGCAATTTGGGGTAGCACATGAGCACAAACCCAGTACCTACTGCCCAGGAGCACCCCAGGATGTGTGGAGGACACCCCAGCAGAGCCCTGCTCCTCCTCAGTAAGGAAGAATACCTGGGGGAGCCTTCCAGGCCACCAGGTCTCCAGCCCTGTGCAGTGGGTTTGCCCACAAGGTGCACACCTTGCTAAGTCCTCCCCCACAGATGTATTTCCGAGATGATGCATTGAGTCCATTCAGGAGGATCACAGCTGAAGCAGCTTCCCATGCCAGCACCAAGCCACATCCTTGCCCACAATTATTCCCCTCCCCACCTGCAGTTGACTTTTGCCTGCGCTTTCAGCTTCAAACACAAGCCAGACACAAGTCCGCTCTGCCCTCTCCTGGCCTGCACACAGATCGAGCCTGTGCACTAGTCCTGAATCTCCCTTGCGAAGGCTCAGGATGGAGGGGATACAGGTGGGCTGGGAAAAGCCCAGGTCCATAAGGAACAGAGTGAGGGACAGAGCCCCAGGAATGAAGAACTGGGCATCACCACTGTGGGAGGCAGCACAGGACGCAGGCATAGGCTGGCACCTCCCTGCCCACCATACTCACCACCCTGGGGTTGGGTACTCAATTTTGACAACCCCAAATACATTTGCCTTGGTAGGAGACCTAAAGGAAAGGGCAGAAACATCCCTTTGGTTTCAGAGTCCTCACTGAAAAATACAAGTTTTGGGGTAGAAGGACACTGCCTTCATCCTTTTGGAAAGCATCTACTATTTGAGGTGTATCACTGAGCAATAAAAATAGTAATGTGTAAAATGAAAGCAATGACAGACGTTTCTTGTAAAAATACCCCAAGACATTGCAGATAAAATAATGTTACAGAAATAGGCCAAGCATTAGAACTATTATCATCAACAACAGCATGGGGGACACAGCAGTTCAACAAAGGAAGTGAAAAATAGTGGATGTGATTTAAGAGGCAGAGAGAATGTGCACTGGCAAGTTGTAATTACTGAAGCTGAAACCCAGCCAGAACCCTGGGTGACTGCCTCCAGCCTTATGAAATTCAACCCAGAATCTTCAAATGACCAAATAACTGAGGCCTGGGTTTCATGTCACCAAAGAGACTGCACCATCCCACGGCACTTGTGAGCTCAGATGTCTACAACCAAATATTGACCTGAACCAGATCTGCTTCGCACAGTCATTTTTCTTCCCAAACTGATACAGCTGTATGTTTCTTGCAAGCATTCTTCAATTTCAGCACCCTGTAAGCACCTAATGTGTAGTCAAAGAACATCACTCATCCATTTTACAGCTCCCAGAATGCAAAGATATCTACCCAATTTCCTAAGAAACATTAATATTGAAGTATGGCTTTCTCAGCCCAAGTCATGAAAGCTGAACAAAGTTCTCCTGACGTTTTATGACAAGGTGATTAATAATACCAAGAAGAAGAATGAAATGATACCAGATTATAAACTATTGTAAATCTTTCAGTCATCTCAGGAATAATGAATGTAGGAGAGCACTACAGATTTCAACAGAATCATTGTCGTTTTCTTGTCAATCGAGCTGCTATTTATATAACAGCAGAAACAGACGATGAACTCAATCTTAAACGGAGGGTATAGCACATTCAAAGCAGGAGTTATAGGCATTTCTTTAACATATTTTTCTTTTTTGAAAAGAATAAAAAAGACATTCTAAGAATTTCCAAAATTGTTTAAGTAAATTTTCCATCTGAAGCATCATTTCTGGTCACTGCCCTTCCCCTCTCCAAGTGAGCACCACAGTGACAAGGAATTCAGTGTTCAGGTCACCCAAACGCAGCTGGACTTGGAAAGCCTGAGCTGATATGACCTATTTCTTATCAAATATTTAAGTAAAAAAGTTTAAGAGTATGGTCAAATCAGTACTGGCCTAAGTATCCACTGGACTGAAATACCCAAACTGCCTTGGGTTATAGAGTCAAGCAAAAAGCAAATACAAACTCTTTACAAGTTGTTCTAGAAATGCTGTTAAGTCTTCAAACCCTACCTCGAGACAAGGGCTCTGGCCTTGTTCCGCTTCTGGCTGCATGGGGGAACTCTGTACTCTCTGACCCTTTGAGGCAGCCCGTCCTAGACGTTACCTCAATGCAATAATTAATAAGTAATACTGCTGAATCTGAGCTCGTCCAACTCATACAGGCTGTTCCAGAGACAAATGAATTATGCATGCAGAAAAGATTCATTTTTGGGGAAAAAAAAATCTAACTTCAGTTTAAAATAAAGCTCTGGTTGCCTTGGCAAAGAGGACTTAATTGCTGTAATCGCTACATCTCACATAAGGTTGGTATTTGAGGGAGTCCACAGTACCACTATTCAGTATCTGCTCCATAGCAAATAAAGGACTACTGGTCCCAGGAGCACCAGTGAAATACTTCTGAAAAGGTTTAAATTATTTTTAAAGGGTTATTGGCTTTGGCAAATGAGTCAAAAGTCATCTTAGCTCAAGAGCATAGGTACTTATGCCACATTACAGAGAACAGCAGGAAAAGGCCATAACTGTACTACTGGTGAGACTGTGTGTCATTAAAAACAGTATCCAAAACATAACGGTTCCCTATCCATCTGTGTCCTATCCACCCACCCAGGATTACCACTGCCCCTAACAAAATTCCCTGCAATTATCATAAACACGAAGCCAGAGCCCTGGCACACACACGTGCCTTGCACACAATCAAATGCAAACAGTTTTACTGGCATGAGCCCTAAGCAACTCCACAGAAGTCAACTGAATAACCCTTCTTGTCTGTGTAAGTGAGGGAAGACTCTGGTCAGGCAAATTCAATTAGAGTTGGGCCAGAGCCAACTCCCAGGCCCAAACCAACCCAGAACTCACAATATTGTGAGTTCTGGGTTGGTTCCTGGTCCAGATTCTCACAGGCTGCTACTGCTTCTCCCTTTGCCTCTGCCACTGCCCAGGATGGGACAAACTTCTCAGACTGCTCCCCCAGCATTACTTGGTGTGTTCTACCACCATCTTCCATCAGGAATCTGTATCAAAGTGCTCATACATGTGCTTTCTGTGGCCACTTGGCACGTTTTTTGCCCAGACCCTCATTAATCTGAGCAGATGCTTACAAAGCCCACAGACAAGGCATTGCCTGTCCCACACTTCTGCTTTTTCTTTTCCTACTTGCTGCCTGCTCAGACCGGTGCAATTAGAGATGGGGATTCAGTGAAAATGCATTTGAAGACTCCTTCATTAATCCCACAAAAGCTTGGCCCACACAGTGAGAAAACAACCAAGAAAGATCCTTTGGCAGGAACATTTTCAAAAGGATGTGGTGGGGAGGGAACTTAAAAGCACATCAGGAGCAGAGGAAGACCTGCTGGAACCATGCCCAATGGCTCACAGTGATAAGGGTGACAAATCTGCCCAACAAACTTGGGGCTGTTTGAATATGTCACTCACAACAGCATCCCCCTCACTGCGATACATCTGGAAATTCTACTGCTCTAACCAATTCCTCCTCTGCTGGGAATAGCCACAGCATTTCTGCAAGGATGCTAAGGACAACATACGTTAGAGATGTTTTCCTCAACCCAGGATGAAGCACTTCCATACAGGCTACTGACATCCAGAGCTGCTCAGGGCATGGGGCTTTTAAATGGCAGAGTGAAATCTGGGAGGTGAGAGGTGAACACAGCTCCCTGTGTTCCAGGAAGCTTAGGAAGAGCTCGTGCTGCAGTCCCCACATGTGAAGCAGCAGTGGCTCCACTGCACAGGGGCTTTCTGTAGCCCCGCATCACCTTCCTCACACTGCCTTGCTCCCCACTGCCCACACAGCGTTGGAGGGCTGGCAGCCAAACACTGCAAGAAGTGAAATAGCTTTAACTGTAAGCACCATTTGCTGTGCCTCAGGATGGCAGACTCATTTGTCACTGTTTTCTTCTCCTGCAGCTTTTTTGATTCATCTGGGATCCAATAACTTTGTTAATATGATTTCTTTCATACCCTGGCTGAGTACAGCATCCGAGGCATACGTAGCAATATATGAAGCTTTAAATACCTCACATGAAGCACAGGTCCCTGCTCTGCTTTGTCCAAAACCATTTCTTACAAGTCCTTTATTTACATGAATTGTATGGGGGGGGCAGGAGGAGCACCCAAACCAAAGAAAATACAATGACAATTTCCTTACAGTATTCTGTCTCCTGCTCTTTCTGTAAGTCCCTGTTTCACAAAGCTGTCAGCCAACCATCACACCAACCTTCCTGTACCAGGCCATCAAAAACTTATGGGGAAACACAAGGACAAAACCAACTCTCTGTTGCATCGGCAGGAATACAGAGAAATTGAGGTCAATGTGCTCACTCAAAGCAATACCTCATGCACTTCATGGGATAGTATTTTACCAGGATAAAAAGACAGCAACACACAGTCCAAAACATTATCTCAGGAAGAAAGTAAATTTCAAAGTAGACACATTTTTATACTTCTAATACTATTCATTACACGCCAGAACTAACTGCATCAAGGACCAAATCACTGTTGTGTCTGACTTGTTTAAACAAGATAGTGATTTACTGCACTGCCAGCTAATGAAGAGCCTACAAGAAGCTGATCAATGCCATCATTGTCTGGCAGCACAAAGCAGAGACCACTCAGCATATTGTCCAAAAGAAAGACACCTCCCCCAAGCTCCTGGCCAGGGACTCACTCACTAGGACACTAGGCAAGAAGCCACAGCATGTCCCCAGACTTGAAATGAACACTCAAAGACAGAACTATGAAACATTAATCTTGCCGCTAACTTCCTTAAATTGCCCCTTGTGATACGGTGTATCTAAGCAGTTTTGTCATCTGAAGGCAGCTTTCTGTACATTATAATAGAGGTAACTGAACTCAGAACCAAGTGCTCACAGGCAAAACTGAACTCCTAACGCCACCTTCAGTGGCTTTCCATTTCAGACCTGCACCAGTGTTAATCCCCACAAGGGGAAGGCACCTGTCCCCTCCTGCAGGCAACAACTACAGACAGGACAGCCACAAACAAAAAGTATTTGGGGAAGAGCAGTGAGAATGCTCTCTGCAAACTGGAGAGCCTGAAATTTCAGCAGCCCCTTGACACAGCTCCTTGTTCAAGAACAACCACTACCCCACACACCTTCATGTGGCATAGAAGCAGTCTGAACAGATACAACAAACCATGGGGTCCTTTTTAAAGGTAGTCTCCTCCAAAATCCACTTCCTTCTTCCCAGGCACACTCTGCATCACAAGCAGTTTAATCAGAGCTCATACCTTGCTCTCAATGCACTGAGCCGCATGTGCTGGCAGCACGGTGCAGCTCCGCACCCAGCCCTGCAGCAAGCACCAGGCTGTGCCCGAGCTGCCTGGAGTTAATTAGTAGGAGCTGTCATGTCGAAGCTCTGAGATGGGGATCAGCCAAGGAGAGAGCCTGTAGAACCTGAACCATTTAAAAATGTAAAATCTTTTCCCATTATCATCACCAAGGCTGCGCTTGTGTCAAGTCACATGGCATATTGGCACCTTCCAAATCCACAGGAACTGCTTTTCACATCATCTCCGTTTGCAGAGTACAGCAGTGGCTGCTAACAGGCTGGCAGACAAGAGGTTGTCAGGGTTTCTATTACAAACCCTATTTGTCACACATGTGCAAAACAATCTGATCTGTCAAACAAGATACCCTGCCACCAGTTACACACAGCACTGCTCACCCACTTGTAGTTCAGTCCTGCAGACACAGATGCCTGCTCACACACCAACTGACTTAGAAATCAACATAACTAACTCTCTTTTTTTCCACTTTATGGTTCTGCATATGATATACAGCAAATTAATTTACATAACATTGCCACATCCCTTAGTGCTCATAGATGCAGATGGGCAGATGAATGAGATGGCTGTGCTGCTGGCAGGACTCAAATAGAAGAAAAAGTAGGGTTTCAAGGCAAACCAAACACCTTTTCCAATGGAAAGTGGGTCGTTATTTCACTGCAGCTGTACTCAGTATTCCCCCACTATACATGTGAAATAGTCTCAAACTGTCAGTATCAAAAATAACTAGCAGCCACACTATTCACTTTCCCAGTGAAAAACTGGTGAAATACACAGGCTAAATATTTATAATTAATCTAATTCTGCATTTTGGTCAACCCGTCCAACTCCAACTACAAACATTTCCCCGCTCCCATGGGAGAAGGGAGCATCCCTAAGCCAGGAAGGGTGAGAGAGAAGGCAGACAGCCAGAACACTTGCTATAGCCTCCCAAACTCAGCACCACAGCCTCTTCTCACTGTCTCATCCTCCTTTACCTTCACAACACCTTAATAACACTACAGCAGGAAGCAGCTGTGATCCTGGACAAAGCAGCGCATTCCAGACCCCCTTCTGCAAGGCAACAGAAGCTGCTGTCAGAAAACATCTCAATAAAAGAAGAACGTTTATCACCACGCACCACAATCCCGCCTGGAAGTGCTTCAAAGCCAATATCCAACAACTAACAAGAGCTTCTTGCTGTTGCATGGGGCTGCTGCTCTGCCTGGTTTATCCCTGTGAAGAGTGATCACGGATGGCTGATTATTGTAGCAGATAGTTGACCTTTATCTAAAATTCCATTAAAAAGCTTTATTGACTATAGTCTTGCAGGGTCTTTCAGGATTCACTGGGTCATTTATTCACTGTCAGATATCCATTGGGTTTTAAGCTTTTAGGAGTGCTTGAGCTCTAGGAAGGAGCTATTATTTTGTTGGTTTTAACTGGTTTTAAGACTGTATATGGGGTGGTTTCTTTTCTTCTCCCTCTCCATCATGGCTAGGGCAGAGAAGGTTATCTTAAAGCATATGAAAAGGAGACAAAACCTGGCAGTGTAGTACAACCACTTCCAGGGCAGGTTGGCTTCTGCACGTGGGTGCAGCACTGCCAGGCACTGCCTGTGGGTATCCAGGGAGGATGTCCTTTTCATTTGAGTCAACAGAGATTCAGGTCTACACCCTTCATACAGCATCCTTGTGAAATGTGTAACTCCATACCATCATGCCAGGCTTTCATTTGCTGAAGCTACTTTTCTGGGGACACGTGCCTGTCTCAAATGGAAAAATGAAAGAATGGTTCAACCCTTTCTGAGGGTTTACAGAAATGGTTTATCCAAGCTAAAAACATCCTGGTGACAGCTCCCCCAGGCTTCACAGGAGTGTCCTGAAAGATGTGACTCCCTTTCCTATTCAATGACAAAAAGAAAACAGTGGGAGAAAGACAATGTATGCACTGAATGAAGCAGAAGATCTGGAAACAAAATCGTGTGGATTTGTCTTTGAGGAATGTTATAATGTGCATATACATGGGGACTGAGTTAAGGTTGCACAGATACCTCTGGCCTTTCCAGACATCGCAGTGCTTGATATTTTGTATTAGTATTATATATTACTGTTTCATTTTACATTTAGTTCAATGTATGCTCAGAGAAGAGAGAAATAACAAATTTAAACATTCATTCTGGGTTTATTAAAACCTCTGCATAAAACCCAAATATTCCCAAGTGGCCAGTAAGGCTTTAATTCTGTAATTATTTCTACATCTGAACTAGCACTTCTGATGAATTTCAAAAGTCTATTTTTTCCCCTTCTCAACACTTTCAGTTCTGCTGAATTTTCATTCTAAAATGATGCTCCAGTTAATCATTCATTTCTCTCACCAGTAATAATCCTGCCCTGCTTCCCCATTCATATCAGCTTGGTTACAGGCACCAAAGGCCACACAGAGCCTCCTCCTCATTCGCAGCCAGGCTGCATTCCCCACAGTCTGTATGCTCTCATTTTCTATGCATTTCCAGATCTAAACCTTCTGTTTTCTTTCTTTTGTTTGCTCTTGGCAGCTATTGGCAGGAGACATCCTCTTAATGATCTTTTTCTGGCCTTCTAGACGACTGCTCAGACTTCTACAGATCTTTCATTATTAACGCAGAAGCCTTGTAAGTCAGTTTTAATGGCCTGTGCAATTTTTATTCCTTAGCAGGAGACATAACCTCCTCCATATGGATATATGTTTATTACTAGAAATCCTTGATATCATTTTTCCTAGTGAGAATAATCAATAAAAGCCAACTGGCACGTATTACACCTTGTACTAGTTCATCCAAAAATCAAAGAGCAATCTTTCCCCTGCACTGTGTGGAGCACAGCAGAGCAAAGCAGCAGCTTTTCCCTGAGGTTGCCTAGGCACCAAGAACAGTGAGGTTTCTCTGCATGGTCCTGCCATTCCCCTGCACACCCAGGCTGCATCCCAGCCACTTTCAAGTCTCTAGGCCTGGGATTCAGTACCTGGTTCCAGCCCCTTCCTGGAATATCTCCAGTCTCTGGTTCTATTCTGACTGACCTTACAAGAAGGATGGGTTGCTCGTGATTAGCGACACGTAAGGAATGCCAACAAACCCATGTTTTGTCTGTGACTGGACAAATTGTTGTCAGTGCTCAGCCTTCCTTACCAGCACATCCTCACTGATTGTGTCAATAGGGAGACTTGGAAAATGGGACAAAAGTATGCTGTTTATTTATAAAGAGAGTATCCTGGTTTCTTTCCTGTAACTAAGGAGCAATTGCCCATCTATTCCATTAAATGTTGCTGTACAAAATGACCCCCATTGTTCTTTAAATACACCCAATTGAGTCTCAAGATGAAATTAAATAACAACACATCACAAAATAAATGTAAGCTATTCCCAGTGCTATTGGGTGAGCTTTCCGTCCTTCCAGTTAAGCAAGAATAGTTTTCTCCTGTCTCTTTACAACTCCCATCTGTATGAGGAGATTTCTTCTGTTTAGTAAATAGCACAAAAGTTTCTGTTATCCCTTCTTTAGCTTCAATTTCCATCTTTCCTCAACTACTATGTTCCACCCAAGTTTGGCAGTACAAAAGGTAACAAAGAGACTCCTGTGCATCAAAACACAAACAGTACCAGAATATTTGTGACACTGATGCCTGTATTAGTCCAGGTGGAATCTCAAAGTTGTGCTTTATTTCCCCTTTTTTTAAAACTAGGTAGCCCATGAACAAGTTTAATCATGGCGACACAGCCCATTCCACCTCTCTTTTTGGTTAACCTATAGTCAGTGGCAAGCCATCAAACTTAATGGGCAAAATTTATGTTCACAGATGGTAAGTTTTACAGCACAGACCAGACTAGCAAGGCCACAAATTAATCTCTCTCCAGTGTCATAAGAATTTCACTGCACACATGTAGAGATCATCTATCAACAAAGTGAGCAATATTGACTGTCAAGTATAGTGAGAGCATTAAATGCACACTTAGCCTCCAAATTGTGCCCTGTGACATACCTGGGTCCTTCACTGCAACATACAACACTGGCTGGATTGCAGTGTGAAAAGGAACAAACTCCCTGGACCACAGCACAATCAGAGCTTCAAACCAATATTAAATTGTAGTTACTGAATGAAAACAACCAAACAAGGCTTAGATTAACCAGAACAAACCAGTTTGGACTGATGAAAGGGACTGGAAGTGACAGCTGAAGCTTTGCCCTGTAAGTGACATTACTGGAAGGACAGGAGCTTGAAGAGCAAGTATCTTTCAACAAACCATATTGCTGAATCAAGAAGGTGTTTCCAATTGCTTTTCAGTTTCCAAGCTTGGTTAAGAATTCCACATTTTACCAAAATGAGGAAGGATCTGCTTTTATATGAGAACTGAAGTCAGTTTTGCTAGAACAAAATCCAACATAAAATAAAATACTATACAACACAGCATGAAACAGTAAAGAGGTGCATAAAACTGAACATATCTGCTCTTTTGCATACTGTCAGAGCTCAAAGTTGGCATCAAATGCTGTGTTGAGAATGACTTGATTTTGATCTATCATCTCATATAAGCCAGACTGCAGCTCACCCTACTACACTTAGAACAGATATGATTAAAAATGATCAGTTATATTAGGCAAAAATATATTTCCCTAGGCAAACATTCACTTCAATGTATTTTTCTCTGGCTGTAACACACAGAAATTCTATGTATATAAAAACCTTCTGGGTTTTTACAGACATTAGCATTCAGCTGAAACACGGGGAAAGCCTGCAAGAGAAACTGCATGAATTAGATGCAGGCACTATAGTGATTGTATTTCCCTCGGCATAATTCCCTGCCTGCTATGTAAACTCCAGCTCAATAATCTCTCCATGGGCTCCAGGTATGTCATTTGAAATAATCATAGCAACAGTTGCTGGTGCTCTCTCCATCCTGAAGGACAGGTGAACCATGAGCAGAATGGCCTTCTGTCTCTTCAGCATTCAACCCAGGGTTAAATAAAACCACTTGCAGCTTGATGAAAAGCACAGTGCAAGCAAAGCCAAAAGCACCAGACAGACTAAGACTGCATAAAGCCAATCCTGAATTTTCCAAGGAAGTACTTCTGGCCATATAAAATCATGCTGATTTATTGTAACAGAAACATCTCCTCAAGATTAACACTTCAAAGAAGGAAATCCCCATGGAAACCTGACTGCCTTCCCAGCAGCTTGGGAGCACTGCAATGCACACACCGCAGGTCAGGAGCGTGCCACAGAGTGACTCCTGCCTGATGGTTGGGGACACACAATTCACAGAGGCCTGTGGGGGACAACGAGGGTCTCAGCATTAGCCAGGCTCTTGTGGCTCATCCTGGGGCTCCCAACTCCATCTGTTTCTGCTTCCTTGAAAGCCCACACTGGTTGCTGTGCTCAGTGCTTCAAGAAACTACTTTGCTTTTGAAAGACAGCATTTAAAAACTAGCTCAGCAAGAAGCTTTTAGTGCTCTCCTGGCCGGAAGAAACATCAAGCCCCAAACCTGGCACCATTTGTTACAAGGTAAATGTTATTTTAGAAACTCCAGTGGAAAGAAAGCATCCTCATCTCAGAGTGTCTCTAATACCGAGGGAATTTTACCTGTGGTGCGACAACGAGAAATAAAAACTGAGAATTAAGAGCTAATGTTAAATCTTTGCAGAGCCTTAGGCAAATTCCATAATCTCTCTGCTATAGCATTGAGGATCAATACACAACTGCTGAAACCTGACTGCTCGATGAGGTTGGTCTATCTACTGACAGTGGATACTGGACACAACCGTATTTAATGAAGAAGAAATCAGTAAAGCCATATAAGGGCAAGAAGGTTGGGTTTATAGGAAGACTTTTCCTTACCCAAACCTTTTGCAGTCTAGTTAAACCCTATGATATTTCTCACGTATTTCCCCCCATCCCTGAGTAGTGCTTGGGATATTGCAGACCATTTCTTTCCTTCTGCCTGTGCACTGTGCTATGAACCACTTGTCCTGATTTACACAGCTTTCTGCAGGTTTATTAATATGCATCTGCTACTTCACAAACGTTGAATGATTTCCAAGTGCTGCATAAAGTTTGCTGTCTGTTTTCTCAACATCTGTCTCCAAAGTGCACTTCCATCATGTGCTGCTCCCATCGTTCTTGAATCAAAAAGTTGGAGGCAAGACATGAATCTATTTGAGGTTTGCTAGCACAGTCTGCAACTCCTTTCCCAAGCGTCTTGCATTCTCACTGCATATGACACTTTCCAATTACCTTTTGGCCCTTCTATTCTCCCAGCCTGGCTCACATTTCTCTCCAAATTTGGTCTCCATGCAGCTCTGAACCCACAGCCTGACAGCTAAGGACAGAACAAATATACAGCACTAACCCTCAGGGTGGTTAGAAATGCCTGAATTCTCCTATTACAGTCAGATTCACAAGTAAAGGTCAGGAGAAAGTCTCAAAGCTTAAAACAAAAATGGCCCATACAACAAGCAGTCAAAAGCTTGAGGAAGCTTGAGGAAGGATGGGCTGTCTTATAGAATGAAAAATGAAGACAACTTGCAAAGTTTGAATCCAAACCCTGGCTCTGCCAAAGACTTCCTACGCAAGCTGAAGCACGTCTCGTTTTCTCACCTCTCGGCTCCCTCTGTAGAATGTAACAAAATAGTTCCTTACCACATATGACCTTGTGCAAGATGTACCCCATGTACTTTGGAAAGATGGTGAGGAAGTTGAGAAAAGGAGAGGAAGCTTCACTGAAGACCTGGGAAACCCTCCTGTGAACTGTCTAGCAAAATGGATCATAGCAGTTACCCTGCCTGACTTAGAGAGGCAGAATAATTACTAGAAGCAAACAGAATTACAACAAAAAGATAATCATACAAAAATTTATAGCTCATACTTTAAAATCAATTCCCATGTTCAAAAAAGTGTCATCCACATAGATAACTCCAAACTATTTATCATTTTCCCCAGCTGGAAAGGAAACGCTTAAGTTCTCTGAGGAAAACCTGAATGTAAGCAAAGAAATTACATCTGACACAGATTTGTCCCTATCCGTGGGCTGTTCAGCGTAGAGCACTTTAAAAATTCTCTTACCTTAATACAAACTGGTCTGCTAGAGAGTCCTCAGCCAGGGCAACATGAAAGGTCACAACATCACCTTCTCTGACCGGGTTGAGTGGTAAGCGAATAACGATATTTTCATCCAGCCTCAGTGAAGACTGTTTTAATTCATCTTGATTTGGGTAAACAACAATGCTACCAATCCTCTCCATAGCTGACAAAGCCTTCTGTTCATTATCTTGACCTGTATGGATATTGTTTTCCCATTTTTCATCCTCTGGAGAACACTCCCCATCTGCTGTATAAATCTTATAGAAGAGCTCCACAGTAATCCCTTCCAGGGAGGCTGTTTCCTCTGAAACCAAGGGTGGAGGGGAGCTGAACCAGGTAGGAGATAATTCCAGCTCTGCAACACATAATCCCAGATGACCTGTCAACCTACAGCTGGCCACAACTTCTCTAGACTCCAGGATAGCAAACATCTTCACACAAGGCAACATCTCCTCAGAATCGTAGTCATCCCAGTCCTTCCCCACAATATAGAACAAGGTTTGTATTTTAGGTTTGTTGGAATAGATTGAGCTGTTGATTATGTGAGATTTTAATTTCCAATTAAAAGTGAATTGGTTTGAGAAACCAAAAGATGCAGAAGTCAGCATGAGGTCCAAGGGAACAGCCTGTTCAACAGAAAAGGGTCCATACGTGGCATTTAGGACAGGTGGCAGTCTGGTTTTGTATATAAAGAATGAATCCACCCTAGACTGCAAGCTGGAGTTCCTCATGATATCCTGGTTGGCTTCTTTGAGGAAGAAGAAAGTATCAGCATTGCAGATCTGATAGTTTGCAGGGAGGTACGTTGGGAGGTTTGAAAATCTCTGTATGCTGTCCATGATCCCTCCTCGGCTCTCCACCACTGCAGGCCAAAGGAAACAGAAAGACAACTCTAATGTTTGCTTAGCATGTCCCTCGGTTTTCTTCAAAAGCAATGTATTCACAGAGATCAATACTGCTAGCCACAATTACAGAACAATCTGACACAGGTACCATGGAGTAACACCGCTGGCTCAAAGGTCATACACTGAAAACGTCCTCCTGCATTAGCTGTAAGCTCCCTCTCCACCCTCCCCAACTAAGGTCTACTTGAAAGCTGTTAATCAAGACTGGAGAAAACAAGGAGGTTGACTGCTCAGATCCCAGTCAAGTTTCAAAAGTTCTTGCTGGTTGCTCTTTGTTCTTTTAGTGCCAGATCAAACTTACAACTTTTCCTCATCCATGTTTCAACATACATAATAATCTAACCTACTGAACATTAATAAATCAGAACATTGTCTTTAGCCCAGTGTCACTAACACAATGTCATGGGGGTTGCAAATGTGCATCACTCCCAGTCTACATTTGCCAGGTGAGCAGTTGGGAAGTTAGGGGCAAACTGATAAAGGCTTTGTGTTCTTGAAACCCAAACTTTTCACACACACAAAAATGGGGTTTGATAGAGGTCTCAGTGAGATGGATTTATAGGCAAGAGTGAACTTGAGAGGAGAAATCCTTTACACAACAGTTTGCAAACGCTTACAAAGATTTTCTGATTTAATTCCGGAGGAGAATGAAACACATTTGGAAACTACAAAAGTTTCTCTACAACACAATGGTCAATCCTCCAGCCAGCGCTGAGCAATTTTCCCAGGCAAGAAAAGATTCCAGAGGGAGGGAAGGATCAAACAGACATCTTTGGTTTGGGCCGATCTCTAATTAATAGTGAGATATATTCAATCTGGGCTGTGACTCTACCAGAAACAAATGGTGGGTCTTTCAAACCATCAATGCATGTGCTCCAACAAAAAGCTGCTGAATGCAGCTCCAGGGACTGCCAGGGAAGAAATAAACAGAAACCAAATGAATTAAAATGAAGCAGTTCCATAATGCACAGAGATAACAAAGGAACAATGACAGAGCCTAAGGTCAAAGCTCTTGTTGTCTCTTGCTGAAGCTTAGTGGAGATTTTACTGTTTGTCAGGACTGGGGAGAGCAGATACACGAGGCAGCAACTGCACAAACAATGACACCTGCTACAAGCCAGATGATTCAGATACTTGCAAACACAATTTAGAGGTAAAAGTTGTAATATTTAGGCTAACTTTTCAGGTTGTATATTTTTTAAGCCTTCACTTAGTGCAGACAGATTCTAGGGCAAATCTCATCCATTTGGCTTTGCTCCACTTTTGTTCTCAGTTGAAATTCTGCTCATTTATTTTCTACGGCTTGTGAATATCTACACTCATTTAAATGCTTCTTATTTCATCACAATACTCCTGCCTTTACTCATGCTGTATATTGATTTGTGTCGAGGTTTTTCTGGAATATTCTTTGTGGAAATGAGTAAATATGTGAAAAAAATACAGAAGCCTAAAACAAATTCTCAGCAGAAAGCAGTATCAACAGTCACCTCTCTCACTACTCCACAGAGAGAAAAGATCAGGGTTTGCTCTCAGACAGACAAGCAAATGCAGCTGCAGAGCAGCTGCCATGCACGCACCCCACTTGAGTGTCCTCTTGTTTCTTATGCCGTGTATAAACACTTGAGCCCACCTCTCATAACATGCCAGTGCAGACAATACCTTCTGGCTGCAGGCAGCCACAGACCTGGGCACCCAGCTGATGAGAAACTTCCTCCTTCCTTCTCTATGTGAGCATTGACCGGGCCAGCTTGGTATGGCATCACACTTCACACAGGGGACAACCAATTTTCTACTGGAGAAAATTAACTTTATCCCTTTCTTTCCACATCTCATTTCACCCAGATGTGAGTGATGGGCACCTGGTGCAGCCCCTGGGTCTAGACACCAGTTCTCTATGGCAAGCCAGAAGGTGTGAGTAGTAATAAGCAACTTGGGAAGAAGACAGATGTAGTCCCTTCTAGGCAAGAGGCTAACCAAGCTACAAGCAGTGTAAAAAGTAGGAGGCACAAGTGAGAGAGCACAGAAAACAGCAGGTGCTGCCTAGCAGGGATGGACACACTGCCCGTTATCACCTCATCAACCCACAACAGGGATGGAAGCAAAGAGCAGTAGTGAGCATCATTTACCAGGGGTCAGCTAATGCCCCACCATTGCCTGTTGTGCTGCTCTGTGGGAGCCCCAGTGCTCTTATCCCACCACTGAATGACAAAGTGCTCAGGCAAACCTCCTCCTGCCCATCTCCCTTGGAGAAGGGAGAAAGAAGATCAATGCCAATTCTAGAACCAAAGTCACCAAGCAGTGTTTTAGCAGCTCCATTACTGCTCTGCTATTTATAGGGCACCTTGACACTGCATGGTTTGCGTGCTGGTGTACAACTGCACAATCAAGAGGAGCAAGGGGAGGAAAGGTGTTTTTTCTTCAGTACGGAGTCAAATACAGCCAACCACCTTCCTGGATTTATTGTAGATAAACTGAACTACATTTGAAAGAAATACTTTTGAGAAACTGCATTTATAATTAAAATTGTATAGCCATATAGGCAAGCAAAGGATGCATAGCAGCAAGAGTACTTTCCACTGCTGGGAGAAGAGCTGAAATTTGCCTTCTCCCACGACATACATTTAAACGCCAACATAGTTCCTGAGCTTAAAGAGGAACCACGAGCATGGCAAGGATTGAATGCATTTGTCTTCACATTACAGAACTTTCCCTCTCCATCCTTTATGCAGATATTTTCTCTCTCTCTCAAGCAGAGATTTACATGAAGCTTAGAATGTACATTTTTCCCTTTCCTCCATTTCATTCCAGTGGCAACATTCAGTGCCTCTTCTCAGAACTGGCATGAGGGCTGGGATATCAGCCTGCTGTAACTCAAACAAAATGAGACACAAATTTTGTCTGAAAGCTTATATGGGAAACCATAAACACCAGTAGACAAGGCTGGGCTTTGTCCTAGAACCAGCCTGCAACAAAATATGATATCTGAATTTAGAAACATTTATGACACTGAAGGTACATCTGAAAAGAAATACCTCATACGATGGCAGGCCAACACTCCACCTTTTTAATTCAGTACATCAGCACCACAGCATCAATCTCCCCACAGCAGCAATCACAAACAGGACACATTTGCAGCTTTCTGGTTTGCAACAAAGCAATGAATAAATCACCTGCTCCTTTAATAAGCACTCGAGCAAGATCAAAAGAGGGCAGAACATTAGATCAGAAGGTGGGCGAGCCCTAATTATGTAACAAAAGAGAGCAAGAGTTGAAGAAAAGCAAATGGAGGTGAATGAGCATCCCCAGAGCTCAGTGCTGAAGACAGTCTGTTTCTCAGACTACTGTGGTATTGAAGGCATTGAGGGAAGTAAGATGTTCGATGTGACTTGGGATATTTAGCCTGAACTTCTAAAATAACTTTTACCTTGTAACAGGTTTTCAGGAGGTGCTTTGCTCCTTTTGAAACACTTTACTTGCACTAGCCAAATACCAAGACCCCTAGTGCAAAACCAGGTCAACTTGTCAAATCTCATCGCTCCCATTTTATGCCAAACCCCTCGCTCCTGAGTTGGGCAACAGCTTCATGGCTCAGCTCATCCTGAGAACTGAGTGCAGACAGAAAGGAAACACCCTTCTGATGTTTCTGAAGGGCACAAAGTTATCCATCACCTTTGGTTTTAATCTCACTGGACCATGGACTGATGCCACAAAAAGCAGCAGAGAACTAAGACACACATAAAGCCACAGGTGTATATCACACTGTGCAATAAAAGTCTGCTGTTCATGTAACTCAAGATTTCATCCCAAGCTACATTTCTTAGCTTTCATACATTCTAATAAGAAGCAATACAAGTATCCTAGTAGAAGGTGGTGGTGGCAGTGGCAGACCAGCATTAAAAACTAATGCATCTACGTTAAGCTGTAGCAAGAAGTCTTTAAAATTCATCATTTTGAAAGTAAAAAGGAAAGTAACTCCTGATGGAGCATGAATCCAAATTTCACATCTAAATCTTCCCTCTACTTTAGCAAGCTACTTCACAGGAGCCAAGTCTTCCATAAGCTCTCAGTAATTCTGAAGCTGAAGGTGTGAGGAACAAGAAGTGTTTAAAATTGCAACTTCTGATATTCTTTTTCTCTGAAAACAAACAAGAAATCCAATCCTGCACCTGGGGAAAAACTGCGAAAATGCTCAAATTCAGCTTTCCTGCAGCATCATCAGAACTGTAGCATGAGATCATACAGACATTCCTCTTTTACAAAGAGGAATCATTTCAAGTAATGTGGTGCCAGTAAGCACTATGATGTTATCCATGACTCATGCAGAGGCAATCAATGGCTTGTCTGTATAGGAGAAAAATCACCAGCCCTTCCCACCAGGCCTTGCTAAAGACCGTAAAGAACAAACTACACATGTACATTATTCCACTATAAAAAATGGCTCTATTCATAATAATTATTTTGCTCTGGAAATGCAGGCATTATCCCTGAATAAAAACAAACTCTATCCCAGAACAGGGTGTCTACACAAGGAAAGCTATTCTGTAGCTGATAAATTGTAGCAGAATGATTAATTCTGGACCAGCTGTGTAGGTCACTTTCTCTCATACATGCAAGGGGTAACCCCTGATGCTATTTAGGGACCACAGCCATGTGCAAGGTGATTTGGCCTGGCTACAGCTGGAGAAGCTCTGACTCTTAATCCTGGCAGCAGGAAAATGAGGAGGATGATTGGAGTGGAAATGTATCACGAGTTTAGACCTCATTTGAGCACTATATGAGTAGGATAAGTTTGGGTTGAGTGAGAATTTAAGGAGCCCAGATGAACACCCGCCTCACACTCTCCCTGACTCATTCAAAATTTAATATCCATGGAAGGAGGATGTCACTGTTTACTTCCCCATTCAGAGTCCATCCTGTGACTCATCTCCTCAGTTTTGCATTAGGGCGGAAAAGGAAGAGATAAACCCTCCACAGTCCTGCTGAGGAACAACTTCCATCACCTACCATTCAAAACTAAGCCTTTCTCCTTTAGTACTTGATGTATTACATAGTGAGTTACACTAGCACAGAACAAAAAGACAAAACACAAACCATAATAAGTCTTTTCAACTGTAACAGAATAATTTGAAGATATGACACTGCAAGAAAGGGCTAAGAAGAGATGCCAATAGTTTTTAACATTAAAGTCAGTGCAGAAGCTGTCAACATGTAAAAAACTGTAGCATGAGAAAAGATTTTAGGAGCCCTTTGAGCTCTTCTCATTCTTATGAGACTTCTTATCCTAGTTTGATGTAAGGGTAGAACTCACAACCACCTCACAGTCCTTACATTCCATCTCGATTACACATTTGTGCAGACAGATCCGCTCTGCAGAACAGTTGCTGGTCAGACAGCTTGGTTTGAAAGACAAGAAAAAGGATGCAATTTACAAAGTAAATGTCTGCTTAATCCAAAAATCTCAAAGTGATGAGAGGTTCATTAACTTCTATGAGCCTGGGACATTGTCTCACTTTTCTTCTAATGTCTCAGACTTCCGTTACCCAAGCGCCACTGCAGCTCCACGTTCTGACCACACACTATGGGAATTAGCCAACCTCATTTCAAACAGGTATCTAAGCTCAGCACAACTCCAGTTTCCCCTCTTAGTAAATCACTGAAAGATTCTCCAGAATCCATCCATCCATCCCTCCCAGACACTTTTAGGGGTAATAAATCACACCTGGAAGCAGCCTATTTCCAGCAGCTAACTCAACTGCTAATGGTGGCCAGTGGAGACCTGCATGCTGCAGATGTAGATGTCTATGGGGAAAGGAGTGTGTTGGCCCATTCAATCTGACAGCTTACTCTTCCCTAAAGCTTCTTTTCCCAGACCACATACCTATGTATGCTCATCACTCTGCCTCCAGAAAGCTTGAAAGTAATGCCTTGGGCCTCTTTAATCTTATGTCTGCTAAAAGACATCTTTGGGGGCAAAATTAAGGCATGCCTATGAATAAAACCCCTGATCAGGCCACAAGTTCAGTAATAAACTGTATAATTGTGTTCCAAAACAAGTCAAGTGCTTTGCCTGCTTACCACTGCCAAAAAATTAAGTAGGATGTGGAAGTTTTCAAGCTGGTGCTCACTACAGTTTTCAGCTTGCATGCATTTTGCACAGTCACCCATACTGAAAGACTTACGTACAGCAAGGCCACCTACAGATAGTAATAAAACCATCCTGTCTGAAAGGCTGCCTATAAATCTTATTAAAGTAATCCCTTCCCTGAACCCAGATTATTACATTCACCTTTATGGTAGAATAAAAATTAATTTTCTCAGCTATAATAAGCGTGTGATAAGAAGGCATCACTTGGGACTAAATAAAGATTATAATTAACTCCAACTGAATAAATCTAAATTTAGCTTGGACTAGCAATTTGTTTTCATACATTTTTCTCTACGACTGAGTGAATAGGTACAGCAGGATTAACATCCCATGCCAGTTCCAGCACTCCTGGCACAGAAAGGAGTGAGGAAGAGTGTAATCCAATACCCAAAAGGCCTGAAGATTAATTCAGGGTTCTCTTATCAGCAAAAGTTTAGAGAACTGGGGAAAATAAAAACCAACAAAAACCACCTAAAAAGGCCAAAAGTGCCATCAGTCCAGCAGGAAAAGCATGTGAAGAGTGGAATTCCAGAGAGAATACTGCTTACTGCACTCTAAATCAGCACTATGCAAAACTAAGCCCTCTGCTATGGGCTGCTCAGGGCACATTTAGAAGCATCCTCAGCACTTGCTGTTCTTACTCTTTCCTACCGAGTACCTGCTTTTGGGTGCTACCAGAAATGGGCTGCAGGACCAGGTGGATCTGTGCTCTCAGTGGGCACAGCCACTCAATCTGCACTCCCTCATCTACAACACCCTCAGAAGTGATCCCTAAAGAAATTACAAAGCAAGAGACACAAAATTACACAAACACACACAAGCACACAAAGTGAAGTAAACACATCACATAAATATACAAAGTTTACCCTGTTTTTTACCCCTTAAAAGAGCACTATACCCATCAGAGGTGTTGGGTTTGTTTTCTTCTTCCCCAAGGAAACAAGCCTTCACTTACAGAAGGTTGAGAACTGCCCTGTTAAGCCATCACCTCATTATTTGCCATTCTCTGGGCAGAGCATTGTTAACAGGATTGTTATAACTGGAAAGGAGGAGTTCATGCTTGTTTACCAAAACAGACCACATATTTATCCTAACCAGGAAACAACATGCAACCCAAGCAATAAAGCCATGTGCTCCTCCTCTGAATTACATGCTATTCCATGCAGCCATTGGATTTGACCACATAAGATTTTACCTGGTATAAAGCTACAGTTGAACCCTTACTATTACAGCAGAATGGCTCTCCAAGCTGATCTGTTTATTTCCAAAGACTGAGGTTCTTGTAGCTTAAAGGTAACACAGTTTGAAACACAAAAAGATGAAGTAAGAGTATGCATGTAATGTGTTACACTACTGTAGCAACTTCACCTCTCATGAGGGTTTAACATTTCCTAGACAGCATCAACAGAGGTTATAAAGTAGCACTTTTATTCCACCAGGGAGATGAGAGATCCCCCTTCCTCCAAGTGCTACCATCACGTCAATGCCTGGAAGGACCTGAGATCCAGGACATTAAACTTGTGACATCTGTAACCGTAGGAAGGCTATTTCAGGTTAAGTTTTAGAGGCTTTATTGCTCCCTCAGAACCCTGGACAGTGGGACACATGGTAACTAAGGCACCTGCGTTTATGTGCTGGAGTAATAGAAAAAACAGTCACAATAAAAAAAGAATTAAAACTCTCTAAACATCCCTAAAATAGCTTTCCATGAAAAATGCTAGGATGGCTTCACCATGTGTGAGTAACGTGCCTATCCCTGGACCTCCTAAAATCTTTATGTCATCACATATTCTATTTGTTCACCTCTCACAGGCATGCTTCTGGACAAAGTCTTCACTGGTAAGAACATTTATTCAAACGTGACCAATCAAAAAAGCTGGAAGTTAGATCTATTCCTGTAGTCCTACCTAGATGTTGTGCAGAAGCACTATGTGGTCCCATCGGGGGACTGTACAAAGGACAGGATAACTGTTTCTGGCCTCCCAAGGCCAGGGAGTTCTTGTCCAAATAGGAAAAGGGGATCATTTTGATGGTTGAAGCACAAAGGAAAATATATTAAGGGTGAAACTGTACTCTAAAAGGTGAGCATGAGGAGAGCATGGAGACACTGGACACTCCCTCTTCAAAACCCAAGCAGAAATGAGGTAAGACATTCACAGGGTTTCTCCCTTAAGTCTCCATCAGCCATCTCCATCTCCTCCCTCCTCTAATGGAAGCAATACAGGTATTTTCAGAACTAATGGTATTGGTATACCATTCAGAACTACAGGTATTTTCAGAACTAATCTCCAGCCCAGACTAACTCCCCAGGTGCTAAAAGGGAGTTTTCCTCTGTATTCTTTCTCTTCCTTTTTCTTCCTTCCTTCCTTCCTTCCTTTTCCTTCCTTCCTTCCTTCCTTCCTTTCTTTCCAAACAAATGAAAGACCTTACAAGGCAAACACATTCACTAAAGGTACCAGGTGACTGCAGAAGTAAATCTCTTAAATATATGCTCTAAACTATTAGCTAACTGTGAAATATTTGTATTCAAGTGTCAAAACATCTACATGTCACAGCAAGCCAAGAGACTGACAGGAGAAAGGCCAGGATTTATGTTAGCTGGGGTCTATCTGTCATGGAGATAGGAAAGCTTTTATTAAAATCACTCTCCTCTTGCAGATATTGATCTAAGCAGCTCAGGTTGAATAGCAAAGTTCATCCTCATCTCTCACAAGGGTACTCACTGGTACAGCAGTAAAGGACTAGAGTAAATGCCCTCACAACCCCAGCTAATGGCACCCCAAAAGGAAGCAGGTGGAGATGCTGAAGGGGAACTGATATAAACAGAATTCCATGACATTATGGCACAGCTGCCCTCCAGGAACCACTAAAGTCCATTCAAATATTATCAGAAAGGCTATTTTACTTCCAAATCACTAACACAGGTTTCTAGTACTCCCAGACTGAGTTCACCATTAAAACCACAGGGAGAACCACAGTGCTGTCTGCACTGCTTGCATTCCCATTTTAAGACGCAAATGCCATTTCAAAAGGATCTTTCCCTAAATCTGCTTCAGCATTTTCAGGTTTTCCTCTAAGCAATAATAGCAATAATTTCTGCCCCAGTCTGGGCTGGTCCCTCCCTGGCAGTTTCCCTTTGGCTCCTGGAGGACCCAGATCTTCACTGTGTTTCTCTTTGCAAATTCCAGTTTGGGACTGCAGTCAGTGGCCTCAAGAGTTACACCTAAAGACAAAATGAAGCAAAGTAACTTGAAGTTCTATATACTGCAGACCTCCTACATTCCTGCATCCACAGAATATGCAGGTACATCATTTCATAGTATTCCTGATTCTCCCCACGGCAGCTTCTGCCTTTGGTGATATTGTAAAATTCCTTGCATGAGCCAGAAATTACAGGATATTAAAATGCTGGCAGCAGATTCTCTAAAAGCATTGTCAGAAAGAGGTAAGGTTAGGCCAAAGCATTTCTCCAGAGCAATGGGCTTTCACTGGATTCTCCATTCTGTTGTTTCAAAGATCTTAGAGGAAACAAGCTCCAAACTGATGGACCCGAACAGCCACAGGAAACAACAAAAGCAGCTTACAATAAAGCCCCTGTAAAGTTATTAAGAACACAGATATGTCTCGAATGCACAGAAAATCCTCTGTCTTACCAGCACTCATCCATATCCCACTGTGACTGTAATCCCAGGAAGAGCAGGCACCAGGCACAGCCCCGCTGGGGGACTACGATAGAACATAACAGGATGCAGAGACACGCAATGCAAAATCCTGTGTCCAGTAGCAGCACCACAGCTCTGCCTGAGCACTGGGAGCAATTCTCATTTCACTCTCCATTGCTGTCAGATTCCTCCCCTGGATAGCAACCCTGACTACACATGCTGAATTTTGTGACTCTTAGCAATGTAGATAAATTCCTGGCTCAATCTTTGCAGTGTCTGTGGAAAGAAGTCAGCCTTCACTTAGGTTTCTCCACTGAACTCCAGAGGTGTAGGCTGTTGCCTCCAGCAAGATTTGTGTCCCTATCGTGCAAACATGCATGCACATACATTATTTCAAGTGTGTGTGCAGTCTTACCAAATCAGAGAGTTTTCCCACTGGGAAATTTAAGCACAAGCTACAGAGTTTGAGAACAGAGACCTGTGAGGCCAGCCACCCTTTTAGCTGCTCCAGAAAACACCTCCATGGCTTTACAGATTCACCACTGTAAGTTCAGAGGTTTCTGCATCTTTTTTCTCTGAACCCAATTTTCTACACATGCTTTGCATTGTTCTTGCAGGCAACCAACATTACACTAACCAGGCTCCCAAAGCAGTATGTGCTCTCTGACTCTCATAGGAACAACCACACACACACCTAGCTCTGCAGTTCAGGCATCATTAAGTCATCAATTTATATCTCCTCTCAAAGAACAGCACATGAAAACACGAATCCTTCCTTTCTACTGGCAGCTTCCCCACCCCAAAAACATACCCAGAACAAAAGTTTCTGTCTTCCCTCAGATTCCTTTACTTAATTCAACACTTTATTTTTGGAATGACAACAGCCTCAAGCAACTCCATTAATTTGCTATGGAGTAAAAGAGCTTTGTATTCTTAGGGAGGCTGCTGACCTCCTCCACTGCTTATCGAAACAGTCCTGGTCGAGCACATCCCGCTATCAGAGCAAAGCAGAATTTTTCATGCTCAAATGCATTATTTTACTTTATGAATACACATTTGACATATTTTCCAAATCCACAGCAGATGCTGTCAGAATGGACAAAATAACCATCCCCCGGTAGCACTTTTCTCTTACTACAAAGAGCAAAGGCTGCAGCTTGTCATTCACACGTGGAGAACAGCTCCTCATGGGCAGGGGGGAAGAGCCTGCAGCCTCACCCAGGACTTCTTGGTGTTTGTTTCTCTGGCTGCTGCCGATTAGCAATTTAGAGTTCGATTTTCTAAGCACAAGGAAAATTCCCAATAGCTCTGGAGGAGGCAGTTCAAGGAGATCTTGTCAAAATATTGGTGTGGAAAGAAAGTGAAACCTTATTATGGCTTTCATACTGCGATGCACCAAATACAGTTATCTTGCTCACAGGCAATTATTAACTTATAGGCAAAGAATGAGAACTCCCAAGGAATACAAAAAGTTGAGATGAGGAGGTTCACTTGTGTTACTATATTAAGGTAATAAAAGATAATGAGCATTAGCTGACAGCATTTTCAAACTCTTCAAGAGTCAAGAGAAATAAATTAGATTAGATTTGAGATTGCCCAAGAAGGCAAAAAGCTGGATCTAATTATTTCTTCCATGGCAGGGCAATTACAACATTGAGAAAGAGTCACAGGATAGCACTCTCCTAGCCCAACCGGACACATGAGATAGGAAACTCCAGAACATCAACATGATGATTACATTAAGATGATGATCAGTTTAGAATTAGCTTAGGCCACTGCCTGGACCAGAGCAGAAAGTGCTCACCTACAACAGTGAGCTGGTAGCGAATCGGATGCACACTAATTTATAGCAGTGTTCCCCAACTTTCCACTCTTACCTCTGAATTGAAACAACTCACTGATAGCAATCTGTAGCAGCTTGGGAAAAAGGACTCAAGACTCAGAGATCTGGGAAGTTGAGGCTCAACCTTTCCACACCAGGAGTGTTTATGCACAGGGTTAGCATGCAGTACCAGTGGTCAGCTATTTCAGGGAAGATTTATCATTTAAGAAATAGAAATAGAATTTGTACCAGTAATAATTTAGTGCAGAGGTTAGAAATACAAACATCTGCTTCTTGCTCCTCTGGGCCACTTCTTGCATTAGCACAAGCTTGCAGGCCCAGTTTCTGACTGGAGTAAGAACCTGTAAATCCAACTGACCTCACCAACCCCAATCTCATCTCTGTGTCTTAGGATGTAGCTCCATCACAGCTCAGTGTCAGCATTTGGCCATTTGAAGTTGCCATAATGGTCAGTGAGAGGGAGCAGCAAAACACTGTGCTCACCTTCTGCTTAGTAGCATCTCCTGTAAATCTTTGCGTGGAAACATCCAAGTGCAGTTCAAGTTTTAAGTCAATTCAAGTTCAAGTCATATCTTATTACATCTAGTAATGCTCACCTACCCACAGCCCAGAGAATACAATTCTGCAGAAACTCAGCATACAGGTCACTTGAGCACTCTCCTTCATCTGGCATTTGTAACTACAGGCGAGTACATAATTCACACTGCATAATTTATCCAGGGGATTTAGCCCATGGAACACCCAAAGCGGATAACAATTCCTTCATACTTACTTAGCTTTCAAAAAGCTCAGTCAACTATTTCTCTGCTTATTCTGAACTCTACAAAAAGATTATGAACCTCTGGCTACATGCTTCCAGGGCTTGAGCTCTTAGCTAGATGTGATCAGTCAGATTAATTCACCTCTTTTTCAGCCTTCTGCCTTCAACTATTCTTGTTTCCTGAGTGGAGGAAAACGTGTGCAAGCACTAAATCTCAAACATGCTATTCTAACATTTGGATTCCATTATCCTAGAGATAACATATAATCCTGTAACGATACATAGTAAATTAACATTTAATCTCATATCAGAGAGTTCAAAGGGATCACAGACAGCTGGTGCTAAAATAAGCATTTGCTAGAGGCTGCAAGACTGGGAACTGAAGATGAGAAGTGAGATCTAAGCTGCTCTGATGCTTTGGCTTTGCAAGAGTAGTTGGCAAGGAAAGGATCAAATAAACCCTTGATACGAAGGAGATCATCTCCAAAACCAACCTGTGCCTTTCTGTTATGAACACAGCCCTGGTAGTTCATGCAATGTGGAGAAAGGGAAGACTGTCCACTTCAGAGCTAACAAGCAGGGAAGGTCACCATCGCACAGTGCTACACAGAGGACTTAGTTCAGTGCTTGGTTCATCCCATTTGTCAAGGTGCAGAGCTCTAGTGAGGCTGGGAACAGAACATCCAACCCAGGGTGGAACTCTCTCCAGCTGCAGAGATCCATCACCACCCCCTTTTTGTCACCTGGGCCTACTTACATCATGCACATGCCAAACTGATGAAACAATGAGTTTCAACAGAGAAAAGCCAAAATTCACCTATCATTTTGTCCCCCTTTCACACACCCTCATGCAAAGTGTTAATACACCAACCACCAACAATCTTTGTTAAGAATGATGGCTATTAATAGTTTTTTCCATAGAGGCTTCCTTAATAAATGCACATAGTGAATCTGGTGAGGTTGATGTGTTTCTCCTGAAGATAGGCACCATAAAAACCCCCAGCAGTAAGACACAGACTCCCAGGCAGCACAGGGCACTAACGGGCTGACCAATAGAGCAGAGATCAATCCCTGGTTTAACAAAGTCCCTCCAGCTTCAACCAAGCCAAGATTTCACAGCTAGGGTAAGGGAGGAAGAATCTTCCCATGTGCTGCCTCCATCATCCCAGCTAGGTCCTATGGCATGGTGCCTTCTCCTGGACTTTTGCAGACCGAGCACTTAATCTTTGTTCATGGGCAGGAAAGAAAATATTGGCATCAGTCAGATTCAGGCCCTTTCCCTGAATCAAAAGACATGCTTCATTGCCCTATCTCATGCTGGAATACACGTTATAAAAACAGTCTCAGGTAGCCAAGAACCCATCACAGACACAGACAGTATTTCTAAGAAATACTGCCAAACCTTGCTAGTTTCCAGTGAAGACACACCAACCTCATTGCCAAAGCAGCTACAAAGTAAAGGCAATTAAAAAAGATCAAGAAAAGGGAAAGAGACTTAGGCAGGATAGCCAGTAAAATACAGTGAGCTGAACATCACAACTCTGGCCATTGGCCACAGTCCTGTATCTGAAGAAAACTAAAAATAACAAGAAAATCTGAAGTGGTGTGAGTTTTCTTTGCTCTAGCATATAACACATTTCTATTCCCCTTTCTCGATTAGCCAAACGAAGATCAATGTATCTATAAAACTCAATGACATGTTAATGCAAACCTTAAAAAAGATAAAATGCCTTTTATCTCAGTCTTAGGAAAACCTAATAAAGAATTAACAGTCCATGAAGTCATGGAATTTCACTCAAGGCTTTACTTTATGCCAGGGCTTCCTACTCCATTAATTTTTAATGAACAGGTTTCCCCAGGCTTTGGGACATGTCAGTGCAATTGTACATTGTCATTAAAATTGGTCCCATATTTTCCTTTGAAGCCGGGATAGGAACTTGGTTGTAGCACACAGACTTAAAATACAGACAACACCCACAACGGATCAGAAATGTAAATCTGGAGCCACTGTTAAGATAAATATGCAAAAAACATGAACAAATATTGATTTTGATAATGGTCTGAGAGTTAATAAATTTATGAGCTCAAACTTTCACCTACAGGATGAGCACTTTGGATCAGAGCTCATTTGTAACAGCAGCATTTCAAATTTATATCAGAAGCAAGTGCCAGGAATCTAACACAATACTAGATGCTGAATCTTTATAGGGATGCAGTCAAATATTAGTCTAGGATTTCATTCAAGACTGGCTCTCAGAATTAACAAGCCTTTAGTAAGTGCCATGCACCACGCCAGGAGGCTGGGATACAGAAAGCCAGACACCCCCAAGCTTGGTGGGAAACTGGTCTCATCCAAGTTCCCAGCTATATTTATTTCTACAAGCACACAGCAGCAAGGCAAGAAATTTAAAATGCCAGTACTTTAAAAACCCCAATAAATTAAATCTAATACTTTCAAAAGTTTCCATCTCTCAACAGGTCCTGAATACCTGCAGCTCACTGACATTAAAGAAAATGCAGATGCTTCCGACTTCTGCTAATTGGGGTGGGCTTGATTTGGATGCCAAGGAAAGGGCACACTCCTTTTACAGCTCCATGGATGAAGACTGAGGACTGAGGCCACAGCGCCCAGCTGTAGCAGGATGCTTTCCTAGGGGGAATGTGGCAATAGCAGGAGAGGCATAACACAGAGCCCAAGATCATACACTCTTCAAGGCTGACAGGTTCGTGAATCAGCACAGGGAGAAAAGAGACAGAACTAGACAAGGAACACAGTCCGAGGAAAAGCAGGAGGCAACAGTCCAGGAGAGACTGACAGGCACAGCAGTGAGCAAAGAGGAAGTGGCAGGAGTAGAAATGAAACTTGACTGTACAAAGATTGAAAACCTGTTATTTCCATTAAATATACACCTAAAAATAGAAACCATCAATCATTGGTTCAAAAAGCTAAAAGCCATACTTGAAGCCTTTCCATCATCCCTTGGATGAAGATGTCCTGCCCTTAATCTACCATAGTCAGGTAGGGAGAAAAGCTTTCCTGTCTCAGAGGTCCCACCTTTACAGAATCCTCACTGAGGGCTAAAGCTCTATAGATGCACCAGTTTACCCAGGACCATCCTCACCCCCCTTTCTACCTCTGCTTCTCCTCCTGCTTTGAGAGAATAGCTACTGCTCCCAGGCACTCTGAGATTAATTATTCTTGGTTTCTCTCCTGCACAGTGCTTTGATTTGGCAAATTTATTTCGATAACTTCTCAGGTAGCATATTTATCTGCTGGCCTGAACATAGAAATCAACATATGACTGATGACAAACATCATGTAAGTTGGGTGGAGATTGTCCTCTACAAACTTTACCACCCTTATTCTGATAGACTTCGACTTCATGGCAAGAAGTCTGAGCCTCTCCCTTGCTTCCCACTTGAGGCACAAGCAAAGGTCTTGGCCAAAGTGAGAAACCTGGCATGGGACAACAAGAGAAGGAGAGGATGTATCTCTCATCAGTACACAGGGACCCAAGCTTGTAGCACAACCACTGTCTGATCCATACCACTGCTCTGCCACTCAGATGCATCACCAAAGAGATAAGATACAAAGACTTAATCATCACCAAAGAGAAAAGACACAAGGGAAATCCACACCAAGACCCCATTTCTACAGCCCCATTGTAGAACATGCCACTGAGGACATGCAGGCACCCTCACCAACACTTTCTCATCTCTACATTTCAGCTCAGGGTAAGGACTTGAATGACTCAGTTGTCCTGTTGTGAGAGCATGAGAACGAGGATTAGGCAGTTATGCCTCAACATACAAATGCTGTATACAGAATAACAGCCCCGGATGCATCCTGCACTGCAAATCTTCTTGGCATAAAAAAACCCTTATTTTGCCATCTTTACTCACCCAACATCTCATACACACCGAGTATGTTTGGATCCCCAAGGTGGGATGCTTAATTAACAAACAGGAAGCACTGCCTTCCAAGGGCAGCCTATTCTAGATCTCTTCCTGGCTAATCTTCAACGAATGTTCTGTCACTTACTCATATAGCAAATTTCTAAGACTTTTTCCTAAGACAATTCTAATTTCTGCAAACAGAAGAAATCACTCACTGCTCTGTGCACTGGGGTTCAGATCCCTCATTGCCTGACATGAAAAAGTCTATCACCAGATCCCCAGATTTGCCAAGAGTCCCTCATGAGAGCCACTACTTTCAAGAATTCTTACAAAAGCCTGCTGGCAAGCTTCAAAAAGCAAACAAAGAGTAGGAAAATATAGACTTCATAAAAGCAAAAATCTCCTAGCCCTTACCTTCCAAACACACCCTTTGAACCTCACCATCTCCACTGAATTTTAGATGAAACTCAGAGACAAATATTTACAGGCACCAGACTATAAATGAACCTCCCTTTTGATGTCATCCTCCTACCCTTCAGTTCAAGGCTGGGCAAGACAGAAACATGAAGATGAAGGGTGAACTAGCTCAAGAGGGGGAACCTGTCAATCAAAGCTGCTAATGCAAGCCCACAACACGACTTCGGTTTAACCTCAGCAGTGATCACCCATCATAATGTGGCACTTTGACTGCTTGCAATCCAGCTCTGAAAAACAAGGATGCTGCAGAAGTCTCTCTGAAACCTAGCAAAGAAAAATGCACCTGTCTGATAGGCATCCATCAATGCTTCCCAAAGTCTGCAGCCAGATGAATTCTCAACAAGTTCCAAGTAGTTATGGAGAAGAAAAATATCAGTATAAAGGATTAATACAGATATAGGCTACCCAATGCTCCACTATGTGCCTGGCACATCATTTCTCAAAAAAACTGAGTGTAACTTACATAACCACATCTGACTAGGGCACAAGGTTGCACATGGAGAGATCCTGTGTTTTCCTTCACCCCAAGCTCCAAGGACACCCAGCTGCCAAACACACACTCTACAGCATGGTTGGGAAAGCACCACATTTGAAACAACTCCCTCCAAGAATGCAAGGTGTGCACTCCAGGGAGCTCCCAAGCACATGTCCCTAGAAACTGGAGGTATCAACAAAAGAAGAGATGATAACACATCTGGCTCATATCTGAATTTATTGGGTTTTGCTTCTTCACACCAGGAGAGGTGAAAGTGCTTAACTGAACCCCTGACATTGACTGCAAGTAGGTTTTGCTTCAACCAATTTGTTTAAACCTGTAAAGCCCTAGAGCTCACCTTGTTTCCCTCAAATTAGTGTCTTAGAGTCCTGTTGTCTGAACAACAGTGCAGGATTCGCAAGACATCATCATAATTTAAACAGACCATTTCTGCAGCTTTCTTCAGGAATATTAGTTTTCAGAAATGCAGGATATTTATTCATGCAGTTAATTGGATAGACTGTAATAAAAACAAAAATATCCGTTCCTTTTTCTAAGTGTAGGAGTAAAAAGGAAAAATAGGATATTAACTGATCAACATCCTTATCTTACTTTTTCCTGAACATTTAATCACAATGCTTCCAGCATATACAGCTTGCAACAAAGACTCAAACTAGTTAATTTTCAAAAAGCAAGCAGCTTTACAAAACCTGTAAAGCAAACAAGCCAATCTTCACCTTCTGAGCATAAAAGTAACCCACCACAGCAGGAGATTAAGTCCCAGGAAGCCTGGGCTTTGACAGTACTGCTATCAGGGCAAGCATCAGGGTGCTCAGGCAATGGAGCAGCAGTGGGGAACAGAGGCAGTGAAGATTGAATTTGTGCCCTACCACAGACCTGTGTAATCCCCAGCTCTGGGACTGTGTCTACTCTGTCTCCAACAGCGCAGCCCTCACCAGCTTCAAATGTTGTCATTTTATCAATGAGAAGCAGGCACGTGTGAAGAGCAGCTTTCATTGCACTGTATTAAGTTTTTAGCATTAACTAAAAATCAATGGTGTGTCATTACTAAAATTCCACCACAACAAACCAATTAGTAAGACTCATTAGATTTTTATGCATGTTACTAATGTGCATGAAGCCAGCTGACCTTTCAGTGATTACACACTTAAGGTTTTCTGCCTCCACGTCACAGGAGTTGCGATGCATGATCCAAAAAGCCAAGCCTGGCTTTTCCGTCAGCACTGGCTTCTCTCTCCTGATTACTCCTGCCTAGTACAGCAGAGCTAAAGGATCAGGGAAGCACAAAGACACCTCCAAGCTGTTTCTACCTGCAGAACAAATACAAGTAAAGCCTGGCCACATGAGATTATGTGGAAACACATGGACTCAGTAGTCACTAAGACCCTACCTCTGCAGGAGCTGAGGATGGGCAGTCCCTGTCCTGCTTGCCCCTGAGACAATGATAGCTTCCATCTCACTCAGTTACTCACAGCAGGGTGGTGAATAAACTCACACTGTCTGGTGGTTTCATAATACAGCAGTCCAAATGCCAACAGGTCCATCCCAAAGCTTGCTTCAGTGCTCCCAAAGCTACACACATGCCACTAATGGATGCATGGGGCCATTAAGTTGGTAAAGCAGAAATAAAAGAATTTAGGAATAAAATGAAACTTCTGGTTGAGTAAGGACTTCTGGATCAGGCATTAAGTCTGCCTGGCATCTCTCTCTAGTGTCACTGCACACCTATTTTCTCCTTGTAAAGCACAGGATTGATTCTTAAATGTTTTCATTCACACTTAGGGGCTTTCCAGGACTGGACTTTATTCTTCAATATTACCCACTGAACAGTGAAACCCTGGAACAGATTGCCTGGGAACACTAGATGCTCTTCAGCACTGGCACTCCACAAGGAAAGGCTATCTGCGAGGAATTTCACAGGTAGAGCTGAGCTTTCACTGGGACAGAGGCACAGAGCAGGCAACCCCCTCCCAGCCCCTATTTCCCTCTGAGCAGTCAAGCACAGTCTGCACCTGAACCAGCCACGAGAGTTAATCTGCCCTCTGAGGCATCAGCAGCGTCTCAGTGGTGGGGAAGATGACAGGTTATCCTACCTTTTGTCATCCCTCTAAAACCTGGTTATCTCGCAGCTTATCTCTAAACCATACTCTGAATTTCTCAGCTCTTAAGCAGCTACCACAATATATCGTATAAAGAGAGCAGCGACTTTTCAGAACTGAACTCCCATCTACAACAGTATTTCCTGGGTCCTGACACTGGCCTGTTCACTTAAGACTGGAAATACACGTACACTTAATTACAGAGGCAAAGTTTTGAGACTATTACAGCAATTAAAATTTGCTGCTAAAGTATTATTAAATGCAAAAGTCTAATACACAGTTACACAGAATCTATCTTTCCCCTGCCTTCCCCTTAAAGATGCTTGAGGGGTTTTTTTAACCCACTTTCTACGACCTGACTTAGCTCTGCACCAAATTCTTCCCCTTCTTATTCTTTCTGATGCACGATAACAGAGAAGTGCCCTTGCCCTTCCAGCAGACTGCAGAAAACTGAGTTTTGGCTCTGGACTCTCTCCAGCTGTAGCTCCAAGGACCTGGCACTAATGCAGATGCAAGTCAAATCTGTTCCTTGCTACGAGGCTTTTTAGGGCTCTCTGCCTGCACCCCAGCAAAGGGAACAAGCTGGGCAGGTTTTCCAAATGGTGGCACATGCAAGGGGCTCTCTGAAAAACAGTCCACAAAGGAAGGACCAATATAACAGCTTTTTGCCACCAGAGTAGGCAACAAGCCCCTTAGAAACACAACCCATACTCACCATGGGCATCAGTCACGTTTGGAGGGTTAATTTGTGAAAATACAGTAGTAAGTACTAAGAAGCAATATCCAAGTGACAAGTGCTTATGCATATTTTATGAAGCATCTTCAACCACAGTTCAATGTATCCAAGAATACTTCTGAAAAAAATGGCAGCTTCTAGAGGGGATTTGGAGAGGAAATAACATATAGAATAGGAGGACAGATGTTGCTAATTTATGATGCAAAGGCCTTTACTGAAAAGTGCACATTTTGCTTAAGATTCTCTACAAACGCTATTTTAATGCTGATTTCCTCCTCTTCACAATTTCACAAACTCTTCTCTGTAAGAACTTCAGCTTGGCTCAGAAGTTCTGCTTGGATCAAAAGCAGCATCTGTAACCAGCAATTAAACCAGGGCTTCAGTACTGTGCATGGTTTTAAATCATATCCACCTTTTAACAATGCCACTTGGAAAAAAAATGTGGCTAAGCTGTAAGTTGGGAATGTGAGGGTGCATTTTGTCCTTCTGCCTTCCACTGTTGCCAGGGTTATTGGGATTTTCTGACCTTGGACTACACTCAGAACAGCAGCAGTGTGGGAGCAAGTGAGATGGATGGTGACTAATACCCAATGAGGTCATTAAAGAGAAGCAACATCATCTCCTGGAAAAAGAAAAGTAGCAGGATATATTGGCCCAACTACTTCATCAGTCACCCCCAATGCCTCATGCACCATCACACATTCTTGCTTTTCCTATCAATGTTGCAGAGCATTTTGAAGATGAGTCAGGTGGTTTTGCCTCTCCTCCTTTCCTACTCTACCCCAAAAGGTTTAAAATAAAGATGAGGAAGACACAGGGTTCACGTCCCACAGGCAGGAGCCTGCACTGCCTTTTTTCTGCTTACCAGCCCCTCCACATGGACATGTGGCTTCATTGCTCCTCTGCAGCAATCCAAAGATGACACATGCTACAGATACTATTTTCTGCAGGCTGCAACACCACCAGGGGGGTCTGTGAAATCCTCCTTGTATGTAAATATCACTTAAAAATAAAAAAGAAGAACCAAGTGCCACTGACTTCTCCTTCTGACATTCATTTCAGACACTGCTGGATCATGCCAAAGTGCAAATGAATGGCAGACACCATTGTGTGCAGATGCTGCACTGAAAAACCTGACATCAGTCCAAGGCTTTCACTCTATCACAGGGCAGCTTTTGCTCCTGAGTTATGGGGTTATCATCACTGCACATAAAGTGACTTTTAAAACAAACAAAAAAGCTCCCCCCCAACCAAAACAACCTTACAGTTATGTAAGACAACAATCAAAACCCTCAAGAACTCAGGTTCCTTGTAGAGAACACGGGATGAGAGCACCAGGGGTTGTCAGAGCTCTAACAGAAGGACAAGGCCAAGTGCTCCACAGCTGCTTAGCTTCACATTACGATACAGTCTCTCTCTCTATGTATATATATACATATATATATACATATATATGCAGTCAGACTTTTTCCACCAACCTTGCTCAGGGTGAGGCAAAGTGGGTGCTCACTCAGGCAGCTCCAAGCCAATGCTTCACTCCCTCCTCACCCATCAGTGCTCTGTTTACAGCATGTTGCTTGGGCTGCCCTGAGCACAAGGAAGCTGATTTCTTCATTGCTTTTCTTTCACCACACTGCACCCCAGAGCTCAGCTAACCTTACTGGGTCTTCTCTCCATAGCTCTGAGTGATCCTTCTGCTCAGCTTCACAGCTGGAGCAAGGCAAAATGCCTAAACCTTCATACACCATCCCAGGCATTTGACTTTGAGTGCCTCAAGCTGATTTCTTTACTTCCAATACACAACAGCATGTACTCAAATCACAAGTGTTCTGCTCTTCAGTTCCAAGGGGGGGGCTCTCAGCAATCCTGCAAATCAGAAATGCCGAGGTAGGATCCCAGGGAACAAGGAAAGGCAGCCATGGATCACCGAGGTAGCATGGGCTGCATCTGTTTCCTTGATGCTGCACAGAAAATCCATGGTAAAGGCAGGGAGAGAAGTTCCATTATTCAGTGCCAATCTCTGCCCATGGATTGTTCCAGCCCAAACAATTAATGACCAGCAGAGTTAACAGCTGCTGAAAGCCAGATCCTGAAAAGGCATGTGGGGGCAGCAATGCTAATTATAAGCAGTGCTGATGTCTGGGCAACTGAGAGCAAGAGGGATTTATGCTTCTCCATTAGTGCTGCCTGGGATCATGCACTGCCCACCATGACATCACACGGTGGCAGCCATGTGGCTATAAGTACACCACTGTGAAGGAGGCTCTACCTATACCCCACCAGACCAATGCAAACCAGCTGCTGCTGCTCCAGTCCTGGTGCAGGTCCTCCCAGCATCAAGCAGCTTTGGAGAGGGTCTGGACACCACCAGCACAGCACTGCAGGCACCCAGCTAGATCCAGCACAGCCTCCTGGCAGCTCAAGGCTGCTCCGAGCCGACCAACACTTCATGCTCCTCCATTCCCACTGTGCTCCAGGAGTGATTACCCTGCAGAGCACTATCTCACCACCCCAAGGAGCATTTATTTACCTTTTCATTTTAATCTGGTAAGCTGAAATTTCACTAGGCTTGTCTTCAAAACCACTGCATTACAAAGACATATAACAAATACCAACTGTTTATAGACTAGGTTATTTGTTCCCAGTGCATCTTCCTGCCTTTTATTGGCCATGTCTTTTATCAGCAATAACTAAATACCTTTCAAATTGACAACCTGTTTGGTTTACAGCAGGAAAATACATCCAAGTCCCTTTCAAACCTGCTCTTGCTGCATAGAATTCAAACAGCTCAATGAACATCATTCTTGCAAAGTTTAATTTTGATATGATTGACATTTTGGTTTGGGTTTTTTTGTTAATCATCACTGCTTTAGGATGGGCTTCTGATGGCCACGCAAATTTTTCAAGATCAATAGCATCAGCACCACAACCAAGTATCCCAGTCCATATAATGCCCAAAATTAGTGTCTAAACCCAAAAACAATCATCATAAAGATCCAAGTAATCTTGAGATGATAGGCCATTTCCAGTTAGCACTAAAAGGAGCTGGGCTTCAAGGATATAGGAAGATCAGCTAATGAAGAGTGATAACAGAAAATAGCTAGATGCTGACCTCAGGAGCAGTTTGCACGGATACTCAGACTGCTGGGACCTGCATGGGACCTGCATGGGACACACACAGCTAGAAGGCTTCAGGGCACAAGGAGAAAGCCTGCAAACAGAGATCACCTATGTGCAAAGTAACACAGAAGGAGCCTCAACACTGAGGGATGAACCCCAGACCTGCCTTGTCCACCAACCCCTTACACGTATGGAAGAGTCACAGTGGCAGAGCAAAGCTGAACTGCTCTGCAGGGTGTGTGGCCACATCCCATACCTGCTGCTCCCCTCCCCTGCCATTCCTTCCATCTCCTCACCAAGGGCTTGCTTCACATCACTCTTTCCATCATTTATTTCCTTTTGAAAGGGCTGATTCACAAGCAATAATCAGGCTTTCGTGTTTTAATGTTTTGATTGTACTCATTGCCTTGCTCTCCCCCAAACCCCCTCCAGGTTCACAGCAGTGACACCTTCTTTCACATTCCCTCTCCAAGAGCCTTCATTTCTCTCCCCAATTGAATTGTTGTCATGGAAATCATTCCTCCTCTCCATCTTACTGAAAGGCTTTATAAAACCCCAGCCCCTGCTCCACCACTTTTCCAGCCATCAGCCCCACCAGCTCTTTCTGCCAGGCCTTAGAGCCCACAGGAACACCCCCACTCCCTTCTCCCACAGCCATGGGCTGACCCAGCTGGAATACCCAGGCACCAACACATTCACTCACTTTAGTAACTCATTATGGTGATCACTGGCTTTGCTACCCCGCTTTCCCCTCAGACATGCAACAGCTCTGGAACCATTAGCTACCGAAGTGTAGCCACAGCCACCTGTTCTCTGTCTATATATGTATTTATCTAGACGTAAATGTGAAGAGTTTGGGTATTTTAAAATTTAGAAAAAAATAAAAGAGTTCCTGCTTACATAACAGACGGTGATTCTGCAGTCCAGAAACGCTGTTTGTTTTTAACGGGCTGGAAAGCCAATTACCGAAAATCACCCTTGATGGACTTCAAGAGGAAGGCTCCTACCTTCAGGCACCGAGAGGGGCTCATCCGGCTCCAAAGACACGCAGGAGGAAACCATGGTGCTGGAAACACATCCCCGTTAAACTGCAGACCGGGGTCCAGCCATGGCCGCCACCGCTGTGAGGTGAGGGCGGCGCTGCCCCACCCGGACACAGCCGGTTCCAACCGGTTCTGCCACAGGGCGGGGCTGGTGACGCCTCAATGAGACATCCAAATAAGGGCAAAACCTGCCCAAGGGAGCGGGAAAGTGTGAGGGAGGGACCTGTTCACTGTGTGAGGAACGGACACCTTCACTGTGTGGGGAAGGGACCCGTTCATCGTGTGGGGAACGGACCTGTTCATCGTGTGGGGAACGGACATCTTCACTGTGTGGGGAACGGACATCTTCACTGTGTGGGGAAGGGACCCGTTCATCGTGTGGGGAAGGAACCCGTTCACCGTGTGGGGAAGGAACCCGTTCACCGTGTGGGGAACGGACACCTTCACCGTGTGGGGAAGGGACCTGTTCATCGTGTGAGGGAGGGACCCGTTCACCGTGTGGGGAACGGACACCTTCACTGTGTGAGGAATGGACCCGTTCACTGGAGTGGGCTGATCCAAGCCTCACCTTGAGCACTGCCAGGGATGGGGCAGCCACAGCTGCTCTGGGCACCCTGTGCCAGCGCCTCAGCACCCTCCCAGGGAACAGCTTCTGCCTAAGAGCTCAGCTCAGCCTCCCCTGTTTTGTCAGGTTAAAGCCATTCCCCTTGGCCCGTCCTGACAGGCCCTTGTCCAAAGCCCCTTTAGGTACTGAAAAGCTGCTGTAAGTTCCCCCTAGAGCCTTTCTTCTCCAAGATGATGTCAATGTCTCAGCAATGCATTACACTGGAGTATGCACAGAAAGGCTGCTCTATTTGCTTCAGGAATCCCACCGCAGCCCTAAGCACGCAGGGAGAGCAATCCCCACACACACATCCAGCCCCATCACACTGTAGAGCACTTGCAGATGCTGTGCTTTCCTGTGTTCACCTGCACCTCCAGCCCAAGCCCACACAAAGGCATCAGAAGGCTCCTCAAACAGCAAACCATTTCATCTCTTAGAGAGGTGACAGCACCAAACCCAGGCCACCTTCTTCAAGTTCATTTGACCGATAGGAAGGCAAAACCAGAGGTCAGTGTGAGGCCAAGGACAGCTTTCAATACTTCATAATAGACAGGGCATGCACAGAGAACCAGGATGAGAATACCCTAAATCCCGGATATGCAGACACAAGCAGGCATTCAGCCATGACTAATATCCCAAATATTCTCAAGATGGAAAGCAAGAAATCTGCTCCATGATCAGTCACTGACAGAGTCCCATAAAGCTACTAATTAGAATGGTGTTTACAGTCTATATTTCATTTCATTTGATGTTTTTACTCTGATTAGTTATTCTATCACCTGCAGAGAGCTAGCTAGCTGCATGCAAAAACAGCACTGGACTCAAGTAGCATTTCATAGAGGGAGTTCAGCTAGCTCTGTCCTGCTCAGTGCTGGTCCCCTCCTGATAACTTCTTGTACAACTAAGGTTGAAAGCCAAGAAGAGTCAAGGTAGGTCAGTGTTCAGAACAGAGACACCCGCAAGAACATGGGTGAGCTACAGGACTCGCTATTGCTGATCCTTTCTTCTGCACAAACACCCCCACTGGTCACTGTGGCTTCTGGAGGAAACAAGCAAGGTTCAATGCTCATCCATTCCCAGACTGTTCAATGCATCTCCTATGAGCAGCAGAGCTCCTCCCAGTGTCTCCTCACCCCAAGCCATCCAGCCTACCTGAGTTCTGCTGGGATAACAAACACAACTGGAAGGCTTCCCCTCCCTCCCAGCCAGGTCATTGGTGGTCACGCTGTGCCCTGCGTCTTGCTGAGCTCTCCCCGGGCTGCTGCAGCAGCAGCATCACTTCATGTGTCTTCCCTGCACACAGCCCTGCAGAGTGCCTTTTTATCATTACATGACATGCTGAGGTTTGACAGCATCCTGCAACCCCAGATCCTTTCCTGAAGCGTTGCCTAGCCTGCTCTTTGCCATCTGCAGCAATTCCTGCCCCAAGCTATCACTTGTCCCTTTTATCCTTTTATCCAGATCACCATTTCAATCTGTGCAGATTATTTTAAGAAGGCGCTGTGGTTCTTCCTCCCCAAGAATCTGCAGTCCCTCCTCACTTTATATACCTGTCATTGGAACAAGCGTATTCTCCATTCCATTACCCAAATTGAGAATGAAAATATTGATCCGGATGGACCGGAGCCAGCCCTGCAGAGCCTCACAGATTTTCTGGGAATCTTAAAGATAAATGGGCTGCTCCATAAAGCCCAGGCTCCTCTTTCCCCTTTGCTTTAACACTGGTACCACCCCTGCTGTTACCTTTCTTCTAGGCAACCTCTACCTGGCATGCACATCCAAGGCACTCTCCTGAAGCACTGTAACGCTGCAGCCAAGTTTCTGGGGTATCTGAAGCTTCCAAGACGCTGAAAATACCTGAAATTGCAGTTGATGGGGTGATCTCCCTTGTGCTAGAGGCATACGTGGGGCTTCTCACTCACAGTGCCCTTGCTGAGAAAGCATCTTTTCCTGCTCAGAACCCTTGCTGATGAAACACGCAAATATACTTTTGCTTTAGAACAAAAATTGTTGCTTTTTCCCCATTTAGCTTCCTAATCACAGCTAGCCAAGCTTGAAAATGCTATCCTGCATTATGCAATAATCCACCGAGAGCAGGGGGGGGTTGCATAAACTGTGCTGCAATGAAAAGCATCTCTCCCCCTCTGCTTGGGGGGAGCAGCCCCCACAAAACAAACAAACCCTCTGTCCTCTAAGAGACATTCACTTTTGCCAGTGATTTGTTCCATTTTACTATTCATTTACTGACAATACTTCTGACAAAAGCAGAGCAGAAACAGCTCCGCTTGCACAGAGCTGGGCTGTACTCACCTCTACAAAACCCATACACAGTTCCATACCAGATTCCACTAAAAATACCAGTAAAGGCTGCTTCTCCAACTGAGGGGGCTGGGGTTTCCTTTATGAAGGCAAAAAAGCCATTATTTAGTTCTTGGAGTGGAGAAATCTCAGTCTCCACAAGACACAGAGCAGTGAAATGTTCTGAAGTTAATAAACGAGTCTGCTTGGTGCATTTTAAAAGTAGAATTCATTTTTCAGAGAACCTGTACACGAAGTTGCAGCTGATGCAAATTAAAACAGTAATAAACACTTCAAAACCATGTTTATAATATAAATGCTAACAAATCCTTAACTGTAATGATAATGGCTTGCTAGGCAGCTCTAGAATGTAAAATTAATCCTTAACATGTCTTAATTTTTTTCCACCGGGTCATTTAATAATGTGATAACTCATTTCTTTCCTCTGCCTTCATCTCTCACATTGCCATGGAGACAATTGTGAATCAGATATAAATAAAAATACTCTAACACTCTGGCACCACATGTTCTTTTGATCCCTTGCCAACATGACTTTAAAATTACAGGAATTCACAGGAGCTCAATAATTAACAATTCATTTGCTAAGAAATCACTTCTTTTCAAGCCAGTTTCCTGGTGTTTTGCTAACTCAGGACTGCTCGCAAACACCCAAAGTTCTGTTATTCCATTTCAAATCTCTATCATACTTCAATCAGCAGCTCAGAGGCAGAGCTACTGCAGGCCAGAGCCCTCAAAGCCAGCCCTGCATTTCCTTTTGTAGCGTCATCAGTCTCACTGTGATTTCTAATGGGAATAAATTTTAAGGCCATTCTTAATTGTTTGGGCTCAGAACGTAATGAGAAAAACCAAAGTAGTCACTGAACAAGTTTAGTGCTGGCCTCTGTTATTAGAGGTGTCAAAAGGAGCTCAAGGATCCCTGCTTCCATATTAGGTTGTTAACTATATACAGCCATAGAAAGATTAAGATTAATTATGCCTTAATGATCTTGACACCCCTTAATTGCTGCGCACTGAGAGAGGCTGCAATCCCTGATACCATCAGTGTTCTCAGACATCCTGATGCAGAATTCTCCTCTGCAACAACACCACCATGAATTTGCACAGATGCAGGTCTGGGTCCCCTGGCTTTTTAGACCGGAGGGTGCTAAATTACATCCTTGCTGAGGGACATGTGGTCTCGAGCAACTCCAGTGCTCACAACACTTTGTCACTGTCATTGTACATATCCTATAACAACCTGTAGCTCTGCCCTCACCACATGAGGACAGTCCTAGAACTTCATAATTAAGGACTTCAGTTTATTAAAGAGCTCCACTGTGCTTGAACCTGTGAAGCCAGGGAAGAACTCAGTGTCTCAGGTTTTACAAAGGATCTTATGCAGCTCCAACAGTTTTATTTGCAGTTACATAAACCCCTCAGTTAAGCAGCATTATTATACCATTCACACAGTATTCCGTTCAGCCTCACCAGGCACTTGCAGCCCAGCATCCCAGGAGGAGATGTGTTTCTCTGCACAGCATTTTCCATCTTCTCCAGCCTTAGAGGTGGAAGGGCCAGCATGAGCTGACCAAGTTATTAATCATTGCCACATCTCTTCCATTAAAACATATAAGCTACAACTCTACAATTACCTCTGTGCATCACAGGGAAATCACACATACAAGGTCTTGTAAGAAAAGCCCCCAGCTCTAATAACTGTTTTGTCCAAAAGGATTCAAAGTGATTTAAGAGCTCAACTCTGACTCTCAAGAGCAACATAAGCACCTAAGGAGTTTAAATAATAGCAAGGACTCAATGGCTCAGTGCTTGCCTTCCCAATATAATTCCTGCTGTAACAGCTAATTATAATTACTGATACAGCAGGTACAGCTTGATACCAGCCCCATCCTTTCAGTGACTTACCAAGATCTGCTTCTAGGGCAGACTAAAGTGAGAAAAGAAAAAAGGAAAAATAAATAAAGAGGGGAAAAAAGGTCACTCCTTCCCACACAACAGCTGCTTAGGGCTGCTCCATGGGGAAATAACACGCTGACCAGCCCCACCAGCTGTCTGCAAACAGAACATTCCAACAGCAGCTGCTCCAGCTTCGGCTCTGCCCTCTCCTGTCCTGCAGTAACTCGCAGGTGGATAAACGCACCGGCCGATGCCATCAGAAATGGGACATCAGTGTACAAGAGGCATTTTGCCCCTTCTCTGCCAGCACATACAGGGCAATAGCATTCAGGCCCCGCTTTGAAATCAAACACTGAATAAGTACAATAGTAACTGGATAAAACCTAGTAGGAACCCATGGCTGGCAACCAGCACAGAGAGACAAATGCAGAGCACCAATTCTGTATAAGGTGAATGCAGCTTTTGTGCCTCCCTGCCACTAGGTCCTGGTATTTTACCAAGCAAAGCAGGCTGATGTGTTAGTGAGAGACATAACCCAAAAATGCAGGAACACCATCCCATGACCATGGGGCTGGTGAGCAGAGACACACCACCTTCAGATTCCTGGGTAATGCCAAACAGCCATGGGAGGTGCAGGAGGCTGAAACCTGGCTGAGAAGGAAAAACAGCAGAGGCAGAGGGGGCTCTTCCTCACTTCTTGCCTAATCTGATCTGAATTATGTGCTCATACTCATCAGCCAGGAGTGGATTTGGGGAAAACAAGTTACTTACAAGGGCTTTAGCCTTCCGCATAGCCCTGCTGTATCTCTGCATGGGCAGCCTTTAGCCCACTGCCTAAGTCAATTTCTGCTTTGATCTGGCTCAGTAGTCTAAAAATAAAGTTAAAATATAAACACTGACATCCATATCACAAGGAGCCTCATGGCAGGAGAGCAGTTTTAGTGGAGGAAGAGGGCTTAATCCACAGAATAACTCTGGCATTTTGTCATACTGAAAAACTCTTCCAACACCTACAGCCTGACTAAGACATTTGAAAATACAGATGAGCTTCTAATCGATACACAGCCTATCCTTGGCAGGCAAGCGAGGCATAACAGCGCCACGTTACACATCCACTATCTCAGACAGACAAATCAATGATTCCAAAGTTTTCTGAATGCCAGGTCACACCATACCCTTCCTCCTCCTCACTCCTGCACCGGTTCTTCATCAGCTTCAAGGTATTTCCAGAATGGAGTGAACCTGTCTGGTGACCTGACCTCCGTTGTGGTGTTTGCTACAGGATTTCAGTTAACCCCAGCCTCAGGGGCAGGGACTCATGCACCACCCCCTGAGGAAGCTCCCACTCATGGGCAAGACTGGCATTGCTTGTCCCAAAGTCCCATCTCTGGTCCCACCAGCTCCAACTGTTGAGCTTGTAAACAGCCTGAAGAGGAGAAAAGCACCGAGAGCTTTGGGGGACACGAGAAGGAAGAAACCTCAGTCATCAGACATGGGGGTGGTGGAATAAAAGCTAAGTCAATAGGTAAGATAGATCTGCACAGAAACCTTCCACCATCCAAACCCCCTCTTGTCCTGTTATTCCTTGTTCCCACAGTTTGCTTTGAAAACAGTTGCACAGAATCAGGTTCTAACTGGAGAGCCACCGTGCATGGATGCAACGACAGGAAAGGAAGGGAAGGATTATGGGATATTCCCTCCCAGAGCCACTGTCCCACCACAAGGAAACCCACAGGAAACCAGGGACAACTCAGTGATGGAACTAACACAAATCCAGAGGCACATACACACCGATGCTTGCCTGGGCAGGAAAGCCTCAACAGCAGAGCTGGCTTAACATGCTTCAACAGAATGGTTTTGTGGGAGGGCTGGTAGCATCCTCCTGCTGTGCTGCCCACCCCAGTTACTGAGTGCAGTCTGCCCAGCATGGAGAAGCAGGAAGTCTGGTGCCAGCCCAGGCAGCAGTGCTGCCCTGAGCCCAGCAACAGAGAGAAGACGACCAGAGCTGTCAGCTGGAGGAATCCCACCTCTGGCTTGAAGGCAGCCAGGCAAGACTTAGGATAGCAGCCTCACCTTGCAAACATTATCTCTGCTTTACAACTGGAGAACTGAGACACACACTGATGAAGAGCTCTCTGAAATTCAAAGTCCAGCCACTGCGCAGAGCAGAAGGCAGATCTCTTGATCATAGCCTAATAACTTAAACCACAAGAATATCTTCTACTGTCCTCCATGCAAAAACCTCAGTCCTCATTAACCATCTGAAAGGGAGCAGGAAAGCCTACACACCAATTAAATCATGGTTCAGTGAAACATCATTTCGGAGCTGGATGCTGCGATATCCCGTGCGCTCCTTCTGAGGGGTTGTGCTTTACAACTGCCGTAGCATGGAGTTAATGACACACGAGTTCCACTCTTGTTAGGATTCCGCTGCCTGTGCTCACAATGGCTCCCGGATTTATTAGCGGTTTGATAACAAAGTGAAGCACTTGTGAAACTGGCCCCAAGCTCCGCTCGGTGAACTGTGAATTAACCGTAAACATAATTAGAGCCATACCTCACACTCGGGACTGGGAGGAACAGGAGGTCTGCCCCAGAGCTCTTACTACAGCAGTACACAAGTCCAGGGCTGATAAAAATAGCAGCCCCAGCTAAAAGAGCAGAATTAATTACATCAACTGTTAAAACAAGCTACGCAGAATGGTTGTTTCTCTGCTTCAAAAGCAGGAGGAAATTCCTCAGTCCTGCCTGTGCTGTTTCAGGATGAGTGATGGTTTGAGCAGCCACAGTCCCCTCCTGTTACACTATTGATTCCCAGGAAGTCTGATTCCATGAAGCACTGCTCAGTCACAAAGACAAACTAAGCCAAAATTTTCCAAGACACATACCCAAACTGATTTCCATCTGCACACCTTTAAGGAAGTCCAGCCTCCTGGTCAGAGGATGCACACAGCCACCGGGAGCAGCAACAGCCAGTCCTCACCAAGCAGCTCCCAGTGAGGGGACCAGTGCTCTCGTAAGATGAGCAGTAAAAGCTGAGCAGGGCCACAACAGAAGGGCAAGGAAAGCTGGGAGAACTGGGAAACTAGAGTATTTTCAGGAAATGATGTACTGTTCTCTCTGTTGGATGGGGTGGGCAGGCCTTAGCAGGCAGGAAGGAGGGTGATGATAACGGGTCAGCAAAGACCAGAGGGAGCCCAGGAACAGGCTCTGGGGAAGGAACGAATCCCCATCACAGCAGGTTTGGGGTTCAGCTCCCTGCTGTCCTGGGCTAGAAACCTCCAGACAATTCTTTCAGCCAATATTTTTATAGTATCATGAGGTATCACCTGTGAGATGAAAGAAGATGCATTTGGTAAGAGGAGGATGCAGGAAAGCACAGGCCATGAGGAAGAGGCAAAGCAGGAGGCTGAAGCCCTCAGGATGACCTCCCTTTCTACAGAAACAGCTTTTCTGTGGAAACAGTCTGGTCCTTTGCAGGACAACAAGCTCAGACCTGCAGCAAAGGGGAAGTTCTCAGGCAGGATGTGCACCCCTTCCCACTCAAGCCAAGGATGGAGGCTCAAGACCCCCTGCCATGGAGAGGACCTGCACAAAGAGCCTTGCACAACCCAGCTGCATCCTTCAGCCTCCCTGTCCCATGGCAGAGGCATTTCCCACCCATACCTCTGGGTAGTGCAGGCAGAACAGGACACTGCACCCATCCACACATTCCTGACTGAAGTCCATGACCGTAGAGGCAGGCAACACAGCATAAATCAAACAAAGAAACCTTGCAACATAATGTCTCCTTGTGTTGCCTTCTTCCATAAACAGCAAGATTTATGCATTCCTGGGGCTATTAACAAGAGCCATTTGTCTTTATTTCTGCGCATAACTAATGGAGACACCAGCAACATTGACAAGCCTCGTGGGATTAATTATTAAAGCCGTTTTCAACGGGGTATCTACGGGCTTGGCTTCCCTCATCCTAAAGGGAACATCAAGCATTTTTCAAAGCATAGGATGAAATTCCATTTAAGAGACCGATGGCCCATGTGAGTACAAATCATTACCAGGCTTGGACGCAGCCTACCAGAAAGTTACAACATCCAAAAAGGTTGATGACTTCCTCAAGTTGTCTTTAATTCCTCCACTGTACAGCTCTTACAGCAGCATCTCGAGTCAAATCCAGCAAGGCCAAAAGCAAAGGACCCAAAAAGCCAGTGAGACCATACAGGTCCCCTCAGACTTGCTGATGGCCAGAGCCGAAGTGCTTCTTTTAGATACCCATTTCAAACCAGCCTGGAGGAACCCAGAATTCAGAAGCGTTCCCTTTCCAGGGAGAATCTGATCTGAGAGGATCAGAAAAACCAATTAAAACCCCCATGGTCCCACAGTAACTCAAAGGCTCAGCAGGGCTTAGGTCCCTATAGTCGGTCTTGTGTTTCCTCTGGGCTCATTTTCCTAGTGAGTGCCCAAACACAGAATAACTAACCAGGAATGGAAGGGGAAGGAAATATTGGAGACAGTTTAAACTTTGTAAATATGAGCTTCCACCAAGACAACACAAACAGACGTGAGTCATTAACTTAATTCATTTTATGAAAAAGTTGAATAAAGGTTAATAGAAAATTACTCATTTTTTCCTTAGGTTGATTATTTTTTCCTATCCATCCTACACAATTTAATTAAAAACGTGCTATGGAGTTCCAGAGGATGATTAAAAATAACCTCTCATTTTCTATTGAACTCCTTTGGTTTGTACAGGAGTTCCTATAGAACCTTATTAAATTTCTGTTTACCTCTGCTACATTTCATTTCTATTCCATACCTCTTTTCCTTAAGTCCAAAGGGATTTCATGAAGGGGGTAGCTTATTATGTAAATATTCTTCCCCATGGTTGGCAGTTGAGATGAACATTAGATCAGTGCAGAAGAACATCCACAGTGTACGAACTCTTTAAAAGCAACATTATTAGCTTTGCTTACTGAATGGAGACAGAAGGAGAGTCAAAAAGACCTTTTCTGGTTGTGACTGCTGTAACTGAATAAGCAGGTTGGTTATACCCACTGGGTATTTTTCCCCAGTCTTCTTGGCATTTGAATTCCACAGTGGTGCGTGCAAGAATCCAACCCATAGCAACCCAGTCTCTCTCCGCAGGCTTGCTGACAGCCAAGAATGTTTTTCCCAGTTTCCTCATGTTGCTGTGGAGCTACAGTACAGAGCTATTGTAGCACTTATTAAAACAAGCCTAGATTGCTTTACAACAGGTAAAAGATATTCAACAAAACCAAAACAGGATCCAGAGCTCACAGGCATATGAAACCTAGTCAAAATGGTAGAGAACAGCTCTAATATCCTGACTCAAGCAGCTACCTCTTGCTGGCATCCTCCTTGAAAATCCGATCCAGCTAAATCCATCCAGCTGCTTCTATGCTCAGTCCATCCATGCTGGATTTCTGGCTAAGCCCTGCCATGTCAGGAGCCCAGAAGGGCTTGTACAATATGTCTAGGTTTGCTCATTGACTTGAGAGAGCTACACAGAGCTCTTTTTCTAAGGAGCAAGCGACCAGCAAACTCACACCCATGGTGCACTTACACAAGCAGCAGGGGCAGCATTTGGAATTAGCCCAGGAGACACACAAGGGCACGCAGAGGCTTGAAGCCACCCCCAGAACAGCCTGCTGGCACGTCTGCCAATGCTGCAATCTGCAGTAGCAGCACAAGCAACAAAAATAGTGGTGGCTGCTCCTCCTCCAGCAATGCAGTCACCCACTGCTGCAGAAGGACAATGATGCAACAGTGAGGAATCAGCTTTGGGGATGGCAGATCCAAGTTTGATGCCAGCTGCCTCCTGTGCAACTCTGGTTAAGTATTATGAGCTTGGCTTCACTAAACCAGGTTTGATGAAGCCCTGCAGACCTTGATGGGACTTAAATGCTTAAGTACCTTATTGGGCCTCAGTTTTTCCATGCTGCTGCTTTCATCCCATGCAAATACATCAGCACTCCCCAGGCAAGATGGGAGATGTAAACACCCAAGCACATGTCTGACATGGGATGGGAGGCAGACCTGGCGCATGGCACGTGTCCTCACCACCAAGGCTTAAATACACAGGGCCTACAAGGGCAAAAACAGCCCCTCCAGGAGTTCTGCCAAGGTCTTCCCTGGCCCATGGCCTCCACAGAGCAAGACTGATGCACTAGCAAAATATGCCATTTTGAAACTAATTGCACAACAAGAGAAGATTCTTTAATATGAAGCAGCTGATCCTGGGGGAACAATTACTAGGAGATAAAAAGAACAGAGGGAAAAGCAAGCGCCCAACCTTCTGTGTGCAGAAGATGGATTTACACAGTCCCTACATTGCATTAGGAAAACCTTCTGTGGGTTCCACAGTCACCTTGTGCAGCATTAAGGAAGGAAGGGAGAAGCCAGTAAACATTCAGGAGCCAACACTGCAGTTCTGCCCTCAGGTAACTGTGCTGCCATCAAAGGCCAAATCTAATAAGAACTCTCTCTGGTTTGCAAGCCAGAAAAGCCTTCAATAATCAATTAAAATGTGAGATAAGACTGCAGCTGCTTCCATGTACAAGTCTGGGTCCTCCATCAGTTTTCTGAGATCAATACGCATCAATGCATCGCTGTCAGGCGCATATCCGTCATCCCTAAAAGCTGCAATCAAATATCAATGCCTGTAGTAAGAACCATCCCTTATTCTTCTTTGCAAAGCTGAGACAAGGTTTGACTAAACCAGTCTGTGCCCTGAGAATGAGGCACAAGGACTGACGAGAAACTTCTCTCTTTACAAGGAACACCAAATCAGGTGAAAGGGGCTTGTATTTTTTAAGACCAAGGCTGCAAATCCCAGCTATTACCTGTATGCAAACCTCATAGCAGGTTTCTAACTGACATGAATTCAGTTCCCCCGATTTTATTGCCACTGAACCTTGCCTGTGTTTCCATCCTGACATTAGATTTTCTTTCCTGAATAAACCAGAATAATCCCTAATTTGAATTCCAGTGCACAACAGTAACAGCCTGTAAAACCTTAAAAAGAAGCCAGTTCCCTCTAGCAGAATAGAAGATATATTAGGCTTCAGGACTGTATAGAGCAGAACATAAAATTCAAATAACAGACATCATAGAGTTTGATAGCATCTTCGAATCTCAAAGATCTCAAAATACATTACTAACTGCAACAGCCATTGCTCTGTTAGACAACTGCACATCTCTAAAGTGAATCATATCTTCAAGAGAGGAGTTTATAAGTCTTTATGTAAATGGGAAGTACTTTGTTGATCCACAGAATGCTGCCAGCTCTGGAAGGGAGCACAGCAGCTCTACACAAAGGTCCTAACACTCACCATAGGTGTGCCTGTTTCTCCAGCTCAGTTTAGACAGCAAGAGTAAATTAGCATTTACTCTCTCACCAGCAGAGAAAGATCATCCCACAGATGTATTTTCATCAGCTTTATGTAATTCAGGATCTTCACTTTCTTTGCTCTGCCCAGAACTTAACGCCTCAAGAACATATTTTGTGGTTAAAAATTGGTATTGCTATAAAGCAATACAGTAATAACATCCTTTTCGAGCCATCTCCCACAGGCTCCTCACTAGATGCTCTAATCGAAAATGACAGCTAATAGTTGCCCCAGTGTTTTCATTAGGGGCTACTTTTTTAAGCTTCAGTTTTGATGGAGATGGAAGGAAAGCAGCACAAGCTGCTGTAAAGTTTCTGTAGTTCCCAGTTCAGTGTTGTTGGTTCAAAACAGCCCAGCTCTTTTTTAAAACTCTTTTATTATGCATCTTTTAAGACTAAGCTTGGTTTATCCTTTATCCCCTTCCTGCAGACACAGGAGAGTCAGATCTATGCTCAATATCCAACTTCCACAAAGAAAAACTCATTTTAACAGAAATACTTTTTTCTTTTTAAATGCAAAACCTAGAATTCAATTTTTAGGACTCTCCAATAGCTCCTGATGCTGATAAACAGGAACATAATCCAAGCAAAATAAGTGTCTTCAATCCTTGAAGCTAAATTCCAATTTCTGTGCAAATTTCAAACTGTGCCCTCCAGCCCCAGGAGTTACACGTTGCACAAGCAGATAGTAAAGGCAGTGACCTGATTTGTTCTGCCAAGTATGTAACGTGTCATGGAATACTGAAGAGGAAAGCCCAAAATTAGCTATTCCAGCACCTTCAGAATCAATGGCAAAACCCACAGGACTCTCCTCCATAGCCACCGAGCAGCTCTCCAAACCCTGACGGTTTCTTTATGAGATCTTGTTTTCCAAGTCATTAATTTGCCAGCATCTGTACATTATTTCCTGACTCCAGAAGAGCAGCAAACTAAAGCATCTTGAAATCAAAAGCCCAAAGACTTCCCATCCGTTGCAACCCACAGAAAACAGCTGGCTTCCTCCTCAATATCCACTGCAGCACAGCAGTGCCCTTGAGCCTGTGCATCAGCTAACCCAGTTCAAAGCCAGAAGGTTGCTTTGCCTTCCTCTCTATGCCCAGCAGTAAGCACACTCTCTTTCACCCATGATGGGAGCAGACTTCAACAGGGGAAAACATCATGCTGAGAAAATCTGGGTGAAGTCGGATGTTGAGCACTTTGAGCATCATAAACGCAAGGATCCTCCAACAGCAAACAAAAGGAAATCAGCATCCTGCAGGACTAAGCTTGACTCCCAAAGTTAGACCTGCTTTTGAAGATCCAGTCCTTATGCAGTCATCCTGAGAGACACCAGCAACAATTCTTTGCCATATTTGACTTAAGAGAAAGACTTCCCTGAGCAGATCCTGTCACATTTATTATTTTCTCTGCTTTCTGTAAAACTCAGTGCCACAAAAAACAACTTTTATATATTTTCTTAAAAAGGAAGCTAACTCCAGAAGATCCTAAAATAGCCACTAATCCTTAACTGAGACCAGAAAGCAACCTAACCAAAGCCTGTTTGCAGCAGAGACCTGACTCTGCACTGCTCTGCAACTCAAACTCCTGCTTGCTGTCAGGAGAGTAAGTTGGCCAACACAGCAAGAGATATAAGCTGCAGACTAGAGGGGCAACCAGGAAAATCCAAGTCAGGCTGGATGCCCAGCGGAAAGCCCTCCTGTGGGAAAAGCACCAACTTCAGTAGTTAACACTGCCCTTGCAAATGGTATCACAAAATAGGCCAGATACAGCCAGGAACCATCCCTGCCAGGAGGGGACAGCTCACTGTCACCACTGCCATGGCATTTCCTACATGAGCACACATAAATACCCACCTGGGATTTCATACCTACTTGAAATTGATTTCTGCTTTTGTTATGCCCTTTGCCATTCATGTGCTGTAACTACTTTCCATTCCATTTAGTACAGCACTATAAATGACTGGAACCTTCAAACCCATCATTGTGATGCCAGACCAACCCCACACGGAGCAGGCCTGAACCACCACCTAAAACAGCTTTGAATTGCCTGGGGGAAATTATGATTCCCTCTGCTAGGAGAGGAGCACTATCTCATTGGGAAGCAAAATTCATTTGGGTGAGGATCTGAAATGCTTCAGCTTCATTCAGACCTCCCCAGCCACCAGGACAAATCCAATTTAGCAAGCCCTTGCCCCATCTCTTGCACCACACGCTGATCAAGGAGGAAACACAACTTTTTGCTAAAATACAGCATTGAAAACATCTGAGCCTGGCAACTGAGAGGATCTTTCAACAGACTGACAAAAAGCAGGACAAAACTTGAGATTTGAGACACCCCTTGCCTACCCATCCTGCAAGGCAAAGACTTGAGCATGTACCACCTCAGTGATTCATTTCTTTATTCCTGATCTAGAGGATACTCTTACAATTGAGGTGGGAAGTACAATCCAATTAGCAATGCTTGTGGCAACTGTCAGCTGAAATAAAAGGGGAAATGCAGTTTCTGCTCCTACAGTCAGGACCACAACTGTTGCCACTCCAAGGCAGGACACAGCCCTCAAGGGTAATCCCTGAGTGGCACAGAAACACCACCCTCATAAGGAGAGTCATCAAGTTAATTCTAAGGGCTTTATGGCCTCAAGAATACCAGAAGCAAAAAGAAAAGGAAAATAAAGAAATATACCTCATTTCACTTCTATATGTGCTCCTATATACCATACAGACTTCATATTACTGTGTGCATGTTATTATCTAGGGATACATCAGAAACTGCTACCAAGGTAACACGGATAGTAATAAACAGAAACCAGAGGAAAAACACCACCAGGAAGACAATTTATTTCCTCAGGTTGTATGTTCATTCCTCCTCTTATAACCCGTTGGGTTATTAACACATCAAACATTGGATCTGCAGAGTTTGACATCTTTTGCATAAGAATTAAGATCAGAGTTTTTAACAGCTCTGCTAAAAGAAAAAGAGCTCTCATTAATGAGTGAAGATGAAGTGCTCTGAGATTTCTTACACCAGGGGCTCTCCAGGAGACATATTGTGTGAGTCAACAGCATGTGCCACTCAAAATAACGCATGTGAATGAGGTTTCTTCTCTGCTAGTTTTATTTAATGAACAGACAGAACAAATCTCCAGCACATCTTTCCAAAGGATGCACAGCAAGACATGGGTTAAGCTGGTTTTCAAACTTCACTGTGGCAAGCAGAGGATTTTCCAATGCTGGTATAGATCTGTGGAGAATGGCTGCACAGGGCAAACAGGAGGATTTATTTCCCTTTTTATGATAAGATGACAATTCAGGAGCCTAGCAAATCCTGAAAAAGAAGTCTCTAGTGGATGGATGCAAAGAGAAATGAGCCCAGGCACCTCTGCAGCTGCTTTGCCAATCACATTTATATACCTAGCCCAGCTCAGCAAAGGGAAAATTGAGCTCCTTCAGGGGCCAGATGGACTCTCAGTCTCAGGTGTTGACAGTTTTCATTTCTAAGCTGTTTTACAAATGAATGTGGATGTTTAGGGATGAATTTCCATTTTCATACAGCGCATGAGAATGGCTTTTCTGGGTATCAATGTCTCACAAAAGAAGCTGCTGCTTGATTGTGGCCCCAGCTCATCCAAACAAAAAAGGCTGAGGATATAAAAGACTTTCCAGGAGAGCACTTGGGAAGGACTATAGCTTCCCCAGCCTCTCTCTTACCTGTAAGCATTGAGTCAGGTTCCTCACAGTAGCCCTTACATTACTGCTGTAATTATTACTATAGCAGCAGCAGCAGCTGATACAATAGGAGGGAGGTGAGGTGGCCTTTACTCTGCCTTGCCAAACACTAACATAATTACACATCCCGACCACACCACGGTGCCTTTGTAACTGCAAGTGATTCACGAGTCCAGAGGAGCTCAACTGGAATTTAAATTCCCAGGGGAGGCCATTGGGCTGACAGAAAGGAGAGGAAAAAATGAAGATCTCAAAAAGGGTATATTTGATGTGAGCGTCTCAGAGAGGCAGACATTGAACTCCACAGCACTATATTTAGACTTGCTTTTCAAAGGATAAATGCACTTTAAATCTCTTCAGCACTGGTTTATCCTGCTAAAAACAAAAGCACTATGCCTTGGAGAGGAGCACAGGGCATAGGGAGCTTGATGGCCCCTTCCCCACCTCAGGAACATTCCCATGAAGAATGGGAGGAGGATACTTCTTGCCTGGTGCCAGCATGCACAGGGTGGAAAACCCCATATAGTTGGAGACAAACCCCGTGGCTGTCCCCATGCCTGTCCCTTGCCACCCAGCAGCACCAGGGAGCCCGTGCCCCTGTGTGCAGAGACACGAGTCAAAGCAGGACAAATTACCTCTGAAGCATTTCAACACAGAACTAAAAGCCCATTTGAAATGACTAATTGTTTGACAAGATAAATCCCACGTGTGATATATTCCTCCTCGGCATCACCAGTCCAAATTCAGTACCCTGGGAGGTGCAACAAATACTGCTCTCTTCAACTACCTGTGAAAAGCCACATGGCAGTGATCTAGGGATGAGTTTTCACTTCAGAGCTGAGCCAAGCTGCCTCTGGAGTCTTGTCCCCACAGCAAAATCCCTGAGCATCCACCTGGAGCCTGGCAGCTCCTTGGGGACATGGCAAATGGGATCACTGCTGACACAGCAGCTCAGGCCTTGCTCTGAATGCAGGTCAGCTCCTCCAAGCCAGTCTCGATGCTTGCAAAATCCAAACACAAAGGCAGCACCCCATGAACTGGATCTGGCTCATGAAGAGCCCCAAAGGGGCATGATGAGACTCACCCCCCTAGACCACACAGAACTGCTGCAAAGTGCCACACCAGAGCCTGTCACCAAAGCTTCTGCTAAACAGCATCCCAGGAAGTTGGTTGGTTGTGAGGAATGCATTCACTTTGAACCAGCCAGGCAAGATCCAGTGAGGCAGACACTGCTCACTGTGGGCTCTCCTCCAAACGCTGCAGTAATGCATTTTACAGGAGCGATCCCCACGCTCTAAGTCAGCTCAGATTTAAGAAGCCGCATACTTCAAATGTCTCCAAAGAGCACTAAAATGAAAACGCAGTCACAGTGCACTGGGACTGCTGTGAAGCACTATGAAAGAGAAGCTAACATTTGTTTTCAATTACCCAGCACAGATTTGAAAGACTTAAAATTGTCCCCAAAGCATTAAATAAATGTTGTGTGTTTACTACGCGCTTGTGCATGGAAAACTAAAGTTATCTGACAACCATCTCCAAATACCAATATTTTACCAATATTGTACCAATATCATTCTATTGACATAGAATGAGTCTCCCTGGGCTTCAAACTATGTTAAAACATAAAATTAGAAAACAGAGGTATGCTAAACACTGCTGAGATGTACAATAAATGCAAATGATAAAACTAACATTTTATTCCCATATCTCCATTTTGTTCCCAGCAGATCCCAGTGCCATTTTAGTCAAACTCTCCAAACAAAATGCCACAGAAAGCAGGAAAGTTTGTGCCAAATGAAGAATGACATCCATAAATTTATGAACTAACTAGATTGACACTCAATGCATTGCAAAGTGTTTGCCAATCAATAGCCATGAGCATCAATTCCCCATGTACAGCATTCCTGTGCCGTCAGCCTCCCATCAGCAACAGGCAATGCCATTTTCTGCTTAACTTTATGATCACTGTAATCTCCCCTAATCAATGTTATTGACAGGTCTGTGAGATCGAAATCCAGCAAGCTCTGAGGCAGCGGACAAGGCAGAATGATGTGTGGTGAGGACAGTGCCTGGGGTACGCAGAGCTCTGACAGTGTTGCTTAGCAATCCAGCCCATGCATGTCCATCCTTCCGCTGCTGCCTACACCCAGGGAGGGAAGAGATCTCCACAGCAATCAAAATACTGACAAGGAGAAGCAGGAGCAATATCTGCATGCAAAATGAATAACAAGTGCTCTGCTCTATGTGATTCACAAAAGTTTAACTCCCAGCTATCCATAGCATCACGGGAAGCAGGGAGGTGGTGCTGGTTGATAAAGGAAATGTCTTGGTTTCCCTGATAGCCTCCCAGTGACTTTACTGCAAAGCTTACTGTTCACAGAAAGAGACCTGAAAAGCAGCCTGCACTGGGAACTGGGAGAGCTTGGGCAGATCCAGAGTCATCTGTGATCAATAACAAACTTGCCTCTTTTTCTATTGCAAATTACCAGCAGAGAGTAAACTTCTCCCAGTACCAGAAGGCTTTGCTGGGATCTCCACTCAGGATGGACTAACAGCACCAGCGATTGATTCAAGTCACTGACAGCTGTGACAAATGAAAACCATCATATTTAAGGGCTGCGATGCCATATGCCAGACATGACAGGCAGAGCTGTAGAGTAGTGCTGTGGGTTGTGAGATGTGGCCCACATTGTGCCTGTGGACAGGGCAGAGAGGGGTCTGTGTTGTCTGAGCCCTTACTCCAGCAGAGCTGCTGTTTATGCTTAGATGAAATTAGCTGTATGACCTGCAGTAATTGCCTTGCACTTGGGGGACAGAGGACACCAGAGCAATAGCAACTGAACAGGCTGTTGTGTTTTGGGGTTTTTTGTTACTCTTCACATTAAGTCTTTCAATTAAAGATTTAATTCAGATTTATTAGACACTTATTAGGAGCTAAATTTTTCTGTTTATTGCTAAAAGTGACCTGCAATACACATACCATCATCCTTCATTTCTGTATTGCTCCCAAATACCTGCAGACAAGACCATGAGGAAAAAACTCCAGCATCTCAGGCCCCTTTTAAGCACCTGCTGCAACCAGCAGGTTTCTGCTCAGTGACTTGTCCAGTTTGTTCACTATTGGTATTTTCAACCTCCCAGGATCTCGAGATCCCCAGTGGGAGCCAAAGAAATGGTCAGCAATGGTATGACAGACTGAGCATCCCTCTTGAGCACGTACAAGGGATGCCTCAGAGTCTATGACTGAAAATCCCTCTGCGTCAAACGCTGTCAGAGTAGTTAGATCATAAACTAATAACTGTCAATCTCCATTTGTTTGCAATGGCGCAAAGAGGGCTTTCATAATTCTCTTAGAGATATAAAATAGACACTCTGATTTTGCTTTAAATGAAAGCATGTGGTAATGTTAGCTGCCAGTAAACCTCAAAGACAATATTTATACAGCATCGGGAACATTTGCAAAGACAGGAAAGAAATGCTTTTAGGCTGCAAGACCTTAAAATCTACAACCCATAACATTTACACCTCTGGTTAAACACAGAGCAGGATCTGTGCTGCAGCCTCCTGGAAAACCCCATCCACAGCAGGCAGCCTTCGATGATGGTGCTCTTTGAAGCCTCAAAGGTCTTGCAGTGGGCTCAGAGGGAGGCAGCCAGGCTGTCAGCATTAACTAACACCACATCAGGTCTTCTACCTGTGGACACCTGGCATCATTTCCTGGTGCAGGAAAGAAGTGCTATTGCCCTTGAATGAATCCCAGCAGACCAGGCTGTGAGCCCATCAGGGAACCCTGGGGAGGATTTGATCTTCCATCACCCAACACACACTCAGTTTTTGTTAAATAGATGAGAAAGGCCTATTTTATCTGAGGCGGGAGGGAATACCTATATATACACACATCCCTCTCTATGGTGTGTATGCGTATATATAGAAAATACATATATGCGCACAGACTTGCCAGCTTCCAAAGCAGAAGATGACAGCATGTTTTCATATAGTACATCTGAAGAAAAGGTCTTGTATCCCTGCTAGAGCAGAGAAAATTCATCTTGAAACTAAGGAAAGGGGAAAAAAAGGAAAGAGTGCTCTGCTCCTCATCATGCCTGAGGAGCTTAACTATAGTGATGAGCAAGATATAAAAACCTCAGACAGCAAAGCACTGTTCTGGAGACCACGGCATGCATAAAAACTCCTGCAAGCCCTTGTTAAATGTTCCTACCCTCCTACCCTGCAGCCCGTTCCTCCAGGGTGCAATTTTCAGGAGACAGAAAGATTTAATGCTGCCTTGGTTAAAATAACCCCCTGGATCCTCGCTGCAGAGACTGTCATGACAGTGTGTTCCTCTGCTTTATTATATTAATAAGCAGAGTCATTCAGCACTCAACATGATGTGGCTTATTTGACTTGCACATGACTGTGTCCCCAGGCTGCAGCAATACACCTCTCCTTGCAAAAACACTGTTATTTTGAGGCAAAACATCCACAACTCCTCCCAAACACAGCCACACATGCAGCAGGTTGCCACAGGCGTGCAGAAGCAGGGGCTGAATTTGTCCCCAGCTCCTCAGGATGCTGGGGATGACACCCTGCCCCAAACCCTCCATCCCACTCCCACCTCTGTCTTATCCCAGGCGCACGTTGAACCTCTTCTCTGCTGATTAAAGCCAAATACAACAAGAAAACAAAAGGCTATTAAAACTGTAAAAAACCCCACATCTAACACATGAACAAAGCTCTCCTTCCTTTGCCCAGCTTGAAAAACAGCAGCATCCTCCTTGTCCTTGCCTGAAACTACATGAACTTCCCCGTTACCTCTAATTACTGCTCCCTGCCTTTATTTGACGAGCTGTGAGAGGCACATGGTGTTTGTGCACGCCAGGCAGCACCACTGCACAGCCTTCAGAAGATACCCTGGTTTATCACTCTTCTGGAGTGTTTGGTTCAAGCCCAAGCAGAAAGGAGACTGTGTCACTGCTGCAAACTCTGATGCTCTTATTCACATGAACTCGAGGCAGAAGGACCCCAGCTGGTTTCCTGCTCCCCTTCCCATACAGGGTTTTTATGTTTTCCTTAAGATGCAGCCTCAGTAGTATGCTGTGTTGCAGAGGTTTTGTGCCATGTAAATGATGGGTGTTGTTTCTGTACTGGTTATGTTAAACCCAGCTGTTTATCTCTGCTAGGACTGCAATTATTTTAACAGTAATTGTACAAATACACTGGGGGGAAAACCAACAGGAACTTTCTAGTTTGGTTTTCAAAAGCAGAGCATTGCCAAGCGCGATCTGACCTCAGACAAGTCATGTGGAGCCACTTAGCTTAAACATGAACTGAGCTTGGCCATGCAAGGAAAACAGACTGTTCTGAAGGGTTCTGGGCACAAACGGATCCCAGAAGGTTCAGAATTCAGACCATTCCTCATTTACCACCACCTGCTCAAGCTGCTGCAGCACCCAGGTCCTCCCAGCAGACAAACCACCATGTAGAGCTGACAGCAAACATACAGGATAGGGTCAAGCAGCCCACAAGACAGAAGCATTGACTGTCACCTCTCTTCTCCTTCCAACAGCTTCTCCCACACACAAAACCACCAACATGGATCAAGTACGTTTGAAAGTGCCCATTTTGCAGCTGCAGCAACTGCTCCCCAGCCCTCCAACACAATTCCCGTGCTCCTCCTCCTCCTCTTCCAGGGTCACAGGCAAATGCCAAGCCATGGAAGTTGTTCTTTCATTTACAGCATCTGGCTCCTTGGCAGACTCCTCCAGCAATTCTGTCCACAGTTTAAAGCTGTCTCTAGCTCTGCTTCACAGGTTTGCTGCTTTTGGCTTGCAGCAGTCAGTTCCCATCTTCCCTGTCCATCATCTTGGCTGAACTTCGCTCTTGAAACACAGGGATTAGAGCACTCACATTTCCCTCTGATTAGGAGCAAAAATAAACAACACCCCGTGTTGTTCTTTAAATACAAGCACTTCTTTTACTTCCACAGCCGTATTCAGGAGGCCCTGGACACTCTCTTGGTCTTGAAGCACCATGTACTGGGAGTCATTTGCAGAGAAACATCCACCCAGCACCTTGGAAATCCCTGCCTGAAAGGCTTCCAAGTCATTGGGCTCTCAGAAGGAAGGATACAGCCCTGCTTTAGAAACAAGGGAAGAGGGAAAGTTCATGAGTGCCAAAGATCTCCCCAGCACTGTGGGAAGTGCACGGCACTTTGTGCTAGTAAAAGGCTGTGGATAAAAGGTGAGGGACAACGTAGATGCTGTCCCTCATCGTCAGCCTAAAGCAACCACCTCCTGGGATAAGAGGATAAGCTGATGCTCAGCCCAGTTTTTCTGATTCAAGCTGCCAACAACTAGCAGGGATCCATACACCTGTTTGAGGAGCTGCAGCTCATTCTGGATGAAGCAAGGCAAGGCCACCATGGGGTGACAACCTCTGGGCACCACTGGGAGCACAGAGCTCCCATCAGTGATCCCTGAAAAACCCACCAGATGAGGCTTTCCAAAAGAAAGCATCCCAACCCATGCCACCCCAAGGGCAGCGAGTCACCACCCTGGGGGCTCACAGCTTAGTAACAGCAGAATTAATCTGGTGGAGAGCCAATTTGTAAAGAGGCATTTAGAACCAGTCAGGTTCACACATGATCCTCAGGGGATGCTTCATGGAAGCAGCACCTTTGCCAGCTCCGTGTCTCACACCAACAGAAAGAAGCTGCAAACTGTTCCGGAAACACACCCACTGTGGTGGCTCCTGACCTCCCAAAACACTCCTGGAGGAGGGAGCAACAGCCTGGCTATTCATCATTGCTTCCTACCATCACTGGCTCAATGCCCGGAGCAGAATTAATTGGCCTGGCTTGCGAGAGTGTACATTGAAATGGATGGTGCTTCATCTCAGAGGAAACCACGAGCCCTTGTCCAAACAACCCCCAGGACCACCAGGAATAGCTCACACATCTCCAAACCTGGGGAACATATGGCTACAGCCAACAGCCATAATGGGAAAACCCATCAAGAAACCATTTTCTTTGCTTTTAACAGCAGCACAGCTTAAACCTTATCTACCTTTTTGCAAATGTAGAATCATCATCATCATAGAATGGTTTGGACTGGAAGGGACTAAAGCCCATCTAGTTCCAGCCCCCTGCCACAGGCAGGGAACACCTTCCATTAGATCAGGTTGGTCCAAGCCCCATCGAACCTGGCCTTGAACACTGCCAGGGATGGGGTAGACACAACTCCTCAGGACTGCCTGTTCCACATCTGTTGTGAGTCCCTACCATGCAAAGAGCTGGGACGTATGCTGACAGCCAGACAGACCAACATGAGCAGCACAGCCATGGCATTAGCAAGGACCATAGCTGGCACGCTGCATTAGCATCCAATTAGCAGCCCTGTTGGTTTAACAGGCCTATTGGCTCGAGTAATTGTTGCTTGTGATGGGCAGGTCAGAGAAGGAGGAATGCTCTCCTCCCCTGGGTGGGAGGAAAGTTGGATGCTCTATCAATCCCCATCCCCAGCATCCAAAGGCCCCATCTGGAGTACAGAACAAACAGACCGAAAATGGTGCTTCCTCAGCACAGGGGGTGCAGCAGGGGCTGGGCTTCCTCATAGCATCAGCACTAATTCCCTGTTGCAGAGATACCTGGAGCCCCCCTGCAGGGTTCAAGGAAAGCATTCATACTGGGCAGTTGGGGACTTGGGGAATATTTATCCTTTTTGAAGGAATAAGCTCATAAAGAGAAAAGTACAACAGATTTAGGCATTTAAGCACATTTCCATAACTGCTTGCAATGATTCCCAAGCAGCAGCCTTCATTAAGCTGGAACTGAGGCTGAGAGCACCAATTAGCAGCACTAAAAAAGGAATGAAACTGCTGCAGTTATCCCCAAACAAGGAGCTCAGGCCCAGCCTAACCTCTTGTGCCTGGCTTTGCTGGGAATGACAGCAGATGAATGCTCTAGGAAGGTGGAAGGCACAGTATTTGAGATGGGCAGGCAGCTCGGTCCCCCCAGGCAGCCACTGCAGACCCAAGGTGGCCGGTTGCACAGAACCATTTGGCTGCTGGGGGAGGAGAGATGTAAAATACAGTTCATCCTCACATCACTGCCGTCAAAGAAGGAAAAGAAAAGGAGAAACCTTGAAAAGCACTGGAGGATGCTTTCCTTGTGCATCAGCCCCCAGGAGGAACAGGCAGCCCTGAACTGCTGCCCAGCAGGTCCCAGCAGCCACTCTTTTAAGATGCTTGAGCTATTTTAAATCATGTGGGAAACGAAAATTACTCTTTTTTCCCCCCATTCATTCTGTATTTAGGCATATTCTTTAGCTTTCTGCTGCACAAACCAGTTCTGTTGGCAGAGCACAAGTGCATGGCCCCGCAGCATCTCTGCTGCTCAGCTCCTGCTGTGGGTGCTGCTTTCAAGGCAGTAACATTACTTATCCAGTTTTGCTTCCCAGACTCAACCTGACCAGGCTCCACATAAACTTAGTCAAGTTTAGCCTCAGACTGGCAGCAAAGACACTCACTAGTCCAATACACAAACCAATGGGAAAATCAAATCATCTATTTAAAGTGTGTTATGGATTTTTTTCTTCTTTTTAAGGGCCACAAGCAATGATTGTGCACAGAGATCTTAGCCATGCCTTTATCCTCAGAGTAAAAGTGGGAGAAGGGGAAATGATGCTTTTTCATTATTTGTCACACTGCCCGTACTGACACAAAGTCAGTGGACTGCCAGAAGCTCTCCTTTGATCCAAGTAAGTACCATTCTCATAAACATTTCAAATCTACAGGGAGAAAACCCAAAACTCCAGTCAAATCTTTCCAACATGATTCTAAAGATAAATATATAAACAACAAAAGAAATCCTCTTCCTCTCTATATAAGACTTCACTATTCAAGCAAGGCACAAAAGCTTTTTGAAAGAGATGCTGTCGGCGAGGATCCAGAACTGGACCAGAAAAAGCCAAACCTGAAGACTCACATCATCAGCCCAACATCATCACTCACTGAGAGAAAAATACATAGATATATAAAAGATTCTACACTGGGAACTGATTTACTTTTGCTGCTCCACAGAGCAATCATGCCCCAGGACCTGCAGCTAAATGGCTGGAGCTCACATAACTGGAACAGCAAAGGAAGCAGCAGAGACCTTTAATGGCTTATGAAATTCAATTGAAATTGATGGTTGGGAAAGTGAAACATTTAACACCTCAACAATTTAACACCACTGCACACATGTGCACATACACAGGCACCTACATGGACCAAAAAAGGTGAGAGCTCATTTTCCACTTGCTTACATCATCATGACCCCCACAGTGCTCCAGGGAAGCAGACAGCATCCTCAGACACCAACTTAAACAATACATGAATATTTTAACACCTCCAGACCTTTTTCCACTGGAACCTTTAATATAAGATCTATCTTTTGTGAAAATGGCAATACATTATTACAACCTGCCCTGCTCACTGCTCTGGAAGATTAGAAGCCACGTTGTGCATTTCATCTTCTGCAGGAGCTCATAAACCACAGCTGCTATTTGAGAAGACTTTGAACAAACTGTTTGCAGCTGATGTACTTTTCCAACACAGATCTCTTTCGTTATGAAACCTGTCTCTGATGAACAATAGAAAGATATTGTTGACAGGGGTGTAGTTTTCCATCAACTCAAAAATATCATTTTGCAGAATATTTTCACAGCTCAGCAGAAGGTGGAAAGAACGACAATATTATGACTACATAAGAAAGGGGAGAAAAAAGTCACTATAATTAGCTTATAGTAGTTTTCTTGTTGGTTTTAGCTTGCTTAAATAAGGTTCTTTACTAGTTAGAGCCAAATCTGACTTACAAAGCCTTCAGGCAAAACTCACATTAGTTAAAGATTAACCTGGGTAAAACATTCAGAATTTAGCCAAAACACTTCAGAATGATGCTTATATTCACAAAGTAACAAGAACCACCAGTAATCTTAACATTATTACTTTTAGTGCTCCAGGTGCACGGTCAGTCAGGTGCTTTGGTTGCATCATCCCAACCCAGATGCAGGGAAGGAACCGCCACATCCTGGCAAGCATCACCCTATTGTTTATGAAGCAATCCAAGGCACATGGACACTGCTGAAGTCCAGAAGGAGCGAAACATCAGGAACCACTGCACTGGAGCATGTCAGGCCCCTGCCACCATACCCCAGGAGCAGGCAGGGGACATGTTCATGTAGGCACTTCATACAACCACACCGTAACTGAGCTCACCGTTATGTGCTGTACCAGTTGATTCATGGGGAGGCTTTGATGTGCAAATTAATCATTATAACTTTTAACTGAGCTAATGTAAGCATCATATGTTGCTAATTACACAATGCAGGGGGAAAAAATATTGCAAATGAATTTAACTGCTTAATCTAATCAGGATGGCAAGTTGTGTTTTAATTACAAATTGTTGTGTAGCAGCAAAGCATCTGTTGCAATTCAACAACTCTGGTCCCAAAACAAAGCCCCCACTGCATCTCACGCCTGTGCTCAGTGTCCAGCTCTATTCACCACAGCCCCAGCAGCTCCCGAACACCAGGCTAAGTCAGTGGCACACACCCTGGTGGCTGCAGCCTTGGCTGGGGAGAGCAGGTGCATCCCTCTAGTGATGCTGGGGATGCATACTTCCAGCTGGCTAACAGAAATACCAACCAGGAACACCTCTCCCCAACAACATCTTGCAACAAGGGCTCCTCATGGACACCTTTGGGATTGCCGTATTCAGACCCCACTGTTTGTAACCCTTCTTTTAATCTGTGTGATCAGTTCAACATGCCAAGGCAGAAATCTCTACAGTCTTCCTCCAACTTGCTGCCTGCCAATTCACGTAAGCAAGAATCAAGAAGTGCCTTTGGAGCCTGCTTCCTCTATGTCCTTACACAGAAAAACCCAACCTATTCCCAGACTTTGTCATCTCAGATAGTGCCTGGAGCAAGTTTTTACAACCAAATTAAAATCCCTGAGTATTGTGGGTTTTAATGGAGGCACTGATAGAGCCAAGCAGCTACAGGATGGCAATGATGCACTTGCATAATGCATCACCTTGACAATGCATTACCACGAGGTATGTGACAATGACAATGTTCACTGTCCGACTGTACCTGTGGCAAAGAAAAACATCCACTTGCCCGTAACTCTGCTGGTAATTAACTAGAGAGTTTCAGGAAGGAAAGAATACCTCTGGAACATTATGGCAGATACATGGATCTCAAAAGCAAAGGCAATCTATTTTTTCTTATTTTTGAATTCAATACAGCTTCTGCTTGTCAAAAGGAGGGGGGAAAAAAACCCACAGACTCTGAGCACATAAACGTGTTTTAGATTTTGCCAGTTATTCCTATTAAAGCAAAAACCTGCAGTATTTCTGTTGGGGTTTTTTTTAAACACCAGGGGGCTGATTACTGTGAAGTGATCTTAGGTTTCTCCCACTAAGTGGACAGATGGATTGCTACTTTTGCAACTTCTTTTTTGCAGCACTGAATTCAGTTGCTGGCAGGAGTCTCCGTTCCAGCACTCCCCAGCATCGCTTCTCTCCCTGCACTTACCATCTCGCTTCCCAGCCTCAGGCTGGGATATGGAAGAGGCTCTGCACAGCACAGGGATGCGCACTCACCCTCCAAGCTGAAGGGTGCACCCGACTGTGTCAGCACCACATGTGCCCTGCACCTCCATCGTGCCCATGCTGGGGGAGAGGGAATGGCTCAGCACACCCCAGCTCCACACCTGGATCTTCCTGCCAAGGGAGATGGTGGTGATGCTATGGAGAGAAATGCCACCAGCACTAGCCAGAACACAAATGAGATCTCTCCAGCATCCCAGCGAGCAAGCTGAGCTTTAAAGGGTTCTGCAAGGTGACAAGGAAACAAAAGCACTGCAGACAAAACCTGACTTCTTGACTCTTTCTTAAAAGAGAAATCTAACAAAGCCAACCACTTGCTGCACAACTTCATCCCTGCTACCCTGAGGAACACAGCGAGCCCATTTGCAGTGGTAAATGATTCACGAATGGTTGTGAACACTTTGGGTCTCCGGCCAGCAGCCATTGCATTCACAACCCATCATTCTCACAGGCAAATACAGCTGCTTGGGAGAAGCACTTGGAAGAAACTCCTCAGCATGCAGGGAAGGGAGCTGCTCATTCAGCAGGTGCTTTTCAGGAACCATCCTCCGAGAGGACACAGCCTGACATGCTCCCATAGGCATCATCCTGCCACAGCCCAGGGACTGCAGTCCCTTTAAGGGGAGGACAAAGGACAGAAGGAGGAAACACTCGGTTTGATCCAAGCAAGTAAAAAAAACCTATGAAAAGCAAAGTGCCAGCCCCAGGAATGACTAAGCACAGAGCCAGGCAAAGCAGGCACTGGGCTGGCTAAAGCAGCCACACAGCACACGTTCCCAGATGCATACCAGCTCTGAAGGTATGCCACACAGAAAAGCCATTTCTGGGGGAAAAACAACTAATCCAAACCTAAAAATAAAGACCAATTCTTTAGCAAGCTGCATGTACTGCCTGTGAGTGCTGTTTATAAGCATCCATATCCATCCCTATCTCCAGCTGATGCACAGATAGCAATAGATGGGTCAATAATCATTTCTCTACAGATATGTGTCAGCCCTCCTCTCCTCAGCTCTCAGACAAACCTGTTACAATAGCCACTTACTTTAACCCTGAATTATCCGCCTCTGCTCATCTTCGTGGAGAAGGAGACAGCAGAGAAAGCAGCAGGCAATTCCCTGCGATCTGAAAGCTCACTTTCTAAATCAAATCAATTTTTCTAACGCAATTTGCCTAATCTAAATCACTGACCCATGCATTTTCTCACAATTCTTTGACAAGAACTGCACCAATTGAAGCAAAGCTAAAACACTTCAACCAGACCAATTCATAGAAGTCTTTAGAGGAATTCTTTCATCTCTGTAATTAATTCTTTAAGTACCACAGTGGGATGCTCTGAATTCAAACCCAGTCCAAGGAGTAATGATTATACTAATGGGATAAGCTGTGCAGTAAATAAATGCGAGTGCCCTGCTGAAAGATATCATTTTCAACAGGAGACTCCCATCCAGGGAGATAACTGTGTTTTGGAGATAATAACTAAGATGATGAAGTCCCACAGACTGGAGTCCAACACAGCAGTTCCCAGACCTCGCACACCTAACCAGGCTGAGCATTCAGCCAGGGGACATGGGGAGGCCTGACTGCCCATACACACCTGGACTTGGCTCTGCTGGCCACAGGAAGGCTAGTGGGGACAGGTAGTGCAGTAAGTGAGAACGTGTGGAGACACAGAGCCTGGGGGAGCTTGGGAACCACCTGAATGTTTGCTGGTTGGTGTAAGAACCAAAGCAATGACCTCTCTTTGACTTTCCTTTTCTGTTAACTGGCTAAATGCAATAAAGCTTTCTAATGCATTTAATGTGTTGGGCTGCAATATGCTCAGAGAAAGAGATGAAGATGTTTTAACTCTGGATGAGCAGGACACTTTGACAAGGCACAGCTGTAGGTCCACCCAGGAGTCAATACTCCTCAAAGCCCCACATCCCCCAGGGCTTACAGCAGACAAGAGTAACCTCATTACAACACTAATAGTGTTGCAAATATGAGGGGTCTGTAGTGAAATAAGGTGCACAACATGGACATCTGGGGTGTAAAAAGGAACACCAGAAGAATAGTTCCTCAGTCCCTGCAGAGATGTCCCCAGACCCCATCACTGAGCAGCTCTGTCACACCAGGGAGGTGATGGGGTGGGCACCACAGGCTGGTGGTTTATTATTTTAGCAACAAAGAACATTGACTCCATCTCTTTATTTCTTCTTCAGACTTCCCATAAGAGTTTTAATAGGCAGGTACAAATCAAACCCAGCAAAAGAAACAAGTGCTAATTCAGCCCTTCTCCAACACAACTGATGGCACTTGGCCTTATGATACCAGCTCTGGAGCAGCCTGAGAGAGCCCTGACACCATCCACATGCCTCAGCAGTGCTCAGGATGGGATCTGGAGATGTCAAGCAGGGCCAACAGATTAGCCACACCACCTCAGCAGCCTCCCATCCATGGTGAGCCCCACTCCTCAAACAGCAGCAGCAAAAAAGTCTCATCAGCTGCCTTAAAAGACCAACCCCAGAGCCAAGCTTCACCTAAGAGCTCTGTTTCCCTGCCAGCAGTGCTTCAGCCATGGGACTGCTTCCCTGGGACCCCTCATGGGGATGATGAGAGCACATGGACCATGTCTTCAATGGTGCCTGCTCTCTTCTCTAAAGCCTTTAGAGATCTACAGATGGAAGAATGATGATTAATATTTGAGAAGGAAAAAAACCACCTCAACTGCAATAAAATTAATGCTGTCTTCTGCTTTCCTCTTGCTTGTGTCTCTTCTTTCATGGAGTTGATCCTTTTTTGCACCAATACTCATGATAATAATTTTCAGTGGCCTACTCCTAAGCAAAAGACAGGAAATGAGTAACTGAGCTGCATTAAAATAAAAGAGGAGGAGACCTTTGTATATTAATTCTCACAGCTGTCAGAGATGAGGATTTAATAATGTTAGTAACTAAGCTACTCCATTATTTCCAAACACCTTGGAGGAGAATGCCTTAGTGGGAAATGAATTAGTGTGACTATAACAGCCTTTTGAGCATTTTCAAAGCATGATCTATGGCTCATCATCACATGCATTTCAAACCCTTGCCCTTTACTCTCCAAATAACCTCCACCTGTAAATGTATCTACATGCCAGGCTCGGCTCCTTTTGAGGGTTTCCCACACCCTGTTTAACCGTTTGTCCCTGTCTTGCAGACTGGCCTGGGTTCAGTTTTGGATGGGTGATGAGGATGGGAAGTTTTGGATTCAGGTCATACGATAGATGACAGAATGAAGCAGAGAAGAAAAAAGGTAGGTGGAATACCGGAAAGGTCTAATAGGCTGTGAAATCCTCTGCCAAAGGAAGCTGCAAAAGTCCTGCTGCCTGCACCACTGAAAACCAGCCATGCTCAGGAACAGGCTGTACAGAGCAACCACTGCAGACAGGGAAGGCAGCTCATTCGCCAGCTTTTCCAGCTCTAATTCCTATGATTTGGTGATGGCTGAGGCATGCTGGCCTTCAAGCTTGCCCTCACAGAGCTCCACTACTTCCAGAGAGCTTTTACCATCCTCTCTAGATGCTTCTGCTGCAATGTTTTAAAAGCCTGTTTCATTGTGTGGGTCTGCATCGTGTCCTTTATGCACACAATGAAAGTCAATCAGACTTTTTGTGCTCATAGGCCCTGCACCCCCAGCTCTCTAAGTGCCTTTCAAAACCATCAGTGACAATGCAGACTGCTATAGCCCAGCAGAGCAGGGCACAGAGACACCCAGGTCTGATGGCTGGTGTCTGTCCCCACACCAGACACTCACATCAGGCAGGGACTTGCCCCATGCACACTTCCAGACCAGCTCCTTCCAGAACTCATCTCAGACTTGCTCCTTTTTCACATAAGAATATGGGTACCAAAGACAGTCAGCAGCTACCAACTATTTGAGTTTCTAATTATTGCTCGTTGCATAGAAACCTGCTCCATCTGCTCAAGGGTTCCCTTTTAGGGTGCATGTACTCTTGTCTTTTTTTGGTGCAAGTTTTTTTTGCGCTGCAGCATCCATTAAACAACCCTCCTTCCCCATCACGGCAAAGGTCTTGCAGCTAAGCAAATGCTGCAGCTAATTGACAACAACTCCTAAACAGAGATATAAAATAGTTGTGTCTGTCACTCAGGCAAACAGCTGGCTTTGGCAGCCCAGCTGCTAAATAATGCAGAACAGTTCATTTCTCTAACTCAGAGAAGATCCTTTATAAATGAAATGAAAGTCTCCAGTGCTACAGAGCCATGCCCTGATCATTCCTGCATCTTCAAAATCTAATATTGCCCATAAAATCCATAAGTAACATAAACCCTGTTCCTTCCACTACTCTCCCAATCAGAAATACTGGATTTAAATCACCTGCTGGCAGGTTTATTACAGGGCCCACAAGCAGATAAGGTCCTGTGCACCAGCCCTCTGCACTTTACGGGTAATAAATCTCTGCATTGCCATCTGGTTTTGAAACACTCCCGTACAAGCAAAACAAAAAACCATAAAGATACCTGCACCTCTAACTTAATCTTCTGAATGATTTTATTTCTTGGGTAACAAAGATGGCACTCCCCCTTCTCTGCCTGAAATGCTTTTCCTCTCCAGGCTCATGACCTCCAGAACTCCCTCAGCTCACACCCAAACTCCCCCAATATATACTTAGGGCACATGTTACCCCTGTGCAGACAAACATGCTCAGCATAGGTAGGATAGTTTTCCAGTATTCTTCCCATCTGGGGCAGCTTTGTGGCACTGTCACTGATGGGTGCTGCCTAATGCAGGTGGGTTTACACCATCTCCTTCCCATAACCACACCTCTGGTCCCTTCATAGTCAAGGGCAGCACCATACCCTGGGGTGGAAGGACACAGCCATGCATCCACAGAGCCCCAGCACCCTCTCCCCAAAATTCAGCATCTTTGTCACTAGAAATCCATCCTTCTGCCATTGCAGGTCTCCTCCACCATGGAAGAAGTGATGGGGCAGAGTGGCTCCTAAGGGCCAGCTGGTGCAGGCACGGTGAGATGAGCAGAGCTGGTTTACGTGCAGTTTCCAATTATTCTACTCATCAGACAGCAGCCTTATGGAAACCCCTCTGCTCCTGGCTATCCCTCACCGCCTTGGGGCATTCCTTTGCTTCACCCCTGACTACCACCATCACCAAAAGAAATAGACAGAAAAAACCCAAATGCTACACTTCATTTTCCTCTACTTGCCTGAAGTTCCAAGAGACAAGATAGGACATAATCACCACTTTTAAAATCATCTCCTATGACAGGCAAATTGATCAAGTAGGGAGGCTGGGCTGCTTTTGAACTTGAACAAACTGATTTTCCATGAAAGATGGTGTTTACATTGCCTCTCAATAGCCTGCTGAAATATGCACACCTCTTGCCATTTCATCAACAAAATTTGGGAAGAATGAAGATATCTGGGGGAAAAAAGAGAAAAGGAAAAAAGAAAACATGTTCAAATCTGGAGCACATCATAAATTCATGAAGCTTTCTGAATGCTGTCAGAAACAAACACATTTATGTAAACAAGGGAAAGCTCAAAGTGTGCAGCAAGACAAGTTTTGGATAGTGTGGAAGAGATGTTAATATTTACAAGACCACTCTGCAAGGTACTGTGCAGACAGGCAAGTCCTTCCACTTTGAATTGATCCACCCCAGACACTCCATGCAGCACTTGCATTACTTCCCATTGCAGCACCCTGCATCACAGATGTGAATGGAAACAGCCAGGGGAAGCCATACACCAAACAACACATGCCTACCCTGTGAGTTCTATCATGAGACCTCTTTGCTTGTAATTTCTGCCTGCCCAAGCTCACGTGGGAACAGCTTCCTCTGAAATGCCAGCTGGGAAACTCCCAACAGCATGAAATCGAAGTATCTTCCACGACATCTAGAGCACCACATGGTAACTCACACTCCCCAGCCTCCATGGCACTTAATGCGAGAGGATTTGACAGCCATAGTTGGGAAGGCATCTCTGCTACCACCACATGCCAGTGCATCAGCTGAGCCACTGACAGAGGTAAGTGCTAATGCTATGCCAACAAATCAAGTCACTGCTTGTCATTAACAAACATTAGTTATATTTAGGTGGGGGGAGAAGAAGGAATCAAATTCAGTGAATTTGTTTTGTTGAGCTGACAGTATTTATTTCAGTGAGATAGCTTCTCATTCACCAGCATGTTTATTAAGGCAGAAGGTTTTCGTTTTGCTTCCTTCCTGAGCGACATAGGAAATTGCCACTTGCTCTTTCCTCCCTGCTCACACCTCCAATACAGTTCAGGTCTGCAGCCACCTGCATGAGCGAGACACATTGCAAGATGAAGCCACCACTCCATCACATCAGCCTCAACAGCTGAGGTTGGGAAGAGCAGCACTAGAAACTGCCATAACCCAACACTATGAGTAAAGATACCCTTTGCTTCCTCTACCTTTCAGCACAGAGACCCTCCTGGGACAGCAGCCAGCACAGGTCTCCTGAGCAGCCTGGCTTCACAGCACATTTCTGAGGAGCTAAGAAGGGCAGGAGGACCCTGACCCAGTGTAGGGGCACCAGGGTGGAAAACTCCATCCCATCAGCACCAATGGGAAAACCCTATGGAGCCCCAATCGCTGCCATGCTCCATTATGCACAGACTCTCAGAAACAAGGGAGTCCTTGCCCAGAGATGCTGTGTGTGCATCAGACATCTGCCTGGGTTCACAGAGCGATCAAATCCATGATGGCAAACCCACCACAGCAATTAAATAAATGCATGCCATCTCTGGCTCAGGAATGCTTCCTTGATCCAAAAACCCTTCCCGAGGCACAAACCGTGTGCCAGCCTCTGCAACCCCCTGCTCTGACCTCCTACAGCTGCTCCTGGGCTTGTACCTTCCCTGCCACACTAAGCTGCTTTAAATATGAGACAACAGGACTTGAGCTGCCTATCATCCCCAGTAATAAAATACAGCAAATTAATTGCACTTTATCGATTTTCATTTTTTTAATGTAACAATTTCAGCATTCAAACCTCCACAGACTCCATTGATCAGCCACAGAGTCAGGTGTCAGTGAATGGAGCTTTGCAACCAAGCCTGACAAATGGAAGAAAATAACCAAACCCCAAAGCAGTGAGTGATGTGGGCTTCCCCATTGCAGAGGAGCTGAATCATCACTGACGGCAGATGTTGAAGGGAAAAGCGCTGCACAGGGCAAGTCACACAGCTGCCCCCTGCACTCCCAGAGAGCCTAATGTCAATTGCAGCAGCAATGCATAAATCCAGAGCAGCTCCACTGCTCTGATTTACACTGATGAGAAGTTAAATCAGAGTATCTGAAATACAGTGCTCTAATGGATGCAGGAGCAAGAGGCAGTATCATTTCAGCCTTCCCCACCCCACTATCCCTCAAATCACATCAGTTTGAACAGTCATTGCATAAAACGTTGTAATCTGCACTAATGTGAGGAAAGTAACCTACATTTCCACAGTTTGCATGATCACATTCTGCAAATCTATTATACAGTAGATAACACAGGTCTTTCATTTTTGTTCCTGAAGAGTCTCTGCATAAAAAGTGCCTCCATATTACGTAGAGTGATACAGGGACACATAATAAAATAAGCATAATGTCTTTCCACCCACACCTCCCTGGAGGCACAGTCTAAAAGCAATTCACATGTCCTTCCTCAGACATGGATCTTGACAGCCCAAGTCCATCTTACAGGGGCCGAAGTGGTTGGGTTTTCATCAGCTCTGTATACCCCATCCCTGCGCTGCCGTACCCACACCATCAGCAGCCAGCCCTGTGTTCCCATACCTGCTTTGGGGTGCGGGGCAGAGGAGCTAGCCAGTGAGACAGCACCAGGCAGGAAAACAACACGTCCAGGTAATTTATGCAGGGATACCTATTCATATAACATCAGAGACGGCTCCGCACCGTCAGTGAGGAAGGTGGCCAAAACCCCTGCCTAGATGCCAGCAACAAACAGGGGCCTGCTGCCAGCAAGAGACATCTCGAGCTCGGCTTGAGCGGCCTTTGGCTGCCAAACACACACGCACACCCTCTGCTCACAGCCGCACACACGCCAGCAGCCAGGCCGCCAGAGACCCAGGGACAGGAGAGTGATCTCTTAATTGGACCTTCACAAAGCTATTTAGGGGACCTGCCTGACAGGCGAAACGAACGTCACCACTTTGAAGAGGCTGGAGGAACTGGGACCAGTGCACCTCCAGTCCCCGAACCGCAGCCTGCCCAGAGCCAGCTCCAGTAAGGGGGAAGGGAGAGAAAAGCAAATAAATAGAGAAAAATGGCAAGTGCCCAACACGACCGTCTGTGTGAGCTGGGAGCTTTGCAGGGCTGGCAGCACCGCGGCATGACTCATGCAGGTGTCTCTCCCGGCTGCAACAACCCAAACCAAGATGTGGTTCATTAACCCCTGTAATCCAGAGGAGGAAGGCGACTTGCGGCGCAGCGAGCCACAGGAAGGTCAGCACAGCCCTGGAGGGAGGTGTTCCCGGACTCCGCCACCTCTCGCCTCTTTCAGAAAGAGGTTTCCCCAGCTCCCAAACGCCCTCTCCGCACGCAGATGTTGCTACGGTCCACGGCAGGGGTGGGATAGGGCAAGGGACAGCACTGCTACAAAAGCAAAGGGATGCTACAGCCTGGAGATGAGGAAGCAGCGCAGGCTGGGGACTGTTATTCACAGCTTGAGCTGAAAGCACACAGCGAGCTTCTAACGCGCACATTGTGCAGGGAGGCATTCAGAGAGCAGAGGAGAGGGATGGGTACGACGGTAGGTTTGCAACCACAAACTGTTTCAAAGTGGGTTTCCATATGCTTAAGCACTCAGAGCGCTGGAAGGATTACACCCACAGCCCAATCTCACCATGGTAGCTACCCACACAGGAGGCGACGGGAGGGGGGGAAATATCAGAGAAAAGATTATCATTAATGTGGCAAAGCAACAAAAAAATATCAGCAGAAAACCTGTTCCTCTGCTGCTCTTAACTCTCTCCTCGAATAAAAGGAATAGAGAGCATTGCACTGGCGAGAGCAAGCCATCCCTCCACCGGGGCAACTCATGCACTGTGTCCCTTGCTTGGTGCCCCTTTCTGTGCCCTGCACCCCAGTGCCCATGTCCTGCTCAACAAGGCTCCCAAGTGCCCCTGTGGCTGCACAGTCGCAGGCAAAGGAAGCAGCCGAAAGGCAATGGGTGCTTTCTACGGCAAGCAGAGCAAGGACTGCCTTGTGTCCATCGCCTGTGTGTCCCCGAGGCGAACGGCTCGGTCCTAGCAAATCGTTCCTCCCGTTTCCCTGCAGAGACCTTTCCCAAAACACTTCCTTACCGCAATGCATTCCCTGTGCCCTCCCGAGGAACAGCAGCTGCTGCTACCGCTCAGCAGCGATCCCACGGATCGTTCCTTTTCCCCTAAACCCCTTGCATTTAGGCGTATTTCTAAAGCCCCAGTGAAGTTTCCCCAGCAGCGCAGGCTCCGCATTACGGCCAAACGGAAGCACCGTCCCGAGCAGCAGGGAAGGCAACCGAGGCGCTGAGCAACTTCAGCACCGATGCACCTTAATTAATTTGTTTTTAACAGCCCCTGTTCATTGATAGCAACATCTGCCGAGGAGCTTATAGGAGCAGGAGGAGGAAAACGAGCCCGGAGAGAAGTCCTGGAAAGGACTTTCCCAGAGGCAGCGCTTCAGTTTGCCAGCCTGGGGTGAGCCTTTCCCCGGCACCTGGGACCCAAACGGCTGCTCCCGCATTCAGCTGGGAGGGAGGGAAGGGAAAAATAGGGAAAAATAAATAGGAAAATAATATGGAAAACTAAACGGAACGAGAGCGCTGCTGTGCGCCTGAACTCATCCCCCGCAGCCTGGGGCGTGCTGCCGCGCAGCCGGCCGCAACTCAGGGATCGCACCTCCGCTCCCCTCAGGGCCTGATCCTGCTCCCTGCCAGCCCGTTGAAACCCACTCTGCTTAAGATTACAGCGCAGGAAAGGCAGCACAAGTATTGTGTTATCGAGATTGAACCCCGTACATCTCTCTCCCCCCTACCAAGGGCAGGCAGAGGCGGCGGGGAGCAGCAGCGGGAGCCTTGGGAAGCCCCAAACCCCACGACCCTTCCCAGACCCACGCTCCGGCCACCCGAAACTTTCCCTTCTTCCCCCCACCCCGGCAGCGACCCACAGACAGCGCAGGGGGCTGGTGACACACACGGGGAGCGGGGAGGGGGCACGGACACGGTTGTGCAAACAACGGAGGCGGCTGTGGGGGTGCATGGAGGAGCTCCATGCGCCCAGGAGATGGGGTCTGTGTGTGTCCCACCCGCGGGGGTGCCCTCCGTGGGCACGTCGGTGGGAGGGCTGGAGGGGAAACGGCCATAAACAAAACTGGGAAGAGGATAAAATAAAGTTAAGGGATTTTTAGGGGGGATTAAAGACAGGAAAAGCCCCAATCGGACGCAGGGGTCGCGGAGCGGGGTTTACCTCGGCACAGGAGCAGCAGCGGCGCCAGGAGCAGCGCGGGGCCCCGGGAGAGCATCCTCTTTGTTCCATGCCCAGAAGTAGTCATGGTGCTGATTTATTTGGAGCGGGGCGGGGGGCCGGGGGTGTCGCGGCGCAGCCGGTAACCACTCCCCCCGCGCCCGCCCGTCCGGCGGCGGGGCCGGGCGCCCAGCGGAGGGGAGAGGGAAGGGGGTGTCCCCGCTCCCCGCCGGCCCCGCACTCACGGCCGGCCCCGCCGCATAGCCGCCCCGGGGGGCAGCGGGCTCCGCCCGCCGCGGCGGCAGCAGCAGCGCTCCCCCGGGGCAGCCGGGGCTGCGGCGGTGCGGACGGACCGGGGCTGGGCCGGGAGGGGCAGAGCCTCACCTGAGGGGATGGGGGCAGGCCCGCAGGTGCGATGAGCGCTGCCCCCGGCCCGCCGCTCTCAGGAGCAGGGGCTGCCGTGCGGCCCTCGCTGCCGTGCCCCGGAGCTGCCGAGCCCCGGTGCTGCCGAGCCCCGGCTCTGCCGGCCCGCACAACTTTGTGCTCGCTCCCGGTGGGCTGCGGCCGGACCCCCGAGCGCAGCGGGGCCGGAGCGAGCCGGGGCTTCCCTCAGCGGCCCGAGGGGCGTCGGGAAGAGCGCGGCTGCCCCCTGGCGGCCGCTGCCGTCAGTGCGCGGAGCGGCTGCGGCCGGACGGGAGCGGGGGGGGGAAGTGTGCAAAGAGCAGGGTGCGTGTGCCCTGCCAATGGGGGTGTCGTGTGCAAAAGAGCCGTGTGCAAAGGGGTGAGGTGTGCAGGGAGCACTAGGGACGTGTGCAAAGGGGTGTGCAAAGAGCATCCCAATGGGTGTGCAAAGGGGCGTACAAAGAGCATCCATCTCAATGGGTGTGCAAAGGGGCATGCAAAGAGCATCCCTCCCAACGGGTGTGCAAAGGGGTGTGCAAAGAGCATCCCTCCCAACGGGTGTGCAAAGGGGTGTGCAAAGAGCATCCATCCCAACGGGTGTGCAGAGAGTTGTGCAAAGAGCATCCATCCCAACGGGTGTGCAAAGAGCCGGGTGCGTGTGCCCTGCCAACGGGGGGTGTCGTGTGCAAAAGAAAGAGCCGTGTGCAAAGGGGTGAGATGAGGTGTGCAGGGAGCACTAGGGACGTGTGCAAAGGGGTGTGCAAAGAGCATCCCAATGGGTGTGCAAAGGGGTGTGCAAAGAGCATCCCTCCCAACGGGTGTGCAAAGGGGTGTGCAAAGAACATCCATCCCAACGGGTGTGTAGAGAGTTGTGCAAAGAGCATCCATCCCAACGGGTGTGCAAAGAGCCGGGTGCGTGTGCCTGCCAACGGGGGGTGTCGTGTGCAAAAGAAAGAGCCGTGTGCAAAGGGGTGAGATGAGGTGTGCAGGGAGCACTAGGGACGTGTGCAAAGGGGTGTGCGAAGAGCATCCCAATGGGTGTGCAAAGAGCATCCATCCCAATGGGTGTGCAAAGGGGTGTGCAAAGAGTTGTGCAAAGAACATCCATCCCAACAGGTGTGCAAAGAGTTGTGCAGAGTTGCGCAAAGAGCATCCCAAGGGGTGTGCAAAGAGTTGTGCAAAGCATATCCATCCCAACGGGTGTGCAAAGGGGCGTGCAAAAAGCATCCCAATGGGTGTGCAAAGCCACACAGACGGGAGTTTGCAAAGGATGCCCAAAGAGGTCGGCAGCAGGAGGGAAGGAGCGTGCACAAGGACATGCAGGGTGGCACCACTGGCTTTGCACAAGCACTACCTGGCAGCAGTGCAGGCACAGGTGAGCTGCTCACACAAGCAGGTGTGTGTTTAGTGGTGCTTTGATTATGAAACCACCTATGATCTGTTGGCCTCTATCATCAATCCCCAAATGCCCTCAGCTGGAGCCAGCCTTGCACTGAGAACACGCTCGGCTGGGAGCTGGAACAGCAACTGCAATAAAATCAGTGGGGAAAAAGGAAAAGGAAAGAAAAGTAGAGGAAAAACTATAAAAAACCCTCCATCCCCTTAGGTTCTTCTGCAGTTTTGCAGACATGTCTGAGTTTGATTTCTTTTCCCTCCCTGCATAAACAACCTTTTATGTAGTACTTGCTGTAATCTTGTTTGCTTCCATAACCACTCCTATGAATGTCATGAAAAATTTAAGTCCGATATTTTACCACTCCACACACACAGAACGTGAGTAAATGCTCTCCTCCCGTGTAGGGAGATGCTGTGCGGTGGGATGAGAGGCAGCAACAGCCTGGGGCTGGGCCCACACACGTGGAGGAAACACAATGAAAACCCAAGAGAACACAAAGATTCCTCAGGGAAGGTAAAACTGATCAATCAAGCTGCAGTGATGAAGGTCAGCTTGCTGTCTGCTCTTGGTGCTTGGTTTAATAAAGCACAACAGGATCATTTAGCTGCTCATGGAAGCTTGGTGATCCAAAATCCAGTTATCTGCTATTTCAGACACCCCTGTTTCTTCCATAGGCAGTTTGGGGAGGGGGGGTGGCTTTGCTTGAGGGTAACACCATTGTGAATGCAGCATGCAAAGGGCATCATCCCAAGGGATGCATGCAGGAGGCTGCAAAGAGCATCCAAGAACCATCCATGAGCTTTGCCCTGCATCTCAGCTGCATCCCTGGGGGTAGGGGTGCAGGTTACAGGCACCCAGAGCTGTGCATGGGGTGCAGACAACCCTCTTCTGCTGCCCAAAACCAGAGACACCCCCCAGCTGCACCACCACCTTCTGTCCCCCTCATCTCCAGCCATGAGGCCTGAGCACAGCCAATGGCCTCAACCACAACTTCGCCTTTCTGGCAGCATGGGAAAGCATTTAGACTTCATTCCAGCACTGCTACACGTTTCCAAGTGTGATTTTTATAACTAACATGCATAAGAAAATCCAAAGTGAGAAATTTTGCAGCCCAAAAAAGCACTGACAAGAAACCCATCCTGCTTCCATCCATGCAGGTGTACTGGTTAGAGGCGCTCTGCCCCATCCTGGTAGCTGCAGATAGGACTAGTCTGGGTAATACCTTTCCAAACTGGGCCTTAAGAGGAATAGTAAAGCTGAACCGATCCATTATGTGCCTCTCAGCCAAATAAAGCAGTAGGATCTTCTCCTTCATCTTGAACATGCTTTTATTGTCTTTTAATGAAGGCTGACATAACTCTGGTAAAAATGAAATGAAAACAAATGTTGGGTGATGGCTACAGACTGTAAGAGATGGGAGACAAAGGCAATGCCAGAGCAATCCTCTTCCTGCAGTAAGCTTGGTTGTATTGCAAGAAACAACCCATAAGTAAGTGAAATACCAACACTAACATCTTTGGAAGGCTTTGCCACTGAACTGTGTGTGAACAAGTGAAAACAGAATTTATCACAGAACTAGAGATTCCCCAGCACAAAAGACACCTTGCAGCAGAGGAGCTGCTCCTGAAACTGGGGCTATTGGGGGTTGCTTCAGGTGCTTTGGTGTGGGGGAGCTGGAGAATCCAGCTGAGCACCAATGATAAGGGCAACCAGAATGTATTTCCCTTGCTGAGTTAAAAAGAGGTGTGAGAAAAGAGAAAGGGGTTATTGGGGAATACAAAAAGCATAAGGAATAGCAGATGCATCAACAGAGCAAACAGCTACAGCTGATGGAGCACAGCTTCCTCGTCAAAGCAACAGGGCAGTGAACGCTCCTTGACTGAGTTTGCACAATTCATTGGAGCTTCTGGTTTCTGAATCAGCCACTGTGCTCTTTCTAGCCCCCTTAACTGGCTTACAGCTTGCCTTGTCTTTTCCCATCTTCTTCTGATGTGAGAGCAGCAAAAGGTGAGTGAGATGCCACTGAGCTGCTCACTGGTGCCAGAATCAGCATCTCCCATAGGTGAGCCTCAAAATAATTTCTTTCCCAAAGGAGATTTGCTTTCAAGTTATTCCGGTAGGATATAGCTGTACTTTCTTTGTGCCAGTGTGATTTTGCACGCAGAGGCAACCCATGTGTAACAAAGGACTTGAAAGGCATTACAGCATTATGGAAAGATGCTGGGTTTTTACATCAATCACATGTCAAAAGAACGAAGGTTTGGGGAGTGCCCTGCAGTAAGGATGAGAATTTGAAAGATGTCTTAGTGTATTAGGGAGCAAAATGCCAGCTGTGAGTTAAAAGGGAGGTAAGGACAGGGCCAGATCCTGGGCTGTGTTTAGACACTTATTTCCTAGAGGAAATAAGAAAGCTGAATACCACTGAGGCTCCATAAAGCACATGTGGGACTGCAGCAATGACACTGCTTAGGCTAAATTTGACTCAGCAGGGGAACAAGAACCTCTCTGGGAAGTCTGGGGATCCTGCTCTCTCCACTTGGCAGCAGGACTTCCCCATCCTGCCCTGTCTCATCTGGCAGAGCAATGGAACCCTCAGGTCTGCTCTTGAGAGCAGAGGAGGGAGGATCTGCATAGAAGGACCTGCAAAACCACCATCAAGATCAGAGGGATGTCTGATAAGGGGGGCAGGAGTTGACTATTTCCTTATCCCAGCTTTCCTTCTACTAGGGTTTAATAACAATGGGAAAGATTTACATTAATCACCCTTAAGGTGTGTTACAGTATTTGAAAGCTTGCCATAGATTTTAATCATTTTGCACCCTTGTGGCCAAGCTCTATAGACCAGCATTTATAACAAAAGTCTGATAGACCTAAACCGGATTAAGTGATTCCAAGAAACCCCACTCTAATCTGTCCTTAAACTGCTGGTCTGGGGATCACTCGAGCAGCCTGTGAATCCAAGTCAAACTCCACAAACAGGTTTGGCTGGGGAAAAAATGGTCATGTCTAAATAGTTTTGGTGGTTTTCAATGGAAACACTTTGATTTTGTGTGTTGAGCTGCTGGTTCATTTAGAGCTTCATTAAGGAACGCTGTCCCATCAGACCATGTCTGCTGCCTGCTTGCTTGCAAGAGGCAAGAACAGGGTTAGCTCCAGGTCAGAGAAAACTCAGATTTTGCAAAAATACAACTGCATCAATTTTGCAATGTTGGAAACCACTGAGGAAATGAACCCTGGGGCTGGGGTGTCACTGGGGGCTGTGGATACGGATGTACCAGCAGCAGCCCTGTAGAACAAATCATTGCAGTCCCATTTCACAGACAGGGAAGTGCATCAGCCCTGCTATTTAGGGGTCCACATGAGCCATCTTTCCCCATCCATAGAAACTTCACCACAGCTCGCAGTGTGGCACCCTGACACAAAACAGGGTCCTTGGGGAATCTGCCCCTCTGTGATCCCCAGCATCATCCAGGGAGGAAGAAACCAAAGGGAGATAAGGAGCTGCTGCTCTGGCAGCATGGGGCTGGGTGAATCACAGAGGTAAGTGACTCACCCAGCATCATGCAGGAAACCTGTGAGCAAGGCAGGAACTGAATCAGGGGGTCTTGATTTTTGTGTTTTTAGCTTTTAATCATCTTTTTCCTCATTATCCTTAAAGCCTCTTCCCAGAGGTGGAGTGGGCTTTGCTCACCAGAGGGGAGCAGGTTAATCACTCCCAGGTGGAAAAGCAAGGAGCAGTGGGAAGTGTGGTGCTCTGCTGTAGACAAGCACCTGCAGAGACTAAAAGGTGATGAATTGCCATAATTTCTGCTCCCTCCTTTACTTGTGTTTAATTAAATTTGTTTAAGACAGGTCTGAACAGGAGACTGATTTCTCTGTGCAGTTTAAACCACCTGTATGGGGAGGAGAGGTGGGATCAGGGATGCTTGGCAAGACCTGCCATTCTTATGGATTTCTTCTCTTATGCTCACTTACTCTCAGCTAAACTAAGAGATGCCTGGAGGATCTGCCCTAGGAGGAGGATGCCAAGAGCTCAGCCCCTGGCATAACACGCGAGTGGAACCCAGTGGATGCTCCCATGCCTGCGCTCAGGCCATCAAGATGTGATGTTCCACGCAAAGCAAAACCAACCCCAAAAATCGAGCATTTTCCATGGAGGTCACAACTGGGAAAGTTCTCAGGTAGCTCAGTCACTGAAGAGCTGCTAAAAGCAGGAGTCACACAAAGCTATGTGCCTGCGGGCTCATTAAAATAGTCTTTGTGCTCCAGAAATGCATATAAAAGATGCACACAGGACCTGTCATTCTTACAGATTCCTTCTCTTTATGTTCACTCATTCTCAGCTAAACTAAGAAATGCCTGAAGCTGTCAAAGGGGCTGTTTCAAAGGCAGCCTGGAGACAGAAAGGGAGCAAGCCGGTGCCTGGAAAGCCTTGCTAATCAAGGGAGGGGGGATCCGCCTGGTTTCCTCCCTCCCCGGAGCACGGCTCGTGCTTCAGCTTTGAAGCCCTGTCATGTGTGACGCTGCTTTGCCTCAACATTTATACTGAGACATTTCTGCCTGGAATATATATTTAATTCCCTTCAATCCAGCCCGCCCACCCTTTACCTCTCAGCACAGCGCTGGGATCATTTCAGAGCCTGAAATAAACCGTAGGGGAGGTGGCCCCAGTGCCAGGACCATCCCCAGGCCATGGGCTGTATAAACAAAGGGGTTTTCTCACAGCAGAGTGCCCAGCAGGCTGTGTCTAACATCAGGATCTTTACAAACCCAGGTCTCTAATGAAAAGGAGAGACTTTTGCCCCCAGGAGCACTACAAAAATTAATGGGTATCATGACTGTAACTACCCGAATCAAACGCAAAGCCACGTGTTGCTCAGCCCTTCTGCAATATTAGCAGCTTATTACAAGCCTGTTTACATCTGTCCCTGCCTGACTTAAGCCCAGCAGGAATAAAACTAATATAAAGTGAGCAAAGTGAATTAGGAGCAGAGATGCTTTTACCAGAGCTTGTTTGAGTGCAGCACACTCCTGGCACTGGGCAGACAGATGGGTCCTGCTGGTGTCTGGTGGGTCAAAACCCAGCAGGTAGCAGCAGGGAGGCCCAAAGGCACAGACCCAGGACAATGTCAGCCTCAGAACTTGTTCCTTTGTACCTGGTGTCACTGGTACCATAGAGGGATGTCCCATTGCATAGCTGAGGTGTCCTTGACTCTCTACAGCCAGTAAAACTCCTCAGGCTCTTCCAGCTGCAGCAAGGGGTCAGGCTGAGGCACAGCGAGTGAAAACCACCATTGAGATGTGCTTAAAGTTAAGTCTCTGCAGCAGCCCCAGATGCAGACATTCACTACAGGTGCGTTCATTAAGCTGAACAATGCCTTTGGCTGGTGTTTGAAGAGCTGAGGTAGCTGCCTGTGTTGTGAGAGGCAGAGGTATGAGTTCTCTCCCATTCTGTGCCATCGGCATCTTTAATCTGAAGCCTCTCAGCGAGCTGAGCGCTGACACCATCCGCATCCCAGCTGGCAAACACAACTAATTAGAGACAGTGCGAGAGACAGCGCAGCATCAAAGGGGGGTTGCGGAGCAAAAACCAACTGTGGGTGCCCTGTCTGAGGTGGAGATCTGTCTATGCAACAGCATGAGTCACTCCTCTCCCCTTCCCACATGGAACAAGGGCCCTGGCTGAAATTTTAAGAGACTGCATTAATAGATCACCAAACCTATCCACCTGTCAGGGATGAAGCACATTTTGCAGGGAAGAAGGACAGATTTGGGCTGGCACACAGCTTCATGGAACCATTGGGCTTGCCATCACAGTAGTGGCTTATGAATTACTTACAGGTAGTTGTAGTCTCTGGGCTGGTTTAATATTTCATCTTGTTTTTGTCGGTCAGATGCAGGACAAGATCCCAGAGAAACCAAAGTCCAGGGATGAGTCCTTTTAATGCCACCACTTAGATTTGCTGAGGAGCGACGAGTGTGCTGCCCGTCCCTGTGATTTAGATGTGATGCACATAACATGCAGAAGGAATTATTCACACCAAATAATTTCTCTTACCCATATTAGCTTCTGGGAGAGGTTGCAGCAAATCTACTGAACCATGTGAGCCAAGATCTTCTGCTAAGCAGCTACTTAACAGGAGCAGATCTGAGCAATGAGTGGCAAAAGGGAAGTCAGGCAAAAAAGAAAGCTCAGGGTTATCCAAAAATCACAGCAAAAGCAGCTCCTGTGCAGGGCTGAAGGTGGCCAGAACCATATGGTAGTCCAGAATGAAGTCTTTGGCTGCCCAAAGCCTCCCAGCACCCTTGCCCAAAGGTGGGCAGCTCAGCTCACACTGGGCTTTCCCCTCTATTGGTAGCACAGTTGAAGCTTTCAGCTTTCATTAGGGTATAGCACCATTGTGGTGATCCCTTGGAGCGCTGGCCAGGCTGCATCCAGATGATCTTTCAAAGCTCCTTCCACCACAGACCATTTGATGGTGTATAGTGTGGGTTGCTGCTGCAAACCCCACAGAAAACAGAATTTGAGATCCTTTTTATCAAGGCTGTTTCCCCAGGAGCCTTTCTCTGGGCTACCACCACATTGGCTTCATCTATGGGTTCAACATTAACCAGGCTGGCAGCTGAGGGGACTGTGGGCAAAGCTTCTGTGGGTCATTCTAAGACCACACGAGCTCAAGTGAGGAGGATCTGTGATCCCCCATCTGTGGTCAATACACAAACCTGAAGACACTGCAGGAAGAACCTCACCTGCTTCCAACAGCATTCACACTGCCCCAGCAGAAGCAGCACAGCAGGGTTTGCTGCACAAAGTACTTCTGCAAGCTGTTCAAAAGCAGATTTCTCTGCAATTCAGAGATAGACAAACATTAGGCCAGAATCAACCTCCCCCCTGGCAGCTCAGGTGGCATGTTTTATTGTGCAGGACAGGGGTTGGTGCCCATGACTTAGGGTCTTGTTAAACTGGGGCACCCAAGTGCCCTGACTGTTTGTTTCTGCCCTGCCAAGAGCAAAATGATTGATTTTTGTTTCTACTTGAATAAATAAGTGGGAAATTTCCACTACTTAGATGAGGAGATGCTGTGAATATTTATGTTATTGTTCACCAATTGGGGGAAAAAGGAAGTACTATAAATGAACATATTTGGTGACCCAATTTGAGTGGCTCATTACAATTAGATCAAGCTAATTGCCAGCCTTGTATTTCATTTGGCAACTTGTTAAGCTAATTGAACAAAATAAAACTAATGAACAATTATAATGAAGTTTATAATTAGACCACTGGAAAAAACCCTCAGTTTGAGAATATTTAAGGCATAATGAATGTTGAGGAAGTCTGGGGAGGGGGCATGGGAGGTGTCAGTACATCATGCCACTCTCTCCCACCAAAAGTCTTCCTCCCAGGAGCAAGTTCTTGGCATATTACCTATCCCCAAATTACCTCAACTTGGCATTTTCTCAGTTACATTAATGCCTTTAATGTGCATACATGGCATTTAAAGTGATCCCAAATTCAGGAATTAGCCTGTTAGTGAGGCAGCTCAGAGCTGGACATTATTATAGCTCTCTTCAACTCCATCTCTACCACAGGAATCAACGTCTCTGTGAAAGATGGGGTTTTAATGCTGGAAAGTGAAAAACAAGCATGTGGTGCAGTCAGAGTTCACAGAACCCCAACAAGCTGATCTATGGTGTCAATACACCAACTTGCCTTTCCCATCCAGGAGTTAGGGAGGCAGAGATGGGGAAGAACAGAAAGAGCAGCGCTCTCCACATGATTAGAGCCCTTTTTAAAAATAGAGTTATTTTTGTTGCATTCAATCCCTACACAGATCTGAACAAACCCATGCCAGCCTCTTTCCACCCCCTGCTGCTGAAGCACAGAAAATTAAATACCATGATAAGACTCACTTTCTGGAGTTTCAATTTACAGGGTCAAGCAGGTACCCACCGAAACCTAATAGAATTGTCACATCAGACTCCTCACAGCTTAAAAACTTCTTTTCCTCCAGCTTGCACATGAAAGTAATTATTTCATATAGAACTCAGTGGGAACTGAGGGTTTGCATCAGGGAATAAAGGCAGAAACTTTTAAACCAGGAAGGCAATGGGATCAACCTTTTCTCTTAGATGTCTAGAGGTTTCCAGCACTTGTTGCCATCTGAAAGCAAGTGCTGGTTTTCATCAGGAGCCTGTGGTGCCAAATGCCATATGCACAGGGCAGGGATGAAGCATATGCAGTCTGCACAGATCACAGGGTGGGGCTGAAGATATTAAACAAAGCAGCATTGATCACACTCCCTACCTGTAACCACTGTAATCCCAGCCTGGAGTCCCAATGGCAATAACTTTCTTCTTCCCGTTTACACAGCTGCTTTACTTGCCCAGATATTAAGATAACAAACTGTTCCAGGAAAATAAGAGGTTTACTTGTATAAGCCATTGAAATCCTATTCCCCCCTCCCCAGGTTTAATTCCAGCTGCATTAGGAGAAAAACCTCTGAGTTTTCAGCCATGTCTCAGTATTTCTGTGCCATCAGAACCAGCTGTCCTCTTCTAAAGCCAATTACAGGTTTCACCAGGAGAGTGGCAATATCCTGCTATTAATGTGGGTTTGTAGCTGTCTGGCACTCACCATGTTCCATCACCTTCTGTTGGTGGGTTTCATGCAGGTGTCCTTTCATCGGTCATCCTGGAACTGCTGGCACAGACATGCTGGGGCTAGGGCTGCCCCCCCTTCTTGTGCTGCTCGGGACAGGGTCTGGTCTCACTTCACCATGGGCAGGAGAGAGTTTGGGTGAGGATGATGCAGAGGGCCATGACCTCCCATCCCTCCTGCATCCCTCTCTGCACAGATCCAGTTTATCACTGCTGCATCACCTGTAAACATAGCATCTCTTCCTTACACTGGCAGGTTACAGCCATAGATTATTCTCACTACATCAACCCTGGCAGTACTTTCTTTTTCTGTCCATTGCATGAAATTAAGGAGAGATTCCCTCTATGTGTTTTCTCTGTTACGCAAAGCGCCTGGGCAAAAGCAGTCTGCAACAGCCCCAGTAATCCAATTCACACCAGCAGGGTCTGACAAATGCCTTTCAACCTGTATGAGGATGGTGGGCTGACAGGCTGATCATCACTTGGGACCAACCACGAGGGCCTCCAGTGTGCTAAAAGCTCACATCTACATGCAGGGTTTTCTATGGGCTTGTGCTGGTCTGGGCATTTCCTCCCTAATTTCCCTCCCCACATGGATGCCCTCTAATAATAAAATGGTTGAGAAAATGGGAACAGACCTTGAAGTGAAGCATGAAATAGGCTCCATGATTCCAGATAGCCAGGTCCATTTAAAGCCTTGCTTGGCATTTGCATTATAAGAACAAATCCTGTACAAAAATCTCTCTTCATGCGTTATACTCTTGCATTAATTCATGAAGTGTCATGCATCTAGCATATTTTATTATACATGAGAACTAGGCAAATTAAAACTCTCAGTTGAGTATCACGTTTGCATACTCAAGGCCACCTCCTCAGGCCCTGTTGAGATTTAGAAGTCTCACCTGGTTAAACTCAGCTTGCCTTTTAAACCAACTTCCTTAAAACAGCACAAGTTCTTATAGTTTTCTCCACACAATTTATTTCAATTTAGCTTTAACTCTTCATAGCTAACACAAGCTGAAGAGAAATACATCTGGTTTAAAGGGAAATAAATGTGCTGCCAGGGAAGTTAACTGTGATTGAGTTCTTGGGGTGTAGGCACCCACTTCTCAAGTGCCACTGCCTGTGCCTGTCCCATCACCCAGGACCAGCTGCATCAGGCAAGTCCCATCAGCTTAAAATCCACTGCAAAGGAAGGAAATGCAACTCCACATGACAGCAAGCTCTTAAAAAACACCTTTTCCTGAGTAAAAGATGCCTCAGATGCAGGCAGAGATCATGAGAGGTAACAGTGCTATAAACAGTCTGGGACTCTCCTCCTCTGGCTGCTTTGAAAGAAGAGCTTGAGAAAAACTAATCTTTAGAAAGGGAAGAAGCCAATCCTGCTAAGATGGGGCTTAACTAAAATTAGGCTGTTTGAACATGACACTAGAGCTCTTATCCCCATCAGAGAGAACTTCATTGGTTCAATGCAACTAGGTTTCACATACAGCTTCCAAAACTTATCTTCTCAAAGTAGCAAAGCCAAACTGAGAGGCACATCGTAGGAGTGGGTGTTCAGCTACAGGCTCCCAGAAATCACAGCATCCAAGGGCTGCAGAAGAAGGGGCACCTCCAGGACCTCCTCTTCTTCCAGCCTTATTTTCCCCTGCCCCAGTCACATACACCCCACCTCCATCTACTCTGCCACTGATTTCAGCTCTCCTCTTGTCTCACTGTTGTCTTAGCAGATCTTACTGTTCAGCTCAGAGCTTGTTCTGGTAACAAACTCTTTCCTTCAAATGCTGGTGTTTGAGCCATTTGCCATAATACCACATCCAGGACCTTGGAGAACAACATGGTACAACCAAGCCATGTTTCTAAGAGCATGCAAAGAATACAATGAGAATACTCTCCTATTCCTTGGCAAAACACACAGGCTGTAGATCAATAAGCTAGAGACATTAGAAACAACCTCACTGTAGAACTAAAACAGAAACCACAAGGAATATACCCATCAGTGGGACTGTTACCCTACAACAACCAATTCTGAACTTCCTTTCAATCACTGCAGGAGAGGGAACAGGACTGAAAAAGGGATTGTCCCATCTTTCCTTTTTGTCCAGATTGCTCATTAGTGATGTGAACCTCTCCATGTATACATTAATCTGCTATTGTAAACTCATTAACAATCCTGGAGATGATGGGTTTTCTCCAAGGGACATTATGGTTTCGGCAGGAATCAGCCTGAATGCTGATAAGCCTCTTGAACTTTGTAAAACCACTTGTCAAAAGGACTAAGATGAGAATTTGTTAAGGTCTTCTAATTAAGAAGTACAAGGCCCAATTAAGCTTTCACTAACATGTTAAACAATGGCATGCCAAGGATTTTCCCACCCCCACCAACGCTGTTTTATCACTTGAGTTCATCTCTGACTGGTGGTTTGGAAGAATTTCTCTGGCCATCAGAAGCAGTGATGAGAAATGGTGTGGACAGCTGCAGCCTGCTGCATTAATACTTTGGGACATCTTATTGTTCTGCAGCTGAAATTGTTCTGAGACACTCTTTGACTCACTAATGGCATTTCAGAGACTGTTATGCAAAGGAGAGGGAAGCAGAGTCACTCCCACTTTGCACACAGATCATGTAGAGCAAGATGCTCAAACTGATGTTGATTATCTCATTATTTGAGTCTAAAAAGGCCCTTAATTCCCAGCAAGGAAAATATGTGTGCTCTCATCAGCTCAGAGGCTGCTGTACTGGACTGTGGACATGCTTCATAGCAATTTGTACCCTCATTTTATTTCTGGAAGAATACAGTGTATGACATGTAGCTTCCTCTTTCTATAAAAGATGTAGAAGAAAATTAAGTTGCATCTTGTTGCTGTCTAAGACCTGATTATTTCAGAACTATAAATACCCTCCTCATAAAGGGAGAAGGATGAGCCAAGCATTTTTGGACTCAGCTCTGTAGGGCACAAGATCCAGCCAGCAGACAGACATCTCAGGTCTGATGAGCTAAAAGATTTAAGTGGAGAAACTGCTCTATGAAATTGCCATTTGAACATTCCAAAGATCACCTGCAGGAAGAGCAAAGTCTTCACATGTACCGCAATATCTCTGATCAGAGTCCCAAAGGTGGACAGAGGTTAAGTACTCAATAAAGGGACCCACTAGAAGAAATGGAAAAGCAGAAACAGAAAAATGAAGTGTTATTCAAAAGAACACTTCTTCCAAATCAGTGTCTGTTCCATGCTGTGACCCAAGCATGAAACCCAATATCAGCCAATTTCAAACACATTAGTTGACAAATGCCTCTTTCCCAAAGCTCTTGTACCTCTGAGCACCAAGGAGACAAATCAGAGGTGACAGGCCTGATCTCATGCTGCTCCTGCACCATGCTCCTCCAACAGCCTTCTCCAGCAAAGGTGTCACCTCACAGAAGTGCTCATGGTGCACAACCCTCCTCCTCCCTCAGCAGCCTGTTCAAACACCCAAGATTCACACACTATGCGGGAAGACAATAACTTAAGCCCTGATATTTAGCCACACCACTGCCCTGCATAAGGACTATGGCAGCACTTCCGTCCAGGGATGCAGTATGGGGTATATAATTCCCAAACACCTTTCACAAAAACTGCCCTGGACACCATCTTCCTGCCATTGTTCCC